>NC_090266.1:932503598-933129640 GCF_040414725.1 Anabrus simplex
AACCAAACATTTCACACAGGAATAGGCCGAAAACCTTTCACTAAATGAAGCGATGTGAGAAAAGTAAATCAAAAGAGTAAGACATGTGATCTTAAATGATGACCGAGCTCGATAGCTGCAGTCGCCTAAGTGCGACCAGTATCCAGTATTCGGGAGGTAGTTGGTTCGAACCCCACTGTCGGCAGCCCTGAAGATGGTTTTCCGTGGTTTCCCATTTTCACACCAGGCAAATGCTGGGTCTGTATCTTAATTAAGGCCACGGACGCTTCCTTCCCACTCCTAGCACTTTCCTATCCCATCGTCGCCATAAGAGCTATCTGTGTCGGTGCGACGTAAAGCAGCTTGCAAGAAAAATAATCTTAATCGAGGTGGCATTCGTTTAAAATCAGGAAAGTCAAAACCGGACGAAAACTGGATTACAAATAGGCTCCTTAAGGTGAAGGTAACCAACCAAGGGGTAACTAAAACAACAAAGTAGGATACAGGAAAATACGGTACCTCAGAAGGGTATACATAATTGAAAGTCCGTTTAAGCGCGGTCCGTTCAACAAATAATCCATAAATCTTGTGAAAATACGACGATAACATAAAAACGTAATCAGATACCACCTGGCCTCCATTTTAGTCAACGTAAGAGTTCTTGAAAAATCGAGGAACATAAAAGGGCCTAAGAAGGGCTAAGAAAATAACCTACGAGACGAGATGGAAAATCAGCGGCATTTATAGACACAATCGAAAATAAGACAGAATGTACCGTAGGTGCTAAAATAAAGTTATAGACGTGAGTTCACAAGCACTTCGGGCAATTATAGAACGTGAATGGAAATAAATATACACCGAGACACAAGAATGTCTCACCTCCGAAAAAGGCTGGTGCAGGTTTTTCGAGTTGAAGCCGTATAAGAGAACTGCGCATCTATGAGGATGGGGCCCTATGATAAATTCTAACGATGAGGACGAGACATAAACACACACACCCAGTCCACGAGCCATTGGAATTAACCGATGAAGGTTAAAATCCCCCTAACCGGCTGGGAATCGAACCCGGTTCTCTCTGCACGCTCATTTAACCATGCAGACGGACATCTACAACTAGTGCTTGGTACTATCTACGGGCGCCTTTACTCCGAAGAAGTACTTTCGTACTGATTCCCACTGTAGGTAGGGTGAGTTGGAAAGTGCATCTCTCCAGAAAAGGATGATTCGTTTCTTTCTCAAGTTCCTGTCGGGAAATCGAACCCACGTCCTTCTGGAAATTACACATAGTTTTACAGTACTTTCTCTAGTAGGCAGCCTTCCCAATTCTTCTAGTTTAATATTCAACCTAATTACGCATGCATGGCAGGTCAGTATTTTTATTGATCGCATGCGTTTTATGACCACTAATATTCTAATATTTCAATGTTAATTTTTCTGTAAACAAGTAGCCAGCTGAAATTATTTTAAGTAATATTTTACACGATTAAATTAGCACATTTCTTGCAACTTTAAACGGAAGTACAGTACTGTATATGTTCTAAACCACGATAGCGACCGATGACGAATATCTCACATTCTTGGGCTTTGCTACAGTAGACTAGGATGATGTTGGAGAAACGCTCTAGATAATAAGCGACATGATATCTGCTGAGTGACAATCACTGGCATCTCACTAATGTGGCAGCGATTCGAATCCAGGCGAAAGCAATTTGGATTTTTGAAATTAAATACCACTTCCCTGCCATTCGGATTCCAAATAAAACCGGAGATCCCGTGGTTTCAACCATGCTATCTATTAATCAATTATCTTCCATTCTCGGATGACCGGGTTCGATTCCCGGTACTTCCAGAGATGTAAGAATGGCAGGAGGGCTGGTATGTGGTTAAAATGGCGCACGCAACTCACCTACGTTGGGAGTGTATCTGAAAACGGTTGCACCAACTCCGGACGAGGATACGAATTCACTTCAACTGTAAATTATACAGTTTAGTAAGTGTGGTTTGTCTCTTTTATAAATAAATAAATAAATAAATAAATAAATAAATAAATAAATAAATAAATAAATAAATAAATAAATAAATAAATAAATAAATAAATAAATAAATAAATAAATGTATTAATTATTAATAACGTAACCGGCGGAGTGGCAGTGCATGTTATTGCGTGCTAGGGCTATGGAGCCAAGCTCTGCATTCGGGAGGCGGGTGGGTCCGAACCGCTCCATCGTTGTCCTGAGAATGGTTTCCTGTGAATTCCACATTTTCACTTCCAGACAAATGCTGGGACAAGTCTTATGCATAGGCTCAGGTGATTCCTTGCACCACTTTACCTAATTTCATTTCACCATCATTCAATCCTTCATTAGCTCCATAACTTAGGTTGGCGCCAGGAGGGGCAACCGCTCATAAAATAACGTGTCATATAATTTCATCTCACCTCATCCCCGACCGCGTATCAGAAAACGGGACTAAACGGTAGACATACATACATAAATGAAATGGTGTATGACATTTAGTGCCGGGATGTGACCGAGGACTTCGGCTCGCCAGGTGCAGGTCTTTTGATTTAACGCCTGTAGGCGACCTTCGCGTCGTGATGATGATGATGAATACGACACATACACCCAGTCCCCGTGCCAGGGGAATTAACCAATTACGGTTGAAATTCCCTACCCTGCCGGGAATCGAACCCGGGACCCCTGTGACCAAAGGCCAGCACGCTAACCATTTAGCCATGGAACCGCACCATACATACATACATACCTACATACATACATAACGTAAAACAGCAGCCAGCCTTCCTTCCTTTACTTTTTTCCTAAATAGTTCAGTTACATGATGATATACTGCGCACATAATCTTACACACTCATATTTACGTCTTTACCCATGGCTGGACACAAATCAGCAGCGTACTGTGAACCCTTGAGCTATGCAGGCTCTCCAAACTGCATTAGAACCAACAATGGAGTGATTATAGAAACTACGAAAGCAGGCGTATCGCTGAAAATAACTTATTTAAGATTTCGAATTCGAATATACACGAGGAATGATTCGGTCTGAACATTGAACGACTATGACTGGATTAGAAATAACGTACACAGGTGGCACACAATCGACGGCAGGAAAGCAAGTTTTTTTTTGCTAGGGGCTTTACGTCGCTCCGACACAGATAGGTCTTATGGCGACGATGGGATAGGAAAGGCCTAGGAGTTGGAAGGAAGCGGCCGTGGCCTTAATTAAGGTACAGCCCCAGCATTTGCCTGGTGTGAAAATGGGAAACCACGGAAAACCATCTTCAGGGCTGCCGATAGTGGGATTCGAACCTACTATCTCCCGGATGTAAGCTCACAGCCGCGCGCCTCAACGCGCACGGCCAACTCGCCCGGTAGGAAAGCAAGTATCCACAGCCATTCAAAGAGGAGAGACTGGAGTTGTTCCCTATATTGATAGGGCAAAATCTACGAGAATGCCGCTAGTTTAGAAAAGAAAAATAACGGTGAAGTTAAATGGAATAATGTAGGCTACTCCTATGAGTGAATTGTGAAAATATCACATTATAAATATTATTATTATGAAAATAATAATAATAATAATAATATTAATAATATTAATAATAATAGATCCTCCGTGGCTCAGGAGGCAGCACTTCGGCCTCTCACCGCTGGGTTCCGTGGTTCAAATCCCGGTCACTCCATGTGAGATTTGTGCAGGACAAAGCGGAGGAGGGACAGGTTTTTCTCCGGGTACTCCGGTTTTCCCTGTCACCTTTCATTCCAGCAAGACTCTCCAATATCATTTCATCTGTCATTCATTAATCATTGCCCGAGAGGAGTGTGACAGGCTTCGGCAGCCGGCACGATTCCTATCGTCGCCGCTAGATGGGGCTTCATTCATTCCATTCCTGCCCCAGTCGAATGACTGGAAACAGGCTGGAGATTTTTATTTTCAATAATAATAATAATAATAATAATAATAATAATAATAATAATAATAATAATAATAACAAACATCATCATCATAAAATCCATGGAAATTCTTGTTCACCTTCACTAATGATAGTTCAAGCACAAGGAAACAGATTTCTGACCTTCTCATTTAAAGTGTTCATGCTTGCCTCTAGCGCTCGATACACTTATGCGTACGCCTTCCTGTATTTGAGTGAACTAGCCTGGCATCATAGAAGCACATACCTCATTCATTTTCTGATGTAGTTCCTCTACATTCGGCGGATCTGTTTAGAACACCTTAGTTTTAATGTAACCCCATAGAAAAAATATCGAGTGTGGTTAAATCGGGAGATCTTGCTGGGCAAGGTAAGGAACCACGTCGACCAATCCAGGGTTCAACACACCCTTGATTAAGGTGATTTCTCACAGGTCGGAAACAAGAAAGTGGCGCGCCATCCTTCTGGAATAAATGCTGTGCTTTCAGAAAATTATCCAACTCATTTTGAAGGAACTCCAGACCATATATTCCACCAAGTAGCCTATAGAAGGGAAAAGGTCAGGTCCGATGAACTGATCTTCAAGAATACCACAGGAGGTATTTATGCTCCTGCGCCTCTGTTGATGCCCCTTTCAAGCCTGATGACGGTTCTGAGAAACCCAATAGTGAAGGTCGTGCCCGTTGACGATGGCGTTATTTGCGAAATAATACTCATCGCTCCACAGAACGCGTTGAATGAAGTCAGGATTACCATCGAGTATTTGAAAAAAACCCTTGTTCAATAATCAAATGCTATCAAAGTAAAGCGTTACAAATGCTCATGCAAAGAAGTACTGAGTAAAGCAAACACCTCATTCCAGGCAATATTGCCAAAGCACACAAATGTAAAGCACGCCCTTCTCTGTCACCTAGTTTTGGTAATGCGGACGGTTCAAGAGAAGCATGTGAAGAACAAAGTAATGTTCACTGCATTTGTTATTGGTTTTACGTGGCATCGAATCACACAGGTCTTGGGCAACAATGGGATAGAACAGTGCTAGGACTGAGAAGGAAGTGACCCTGGCCTTAATTAAGGCGGAGCCCGATCATTTGCCTGATTTGAAAATAGGAGATGACGGAAAACCATCTTCAAGGCTGTCTACAATGGGGTTCAAACACACTATCTCCCAAATGCAAGCTAACAGTCGATTGTCCCAACCCATGCAGTCAACTAGCTCAATAATTGGAGTATTTTAATTATGACTTAGTGAATATCAAAAACTTTTCTTTTTCCAATTTGTTTTACGCCGCACCAACACAGATAGATCTTTTGGCGACGATGGGATATTTTAGTTTATTTAGTTTATTTTCATAAGTCTGTACAGAGTTCTCCTCCATTTTCACAGACACTTTATATAGGTGTACATAAATGCCTGAATATTTTTTTTAAATGAATGATTCCATGACCGAATTAAATTGTCATGCATGCATGAAGGAATGAACACTTCTCTCCCAGTCACGGATAGCCACCAACTGAGGAGAGAGCATTCGATTCGCAGGATAAATGCATGGATGGGATTATACATAACTACTGCCCGGTCGTGTTATCCACCCCTGGTGAGAAAAGGAGCCACCTTCCCAGGGATAACACGTCCGGCCCTTTCCCTTGAGGCCCAAACGGAAGACCCCACCTGATCTAATAGCTGTCAAACACTAATTTCTCACCCTTCCCTAATTTCTGCGAGGCACACGTAAGCGGAAATCCCGCTCCCCATGTACCCCCGTCCCTATTCTTCTTTCTCTGTTGCATTTAGGTCACTCTAGATATTCGATTGGGATAGGCCCGTCCTATCCCGTCCTACTTCGGTTATATCCTTACATAAGTGTATGAATTGGCCGCCTCTGTGGTGTAGTGGTTAGCGTGATTAGCTGCCACCCCCGGAGGTCCGGGTTCGATTCCCGGCTCTGCCACGAAATTTGAAAAGTGGTACGAGGGCTGGAACGGGGTCCACTCAGCCTCGGGAGGTCAACTGAGTAGAGGTAGGTTCGATTCCCACCTCAGCCATCCTGGAAGTGGTTTTCCGTGGTTTCCCACTTCTCCTCCAGGCGAATGCCGGGATGGTACCTAACTTAAGGTCACGGCCGCTTCCTTCCCTCTTCCTTGCCTATCCCATCCAATCTTCCCATCCCTCCCCAAGGCCCCTGTTCAGCATAGCAGGTGAGGCCGCCTGGGCGAGGTACTGGTCATACTCCCCAGTTGTATCCCCCGACCAAGAGTCTGAAGCTCCAGGACACTGCCCTTGAGGCGGTAGAGGTGGGATCCCTCGCTAAGTCCGAGGGAAAAACCGAACCTGGAGGGTAAACAGATGATGATGATGATGATGAAGTGTATGAATTAATGAATTAATTAATTAATTGGCTATGATTCCCTACCTAAATGAGTGTCTCCTTGCACAGGCGGATCACCATTCCACATGCAAGGGCCACGCCTACGATTATCTACATGAATGTATGAATAAATGAATTAATTAATTAATTACTGATTTCCTAACTGTATTGAGAAAACATGTATGGATGGATTTATGAATGGGTATATGAATATTCATGCATGCATGATAGGGGAAAAAAAACCTCATCCCTCCCAGTACGGATAACCAGTAACTGGGGAGAGAGCCCTTTGCGTCGCACCGACACAGATAGGTCTTATGGCGACGATGGGATAGGAAAGGCCTAGGAATGGGAAGGAAACGGCCGTGGCGTTAGTTAAGGTGCAGCCCCAGAATTTGCCCGGTGTGAAAATTAGAAACCACGGAAAACAATTTTGGACAGATTTTCTCCATAAA
This sequence comes from Anabrus simplex, assembly GCF_040414725.1. NCBI lineage: Eukaryota > Metazoa > Arthropoda > Insecta > Orthoptera > Tettigoniidae > Anabrus > Anabrus simplex. Next base: position 932,510,347 of record NC_090266.1, read on the forward strand.
TGATACATTCATTCAAGTCAAATGGCAAATTACTTTGAAGGAGAAAATCTGTAAATATGTCAACATTTCCGATTTTTTGATTTCCAACTCCATTTAAGTAAAATGTTCGAACCAATAACCCCGCTACCGCAGCTCGTTTCGCTGAGTCCGACATTTACTGCGTGCTGTATATCGTCTGCCAGGCTCCATAATTGGCACACAGACAAATTCAACATATCTTTAGTTCGGTCAACACAGATAAACAAGGTAAATTATTGGAGTTGGAAAGAAACTGAGAAGTGGCAAATCAAGTTATATGTAGTAAGACAGGAACATGAAATGGAATTCATAATTCGTTGAACACAGTTAGAGGATAGTGTGAGAATAGGCAGGCCAGAATGAGGAGACGAGTTCAAAGACAATCTGCACATCTTGACGCACTTCCATCTTCAAATAAATGGGCTGGCTCTCCCTTCGGCGATCTTTAAATTTTGGCAAGTCTAACCTGGCCAATGATGTTAACCGTAACATAATTATGGTACGCGTACCAACACTTACTTGACTGTACCAAATATAATAAATAATCTTGCTAGGCTACGTAAAAATACGAGAATTTGCCAAATAGTATGAAAATGTCATGACACCTATTCCATCAGCATATAATTTCTTCACTAAGATATCGTCGCTGGAAAGGTAAAAGGTTGTATTCCACAAAGCTCTTCCTATCAATTATTCCCCCTAAGACTGGTCACGCCTCCCAGCCACGTATGGATATGCAGTCCATCAGAACAAATTTTGTTGTGTTCATTTTCCTATGCCCACGTGTAAAGGAAAATGAACCTTACAGTACCGTACTGTAGGAATGTACGTTTGCATTACGTATTTACGCACTCCTAGTGTACAATGCATGTAAGGTTCATTTTCGTTTAATCGTCGACATAGGAAAACGAACACAACGGACATTGTTCTGATGGACTGCGTATCCATATGTGGCTGGGAGGCGTGACCAGTCTTAAGGAGAATAATTGATAGGAAGAGCTTTGTGGAACACAACCTTTTACCTTTCCAGCGACGATATGAAAATGTATTATGTTTCTCTGTTCAGTTTAATGTAATATAACCATTAAAATTACCATATGATTCCTTGCACATTCATTATGATCATTCTTTCATTAGTGTGAAAGTAACAAATTGGTGACCTGGAAACTCTAAACACGTAATACAACGCTAAATGCACTTAACAAGAAAACGCTTTATGGCTCGTCTGGCGACTATGAAATTTGAGATATATATGACTATTTATCATTTGAAATTTTCTTGGCCGGGTGGGCCTATCATACACTGGAGATGTTTATAGACTTTTCATTCAAAATAATCCTATATTCAGATCAAAAACAGTTATTCAGAAAATATGTTATTGTTAAATAATAAGTAGGCATACTGGTGTTTCTGTTCATAGTTATATTAATTATTGCTCTCATTTGAAAGGAATGTTCGCACTCAGGACATTCTGTTTTTATTTAATTTAGTTTTCGTCGTACCATAAAATACCATAATTTAGAAGAGTCGTTAACCACAGTGAGTAACTTATTGATTGGCACCACTGAGTCTGACTGCCTTAGGGCCTGCAGTCGCTGTCAACCGGAGCTACATAGGGCGCACTGGCCAGACTGTTCTACTGTGGCTGGATGATAGACAGTTCCACGCAACCTGAATAACATAGTGAAAGGTGGGATAAAAAAGTTGTGATGACTACGTTTAAATCTATCTGATGGGCACAAAAATCCGTTCACCGGGCGAGTTGGCCGTGCGGTTTGGAGCGCGCAGCTGTGAGCTCGCATCCGGGAGATAGTGGGTTCGAACCCCACTGTCGGCAGCCCTGAAGATGGTTTTCCGTGGTTTCCCATTTTCACACCAGGTGAATGCTAGGGCTGGACCTTAATTAAGGCCAAGGCCACTTCCTTCCTATTACTAGGCATTTCCTGTTCCATCGTTGCCATAAGACCTATCTGTGTCGGTTCAACGTAAAGCAACTAGCAAAAAAAGTCCGTTCGTATCGCCATTTTGAACGCCTGGAAGGTATGTTTGCCTACTGAATGGAGTGGACAGGCAAGTTGTCGACGTAACTCCTGGCCATTCCAGTGCAAGGATGCCTGTGTATGTGTTTACGTTTTCTTTATGTTAATAGGGTAGAAGGAAGTAGATTTCTAGAGCAGCACCAACGGTGAAATGTGAAACATAGATAATCCAACAAAGTAAACTTTACTTCAGTCAATTATCAGGGAAGCAGGTAAAAAGGGGACGTACTGTAATGCTTCTGTTAATTAATTAATTAATTTCAAGTTGCTTTACGTCGCACCGACACAGATAGGTCTTACGGCGACGATGGGACAGGAAACCACGGAAAACCATCTTCAGGGCTGCCGACAGTGAGATTTGAACCCACTATCTCCCGAATACTGGAAACTGGCCGCACTTGAGCGACTGCAGCTATCGAGCTCGGTAATGCTTTTATTCAAATCTACATCAGGGTGTAATCAAAATTATTTCCAATTCTCTAAACCTGCATTTATCATTGCACAAGTTTTATTTTGTACCGTACTCTCCGGGCAGCTTAAAAGTACCAGTTCTAAAAAAAGTCGCAGGTTCTGTTGTGTGAACTGTTCGATGGCACTTCTGCAGTGCTCCAACGAAGCAAGGCGTTTACGATTTTGCAGAGATATAAATAGATAATAATAGCTTATGATGGAGCGATATCAGGGTAGTAGATCAGGTGAGGTAATAATTCCCGTCCAAAAGACCGCAACATCCGACGAGTCTCAATAGACACGTGGGGTCTCGCGTTGTCGTGATGTTAACACCACTTCACTGTTTGATATTTCTGCGCGTTTCTCACCAATGGCATCTTTCAGATGGTCTAGCCGAGAACAGTATCTCACTGAATTGATGATCTGACTATTAGGAAGCACTTCGTAGTAGAGAATGTCTTTCCAATACCACCAAATGCAAAGCGGTATTTTTCTGAAATGGAGACCTGGTTTAGTAGTTGTGAGTAGAGGTTTACTTTTTCTTCGCCATGGCTTTACTCGTATATGACTTCATCCTTACAATGTTGTCGTATATGATCATCTTGTTATCACCCGTCACCAGACGCTTCAGACATGTTCATTGCGCCTTAGTAAGGAATCACAAATCACCAAATTCCATTCACTGAGTTCATGAGGCATCCAAACATCGCGACGATATATGCAACCAAGCCTCCTCAGGTGTTTTCTCACCTTAAGGGACGATATATCAGCCCTTGAGATATTTCTCCCGCTGTCATCCTTAGGTTACCTTTAATCAAATCTTTGAGTGTTTCTCTTCCGGTACGAGGTGTGCCGTTTAAGGAACGAATTCCACATCGAAAATCAGAAGACCACTTCTGGCATGTCCATTCGGTTACCGCATCTTCGCCGTAAACAGCACACATTTTCCTCGGAGGTTGTGAAGCGTTATTTCCCTTGGGATAAAAAAAGAGCAAAGGGTGTCTTAAATGATCATTTAAACATCCCGGGTAACCATCGAATGCCAGCGATGTCACCGACAGTCAGGTATACACTAGTAAAGTAAACTCGTGTCCTCGTTCAGAGACGGTGCAGCTATTTTCAGGCACATCGCCAATGGAGGTGAGCTGCAGGCACCATTTTAACCGCATACCAGCCTTCCTACCATTTTGAAATTTATGGCAGTAAGAGGAATCGAACCAAGGACGGCAGGTAATAGCTCTAACCGTTACGCTAAGGAGGCAAATAGGTACAAACTGAATAGCTAGAATATTCCTCACTGCCTACGTGATGTGGCAACTATTACCCGCGAAAATTTTAGTGTTATTTCGGCTCCCTAGTACTGAATCGGTAGACCTCGGTTAACTTCGAAATTCGTATTGGCAACCTCTGACACAAAAAAATATGAATCGATTATGCATCGGCGTGAGATATCTGGCGGTATAATTGCAACAATTTATATACGGTTGTTATTTACACAGCAAAGTCAAAATATAGGTTAAGCTTCAACATGAGTGAGGAAAATCAAAGTACATCACAGTAACAACCTAGAACTCCTACACGGAAACGACGGTTTAGAAAATTTCATATCGATCGATCATACTATCGATTCAATTCAGATTTCATTTCCATTCAATTGGCAGTATTACCGAAACCGATGTAGCTCCCTCCTTACTCCTCACCCCCGTTAAACGAAGTGTCACTAGACATTTCCCGGGTAATACACTATCGCTGCTGTAGAGCAGGTTGTGCCCTCCCCAGGCTGAATTTTCCTGGTGGATGGATTACAATGCCAACGGACTTACGTGCCCACCAGATATATTTAAACAAATCATATAAAAGCAAATATTCAAAGAATTGTGCAGTCAAAATAATCTAAATAGAATACATACAAACATTAGTTTCGTGTTTTATTTTTTATTTATTTATTTATTTATTTATTTATTTATTTATTTATTTATTTTCACAAGGGCTTATTATTAATCCAAATTTACCTAGGTTGTCTATTATCTGATTCTGAATAAAAGGAAAATATTGTTTATTTTGTGATTACTGAATATCACTTACTTATTATTAACAAAATCCATTATAAAATGTTAAACATTTTCTTGTAATTGTAGGTTAAGTAAAATATTTATGTAATTGATGTATGAGCAGAATAATTACAGTTATTAAACATGCATCTTTATACCGAAATTCTTCTCTCCCCTTAACTCTTTCCACACGAACATAAACATTAGATATTACTTACACGAGTTTTTTCTTTTCTTACAATTTGTTTTACGTCGCAGAAAGGTCTTATGGCGACGATGGGATAGGAAAGGCCTGGGTCTGGGAAGGAAGCGGCCGTGGCCTTAATTAAGGCTGCCGACAGCATACTAGTTCTTCGGGGGCGTGAATACCTCGGTGACTTAGCTACTTACTTCCCACACGGAATGCTAAAATTCGAATTCTGGGTTGAGATTTTCATCTCAGGGACGGCATCCGGCCTTAAGCCCCGGCCAAATAATTTTTAAAATGAGCCTGAATGGTTCCAGAGAACCCAGGAATTATAGGAATAAGCCGAAGGAAGCTTTCAATTTGTGTGCGTTCGTAATGATTTTGAGGGTAAAATCATTTAAGAAATAAGGATGTTTATCTAAATCTGTCTAAATGTGAACGAAAATATTGTTTTTTATTTCACGTACAACGTAAAACGAACGTAAGAACTTTCATTTACTAATATCCAAGGTTACAGTGTAGAGACGTATGTGTGTGCAGTAGACTGGCATAGGGCAGAGGACGTCACTAACTGCCGTTTGGCATGACTGCTATGCTTGCCGCAACCCCGTCATAGTGACCAACGTCCTTTTCAAGCCTGGGGTACACCTACAAAGTACTTCGACGTTATACTGTACTACCTGTGCTCATGAAAACAAGCCGGCATTGAGGACCGAACGATCAGTTTACAGAATACGGTTCAGCAATGTATTTTGTGTCAAAATACTCACGATTTTCACATGAACACGCCTTTTACACTGCAGATATGTTGTCTCACAACAATACTGACGTCTCGTGTGTCGGATGTATTAGTTCGAGAGGTTCGGATACATCCGCGTCTCGTGTGTCCAATGTATCTGTTCGACCGGTCCGGCTCCATGGCTAAATGGTCAGCGTGCTGGCCTTTGGTCACAGGGGTGCCGGGTTCGATTCAGGGCAGGGTCGTGAATTTTAACCACCATTCATTAATTTCGCTGGTACGGGGGCTTGGTGTATGTGTCGTCTTCATCATCATTCCATCCTCATAATGACGTGCAGATCGCCTACGGGCGTCAAATCAAAAGACCTGCACTTGGCGAGCCGAACTTGTCCTCTGACACTCCCGGCACTAAAAGCCATACGCCATTTCATTTATTTTCGAACGGTGTTGAAGCTTGGTGTTATTCATTCTGTATAGCATGCTTCAGGTAAACGATCTACAGGGACAAACGGGAATGTCAATGATTACGGACGCTGAGGTATACGTGTGCATGTTGCACACTATGAAAGATGCACACAATTATATAATGCAGGCGAATGTCAGCGTAGGTACTCTATAATAACATATACAAGGTGTTTCAGTGATGATACAGATTTTCAGGGATGCTGAAGAAGAGCAAAATGTATCAATTTGATAAATGGAACCTCGGTCTGAAAATGGCTCAGTCGCACCTTACACGCCAAAGCAATTTTTCGTAGGTTACAGGTTCGTTAACGCATGTGGGTTCAACATGATGGGACACCAGTCCACTTTTCACGTACTGCTCGTGAACGCCTTTCGGGGAGAAGTGGATAGGCCAGCTCGTTCACCTAATCTGACCTCCGCGACACCTGTAGAGACGGAAGAGAATCTCCTGGCAAGAATCCTCGCTGCCTGTGACATCGTTAGGACCCGCATACGCTGGAATTTAATGTGACATTGCCATGCCTACTTCGAAGGTGGGGAACGCTATTTTGAACAGCTGTTGTGTATCTTCGTATTACACACACGAATACTGCGCAACATACGGACGATAATTTTATCACACATTCATAGGTATCTTAAACAAACTGGCTTATATCCGGTGACCGAGGCGGTCGTCAGTGCAGGAAGAGAACCTGGATGCGTCACTAAAGACAACCCGATTTAAGCCCGTAGCAGTTAAGGTCTGTAGTTCACGACACCGCTGTAAACGGACATGATAGTGGCTGGGTCTCAATGGCAGAACAGGTAATGGGCACAATGAGACTGAATCTCTTTTAGTCAAGCCCCTGGAAATGGTTTGGGAAATCACTGGGGCCTGTAAAGAAGGTGGTACATGTGCCTAGACGGTGGGCACAGCAACATTTGTATGTGTTCCTGTTTGTCGGAGGATCACACATTTCTTCCCTTGGTGGTCAGTCGAGGGTATCTTCAGCCCAATTGCCATTTGTACGTGACCACACGCATCCACTGGTCCTAACATGCCCTAAAAGTCTGGTCAGAACGTCTTAAGTGACGGGTGATCCATCGATGCGACAATCCAGCCTCGCACATACCTATACCTATAACGCGCTTCCTATCAAACTCTGATGACTGGACGAAGTCTCTTCGATTGTATCTCAGAGATAGGGTCGATTCCCGTCCGTAGCAGTTTAGGTTTCTAGTTCACGACACCACTATAAATGGAGACGACGGTGGATGGGTCTCAGTGGCAGAGTGGTCGACGAAGCTTCCACAATCGAAAGCAGCTTTCCACTATGTGCAAAAAGCCTCTGAAAGCCTATACACACGCCATGGCTTCTGATGGCAAGAACGTTCAACTAATCGCGTCACTACGTTAATCCTTCTTGGTGCATAGTTTTCTTTTGTAGATGAGAGTACATTATTAGGTTTTTTACAATTTGTTTTACGTCATACCGAATTAGATAGGTCTTATGGTGACGATGGGATAGGAAAGGCTTAGGAGTGTGAAGGAAGCGTCCGTGGCTAATAATGTACTCTCATCTACAAAAGAAAATTATGCACCAAGAAGGATTAACGTAGTGACGCGATTAGTTGAACGTTCTTGCCATCAGAAGCCATGGCATGTGTATAGGCTTTCAGCCCCAGCATTTGGCTGATGTGAAAAAGGAAAACCACGGAAAACCATCTTCACGGCTGCCGACAGTGAGATTCGAACCCACTATGTCCCGGATGCAAGCTCAGAGCTGCGCGCCCCTAACCGTAGGGCCAACTCGCCCGGTGATATATTATTAGGTTCAGCGACTAAAATAATATTTTTAAATTTTGTTACAAATGGAAGTCCGGTCTGCCATAGGTTATATTAGGTATCAAGTCACAAATTAGGCAGGAATAGGGCCTGAAATTGACTGGAAATATTGTACTGTGAAACTATTCACTTTAATATAAAGTCAACAGTCTTTCTAGCTGAAAAGCCTATTTTAATTCCATACTTGCTTTAAAATTGATCTATCAATATCGCTCATGTATTACATATTATAGTATAATTTGTGTAGAAATTCTGAAAAGTGGTTGTAATGATGATAGTTGTAGTTTTAAGATGTCTAATGATACATAAAAGACAGACTTGTCTATGCTTGCTTTCTGGTGCTCCATATTCAGTAAAAGATCAAGGATAATTACATGAAACATTCCATCGCAAAACATAGGCTAAAGCAGCTTAATTCAAAATATCATTATGATCTCAGATATGTGATTCACGAAAGTCCAAAGCTAGATTAATATTTTAAAATACTGATGGACAACTCACAGAGCGCAGATAATCTTCCTTAATCACCAGTCGAGTGGAAGAGTACAAAACTGCAAATGTCAACAAGAGAACATTAATAAAGCCTATAAATAAGAACTAAAACTAGTTTTGAAATACTTCGTGCTAACTGTTGAAAATATTAATGTAATCTGAAGTTTATGGGTGTACATCTAAAATTCTGAAAGCCCATCTATTCAGTAATTTACCTAGAGCACTTAGTTCATTTGCTTATACAATATTCACTTTACCAATACTAATGCCTCTCACATGCTATACAGACATTATGGAACTTTAGAAGCAGAATATTCAATGATCACTTTCTCTAATGACATCCCTCCATCTGTACTAGTTTTGCCCACCTGAACAAATGTACACCAGCATGTACGGGTCAAGTTTCATTTTATATACAATATAACTAGGAGTAACCGCAGCTACACCCTCATTGGAGTCGAAATATACTGTATATCGGATTCGAACACTGTTAATAACAATTGCGCAATAACAAATTTCTTGTTACCAACCTATCTGGCACATTTCGTCCCTCCTCTACGTCAATTTGTGATGTAGCCAGGGAACATTACTTGCACTTGTAGCAGATTAGGTATAGTATTATTTTTAAGACACCCAGATCTATTTCCATCAGCTTGCACCACATTCTTTTCATTCCCTTTAACCTTCCATCATAATGAAGTTTCTCTCACAGAATGGAAAAGCACAGCGATTGTTATACTTGCATCATTAATGGTTAGCAATGATATTTTTCGCCATAATTCAACCAACTGCATCACCTTCGATGTGCGGTCCCTCTGGGTTGTGTCCTCAAAGAGATCCTTTAACACGTTTTTGTAATTATCTGGCAAACTCTTAGAGTTTACAGTTACGAAGAACATGTAGTTACCATTTTATAGTAAATTTAATTCTCAATTCTGCATACATACTTCTTTTTAAAATAAGACTTGCAATTGCTAAGGGTCTCTGATGCAAAAATTTTCCGACTTCCTCTACTTTTTAAACTACCAACTCCCCTGTAAAGGTAGGATAATTACATATAATCTGAAATAATCTGGAAGAAATAACATTTCTAATAGTGAAAGAATAGCTGAAATCAGTTGAGGGGTTCCCGAGATTAGCCTGCATATAAGAACCAACTTACAAGCGTTCTCTATTTATAATATTGATGTGGTGCCCGGTTTAAACACCACGCGTTACGTGGACTTCCTCTAGAACAGGGCCTCTCAAACGCCCAAACTCTCACGCGTGCAGAGCGAGGTGCATAGGCTCTGTGCACTGTGCATCGGTACGCTTCGCCTCAACTCGGCTTGACTCGGATGGTGTAGTATGCTGAGAGCGACGAAGCGTTTGGTGGTAGACGACCTGTTTATCAGTGAAATAGATAAGCGCACGACAACAACATAATAATGGAGCAACCTGTTTCGAAGAAAGCAAAGACTTCCGAAAGTCCATTTCAATCGAACTGGGAACTTTCGTTTATTTATTTATTTATTTATTTATTTTTGTCTGTCGTGACGATAACGCCAAATGCTTAATCTGTGGGACGATAGGGACGATAATTACGTGCGTAAGAAAATCGTCTGCTGAAAGACACTACAACAGACTACATTCGGAAAATTATTGTGAAATCATAGGAAACGTCAGAGAGAAAGAATTAAGGAAGTTGAAACATCTTGAAGAAGAGCATTCTATATCCACAAATGAGGTTTGTTCCAGTACTGTAGCATTTTCATTGTGGTTACGGGTTCTGCATTTTTTAAAATTATGTTTACATTCCTCTCAAACATGTATGTGTATTTCTAATTAACTTTTTTTAATTTTTTTAATAACACTGGTAACCTTGTCCCATACAACTGAGCGTCTCCGCTCACCACACGTAAACATTTCGCAGTGGGGGAGAAACAGCAGTGAAGGTGAGGAACGCGGAGACAGGCCGAACGGGTGAGACAGGTGTGGGGAGAGAGGAGTGGAGGGGTCTGCACTCTGGTCAACCAAGCGAAGTCGTCTTTGCACCATGCACAGTGCATGCACCACGCGCATGCACCCTGAGAGGCCCTGCTCTAGAACATCCCTCGTTGAGCCGGCGTGTGAGGGCGCTTCCCGGCAGCGAGCGGCCGGTCGGTCTACGTCACAGCTCAAGCAGAATCGAGCTAAGGAAGGCAGATCACTACGCCGTAACGAAACCAGACGGACTGACTACGGAACGACTGAATTCACATCGTAGGACAGCAGTGTTAGGCTGATAGGTGTTCTCTTACACTCTACAAACCTTTGCGGAACTTTATCATTTTATCAGCCGATTCTATACTCCCTGAACTCAGCAGTGGCAGTCAGATATTCACAGACAGAGTACGAACTAGTGCTCTTTCACAGACTTGTACTAACAGACATCCAAGTACCGCACTTAAACAAGTCATTATTTCTTCTTGTAAATATAGTGTATATAGTAATTATTGAACAGTTAAATCTGGTTTAATGATTCGTGTTTTTCTCTCCGAACTGTGTGAAGTGTTGTGCACCTGCGTTTACACCCACTTATATTTGCGCTGGAAATTGTTCAGACAATCATCAGAAACTTTCATTATACTACATTGTATACAGGCTGATTTATGATTTTAAGTTCTTACATTGTTAATACATTAGACATATTGTACAGTCCAAAATCCTTTTATATGGACAAAACAAATATTGGTGAAAATACTGTATGTATTCAATCGTATCCGGATACCGCTATGAATGCGCTTTGTGTAACGTCCGACAATGCATCCGCGGGTATATAATTGCTGACACAATGCGTCAGCATCAGACTTGTTTTCTGTCAGAATGAGTCACGTAGAGAATTAAGAGTTCGTACGGGGCATGATTGTACGGGACCACAAGTTCGGGCATTCTCTCAGGCAGATTTTACGGGAAGTATAAGTGTCCAGGTTCATTGTAAGCGATGTTATTGTCAAGTGGAAAAGTCAGGAAACTACTGAACAATATTATCGCTGTGGTAGGCCAATAAAATTACCTGATGGGAGTTGCCGAACTCTAAAGCGTACTGTACGAACCAATCGTAACACATTCTTACCAATTCTTGTAGAGGATTTCCGTTGCAGGTCTGGGACGGAGGTTAGTGATAGAACGATTCTACGAGAGGCGATAGGACTTTGTTTTCAGAGTCGTGCTACTGCCCGGAAGCCACTGATCACACGAAAGAATGCACGATACCGCTTAGAGTGGTGCAAACAACGCCGCCATTAGTTTGGAACAAGGTTTCATGGAGTGATGATTCACGGTGCATGCCGTGGTGCTCAGATGGGCGTGTGTGTAGACGTGCCAGATGCCTGGCGAGTGGTATATACCTGAGTGTGTTGTGGCGACAGTGAGGTATTATGATGATCTGGACCTGTTTTCCTGGTTTGTGCTTGGGCCATTACTGTAATTCTGGTCGTTGGTGCAATGAACGCAGGTGTTTATTAAAACGTTTTAGACAATAGCACGCCTCCCACACTGTAGCAACAGTCTGAAACAGGACATTTTCTATGTCAGCAAGATAATGCTCCTGTCCACAAAGCAAGGACTATTGCATCGTGGTTCGAAGAAAATCAGGTCGATGTGCTTAACTGGCTACTCTAAGCCACGATCTGAAACCCATCGAATATCTTTGGGAAGAACTAAAGTGCCGGTTGCACGCTAGATCGATTCGCCCAACAACCAGGCAACAACTATTTATGATGCTTCAGGAAGAATGCAAAGGCCTTTCTTGAAACTTGAGCGCTGTAATAGTAGCAAAAGGGGGTCCTACACGCTATTAATTACATACCTAGAGTCTATGGAATGAACAGCAAGGAGTGTCCGGAGACTTTTGCCACATAGTATATATACATCTACAGAAATACCACATGCAGCATGGTGTTTAGTTATTTACGTGTATATTGCAACGTTCAATGAAATTACTGTATATTGCCTTTTTTGTACTGTTCTTATAGTGTAATTATTTCGTCTCTTTCTGGGCAATTACCGTTTGTTCTGATTGTATGTGTTTTTTACGGGGATTGGATTTTAATACCGGAAGCTATTGCTACATATAGCCCATAAATATCTCAAAGTCTCATTTACCTTCGGTAAATTCACTAACGCTATACAATACCCGTTGTCAGCAACACAGAAATCATACCATGCTATTGGCAGCATCTCTCGGGCCAGAAGAATGTCCGGCGTAGTTCTCAGTGGAATTCTCACAGATCAAGGAACTATGGTGGAGATAGACCGATCTAACAGCTCAACTATAGTATATGCAACTTGCACTCGAGCATTTTCTTGCATAATGATGGATGAGCTTCTATTGAAAGTATGACAGCATTTTTTCAAAGCTGGTCGCACAATTTGTTTCACAGATTTATTCCACATATTACTCCTGTTTTCAGATTTGGTTCCTAAATTTAGAAAGTCAACCAATTTAAAACAAATCGTTAATCGTCCAGATCCATTTCTGGTGAGACATAGTGTTGATAGCGCGTTAAATCTTATGGTATGGGCTAGATCATTAATTCTTCTCGGTCTTATCCTCGGCTTTTATAACATGAGGAACACTTGACGCTTGTAATGCTAACCCTTTCGCTGCCAGTCCCTGTGGTGAATGGTGTGAAGGTGTCGTTCATATGGTCTGTAGGTCAATGCATTTCAGCATCTTCTTTCGCAGTGAGGAAAGTAACGGGTAACTACCATACTTCTCATGACCCTCGCACGCCCCTTCAATCACGCCTAGCTTCTTGTAACAGCTAACGGTGAAGCTGTTTGTGATCTAACCAGCCTTCACGGTGAGGATCCAACATACATATATTAATAATATCAGACTCAAAATGGCGCTTGGAAAAGTCACTTTATGGTATTCTGAAAGTATATGGGTAACAACCCACAGTAATTAAGTTATTATACAGCTTTTTATAGTTAAAAATGGTACATTTCAAGGTTAGGATCGTAATGGTGGAAACACTGATTACAAATGCACGTGCTCTGTAACTAAGTTCCTGATTGCCCCTGATTTTAGCTGACCGCAGTGTCACATTCAATTAGTCTATCCCCAAGATAACGGTTTACATCTCGGTTGAGGTCTATTTTATTTGAGAATGATTAAGTAAGGCCACTCCGTGCGCTGGTTGCTGGCACGTTTAAAAATTCCTACGGGTAAAAACTTTCAGCAACCTTAAGTTTGTTCAGACCACTAGCAGTTAGAATGGACTTTAAAAACTAGGAACATAAACCATCAAATTTTAGTGATTAATCTTGAAGCATGTTGTAGAGAGATGACGTGAAGCGACCGTCGTGTAGCGCGCGTACTACCTGCCTGTATTTCGTTGTGTGTTCTTATGTCAACACTCTCCGCATCAGCGTCGGGACGTACTAGTTTTTTTGTTGCTAGTTGCTTTACATCGCACCGACACAGATAAGTCTTATGGCGACTACGGGATAGGAAAGGCCTAGGAGTTGGAAGGTAGCGGCCGTGGCCTTAATTAAGGTACAGCCCCAGCACTTGCCTGGTGTGAAAATAGGAAAACACGGAAAACCATCTTCAGGGCTGCCGACAGTGGGATTCGAACCCACTGTCTCCCAGATGCAAGCTCAGAACCGCGTGCCCCTGACCGCACGGCCAACTCGCCCGGTAGGGCGTACTAGTCCACTTCCATTTTCACACAGTCAAGCTCTGGCACTGCCACTTATTAATAAGAGGCGAAAAAGACCTGAGCGACATTAAACGAAGTGTATGTGCTTTTGAGATAACACGTAGACGTATTTCTGGAAGTGTGAATCCAAATTTTTTAACAATTTGCTTTACGTTGCACCGACAAATATAGGTCTTATGGCGACGATGGGATAGGAAAAGGCTAGGAGTGGGAAGCAGGCGACCGTGGCCATGATTAAGGTACAGCTCCAGCATTTACGCGATGTGAAAATAGGAAAACTCATCCATATTTCTCATCTGTGGTGTATTATTTACGATGGCAGCACAGACGTCTTAATAACAAGAGTAGTGGGTATATCTCTTCAACAAAACTCCGACCACAAGGCAGCCTGAAAATGTAATAAACGGAAAACTGATTTCTCGCTCTGGAGACTGGCTAGAGTAAGCAACACGTACGAAATTAAGTACTGAAGATTGAAGTGATTTCATGATCTCTATCATGTTATACTGTACCATATCCATTACAATGAATCATCTGCTTTATTATGAATCCTATATCCTATAATGGTACTCTTAGTGTGCCCTATACCTTCATTCTTCGAAGAGTTCCAGTTAATCTTGCGGTACCTGATCTCTCATAAGTAGTTACTGATAATGTGACGTACTATATTTAATGGTTCTGAATGCTGATGGATTTCTACTCAGCCATGTTTGGAATTAACATGAGAGATATCCTAAAGTGCATTGGTATTACATTCTCTTGTATGAAAATACAAACTCATCATATACGTAGAAAAAATTCTGGAGGAAGTACAGAGTTGATTGAGGAATAGAAGTCACCTTTGCATGAAATAAATTTGAGAAGCAGTAGGAGAATTAAATTTGATTATGCATAAATTATTTCTGGACTGTGAGAAAATATCATTCATTAATAGTGTGAAAATATAGCTATTTTACTTGAAGACACATTCCTCCCCTGCTTAAGAGTGAAAACTGGAATCTAAAGTGAAATCTAAACTCCAGGCCATAATGCTGTGATGGGCAGTTCTCAGAACCCGCTAACATAAATAGACAGCACCGCGTTGTGACTTTACTCATCTTCTTTTAAAAAACACACGTCAGAAAAGTTATATTTGCAAGAAAACTGAAATTCTATACAAGTAATGTTGAAACAAAAAACTAGACGTTGTTGACGGAACATGAATCATTGATAAACCGGTCTGTAGATACAAGAAAATTTTACAAAAAGCCAGGAATTTGTAAACTACAGCAATAGGATTATATGCAAACTTCAGAATAAAATTTTCTATTTAAACGATTACATGGAGTTCCATTTTTTTATGACCGAGCGAGTTGGCCGTGCTGTTAGGGGTGACCAGCTGTGACCTTGCATTCATCAGATAGTGGGTTCGAATCCCACTCCCACTCCAACTTGTAAAAAAACGAAACGTTCAAGATTGAGAAACGAATAAGAAGTTGAAGTACGGTAAATTATTTTTCTGTTCGTTTATTGTTACACACAAATCTCAGTGATTAACTTAGTATCATTTGTTTCATTGTACACTATGATAGATACTTTTCACAACCGCTTGCAGATCACAAAATATCGCATATTGAGACAGCTCGTTGTCATTCATTAAGAACAAGGATGATGTATACTACATCATTTTCTCAAATTTAGTTTCATTAGTGTACCAACTGTGCCAAGGAATGCTTGCGAGTGTAAAGCATATTAACAACAACACGCTGTTGCTCAGTTGGTTAGTCCTAGTGTTTCTGTTCCTAAGATAGAGGGTTTCGGTCCTTGCAGAGGTTTTTGGTATTGGAGTTTTTTGAAAAAAAGGGCCATATCCGTGTTGGTTACTTATTGCACGTTAAATATCTCCTGCAGGACGAAATTCTCACGCACCGTTGATTTTTAAAACAAAAAGAAATTGAAGCGAGTAACATTACCAACAGTAGGCCTATTAATTAATAATTCCTGGAATGATAACGAACTTTGTAACAGAAACGAGCATATCATTCATGTATTATAATATCATTTACTTTTGTTGGTTTCATTCACGAACATTGTCCACTGATCAGATCAAACACTGATAAGTGAATATGCAACTGTTTCCGTCTAACGGAGCAGTATTTTCTCCTTAATGCGTTCATTCATTGACCTAAGCACTGTGTCTGTGTCATTAAAAAAAACCCTATACTTCCGAGGGACATTCACTAATTCAATCTCTCTGCTTTCAATGAAACTTGGTGAGTGGAATCGTTTCACGTTCAAGCGATGGCTGAATATTAAGTTCGATGCTGTTCATATTTAACGCCGGTAATGGGCTTTAAAAATAAAGCGCTGAAAATTTGGCGGGCGTTAACTCATTGCTTCTACTTCTTGCCAGTCGCTGCTGATGACACGAGGGTCCGATCAGGCCAGAAAATGATCTCGTCTGAACCGATAGAGGAGTACGTAACATAATGGTGATAATAATAATAATAATAATAATAATAATAATAATAATAATAATAATAATAATAATAATAATAATAATAATAATAATAATAATAATAATAGTCGCTTAACGTTCCACTAACTGCTTTCACGATTTTCGAGGCCGCCGAGATGTTGGAATATATTCCCCACAGGAGTTATTTTACACTGACTGACAGTGACAATGCAACACCAAGGAGGAGTGGTTCGAAAGGGATGAAAGTTGGGGAAAAAACAGAGTCGGCACGGAAGAATAATTGATGTTTATTTCAAACCGATATGCAGGTTACACAATGCGCACGGCATCGACTCAGTAGGATGTAGGACCACCGCGAGCGGCGATGCACGCAGAAACACGTCGAGGTACAGAGTCAATAAGAGTGCGGATGGTGTCCTGAGGGATGGTTCTCCATTCTCTGTCAACCATTTGCCACAGTTGGTCGTCCGTACGAGGCTGGGGCAGAGTTTGCAAACGGCGTCCAATGAGATCCCACACGTGTTCGATTGGTGAGAGATCCGGAGAGTACGCTGGCCACGGAAGCATCTGTACACCTCGTAGAGCCTGTTGGGAGATGCGAGCAGTGTGTGGGCGGGCATTATCCTGCTGAAACAGAGCATTGGGCAGCCCCTGAAGGTATGGGAGTGCCACCGGCCGCAGCACATGCTGCACGTAGCGGTGGCCATTTAACGTGCCTTGAATACGCACTAGAGGTGACGTGGAATCATACGCAATAGCGCCCCAAACCATGATGCCGCGTTGTCTAGCGGTAGGGCGCTCCACAGTTACTGCCGGATTTGACCTTTCTCCACGCCGACGCCACACTCGTCTGCGGTGACTATCACTGACAGAACAGAAGCGTGACTCATCGGAGAACACGACGTTCCGCCATTCCCTCATCCAAGTCGCTCTAGCCCGGCACCATGCCAGGCGTGCACGTCTATGCTGTGGAGTCAATGGTAGTCTTCTGAGCGGACGCCGGGAGTGCAGACCTCCTTCAACCAATCGACGGGAAATTGTTCTGGTCGATATTGGAACAGCCAGGGTGTCTTGCACATGCTGAAGAATGGCGGTTGACGTGGCGTGCGGGGCTGCCACCGCTTGGCGGCGGATGCGCCGATCCTCGCGTGCTGACGTCACTCGGGCTGCGCCTGGACCCCTCGCACGTGCCACATGTCCTTGCGCCAACCATCTTCGCCACAGGCGCTGCGCCGTGGACACATCCCTATGGGTATCGGCTGCGATTTGACGAAGCGACCAACCTGCCCTTCTCAGCCCGATCACCATACCCCTCGTAAAGTCGTCTGTCTGCTGGAAATGCCTCCGTTGACGGCGGCCTGGCATTCTTAGCTATACACGTGTCCTGTGGCACACGACAACACGTTCTACAATGACTGTCGGCTGAGAAATCACGGTACGAAGTGGGCCATTCGCCAACGCCGTGTCCCATTTATCGTTCGCTACGTGCGCAGCACAGCGGCGCATTTCACACCATGAGCATACCTCAGTGACGTCAGTCTACCCTGCAATTGGCATAACGTTCTGACCACTCCTTCTTGGTGTTGCATTTGCTCTGTCAGTCAGTGTATATGCAGGTAAAATAATCACTCGAAACTGGCATATCTTAGTACCTTCAAATACCTCCGGCCTGAGCCGTGATCGGACCCGTTAACTTAACATCAGAAACGCAACGCTCTACTGTCTGAGCCGCTCAGTCCGGCATTGTTCTCATGTAGGTTGAGTGGACCTCAGATCCAGGTAAACATCCCTGACGTAGCCAGGAATCGAACCCGGGTAATTGTAGCGTCGCTTCTTTGACAGGAGAAGATCAAATACATGGCTAGGACAACAAACATACCTTCATTTCTTTTTCCTATTCATAAAACGAGATTGCAAGTTAACAAGAAAAAATGGCGTGCACGACATATTTCTGGCTCATGCCTAACTGCACAGTTCAGATACTCTGGTCGGGCACCCTTTCTGTTCAAAATGACATTGCCTCGGGCAAAGAATAAAAGTGATCATTCCAGAGAAAATGATCCTGTAATAACATAATTGCATGCAAATATGTGGAATCTGCAAACATGGTTGTGAAACCGAAAGTGATGAAACGGTTCCTTTTGCATAGAAAACTATTGCCACCGAGGTTTCGACTCATGTTGCAATACGCTTGATGTGTATGTTCATCAAGGACACTCTGGTATACCAGACGAAGGTGTGATAAGGCCTGGTGACCTGTGACATAATGGGATGGACAATTAAGGAAGCTCCTGAATGTTTGCTAGGCCGTCCACACACGAGGCAACACGAAAGCAATAAAAGTCACTAGGTGATGCTGGCGACATCGGCGATAGAGGCGATATCGGTGGTCTGAGCAACAGGGCATCCGCACACGGGGAAACATTTTAGACAGTCAAGTCGTACCTTCCAAGCGGAGAACACCTACAACATACTGTAGTAGCTCTTCAAAAGGTTTTTGAAGTTCCGTCATCTTTTCTTTTCTTTTTCAACCATGTCGAGTGAGGCAAGCGAGGAAGAAATGCTGTACCTGTACCGGTATATAAGATCCCGAAGAAGAAGGAACCGTACGAAGTATTTGGTTCATCCCTACAATCAAAGGAATATACGATGCAGGCTATTCGTTGCAGCCAAAGAACTGCAAGAGAGTGACGCCAAACTTCTTGCATTGTATAGAATGTCGAAAGAGTCATATAATGTACTTGTTCAAATCATTACCCCTACTCTCCATCATCAAAACACTAACATGAGAGAGTGCACCTGTGCTGAGAAACAATTTTGTTTACATTAAGGTAAGCATTACTTTTTCCCTCAAAACTTTTTTACACGTTTCTTAAATCTAAGAAAAGAAACAAAACGAAAAGAAACAAGAAACGAATATATTAAAAAAATTGTGAACAAAATATCTATATGTTTCTCGACTGCGCTAATATGAATTACACTTTTTCCCACTAAAGTGTTGGGTTCCAGTGGATATTCAAGGGTTTGATCAAGGTCATATGCTTTTGAGGGTGGTATTTCCATTTGCGGCGTAGTTGGGGCAGCAGGATCATATGAGGATAGAAAGGTACTAGTTGATGATGGTGTTTCTGGTAAACGTACATAATGAAAGACTTGGTAGCTAAGTCCACAAATAGATTCCATCGTGGTAGTACCGGTTACTTCATCAATTAGAAGGAGAATCCTTCTCTTCATCACTATGCATTACGTAATTATGCGGATCAGGCAGTGTCAAGAAATCGGATACTAGACTGTTCAAAGACTGTAGAATTAATTCCTTCCTTCCTTCCTTCCTTCCTTCCTTCCTTCCTTCCTTCCTTCCTTCCTTCCTTCCGTCTTATGAATGCAGAGTACTACGCAGTGACTGCTATGTCAACGTCACTTTCGGAGATAGGAATTTTTCTTTTCTTCCCTGTTGGTTTTATCGAGAATTCGGATTAGTGTTAGACTGTGGCAGTTGCCTCAATTCAGGAAAAGTAATACCGAATTGTTCATGAGCCAGTGGCGGGGAATTCTTGAGCAACAATAGATGTCAACAGGGGTGTAGTCGGAGCCGGTGGTGGTAGTGGTGGCGGAGATGGACGGGACAATGGATCCCAGTCGGATGATTAGGAATCAGCAGGTGTTGAAAGAAGATGTGGAGAGCCCAGACCTTCGGGGTCAGTTACCTAGGCTCCTTCAGGATTTGGGGGTAAATTACCCGTAGTAGCGTTAGTAGCCTTCATGAACGGCAAAATATACTGCATGGCTTCGTGTAAGTAATACATCATCTTTGTTTGGAACCGGAACCGCTTGGTGGGGATTTCCGCCTCCTTATGAACACCATTCTTAAGGTCTTTCATTTTTCTTTGCACTCATTCACTCAACAAACAATTAAAACAAATTATTAATTAAAATTAAGGTAATTACTTGTAAACAATTTTTACATGTTCATTATTGTTTCCTTTCAGGTATTTAGCAGCGGGATGCACATTTGTATCACTGGCATTATATTTTGCCAGAGGAGCGACAACTATCTGGAGGATCATTTATGAGATAACGAAAATATTATGGAATGTACTGAGTGAAGAATACATGCCTGAACTGCGGAAGGGACAGTGGATAGGTTTTGCCGAACGCTTCGAATCAATATGGAATCTTCCAATCTGCATTGGTGCTATCGATGGGAAGCATATAAGAATCGAAAAGTTTCCAAATACTAGATCTACTAATTTTAATTACAAATCCTATCACTCTACAGTATGACCGGCTTGTTGGGATGCTGATGGCCTTCTCACAATGGTTGACACTCTGTATGCTGGAAGAAACAGTGACGGAGGGATTTTCCACTCCTCAGCAATGAAATACTGCTTAGCCCAGTTACTACTTCATATTCCACCAGACTCGAACTTCATTTAGATGACAGTGGTAGTCTTTTCCTTATTACTTCGTAGCAGACACGAAGCAATCCCATTATCGCGATATTTACTGAGATCCTTCTCAAAGCAGTTTTCTCGATAAAGTCAAAAGAATATTCAACAAGAGTTTAAGACGAGGGAGAAAACCAACGAATGTATATTTGGAATGATGGCGGAGAAATTTCCAGTGCTAAACACACCCGTACGTCGCAGAGATGTCAGTAAAATTAATTACATGGTGAAATCTGTATGCATACTCCACAACTTCGCACGGAAAAGAGAGGGAGTTCAATACACATCCCAACGACTGCAACAAGAAAACGTTGACATGATTGCGGCCCGTAACCTACTACATACCGCACCACCTACCGTAGACAGAGTGGATAATCGATCAACGACGTATTCGATGAGAAATCACTTAGCAAGTTATTTTTGGAAACCGCAAGCATCCCTTCCTTGGAAGTGGAAATACTGTCGGTAAAACCGAACACGTTTCGAATTATAGCCTACTGCTTTGCTTCACTTCAAGTTAAATTATTTTACATAGGTACTTTGCAGTTCATATCGTACCTACTGGTTTCTACTATCAGAATTAGGACTTGTACGAACTATCATTCGTAAAGTAGGTTAAGCATATTAGTTTCTTAAACTAATTATTTCAATATTCTGACTGAATTATATTTCCTCGGTAGCCTATATATTTAATTTGGAAACATTTAATTGTATGAATTAATTTTAAAATTATGTATTGGGAATTCGGTCCGAAATAGGTTTATTTTATTGGAAGAAATCTTATCACGGTATAAATTAGAACAAATTACTTTAACATAAATAACTTATTGTAATATTAGAGAATTTATTTTTCACTTTAAAATAATTAAACATATTTTCATAGTTACAAATTTAGTTTTTCATTTCCACTATTGCTAGTCTCCGATTTCAACAATGCTTTTAATGCATACCCAATTTTCGTTTTCAAATGAAATTTACTCTTTTTATTTTGACCTCTGAGCAATTCAATATTGTTAATTTCTGTGAAATATGTTATAATGTAGCATTTACTCCAGCAACAACAAAAGATATTTGTAATATTGTTACATTACATTACTTCTATAATGTAATACGTACATTACTTTAATAAAATACCGCCACATACCTGACAGACTGACATCTGCTGCCACCTCATGCCATGCTTTGTCTGACACGTCTCGTCGGGTATACCCCTTGGGAGTAAAATCATATAAAACAAGGTGTTTTTCCACAGTGCCCACGATATCAACAGGCGATATGAGAATAAGATGCTCAGATCGCGCTTCACTGTAGGTCGCCCTGGTTGTTCGGATCACACTAGTCGAGTAGATCGCTGCTGAATTGCTTATGTTTTGATCCGTTGGCAGGTCCCCACTCATTTACCTAGGAAGTGACAGGGAGGGGATACCGTATCGCTGTTGAATTGCTTACGTATTAATCCGTTGGCAGGTCCCCACTCCTTTACCTAGGAAGTGACAGGGAGGGGATACCGTATCGCTGTTGAATGGCTTACGTATTAATCCGTTGGCAGGACCCCACTCCTTTACCTAGGAGGTGACAGGGAGGGGATACAATATCGCGGTTGAATTGCTTACGCATTGTTCCGTTGGCAGGTCCCCACTCCTTTACCTGGGAGGTGACAGGGAGGGGATACCATATCGCGGTTGAATTGCTTACGTATTGTTCCGTTGGCAGGTCCCCACTCCTTTACCTAGGAGGTGACAGGGAGGGGATACCATATCGCGGTTGAATTGCTTACTTATTGTTCCGTTGTTAGGTCCCACTCCTTTACCTAGGAGGTGACAGGGAGGGGATATCGTATCGCTGTTGAATTGCTTACTTATTGTTCCGTTGTTAGGTCCCACTCCTTTACCTAGGAGGTGACAGGGAGGGGATATCGTATCGCTGTTGAATTGCTTACTTATTGTTCCGTTGTTAGGTCCCACTCCTTTACCTAGGAGGTGACAGGTAGGGGATACCATATCGCAGTTGAATTGCTTTCGTGTTGCCTCGTGGCAACGAAAGCACTTCAAATAAAGTTGACAGTTACTAAGATCATTCACCATCTCCTATGCTTTTAGGCTTGCAAGATAGAGATAGGAAAGCAAACTTCATGACAGGGCAAAGTAGAAAATATTAACAATGCGCTGAATTGCATTTTTTACGACTAATATCTTCTATCGCACGTAATGTTTCCAGAATGAGAAATGTTTCATATTTTGCAGAAAGAGAATGGATAACTTGTGTAAATTATGGACTTGAAAAATCCTCATATAGCTGAAGGTAATTCTGCATTTGCTATGAAAATCTAAAGTTAATGTATACTGAGGCCTCCTTCACACTGTAATTGTTTGGCCGCTGTTTCGCTGAATGCATAAATACCGGCGCAATTTAGATTTGTTTTGATGAAGATAAAGTTGGAGTTCAAGAGAACAAATTGGAGCAAATATTCGTTTACAGGACACCGAGCTCTATAGCTGCAGTCGCTTAAGTGCGACCAGTATCCAGTATTCGGGAGATAGTGGGTTCGAACCCCACTGTCGGCAGCCCTGAAAATGGTTTTCCGTGGTTTCCCATTTTCACACCAGGCAAATGCTGGGGCTGTACCTTAATTAAGACCATGGCCGCTTCCTTCCCAGTCCTAGCCCTTTCCTGTCCCATCGTCGCCGTAAGACCTATCTGTGTCGGTGCGACGTAAAGCCAATAGCAAAAAATTGTTTACAGGAAGAGGAGTTAGGGTTTAGAATAATTTACCAAGGGAGATGTTTTATTATTATTATTATTATTATTATTATTATTATTATTATTATTATTATTATTATTATTATTATTATTATTACCTTTACATCCCACTAACTACTTTTTGTTCTCCGGAGACGCCGATGTGCCGGAATTTAGTCCCGTAGGAGTTATTTTACGCGCCAGTAAATCTACCGACATGAGGCTGACGTATTTGAACATGCTGCCACCTCGAACCTGCCAAATTGAGGTCAGAAGGCTAGCGCCTCAACCGTCTGAGCCACTCAGACCGGCAATTTCCAAATTCTTTGACATTATTTAAAAAATTTCTAGGTAAACAACTGATAGGGAATCTGCCATCTGGGTTACTGCCCTAAATGCAGATCAGTGATGACTGGTTGAATAATAATGGTTCAGTTTCCTAGTATCTGAGATTCCACAAAGTTACCCTGTTCGACCACTGATTAGCATTCTTGAATACGTGGGCAAGAAAGTCTTTATTTAACATTGCGTGAGACGACACGTGTTACCTGACATGCTCTGAATCTCTTCCCATGATACGACTTGAAAGGATTTTTTGTAGGACACAATTTAAAATAATTCCTACGTCACTGTCAGACTGAGAAGAGTAAACCTGAAGTCATGCGAAACCAAAATGCTGCTTAACATAGCAGTTTTTACGCTGGCCTTCCCTTCCTGTCGTGTTGGACTGGCGTGCCTCAATTGTGAATATGTCAGCATAACTTAAGTTTAATGGCAGACACACCCATGTTGCACGCGAGATTCGAAACCGTAACCCCTCCCTAATGGTTTCTAAATGACTATCAATTCAGTATGCATGATAGTAGATCGTATTTATCCAATTCAGTCGCACCCACCTTGATAGTCAAGGACTCCATGACTGATAAATGTAACAGCCTTCTCTTACAACTTTAAAACCTATATAGCCTACTCCTTTTTCCATGAGAAATAAGGTATAAGTCTCATAAAATAATTTTCGAATGTAAGTAATACATCATCTGTTCAAACTTCATGGCACTGCAGCCCTGATGAGCTTTGGTCTACCGAGCGACCACTGCTCAGTCCGAAAACCTGCATACTACGAGGTGGAGCACGGTCAATGCGACGAATTATCTTGGCCGTTATTCTTGGATTTCTAGACTGGGATCGCCTTCTCACCCGTTAGGTATCTCAACTGTTCTCTTGTAGGTTGAGTGGACCTCGAACAAGCCCTCAGAACCATACAAAAATCCCTGATCTAGCCGCAAATCGAACCTCTGGCCTTCGAATTAAAGGAAGACTCGCTACCCCTAGACCGCGGATGGAAATATCAAAATCATAGACTAGGTGATAAGACTTCATGGGGAAGGTGACTTAAATTATCTTGCACAGTGGAAGTAGTATTGTACAAACTAATACAGCGTATTACTTGAACTTTCGATATATCACACACTTAACTAATTTCTACTCAACGGCTTTAGCTCTATCTCTCACCGCAAAATCACTTCGGTCCTCAGGGTTAGAGTGATTTCCGGATATCCGAACCTCCGGGTTGTATAAAACTTGAAACCAATACAGTCACTTTACCTCAAATGGAATAGTATGTGACTTCTTAGTACCCTCAGGCATTTCACACGAGCTCTGAAGAAGGAAAGAAAGGACCCACATTTTATTTTCACCTGAAAGAATATCGTGCCGAATAATTCATGCACATTACATACAATGACAAATCGCTAAAACATTGCTGTATCAAAACTTGGTTTGAAGTGAAATCGCAAGTAGGCCCTAATCATCTTATATTTCAAAAGTTCTCGTAGAAAGCTTATATTCTATGATTATATCAGGGAGTTCAGTTTTATATTAAAAGGTTCCCAAAACTTGCTTCAATGTGCACGGGCGAGTTCAATATTTTCCAAGAAATGTATCCCCTATACTTCAGCGGCAAAGTGACATGCTACAGTTGAGAAAGTGTGAAAAAGGTGCATTACGCTCACGTGAGCTCCTTACAATATTGAGTATTCTGATCTTAGCTCTCAGACGTGAGATAGAATCAAGACAAGAAATATTAAAGTCGTATCAATATGCAACGATGTAATACAAATTCATATTATATTTCATTCAGCAGTACAAAAATGTAGCGTTTGGTGACAATAATGATGAAGAGAATAAATGAAATTCGTTAGTTGTCGCGATCTCCCATTTAAAGAAAGCCGGTCTCGGGTCATCCAGCTATCGGAGAATATACAAACCCGAAAAGTTATTATATTATCATTTTATTATTAAAATAATTTGACATTTTTGAGCGCTAAGAATTACACTTGAAGTTATCCTTGACTCAGATATACCCTTATTTTGCATTACTTTTGTTTATTCGTTTCCCTATCTTTTAATAATTTTGGAGGTTGTGATATTGTAAATAAATAATCCACGCAGACACCTGCATGTGTATGTACCCTTAAGCCACAGAGAATTTCTTCCAAGTCATCTTGAGATTCCAAGCTAGAGATCAGGTCAATTAGTCGTTCAGAGAGCAGATTGAAATATTTACATACGCGTTTACGTGACATAAGAATTTTGACATACTAAGGGCATATTTCTAGTTCTGAGAACTGGTGGACCGTTTCGTCAACAGCATTCTAAGTTTTCCGAGGGGGGGGGGAAGTTATTTAAGTATGTATTTTTTATGGTTAGTTGGATGGTTCCATTGTGTGTTGTGAATTTCAGTGGTCTCTTGACGTTCAAACATATACTTGTATTCTCGTAGAACGTAATTTAGAGGGCCATTTCGATGTTCGTGAAATTATAGTATTATTATTATTATTATTATTATTATTATTATTATTATTATTATTATTATTATTATTATTATTACAAAAAGTGAATCGTATGTTTTGTCCTCGCTCATGGAAATCTAGTTTTCGATTTACTTCTGAACAATTAGAGCTAATGTGATCGATGGGTAGTTTTCATTCGCTATTTCTTTAACGGATTCGTAAATATATGGGGACATCAGTATGATGATCGCTTTCTGTACCATTGAATTCAATCCAACTGATTTATGATATGTAGCGTGATTCGATGGGTTGATTATAGTATGGGAAGTCTGTGTCTATTTATGGTATATTGAATATATTAAGCTATGTTCAAATATGCTGATGATTAAATCGAGATAGTTTAGTTTCTGCTCTACTTGAAGTTCGCTTGTAAATTTAATGGAATTGTGTATTGTGTTAAGTGCTTTATAGTAAGCCGACCTCTGTAGTGTGCTCGGTGCAGTGTATCGAGAATTCGTCATCTAGGACTACGTACCCTCTCCAGTGGTACGATTTCTTACTGTTCCTACCCTTTTAAAACATTTCTTTTGTAGGTGGTTAATGCCATATTATTCGCGATAGTGTTGGTGAAGAGAGTGCCCATCGTGAAACCATTCAATTGTCAAACTGATTGACGTTTTGATACATGGTGAGTTTCCTTTACAATTTTAATAGGTGCTATATTGAGATGGTTTCATTTTTTGGAACATTTATATATATATTGTCATGCTGAATGATATCATTTTGATGTTCGGTGTGATTTCTGTGGAAACAAGCCGGTTTTCTACTTTCCGCGTGTTTACGAGTTAAGTCTGTTTTCTTGCTAGTCCACACTACAGCCGGTGTTGAACTTCGGCCTCCTTAGAACATATTAATTTCAACTTATCTTCACCAGGCTTTAATGCATAATTTCTGGACGTGCTAAGTTAGGGGAAAATAATTGCTTAGGTTTCTCAGTCGGTCAGCGGATGGTAAAGTTCACAAGTAATGTTGTCTCTGAGGACACATTCTGCCGTACATAGGTGCAATGAAACTGTGAATAACTTCAAGAATATCTGCATAGAGGAGGGTTCGAACCGTGAATCCATTTTCAGATCTCAGAGACCTTTTCGGTGGTACCTTGCCGATTCATCCACAATGGCGGCACACTCCTTCCACGAAGGAAGCAATTTACTTGTTACATATCCGTGCCCTTACACATCGAAATGTCATTTCGGAGTCATACCTCTGATCAGGGGCGTAGCCAGAGAGGGAGGCGAGTGTTACTGGGGGTTAGAACTCTCCGTAGAATTTTTCAGCAACAAAAAACAGAAACTGGCAATAAACATTCAGAGGCATAATAACGTAAAGCCAACAGATCTCTGGATTTCATTTTCTGAGAAGCCTCGGAAATTGGATTAAGATTGTAAACTAAACTTACAATTTGCTGTAAAACTGTTGACCTTGATCGTCTCGTTCTTGTTCTGCATTTTAATGTAAGATATTGCACTGTACTGCAATCCGAATATTAACATAATTCACTTGTATCAGTGTCCTGATAAAGACAAAACATGCATGCGCGCACCAGACACGCACTTTCATTATGTTCTATCAGCGTTTTGTAACTATACAACCTCCCCAACGGCCAATCCTTGCTACGCTACTGCCTCTGATTCATGGTTTACGGTATTCATTTTAGGTTCTATTACAACAGATCACTTTGTAGAACCAACTAACTTAATCGTTTTAGCGGTATTACAAAACGCAATGAACAGCATGTTTGTGTAATGGCTCTTTCATCTTTGTACGAAGATAGCATATAGTAGATTTTCCTGTGCAAGGTCAGCTCGTGGCTGACATTTAGGTAGCAAGAAGATCGATATCGACCTTAAGGACTTGCAGTGTTAGATGTGTTGTGCATCTTAATGAATTTTAAGGGGCTGGTGTATCACTCTGTATACCTAATATTAGATGGTGTTTTTTGTCAATTTAGATTTTATTACTTATTGATAAGTCTCTGATTGTTTAGTGGAAGGCGTTTTAGATTAGTACTAGTCTAAATTGTCGCGTATTTCAGTCTTATGTTTAATTTTGAACATCCCTTCTTATGCCAGTTCACTTGTCTAATTTTAGTTTTAGTCACTTAAATTTCATACCTTCATGATTTTCTCGATTGAAGGTCGACAGGGTTTGCTAAAATCTATACACTTAAGAGTTGCGAAGTTAGAGGTAAAATAATAACTTGCGTTTCTCTGTCGATCAGCGCAGGGTAAAGTTCACAAGTAATGTTGTGTGAGTGATCAAAATAAGCAGTGCGAAAGCATTTGTTAGATAGAAATCAAACATTAAATGAGTGACTGTGATTCTTAAAATAACTGAGAAGAAACTAAACTCAAAGATACAGGACTGTGAGAGGTAAAGTAAATGGTTCAGAATGATAAACCCTGGAAGGAAAGGATATATGGTATAAGATATAAAAGTTCTGGGACTTTGCCGTGAGTATTTTAAAACACCCATGCACAACCCAGGCACTTGAGTAGTGTTGCCAAATCAGGAAGCACTGCTCAATTCATATTTTGCAACCTCACGTACTGTCTCTTGCGATGTTGTTTCTACCTTATTTGCTGAAAGAAACTTACATCCCTTCACGTGTTTTTCCTTCGGTGGAAAGAGGTAAAATTCTCCGAGGACGAAGCATGGTGAATAGATGTAACGTTGAACCTCAAGAATTCCATGTTTTGCGAGAAAATCTGAAACCAATAGAAACCGATGTGCAGGCGCATAGTAATAGAGAAGGTACCGTTGTTCAATTCGCCACATTTGAGATGATTTACTACGAATGAACTCCGATTAACGACATAAAATGTCCAAACATAGCTCTTTGATTACTGTGTTTCCCTCAGGAGTGCATTTTGTGGTGCAAGAGTAACGTGCCTGCCTCTTAACCGGAGACCCCGGGTCCGATTCCGGGCAGGCCAGGGATTTTCACCTGGATCCGTGGACCGGTTCTAGGTCCACTCAGCGTATGTGATTACAATTGAGGAGCTATCTGACATGAGATGGCGTCCTCAGTCCAGAAAGCCAAGAATAACGCTCGAGAGGATTCCTCGTGGCGATCACACGGCACCTCGTAATCTGCAGGTCTTCGGGCTGAGCAGCGGCCGCTTGGCAGGATATGGCACTTCTTCGGGGCTGTTGAGGCATGAGGCTTCGTTATTATTATTATTATTATTATTATTATTATTATTATTATTACTATTATTATTATTATTATTATTATTATTATTATTATTATTATATAACAGCACAAAGACAAAAAATAGAACACGTCTTTTCACATCACTGCTTTGCTGTTTACCGGTGAAAGCATTCTGATTACGGCAGGAAGGGAAGGTACGGTGCATTTCAGGCGTCATTACCTTAAGTACATGCTTGTGATTTACAGGGCATGCACAGTCCCTGAACTTTTGCATCTTACTTCGGATATATTAGGATAAGTACTACTAGTATTGTACCAGTAAAAGTTCGGGGCGTAAGGCATGTGAAGGATCTCAGGTAGTGGAAGTTGGTTTTTGGAGCCGGTACAGAGCAGGATAGACTCGCAGGGCGAATAATAGATGGTTATACCTTTTTCAAACAATTTATTAATAATGTTAATTAATTCACCACCCTGCAGTGTTGATATAGGATTCAAATAATATGTCGAAATCAAAAGGGTTAACGTAAATCTTCTTGAGTGCAATTTGTGAAAATAAATAAATCTCACAGATCCTATAGTCTTTTGCGAAAACACAAAGTGTCAGTTTTTCACCTAAAGTCTTTCTAAGTATTACGACATGACATGAACACATTTATAATTGAAAATAAGAATTTGAACTTTTGTTGAGAGTTTCTCAGTTTGTTAACCTTGAAACATAGAACACTTGAAACTCCTAAAGTCTTTCTTCTGTGAAATAGATTTTGAAAATAGATTTATCATTAAAAGATGAATTTTGAGTAATGATGGAGAACTACGAAGTATCGTCACACGCAGCACTGGGTAAACCACTGTTCAAGATTGGTAAGAAAAAAAAAGTCAATCAGTTTGTGACTACTCACTTATTAAAGAAAATTTGGCTTACAAATACTGATGAGAATCTGGAACATTCCGCGGGTGCGGATGATGACTCGAACTTGAAGTTCCACGAAGAAACCACGTTGACGTCATAGATGAAATGATGTTGAAGGTAGTTGGATCTTGTAGAGTTTTCTCAAGATTCCTGCTGCTCGTGGACATGATTTTAACACACGGAACATGCAAGTAGTATTGACAGATGCTATCGTTCACTGTTAAACACAGTCCAATTCGTATGTTAATTTTAGGACGTCAATTGAATGATCACAGTCCTTGTTGCAAAAAAAAACACTATTTTAAATCGTCACTGAGAACGTCCAACACATTGCAAATACGTAATATTTCTCATTACCGTCTCTGACCACAGTCTTTGAATCGTTATCCTGACAGATAACACTGATTCTCTAATGTTGATAGAACTATATTATTTTAGAAAAGGTTCTTAACTTTCACTAAGTTTATCACTGTAACACGTCATGCCCTAATATGGCACATAAATAAAGAGACACAGTCCAAGGATGTGCTATGTTAGAAAATAAGTTCTAGAGTAGTTAGAGTTACTGTACACGACAGTTTCTGTTGGTAATTTAATATTGTGTGAAATTAATTAAGCCCACACGTCATGTTCTAGTTTGTGAATGTCCTATATATCACTTCGAACTTCACTGATTTCGTACGTGTTATACTTCGAAATGTCTGTAAATTATATCGTAGTCGCGGCACAATAGACTACTTACGGTGCGACGTCCTTTTTCGAGTACGATGGCGATTTACTATCCCGTAATTTCGTCTCCGCGAAACACGACGGAAAGTACTGGCTTCGAGACTGCACGAACATACTATGCGAGGGCCAGTCTCCTCTCTCTCTTACTCATACACATACTACACTGCTAGACTGGACTGCTTGCAATGAACTGAACTCAACTCAACACCACCACCTGTTAACCTTGACCCAGTGGCATATATAGCTGGCGCTGGGGGGGGGGGGGGGTAGTTTCTCTCGGCCATGTGACCGTGAGTGCGTAATTTCTGTTAGATTTTAAATCATTATAACTCAGCAACCATGGGATGGATTAATTTGAAATTCACAGGGATTAATTTTTATGACGTCCGCTACAATTTAGCGTTTGTTCCATTAAAATTGGTACAGGCGTTGAAAACTTGCGAAAAGAAAGATATTTTCGAGAAATATCTCTAGGGGAGGTGAGCTTTGAACGATAGGTGACGTCACTTGACTCCGCCTAGCGCACTCGTGGAGTCTGGTACATACTGGAACATTCTTTTACTTAGATGTTCATACGTCGGACCGATCTTATATGCTGGAACAACATTTCTTTTGATAACTATGGACCAGGACCTAGGCTTTCCTGGTACATCTTCCCCTTGGTTGGACGAAAAGAAAATACGCAGGATTTTGTTTTCCAGGTTTGTCATCGAATACACATGCAAATTTTTGTAGAACATCATTTTTGGCCTCCTCCAATTTTACTTTAATTTCCGGATCTTGAAGCACACTGGCTGTAAACATTATATAATCCGGACCTATAATGGAGTTCTCATTGAATAGGGACTCTGCATCGTCCCCACTTTGGTCACCCTTTCTACATTCTGCTTCGGCTGGCGCAACCTCGCTTACAGCGGGCCCAATAATGTCACCACCGGCTTCTTCGAAACGGGCTCCATTCTCTGGAACTTCCAGGTCATTTCGTCCTACTAGCTGTAGTCCTACGGAACTATTTTTTAATCGTACGAGGTTGGCATCATAGTCAATGGTTCCTTTGTATTTGATCATAAAATCTGATCCAAGTATTAAGTTGAAGTTAAGACGTGATACTACCAAAAATATGTGTTCAAATGACTGATTGTTAATTTCAAACTCTAAAAATGCCTGGGATTTACACTTAAAACTTTATCAGGAACTATCCCTCTTACTTTGATCTGGGCTGCAGGCATTAACAAAACATTGTTCTGACTTTTAAGTGAGTCTACAAGCCTATCAGAAATTAAAGAAGCTTGCGCTCCAGAATCGATGAGCGTAATCACCTGTAGGTTGCCTGTGCGTACTGTTATGACAGGTAATGAACGTGTAATAATTGGCCTTGGTGTTTGTGCGTCTTCGAATAGTAATTCGGAATCGTCAATGTGCCAGTAATTTATAACAGCAGTACAATAGTTTGAAATCTCGTCCTCATCGTGTTCTATAGTCAATCTCCCTATTGTGGGATCGGCGTTTTTTTATAGCGCCTGTTGATTCAGGATCAGGTGGTTTTTGTTCTCTTGGTCCGAATTGACGTTGGTATTCCAGGGATGTGGCTCCAAGCTCATCAGGATTACGATTTCTCTCCCTGATGTATTCCCGTGTATCCTTCCATCTACTTTCGAGTTCTTGTCGTCTGGATTCACGATTTCCTTCAGGAGTGCTTTCATGCTGTCTCCATAAATTCTTAGGTTGGTAAGGGTGTCTATCCTGATCCTTCTGACGTCTAAAATTCCGGAATCTGGTTGGGTTGGTAGGGCTTAATCTGCCTTCTTCACGTGTCCTGGGTTCCTCTCTCTCCGGCGGTCTTATTTCCGCAGAGTTCGTATTTGTTTCTCGACTCCTGTTAGTTTTCGGACTAGATTGGATATTAGCCGTATCTAACCTGCGCAAAGTAGCGTCGAAATGCTCCAATGTTTTAATGTTGGCAGCGACTAGTATCTCTTGAACATGAGGCGGATATTGAAGTGTCAGGGTCTGTATGAGTTCGATATCTGGCAAAGGTGGATCTAAAAACTGTAATTTTTTAAATTGCATTAAGCAATAATCTGAATATCGGGAAGTATTGACTGAAGTATTGTATTTGCTAGAGTAGAGTTGCATCTTGACGAGGTGTTGTCTTTCAGAATCCCAAAAGCGTTTGAGAAGTGCCTTTTTAAAGTCGTCATAGTTTTTAAAGTTGCTCTTAAAAGCTATGAACCATGACAAGGCTCGTCCTTCTAGAAGTTTGGATACTACTCTAAGTTTTCTATCGTCATCTACCCTATTCTCTTCCAGGTAATCGTCGACATTTAACAAAAATTCCCGAGCAGTATACTCGTCACGTCCTGAAAATTTGACTGGTTTGTCATCTGGTACTTTAATAAGGGTTGTTGTGCTGTGTACTTCCCTCGATGAATCAGGAATTGTGGCGTCAGTTGGATGTTCTTTGAGTTTAATTTGATTCACTTCTTCAGACAAATTCTCAATTTTGGAATTAATTGAGGTGTCTAAATTTTTTATTTCATTTCTCAAGTCAGTTTTAATTACTTGTACATCTTTACAGAAAGCAGCTATCTGGTTATGCGTGCTGTCTAGCTGTCCTGTAATACGCTTGTCAAGTTCTCCTTGCGTGCTCTTAATTAGTCCTATCTCGCTACGTAATTTGCCCACATCGTTCTTTAATGCCTCTCGCAGGTTTTCCTGAACCTGAGCTAACTTTGCTTGAGCTTGTGAGATGTTACCATGGGATTCTTGAAATTCAGTTCGTAAGTCTTTGAGTTCGGTTGAAAATGCTTGAACGGAAGGAAGAACATTTCTAAGATCTTTGTCTAAAGACTTGACGACCTCTGTCTTTATTTCTTCCTTGATAGACTCTAAGTTTTCAACAAACTGATCCCGCATGTTTTTCAATGTGGTTTCGACTTGTGCACTAGAATCAGTAAGTTTCTTTTCGAGGCGAGTTCCAGTTTCACGGAATCGTTGCTCGATAAGGGCACTGGATTCAGTGAGCCTTTTATTAATGACTTTATCGGCCTCTGCAAACTTAGTGTCCAAGGTCCTGTCAATTTTAGAAGTTAAGTCTTCAACCTTGCTATTTGACTCAGTTAACTGCGCTTGTAGTTGAGTATTTTGTGCCTGTAATTGGGAATTAGACTCGATCATTTGAGCCTACAATTGGTTATTAGACTCTACCATTTGCGTATTAATTCGATCTATTTGCGTGTTCATTTGAGCCTGCAATTGGTTATTAGACTCTACCATTTGCGTATTAATTCGATCTATTTGCGTGTTCATTTGAGCCTGCATTTGTGTTATCTGGTTATTAGACCTATCAATCTTAGCATTCTGATCGTTAATGCTAAGCCTGAGAGCTTCGATTGCTGCAAGTAAGTTATCCATGTTTCCGGAATATTCGAATAAGTCAAATACAACAAGTTCTTCGTGTTCGTAATAGTTGCAGTCGGATCCTGTAATCAAATTGCAATTTATTATGACTTGAATCGAACCCTGAATGTTGCGATGATATCTAGTATTACTGGCGCATCATCTATTATTATGGCACGGCTCCAAATCGAGCCCCACGTTGGGCGCCATCTATTATATATTCTATCCTCTCTGTACCAGTAAAAGTTCGGGGCGTAAGGCATGAGAAGGATCTCAGGTAGTGGAAGTTGGTTTTTGGAGCCGGTACAGAGCAGGATAGACTCGCAGGGCGAATAATAGATGGTTATACCTTTTTCAAACAATTTATTAATAATGTTAATTAATTCACCACCCTGCAATGTTGATATAGGATTCAAATAATATGTCGAAATCAAAAGGGTTAACGTAAATCTTCTTGAGTGCAATTTGTGAAAATAAATAAATCTCACAGATCCTATAGTCTTTTGCGAAAACACAAAGTGTCAGTTTTTCACCTAAAGTCTTTCTAAGTATTATGACATGACATGAACACATTTATAATTGAAAATAAGAATTTGAACTTTTGTTGAGAGTTTCTCAGTTTGTTAACCTTGAAACATAGAACACTTGAAACTCCTAAAGTCTTTCTTCTGTGAAATAGATTTTGAAAATAGATTTATCATTAAAAGATGAATTTTGAGTAATGATGGAGAACTACGAAGTATCGTCACACGCAGCACTGGGTAAACCACTGTTCAAGATAGGTAAGGAAAAAAAAAGTCAATCAGTTTGTGACTACTCACTTATTAAAGAAAATTTGGCTTACAAATACTGATGAGAATCTGGAACATTCCGCGGGTGCGGATGATGACTCGAACTTGAAGTTCCACGAAGAAACCACGTTGACGTCATAGATGAAATGATGTTGAAGGTAGTTAGATCTTGTAGAGTTTTCTCAAGATTCCTGCTGCTCGTGGACATGATTTTAACACACGGAACATGCAAGTAGTATTGACAGATGCTATCGTTCACTGTTAAACACAGTCCAATTCGTATGTTCATTTTAGGACGTCAATTGAATGATCACAGTCCTTGTTGCAAAAAAACACTATTTTAAATCGTCACTGAGAACGTCCAACACAGTGCAAATACGTAATATTTCTCATTACCGTCTCTGACCACAGTCTTTGAATCGTTATCCTGACAGATAACACTGATGCTCTAATGTTGATAGAACTATATTATTTTAGAAAAGGTTCTTAACTTGCACTAAGTTTATCACTGTAACACGTCATGTCCTAATATGGCACATAAATAAAGAGACACAGTCCAAGGATGTGCTATGTTAGAAAATACGTTCTAGAGTAGTTAGAGTTACTGTACACGACAGTTTCTGTTGGTAATTTAATATTGTGTGAAATTAATTAAGTCCACACGTCATGTTCTAGTTTGTGAATGTCCAATATATAACTTCGAACTTCACTGATTTCGTACGTGTTATACTTCGAAATGTCTGTAAATTATATCGTAGTCGCGGCACAATAGACTACTTACGGTGCGACGTCCTTTTTCAAGTACGATGGCGATTTACTATCCCGTAATTTCGTCTCCGCGAAACATGACGGAAAGTACTGGCTTCGAGACTGCACGAACATACTATGCGAGGGCCAGTCTCCCCTCTCTCTTACTCATACACATACTACACTGCTAGACTGGACTGCTTGCAATGAACTGAACTCAACTCAACACCACCACCTGTTAACCTTGACCCAGTGGCATATATAGCTGGCGCTGGGGGGGGGGGTGGTTTCTCTCGGCCATGTGACCGTGAGTCCGTAATTTCTGTTAGATTTTAAATCATTATAACTCAGCAACCATGGGATGGATTAATTTGAAATTCACAGGGATTAATTTTTATGACGTCCGCTACAATTTAGCGTTTGTTCCATTAAAATTGGTACAGGCGTTGAAAACTTGCGAAAAGAAAGATATTTTCGAGAAATATCTCTAGGGGAGGTGAGCTTTGAACGATAGGTGACGTCACTTGACTCCGCCTAGCGTACTCGTGGAGTCTGGTACATACTGGAACATTCTTTTACTTAGATGTTCATACGTCGGACCGATCTTATATGCTGGAACAACATTTCTTTTGATAACTATGAACCAGGACCTAGGCTTTCCTGGTACAGTATTGATAGACAAAACCTTGTGAACGATCTGAATATTCATAATTTTTAACAGCTCTCAGTCTGAGGTCAACGTTTCAGTGGCAAGTACTGTACTGTGAAGAAAGCAGTGAAACAAAACTGCACTCAGCGCTCTGGATATAGGCTACTGTATAGTGCGAATTGTGTAGCTATAGGTTTCATTCCAGAGATCCTTGGTTTTAACGCCCCTGCAGGTAGCCCTGAGGATAATATTCCTCGGTCTCTCCTTTTTCCATCAAAAAATATTATGGCTGATGTCCTTCTACCGCAGGGTCATGGAAAACTACCAGTGTTAGAGAGTCGTTAAGCAACTAACATAAGTGCACCTGTAAACACTTTCGGGTAGCGGGATGAAGAAAAGAAACTGGATATGACTGGGACAATGGGAAGACTCATTGTTGACTGTTAAATGCACTGATCGTATATTAATATGAAGAATTTCGTGCTGATTTACTCTTTCAATTGAATTTTTTTTCTTCTTCTCCCATTCGCTTTTCGCACACCCTG
This sequence comes from Anabrus simplex, assembly GCF_040414725.1. Taxonomy (NCBI): domain Eukaryota; kingdom Metazoa; phylum Arthropoda; class Insecta; order Orthoptera; family Tettigoniidae; genus Anabrus; species Anabrus simplex. The sequence continues at coordinate 932,547,727 of NC_090266.1, forward strand.
GTGGTGTCGCGGGTGCGAACTGCGACGCTCACATGGACTTCGCTCTGTTTTACGGCCGAATGCCCTTCCTGACACCAACCCTATGTGGAGGGATGTATTTAATATTGGGCGATTCCGTGGTGTTTGGTAGTGTCGTGTCGTGGCCTGTTGTTGTCGTGTACTGTCGTGTCGTGTCCTGTCCTGCCCTGTCGTGTCATATTATATGTAAAGAATCGCATCGGGACACTCAGAACCGTAGGCTGCGAGAAATAACGAAATATTAAATACCCACAGACGTAGTCCCAGATACAGACAGGATGGTTGCACATCCTGATGAACAGAAAATTGATGACAGAAATCCTAAATATGTTATCTTTCCCATTCTCAGTTGCCGGGCTGAGTGCCTCAGACGGTTGAGGCGCTGGCTTTCTGACACCAACTTGGCAGTTTCGATCCTGGCTCAGTCCGGTGGTATTTGAAGGTGCTCAGATACGTCAGCCTCGTGTCGGTAGATTTACTGGCACGTAAAAGAACTCCTGCGAGACAAAATTTCGGCGCCTCGAAGTCTCTGAATACCGTCAGAAGTAGTTAGTCGGACTTAAAATGGTATTATTATTATTATTATTATTATTATTATTATTATTATTATTTACTCTCAGTTGTGGCACAGACTTAGCCTTGGGTCATGTTTTACTATCATGGTCCCAAACTGCAATAACTTCAGTAATATACACTGCTGCAGATTCCAAAATACCACAAATATACTCACATTTCTGGCACATTAATACACGTGGATGACGATCATATTGTCCCTATGTATCAGTTGTGCAACAAAAACCAGGCTATTTTATTTATTTTTGCAACCTGTATTATTTTACGATGCTCGTCATTTATAAGGAATTTCCCAAAAGCTGACATGATTTCATACTGATTGAAAGCTCACAGTGGATGTGTTAATCCTGATAAACGACACTACGATTTGTCACTTTCATCGCCCTGTCACTGTTAGTAAATAGCACTTTAGAAGGATCACTGTTTCAATCACTTCTTCACATCGCGACACTGACGCGACGCCATATGAAACAAGTCAATCGCTTTACATAATCATTAGACGACCAAGATTATTATTGTGAAATTCTCAGAACAGAATAAAAACATGATCTGAGAGCATTAAGGCGGAAATCATAGCCTACAATTTCCGTTTCTGGAAAGTCAATAGCCCATTGTTTAGTGTACGATTTTTTCAGAAATATTTCAAACAATATCCTTTTAACACTGGGTTGAAAATTATCTGTTGAAGAAACGTCTGGAACGACTCAGTCTGAGATAAGTGTAAGTATTGATGTAAATGCCTTTATTTATTTCTTCTTCTTGCGTTCCGGTCTTCTAAGGACCACGTTACAATTTCAATTCTTCCTCCTTAGTTGTTCTTTCCTTTTCTTCCAGTATTCTTTCATTGTTTCACTATGCTTCTTCTTCCTGTCTTCAGTCCACTTTGTGCCTGGTATCTTTTCCTTCCCTTCTTGGAATCCTTCCATTTTAAAGATTTCTTCCTAAAATTTTTTTTCCAATAATTCTTCTTCTCGTATGTTGTTCCTTTCCAGGTCTTTCTTGACTTCTTGAATCCAGGCGGTGGTTGATTTCTTTTCCCAAAGGTACTTGAAGATTCGTTTAGTTAGTCTATTGTCATCCATTCTATAAATGTGTCCAAGAAATAGCAATCTCCTTTTTTACTGTTTCTGATATGTTTTCTATGTTCTGGTAAATTTCATTGTTACTTCTTAATTTCCAAAACTCTGCAATTCTTAGATAACCTAATATTTTCCATATAATTCTTCTTTCTAATATTTCTAATTTATTTATTTATTTATTTATTTATTTATTTATTTATTTATTTATTTATTTATTTATTTATTTATTTATTTATTTATTTATTTATTTATTTATTTATTTATTTATTTATTTATTTATTTATTTGACTAAATTTGACTAAAGTAATCGTTCCTCGTCATTGTACTAAGACATTATCTGAAAATTCCTAAAGTACAAATCTCACCCAAAAGTTGAGTTTCATTTACCCCAGAAATTCTTTGAAAACCACGTTTGTGGTATTACCTTTTGGGGCTGAGACGACCATGCGACATAGAACTGTACACGTGAAAAACAGTCTTCTCTCAAGTCGAAAAAACAAATACATATTCATTTATTTTTAAAGGAGATTCCAAATACATATTCCCACATCTGTAACACCTTCAGTTCTTGAGATATACATGACTATTCCCATAAAAATATTTAACCCCTTGATCAGGCCTTCCGCCACCCTCGCTCCCTTCTAAGTGTATTTCTGAAAACAAAAATCCGTGTTTCTTTATTTTTAAAGGAGATTCCAAATACCAATTTTCAAGTCTATAAAATAATCAGTTGTAAGATATAAGTATCCCCATAAAAATAATTCAACTATTTATCACTTCTTTTCATCCCCCGTTAAGTGCCTTCTCCGAAACAAAAAGGTACAGATTCCTGTATTCCAAATACCAAGTTTCTTGCCTGTAACATGTTAAGTTTTTGAGACATAATGTAGATATACCGGTACTCATCTTAAGAATTCACCCGCTTTTCCAATTCTTTCCAACCCCTTAACTGGAAGTTCCGAAAACAAAAAGTACGTGTTTCATTATTTTTAAAGGAGATTCCAATTACCAGTTTTCATGTCTGTACGTCTGTAACACCTTCAGTTTTTGAGATAAATGTATACTCATGAGAACAATTCAACATCATCTTCTTCACTTCTTTCCACCCCTCTCCCGCCTTAAGGGGACTTTCGGAAAACGCAAAATACGCGTTTCTTTATTTTGAATGGAAATTCAAAATACCAACTTTCACGTCTGTAACAGCTTAAGTTTTTAAGTTAATGTATCCTCATAAACATATTTCAACTCCTTATTTACTTATTTTCAACCTCCCACCCCTTTCGTCGATTTTCCGAAAAAAAATGCGTGTTTATTTTTAAAGGAGATTCCAAATACCAAATTTCACGTATGTAACATCTTCAGTTTTTGAGATATAAGTATCCTCGTAAAAGTAATTCAATTCATTTTCGCCCCCCCCCCCCAGCCTCCTAACCGTTAAGTTGATTCCCTCTCCCCAAAAGTGCGTGTTTCTTTATCTTTGAAGGAGATTCCAAATACCAATTTTCACGTTTTTAACATCTTTAGAGATATAAGTATCCTCATACAAAGTATTCAACTAATTTTTCAATTCATTCACCCCCTTAAAGTGGATTTTCCGAAGACAAAAGAACACGTGTTTCCTTACTTTGAAAGTAGAAAGAAGATGCCTCTAACATCTTCAGTTTTGAGATATAAGTATCCTCATAAAAAGATTTCAACTCCTTTTTCACCCCAGCCCATTAAGTTGAACCCCCCCCCTCGGTCCAAAAATGCGTGTTTCTTTATTTTTAAAGGAGATTCAAAATACACATTTTCACATGTGTAACCTTAAGTTCTTGAGATATAAATTTCTCCATAAAAAGAATTACATTTTTTCACTTCCCATCACCCTTCCCACTTAAGTGAATTTTCCGAAAACCAAAAATACTTGTTTCTTTTTTTATAAAGGAGCTTCCAAATGTCAATTATCACTACTGTAACATCTTTAGTTTTGAGACATATGTATCCTCATAAAAAGGAATTAATCTCCTTTTTCACCTCCCCCGACACATGTTGATTTACCATAAAAATGCGTGTTTCTTTATTTTTAAAGGAGATTCCAAATACTAATTTTTCACGTCTGCAACATCTTCAGTTTTTGAGATATACGTATCCTCATACATAGAATTCAACTAATTTTTCAATTACTTCACCCCCTTAAGTGGATTTTCCAAAGACAAAAGAATACGTGTTTCTTTACTTTGAAAGAAAATTCCAAATACAAATTTTCATGTCGTAACATCATCAGTTCTCGAGATATAAGTATCCTCATAAAAAAATTCAACTCCTATTTCACTCCCCCCCCCCAATTCCATTAAGTTGGTTTCCCCCACCCAAAAAATATGTTTCTTTATTTTTAAAGGAGAGACAAATACCAATTTCCACGTCTGTAACCTTCAGTTTTTAGATAAAAGTTTATCCAGAAAAGGAACTCCACTCAAGTGAATTTTTCAAAAACAAACAGTACCCGTTACTTTAAAAGAGCTTCCAAATACCAATTATCACGACTGTAACGTCTACAGTTTTTTTAATATATATATGTATCCTCGTAAAATAAATTCATCTCCGTTTTCATACCCCCCTACCAAGTTGATCCACCCCCTCAATGCGTGTTTCTTTATTTTTAAAGGAGGTTTCAAATGCCAGTTTTCACATTTGTAACATCTTTAGATTTTTTGGTATATTACATTCTCTTACAAATAATTCAACTAATTTTTCAATTCTTCCACCCCCCCCCCCACCGGTAAGGGTTTTTCCGAAAAACAAAGAATACGTGTTTCCTTATTTTTAAAGAAGATTGCAAATACCAATTTTCACGTCTGCAACGTGTTAAGTTTTTGAGATATACTGTAGATACGCTAATTTTAAAAATTCGCCCCCTTTTTCAGTTCCCATTAAGTGGATTTTCCGAATAAATATTTATGTTCCTTTATTTTACTGGAAATTCCAAATACCAGTTTTCAAATCCGAAATATGTTACGTGTGTGAGATAATTTGCAGATATAGATTTTTTAAAATTCACCCCGTCTGTCCCTCCTGTTCATCCCCTATTCATCGGATTATCTAAAAACACAACAATATGTGTTTCTTTATTTTCAAAGGAGATTCCAAATTTCAATTTTCATGTTTGTTACATCTTCAGTTTTTGAGACATAAGTCTCCTCATAAAAGGTGTTCAACCCATTTCCCCCCTTTTTTCACCCCCCCTCTTAATGGGATTAACAACGGCCGTAGCCGTGTTGAAACACCGGATACCGTGAGATCTCCGAAGTTAAGCAACATTGGGCGTAGTCAAGATTTGGATGGGTTGCCACGCGCTGTTGGTAGAGGGTAAGGGAATGGAGGAGCGGAAAGGATCTGGCCACCTTACCGTACGTAAACTCCGGCTCAGGCACACTTCTGCGGAGGTTCGGACCTGCCTTCGGGCAGAATACACCCTTACCTTACTTTAATGGGATTATCCGAAAAAAATACGTGTTTCTTTATTTTTAAAGGAGATTCCAAATACCAATTTTTATGCTTGCAAGCTTTCACGTTTTTGATATATATATATATCCTTATTTTAAAAATTCACCTCCCTTTTCACCCCCTTAGGGACGGAATATATAAAAATCCTCCATTAGCGAGCACCTACATGTTAATATGAATGTATCCCCAAAATTTCATTTCTTTATGTCCAGTAGTTTTGGCTCAGCGGTGATGAATTCGTCAGTCAGTCAGTCAGTCAGTCAGTCAGTCAGTCAGTCAGTCAGGACAAGTTATTTATTTATTTATTTATTTATTTATTTATTTATTTATTTATTTATTTATTTATTTATTTATTTATTTATTTATTTATTTATTTATCCGTATGTTTTGAGCAGCATAGGGAGAGGCAGAAGAGTGTACATACGTCATTTCTGGACCTAGAAAAAGTCATGAAGTCCCGGAAGCCTATGTAAGCTGGGTACTACTTATATATCGCAATACAACTAATGTGGTCTGGAGTCCAGCTGGAATCTCCCCGCCTTTTGATATCACCGTGGGTGTACATCAGGTCTCACCATTATTATTCATCCTCTGCTTGGATACAGCAATGGCTGACATACAGACATCGCATCCCTGGACCCTTCTTTATGCGGATAATGTGGTACTTGCCCAAACAAACACGCCTTGGACTCCAACACCAGACACAAACTTGGGGCGACAAATTAGCTGAGAATGGTCTGCGCCTCAACACTTAGAAAACCAAATACCTACCATGTGGCCACCAAACTAGTGGGGCCATAAGGATCAATAATCAAGACTTCCAGAAAACCATGCATTTAAAATACCTAGGGTCAGTTACCACTTCGAACTGTGATCCCAGTTTTGGTACCGGAGCGCGGGTAAATGGAGCTTGGCTCAAGTGGAGACAAGTTAGCGGAGTTCTCTGCGATAAAAAGATGTTTCACGATCTAAAGGCAAAAATTTACAAGAGCGTGGTACGCCCAGCAGCTATTGACGGGGCAGAATGCCGTCCAATGACAAAAGAGCATGAACAGACTCTTCGTACAATGGAAATGCTTCGATGGACTTTTGGACTGACTCGATGTGACCACATAAGAAAGGCTTGGCGTCGCTCCAGTGGTGGAGAAAGTGAGGGTAACGCGTCTCGGCTGGTACGGTCACGTTATGAGAAGGCAGAACGGCTCAGTTGCTAAAACAGCTCTGCAAGTTGATCCGGGTGGAATAGACCACGTGGAAGGCCTTTAAAGCAGTGGACTGACAATATCAAGGCCGACATGCACGACGTTGGTATAAAACCTGACGATGTCAGCAATAAGACGAAATGTAGGAGATGTAGTAAAACAGCGGACTCCATACTTTGGAAAGAGATATGTTTTGAGCTGACCAGATAGCCAGCCAAGTGAACAAAAGACATGTAATGTTGTAGTCATATTGTTTGCCTGCCATTTTCATAACAATTGATTCATTCGTAATATAGTTTATAACACTTCTGTCCGTATAATATTCATTATGCTTCGACCATTCGGGCTTATTTGGATCTTGCAACATACTGAATACTGGTTCGGGTAAGTAGGCAGCCACTCTTTCAAGAGTTTGTCCCTGCACTTCATTAATGGTCATACAGTAGGCTAGTCGACTTGATATCATCCCGTCTGTGTGTTTTCTCCTAGCAGCATGTACGTTTTTAGAAAAGTTCTGCCATCTCCTGAGTAGGTTTAAAAGCTGGGAAAGGTCACATAATCAAACAGTATCTAGCAGAGAGTAGTATTCTCCCATTCTTCTATGATCAAAGGAAGTGTATACTCTGTGGCTTGACAGGTAGTAACCAAACATGACTACATGCAGTGTCCGGCTGCATGGCTGAAATGTTAGCGTGCTGACCTCTGGTCGTAGGGGACCCGGGTTCGATTCCCGGCAGGGTTGGGAATTTTAACCATAATTTTTTAATTTCGTTCTCACGGGGGCTGGGTGAATGTGTCATCTTCATCATTGTTTCATCCTCATCACGACGCGCAGGTCGCCTACGGGAATCAAATCAAAAGACCTGCATCTGGCGAGTCGAAATTGTCCTCGGATACTCCCGGCACTAAAACCCATACGCCATTTCATTTTCGCTACATAAAATACACTGACTGACAGTGACAATGCAACACCAAGGAGGAGTGGTTCGAAAGGGATGAAAGTTGGGAAAAAAACAGAGACGGTACGGATGAATAATTGATGTTTATTTCAAACCGATATGCAGGTTACACAATGCGCACGGCATCGACTCAGTAGGATGTAGGACCACCGCGAGCGGCGATGCACGCAGAAACACGTCGAGGTACAGAGTCAATAAGAGTGCGGATGGTGTGCTGAGGGATGGTTCTCCATTCTCTGTCAACCATTTGCCACAGTTGGTCGTCCGTACGAGGCTGGGGCAGAGTTTGCAAACGGCGTCCAATGAGATCCCACACGTGTTCGATTGGTGAGAGATCCGGAGAGTACGCTGGCCACGGAAGCATCTGTACACCTCGTAGAGCCTGTTGGGAGATGCGAGCAGTGTGTGGGCGGGCATTATCCTGTTGAAACAGAGCATTGGGCAGCCCCTGAAGGTACGGGAGTGCCACTGGCCGCAGCACATGCTGCACGTAGCGGTGGGCATTTAATGTGCCTTGAATACGCACTAGAGGTGACGTGGAATCATACGCAATAGCGCCCCAAACCATGATGCCGCGTTGTCTAGCGGTAGGGCGTTCCACAGTTACTGCCGGATTTGACCTTTCTCCACGCCGACGCCACACTCGTCTGCGGTGACTATCACTGACAGAACAGAAGCGTGACTCATCGGAGAACACGACGTTCCGCCATTCCCTCATCCAAGTCGCTCTAGCCCGGCACCATGCCAGGCGTGCACGTCTATGCTGTGGAGTCAATGGTAGTCTTCTGAGCGGGCGCCGGGAGTGCAGGCCTTCTTCAACCAATCGATGGGAAATTGTTCTGGTCGATATTGGAACAGCCAGGGTGTCTTGCACATGCTGAAGAATGACGGTTGACGTGGCGTGCGGGGCTGCCACCGCTTGGCGGCGGATGCGCCGATCCTCGCGTGCTGACGTCACTCGGGCTGCGCCTGGACCCCTCGCACGTGCCACATGTCCCTGCGCCAACCATCTTCGCCACAGGCGCTGCACCGTGGACACATCCCTATGGGTATCGGCTGCGATTTGACGAAGCGACCAACCTGCCCTTCTCAGCCCGATCACCATACCCCTCGTAAAGTCGTCTGTCTGCTGGAAATGCCTCCGTTGACGGCGGCCTGGCATTCTTAGCTATACACGTGTCCTGTGGCACACGACAACACGTTCTACAATGACTGTCGGCTGAGAAATCACGGTACGAAGTGGGCCATTGGCCAACGCCGTGTCCCATTTATCGTTCGCTACGTGCGCAGCACAGCGGCGCATTTCACATCATGAGCATACCTCAGTGACGTCAGTCTACCCTGCAATTGGCATAAAGTTCTGACCACTCCTTCTTGGTGTTGCATTTGCTCTGTCAGTCAGTGTATATCACATATTATATCAAAATATTAACGAAAGTATTAGTCGCTTAGCAACCCGCTAAGTGCAGAATGAATTGCAGGCTAGGGTAAGCCTTCACCTGCAATTATTAGAGTGGTCATTTAGTGATTTGGTTTTAGGACTAGTCACTTGACTGAACTTAGAGATCTGTCAATATTTGATGATTCAGCGGCAGGTAATTCCGGAGATAATCAAATAGGAATGGAGCATATCGGTCCAGTAGAACGGCCGGACGCTCTGGCCAAAACCGTTTTAGTAAACTTTTTAATACATAAATAATAAATAATAATTATTATTATTATTATTATTTTACGTCGCACTAACTACTTTTGCGGTTTTCGGAGATATCGAGGCGCCGGAATTTTGTCTCGCAGGAGTGCTTTAACGTGCCAGTCAAATCTAACGACACGTGGCTGACGTATTTGAGCACCTTCAATTACCACTGGACTGAGCCAGGATCGAACCTACCAAGTTAGGTTGAGAAGGTCAGTGCTTTACTATCTGAGCTACTCAGCCCGGGCGTGTTGTTATTCCTAAAGACAATGCCCTTATACTGATGGTGAGTGCACAGTAGGATATTTTCAATAAACAGACCCCCGTTAGAGCAGTTTTCATTAAAATGCAAATCTTTATTACAATCTTGCAAACTCCTCCAGATTAATGTTAATAGGGGCTGTAAGTCCTGTGTCATAACTGGGCGGATTTCTCCTATTCATTATGTTATCGGATATTACAAAACCCAACGAGCCTGTGATACGATATTCAAATCGTATTTGTGTGGTTAGATATCGGGTCATGACGACTCGGCGTGGAAACCTTGAGATTAGTTTTCCCCGGTATTCTGACAAAACTAACGTGTCCAGCCCCATGGATAAATGGTTAGCGTACTGGCCTTCGGTCCAAGGGGCTCCGGGTTCGATTTCCGGCCGGATTGGTGATTTTAAACCTTTTGGTTATTTCCACTGGTTCGGAGACTGAGAGTGTGTATATGTGCCGTCTTTAAAATCTATATATATAAAAGAACTTATCCTGACTGACTGACTGACTGATTCGTCATCGCCGAGCCAAAACTACCGGACATAAAGAAATGAAATTTTGGGGACACATTCATATTTTCATGTAGGCCAGGCTGAGTGGCTCAGACGGTTAAGGCGCTGGCCTTCTAACCCCAACTTGGCAGGTTCGATCCTGGCTCAGTCCGGTGGTATTTGAAGGTGCTCAAATACGACAGCTCCGTGTCGGTAGATTTACTGGCACGTAAAAGAACTCCTGCGGGACTAAATTCCGGCACCTCGGCGTCTCCGAAGACCTTAAAAAGTAGTTAGTGGGACGTAAATCAAATAACATGATTATTATTATTATTATTATTATTATTATTATTATTATTATTATTATTTTCATGTAGGTGCTCGCTAAGGGAGGAGTTTTGGATATTCCATCCCTAAGGGGGTGAAAATGGGGGTGAATTTTAAAATGAGAATAACTAAATCACAAAAACTTAAAAGTTTACAGACGTAAAAATTGTTATTTGGAATCTCTTTTAAAAGTAAAGAAATACATATCTTTTGTCTTCGAAAAATCCCATTAGGGGGGGGGGGGGTGATAAAACGGGGCAAATGGGTTGAACACCTTTTATGAGGAGACTTATATCTCAGAAACTGAAGATGTTACAGACATGAAAATTGATATTTGGAATCTCCTTTGAAAATAAAGAAACACGTATTTTTGTGTTTTTGGATAGTCCAATGAATAGGGGGTGAACAGGAGTGACAAACGGGGTGAATTAAAAAAGAAATATATCTGCAAATTATCTCAGACACGTAACATATTACAGATTTGAAAACTGGTTTTTGGAATTTCCTGTAAAAGTAAAGAAACATTTTTTTCAAAAAACCCACTTAAGGGGAACTGAAAAAACGAGGTGAATTTTGAAAATGAGTATATCTACAGTATATCTAAAAGTCTTAACATGTTGCGGGCGTGAAAATTGGTATTTGGAATCTCCTTTAAAAATAAGGAAACACGTATTCTTTGGTTTTCGGAAAAAGCTCTTAACGGGGGGGGGGGGGATTTAAAAATGAGTTGGATTATTTGTATGGGAATGTATACATACATCAAAAAATCTAAAGATGTTACAAACGTGAAAACTGGTATTTGGAATCTCCTTTAAAAATAAAGAAACACGCATTTCGTGGGGGAATCAACTTGGTAGATGAATTTCCTATACGAGGATACATATATATATATCAAAAACTTTCGTTATAATTGGTATTTGGAAGCTGTTTTAAAGAAACGGCTACTGTTTGTTTTTGGAAAATTCACTTGAATGGGGAGTGTGAAAGGAAGTTAAAAAAATTGAATTCTTTTTATAGAGAAACTTATATCTAAAAACTTAAGATTACACAGGTGAAAATTTGTATTTTGAATCTCCTTTAAAAATAAAGAAACACGCATTTTTGGCCGGGAAGGGGGGGGGTCGACTTAATGGGCTGGGGTGAAAAAGGAGTTGAATTCTTTCTATGAGGATACTTATATCTTAAGAACTGAAGATGTTAGAGGCATGAACATTTGTATATAGAATTTTCTTTCAAAGTAAAGAGACACGTAATCTTTTGACTTGGGAAAATCCACTCAAGGGGGGTAAATTAATTAAAGAATTAGTTGAATTCTTTGTATGAGGATACTTATATCTCAAAAACTAAAGATGTTTCAGACATGAAAATTGGTATTTGGAATCTCCTTTCTTCTTATTCTTCTTTTATGACCACGTAGGATCACTTTAGTCAGTCCGTCGTTCAGGTCTCTTTGAAGGGATTGTTCGGGCTTTGCGCTCCTCCCATTACTTCTTCAGACGCTCCGATTTTCGTGACCTTTCCTCAGTTTAAAATATGCGTGTTGTTGGTTTGTTTTGTGTAAGGGTAAAGCGGAGGTTTGTATTCTTGAGTTTTGTATTCAATTTTATCTTATTTGTGGTGTCTTCTGTTGTAAGGCCTATTTCCTTCAGATCCTCTCTTACTTCTCTGATCCATTTATATCCTGTTGTGGTATTTTTTTGAGACGAGATTGTGTTGTACTAGTTGTTTCAGAAGTCTCGAATCCTGCATCCTCATGATATGTCCAAAGAATCCCAGTCTCCTCTTACGCATAGTATCTGTAATGGGTTCTAGCTCTTTGCACACGACTTTGTTAGGTATTAAACGTCACTGTCCATCTTTCTGGTATTTTTTGTTGATGCAGGTTCTTCCAATCGTCCTTTCAATTTTCTGAAGTCTGTCAGTCTTTGATTGTTTATTCAGGTAAAAAAGTGTTTCTGCTGCATATGTAGCTTGCGGTTTCATAACTGTGTTGTAGTCTTTAATTTTTGTATTTATTGATAGACATTTCTTTTTGTAGATATCCCATGTTAATTTTTGTGCTTTAGCTAATCTATTTGTTCTTGTTTGGATTTAGATTTTTCATTTAAGTTATGTGTTATTACTTCTCCAAGAAATTTAAATTGAGTTACTATTTTGATTTTATTACCATTTATGCTAACTTATTTTAGTTCTGTTGGTTTTTGGGGCATAATTTCCGTTTTTTCAAATGATATTTTGAGGTTAATTTTATTTGCAATCTCCTTTAAAAATAAAGAAACACGCATTTTTTTTTCAGAAAATCGACATAAGGGATGGGGGGTTGAAAATACGTAAATAAGGATTTTATGAGGATTTATCTTAAAAACTGAAGCTGTAACAGTATTTTTAATTCTGTTTCAAAATAAAGAAACCCATATTTTTTGTTTTTGGAAAGTCCACTTAAGGCGGGAGAGGGGTGGAAAGAAGTGAAGAAGAAGGAAAAGAAGTTGAATTATTTTTATGAGTATACATTTATCTCAAAAACTGAAGCTGTTACAGACGTACAGACAGGAAAACTCTTATTTAGAATATCCTTTAAAAGTGATGAAACACGTATTTTATTGTTTTCGGAAAATCCAGTTAAGGGGATGAAAGGAATTCGATAAGCGGGTGAATTTTTAAAATGAGCACCGGTATACCTACATTATATGTCAAAATCTTAACATTTTAGAGACAAGAAAGTTGGTATTTGGAAAGACCTTTAAAAATACAGGAACGTGTACCTTTTGTGTTTTCGGAAAAGGCACTTAACGGGGAGTGAAAAGAAGTGAAAAATAGTTTAATTATTTTTTTATGAGGATACTTAAATCTTAAAAATTGAAGATGTCACAGATGTGAAAATTGGTATTTGGAAATTCCTTTAAAAATAAAGGAACATGTATTTTTGTTTTCGGAAAATACACTTAGATGGGTGTGGGGGTGGGGGTGGGGGTAGGACTGATAAAGGGGTTGAATTTTTAAGGGGATAATTATGTATATCTCAAAAAATGAAGATGTTACAGATGTGGGAATAGGTATTTGGAATCTCCTTTAAAAATAAAGGAACATGTATTTATTTTTCCGACTTGAGAGAAGACTGTTTCTCACATGTACAGTTCTATGTCGCTTGGTCGTCTTAGCCCCAAAAGGTAATACCACAAACATGGTTTACAAAGAATTTCTGGGATAAATGAAACTCAATTTTTGGGTGAGTTTTTATATTTTACGAATTTTCAGATAATGTCTTAGTACAATGCCGAGGAACGATTACTTTGTTCAAGGTACGAAATCCACGCCTACCCTTCTCCATTCACCTCACACGACCCGATCACCGAAACCGGTTTATGCGTACAGCTTCATCCATCGACTTCACTCCTAACTTAGAGCCTTTTTCTGATCATTCCGAGTACCATCCTGCCATTGTTCCCACCTGTTTGTACCAGCAATCATTCCCGCTAATTTCATGTCTGTTACTTCTAACTTATGAATAAGATATCCTGAGTCCACCCAGCTTTCGCTCCTGTAAAGCAAAGTTGGTCTGAAAACAGACCGATGTAAAGATAGTTTCGTCCGGGAGCTGACTTCCTTCTTCCAGAATGCTGTTGATCGCAATTGCGAGCTCACTGGATGAGCTTTACAGCACCTTGATTCAATCTCACTTACTATATTACCATCCTGGGAGAACACACAACCTAAATACTTGAAAATATCTACCTGTTCCAGCTTTTCTATACAATTCTCTTGGATTTATTACCCACTGACATCAATTTGGACTTCGAAAGGCTGATTTCCATACCATAAACATTGCACCTACTTTCAAGTTGCAAGATATTAGACTGCAGGCTTTCGGCACAATCTGCCATTAAGACTAAGTCGTCAGTACAGGCCAGACTGCTTACTACATTTCCACCTGGTTGAATGCCTCTCTGCCATTTTATACCTTTCAGCAGATGATCCATGTAAACTACGAACAGCAAAGGTGAAAGATTACAGCCTTGTCTAACCCCTGTAAGTACCATGAACCAAGAACTCATTCTACCATCAATTCTCACTGAAGCCCAATTGTCAACATAAATGCCTTTCATTGATTTTAATAATCTGCTCTTAATCCCATAGTCCCCCAGTATGGCGAATATCATTTCCCTCGGTACCCTATCATATGCTTTGTCTAGATCTACGAAACATAAACACAACTGCCTATTCCTCTCGTAGCATTTTTCAATTACCTGGTGCATACTGAAAATCTGACCCTGACAGCCCCTCTGTGGTTTGAAACCACGATGGTTTTCATCCAACTTCCTCCTAACCACTGATCTCATCCTCCCTTCCAAGATGCCTGTGAATACTTTGCCTGGTATACTAATCAATGAGATACCTCGAGAGTTGTTGCAATTCCTCCTGTTCCCTTGCTTATAGATAGGTGCAATTACTGCTTTTGTCCAATCTGAAGGTACCTTACCAACACTCCATGTCAATCTTATTACCCTATGAAGCCATTTCATCCCTGCCTTCCTCCTGTTTTTCACCATTTCAGGTCTCATTTCATCTATTCCTGCTGATGTATGGCAACGGAGTTTATTTACCACCTTTTCCAGTTTCTCAAGTGTAATTTCACCAACATCACTTTCCTCCTCCCCGTGAGCTTGGCTGTTCGCCACACCGCCAGGAGAAATGAAATGGCGTATGGCATTGAGTGTCCGAGGACAAGTTCGGCTCGCCAGATGCAGGTCTTTTGATTTGACTCCCGTAGGCAACCTGCACGTCATGATGAGGATGAAATGATAATGAAGACGACACATAACCCCAGTCCCCGTGCCAGCGAAATTAACGAATGATGGTTAAAATTCCCGACTCTGCCGGGAATGGAACCCGGGACCCCTGTAACCAAAGGCCAGCACGCTAACCATTTAGCCATGGAGCCGGACACCACCAGGAAGATTTACTTTTACGTTGAGAAGGTTTTCAAAATATTTCCTCCACCTGTCCAGTGATTCACTGAGATCTATTATGAGTTCGTCTGAATTACCCAAAACACTGTTCATTTCCATTTTCCATCCCTTCCTAAGATTCTTTAATACTGTCCAGAAAGGTTTCCCTGACACTCTACCTAGCCTTTCCAGATTATTTCTAAAACCTTCCCACGACTCCTTTTTGGATTCAACACTACTTGTTTCGCTCTGTTTCTTTCATTTACGTACGATTTCCTGTCTGCGTCAGTCCTTGTTTGGAGCCATTTCTGATAAGCCTTCCTTTTACGTTTCCAGGCTGCTCTCAGTTCATCATTCCACTAAGATGTTCGCTTTGTGCCATCTTTACACACTGTTGTTCCTAGGCATTACCTTGCTGTTCCTACTACAGCATCCCTGTATGCTACCCATTCTCTTTCTACATCCTGAACCTGCTTACTGTCCGCTGTTCAAAACTTCTCACACCCGGCGAGTTGACCGTGCGGTTAGGGGCGTGCAGCTGTGAGCTTGCATGTGGGAGATAGTGGGTTCGATCTCCACTGTCGGCGGCTCTGAAGATGGCTTTCTGTGATTTCCCATTTTCACACCAGGCAAATGCTGGGGCTGTATCTTAATTAGGGCCACGGCCGTTTCCTTCCCACTCTTAAGCCTTTCCTATTCCATCGTCGACATAAGACCAACCTGTGTCGGTGCGACGTAAAACAAATTGTCAAAAAAGTCTTATGTCTAAACATATCCATGCACTGCTGTCTAATTTCTTCGTCCTGGAGATTTTCTACCCTTGTTCGTTCACAGACAGATTTCACTTTCTCTACACTAGGCCTAGAGATACTTAGTTCACTACAGATTAGATAGTGGTTTGTATCATCGAAAAATCCTCATCGAAAAATCCCCGGAAAACCCCTACATTCCTAAAAGATTTCCTGAACTCGAAGTCGGATAAAATATAGTCTATTATGGATCTGGTACCCATACACTCCCATGTGTAGCGGAGAATGGCCTTTCGTTTGAAGAATGTTCTCGTAACTGCTAAATCCATACTAGCACAGAAGTCCAGCAAACGCTTCACATTCGAATTAGCTTCCATATCGTCCCACCATTTAATAATCACCCTTTCGTATCCTTTAGTTCTATTCCCAACTCTCAAATTGAAATCGCCCACTAGCACTATCCTATCATTGCTGTTCACCCTCACTACTATGTCACTCAATGCTTCTTTAAACTTGTCAACCGAATCCTCATCTGCACCTTCACATTGTGAATACACTGAGACAGTTCTCGTCCTAATTCCTCCAACTGCCTTTTCTACCCACATCTTTCGCTCATTTACGTGCCTAACAGAAACTATGTTGCGTGCAATGGTATTCCTGATGAATAGCCCTACCCCACACTTTGTCCTCCCATATTTAAAACCCGCCAAGTACACTTTATAATCTCCTATCTCTTCCTCGTTATCTCCCCTTACCCGAATATCATTTATTCCTAGCACATCTAGATGCATTCTCTTTGCTGACTCAGCCAGTTCCTTCTTTCTTCCATAAGTCCCAATAATATTGATAGCTCCCGTCGAATTCCATTTCGTTTGCCAAGTTGTTTCCA
Source organism: Anabrus simplex (assembly GCF_040414725.1). Lineage (NCBI taxonomy): Eukaryota > Metazoa > Arthropoda > Insecta > Orthoptera > Tettigoniidae > Anabrus > Anabrus simplex. The sequence goes on from NC_090266.1 coordinate 932,564,403, forward strand.
AGGAGTCCCTGCTCTGTCAAATGGGAGTGGGACTCCGGTACTCTCATAGGTCCGAGGCTTGCATAGAATGTTCCGAGCTCAGTAAATTCTGTGAAGCAGGATGCTACCCTACTTACACATAGTCCAAGTGAGGATCTATCCTCTAACGTGTTAGGGACCACCGTTAGATTGTATAGTCCTAGCCGCGTGAGAACAACAAGGGCCATGACCCAGAATATGTCCAAGACGCCCACTCCCATTCCATTCTTTTTTGCTAGGGGCTTTACGTCGCACCGACACAGATACGTCTTATGGCGACGATGGGATAGGAAAGGCCTAGGAGTTGGAAGGAGGCGGCCGTGGCCTTAATTAAGGTACAGCCCCAGAATTTGCCTGGTGTGAAAATGGGAAACCACGGAAAACCATTTTCAGGGCTGCCGATAGTGGGATTCGAACCTACTATCTCCCGAATGCAAGCTCACAGCCGCGCGCCTCTACGCGCACGGCCAACTCGCCCGGTCTCCCATTCCGTAGTAATTGGTATTCCGACTCTCAGGACCACTTACAAGGCCACTCAGCCGTTGCCCATGGTTCACGAACTAGGACGTGACAACAGTAACCCGCACCATGAACCATGGCTAAATTCATTACTTGATAAAATGACAACGACGCGAGGTATCGATTTTTCAACTTATTTATCGGTATGACCAACCCTCTTACGCTCATATACCCGGTTCACGTTGTTCCGACCATCCTGTATACACTGACTGAGCAAATGTCATGGGATAGCGGAGCACTGATGCGCAGATGTGTTGTCTGCGCACCACACGCCCCCTGTGCCAGCGGCAGTTGTATAGGAGACCTTGTGAGCAGTGGCTGTGAATGTGACAGGTGTAACATGGAACGTCGTCGTGAGTTGACACCGTTCGAAAGTGGTATGGTGGTCGGAAGGGAAGTGCGATTTCGGAAGTGGTGCGGGAATTCGGCTTCACACGATCAACCGTGGCCGGGGTGTATCGTGAGTGGTTGAATGCGGGTGTCACCGTCCACAACAGACGAACGACCGGCCGTCCAGCCAGCCTCGATAACCGTGACCGGCGACATCTGAGACGGATTGTCAATAGTGCCAGACGGGCAACCGTGCTACAAATCACGGCTCAATTCAACACAGGTCATGGTAGACACGTCTCCCCGCGGGCAATCCGTAGGAACATGGGTTCTATGGGGTATGGGAGCCGGCGCCGCACACGGGTGCCACTTTTAACCCAACGTCATCGGGCACAACGACGCGCATTTGTCGCCAGTCACCAGGGATTGACACTGGAACAATGGCGTAACGTGATATGGTCGGACAAGTCACGATTTCAACTGCACCATGCCGATGGGAGGCACCGTGTATGGCGCAAACCACATGAAGCGATGGATCCCGCCTGCCTCGAAGGTGTGGTCCAGGGGGCATTTTCTCTGTTACGGTCTGGGGTGCATTTTCCTGGTATGGAATGGGCCCCCTAGTTGTTCTGGAAGAGACTTTGAATGGTACGTGGTATGTTGAGCTGCTCGGAGACCATCTCCACCCATTTTTGGCCTTCCAGCGCCCAGACGGTTCTGCGGTGTTTCAAGATGATAACGCGCCGCCACATCGCTCCCACGTCGCCCGGGAATGGTTCCAGGAACATGCAGCGGAGGTCCAACGACTGCCATGGCCACCCAGGAGCCCCGATATGAACTCTATCGAGCATATCTGGGATGTCCTGGAACGCAGGCTCCGTGTCATGGATCCTGCACCCACGAACAGACCAGCATTGGCGGCCGCTCTACAAACGATTTGGTGTCAGCTGCGTCCAGAAGACTACCAGGGACCAGGGACTTGTCGACTCACTTCCACGGCGTCTCACTGCAGTTCGCAGGGCCAGAGGAGGCCCCACACACTATTAGGTAACTATCCCATGACATTTGCTAAGTCAGTGTACAGCCTGCCGAGATTATTAACCATTTCTGTACATTTATTGGAATTTTCGATCTTTTTTCACGGAAATAACGCACAATAGTAAACATGTAATAGCCGGGCTGAGTGGCTTAGACGGTTGAGGCGCTGTCCTTCTGAATCCAACTTGGCATGTTCGATCCTGGCTCAGTCCGGTGGTATTTGAAGCTGCTCAAATACGTCAGCCTCGTATCGGTAGATTTACTGGCACGTAAAAGAACTCCTGTGGGAATAAATTCCGACACCTCGGCGTCTCCGAAAACCGTAAAAGTAGTTAGTGGGACATAAAGCCAATAACATTGTTATTTATTATTAAAAAGTTAATAATTTGCTCAGTAGATCCCGCAACGTACCAATGCACTGAAGAATTTCTTATGGACGTTCTTCGATAGTTCTTTACATTCTTAGTCAAGGAGTCTAAAACTGCCTGTGCAAACCCATAATAGATTCTAAATACGGATGTAGACTAATGTAGTGGTGGCCCTCTGCTGGACATTACCCAACTCCCCAGGTCGCTCGCAATATCGGTAATCGAAGTGCTCGCCTTGAGGTTCCCGGTGTGGTGATATCGGTATATTGGCAGCTTGGGAGATGTTTCATTGTCTCCTCCGCGTACAATGCTTTGTTAAATATTCTGTACGATTTTGGATGTCATAAGCAGGTTTAGGAATGATGAGCCCGATACAACTTGAATTGGGTGGCATTTCAATAATAATGTTACCAGTTATACGTTCCAGTAACTACTTTAATAATATTCGAAGATGCCGATGTGCCGGAATATAGTCCCGCAGGAGTTCTTACAGTAAATCTACCGGCACGAGGCTGTTGTATCTGAGCAACCTTAACTCTCATTTGACCGAGCCGGGTCGGAACCCGCCAACTTGTGCTCAGAAGAGGTACGCTCTTGCCTTCTGAGCTACTCAGCTCTAGTGGAACATCAGTTCAGCGTCTCCTGGAATGTATGTTTGTTATTAAATTATCATTTGTAATAGTACCGTACTTTTAACTCATTCACCATGGACCCGCTGTTGGCCTTCCTACCTTAAGATCGTGAGTTCAAGACCGGCAGAGATAATCGCATTTTTGAAGGATGGAAAATGTCCATTAGGCACCGCTTGTCGTACGATGACAGCATGTAAAATATCTCTGATGAAATATGTGGTGTTGACCCGATAAAAGTAATTGAAATTCAGCCATAAATTGCCCAGCAGACATCCGTTTATCTGCCACCTTGTGGAGTAAAACGAAATGTCAACATTGGTATGCAGGCAACCTAAATGGCGTCAAATAAACATGCCTGCACATTGTAGCTGTTGTCATATTATTATTATTATTATTATTATTATTATTATTATTATTATTATTATTATTATTATTATTATTATTATTATCATTGGAGCCTCCGTGACTCAGGTGGCAGCGTGCCGGCCTCTCACCGTTGGGTTCCGTGGTTCAAATCACGGACACTCCATGTGAGATTTGTGCTGGACAAAGCGGAGGCGAGACAGGATTTTCTCCGGGTACTCCGGTTTTCCCTGTCATATTTCAGGCCAGCAACATTCTCCACTATCGTTTAATTTATCATTCATTAATCATTGCCCCAGAGGAGTGCGACAGGCTTTAGCAGCCGGCACAGTTCCTATCCCCGCCGCTAGGTGGGGCTTCATTCATTTCATTCCTGACCCGGTCGAATGACTGGCGACAGGCTGTGGATTTTCGTTATTATTATTATTATTGTTACCGTGGTTTGGTGGATTAGCAGAGGTGAAAGAAGGTGCGGGGGTGAACAGGTCTCAAAATACGAAATTAAAGTTAAGATAAAATTTTACAAGGTTATATTTTCTTTGCAAAATTAAGAAATAACAGGAATGGCAGGTACAGAGTAGCAAGGCAACCAATTCGAGAATGTACAATTAAAGTGTTACAGGATTTGGGCTCCGAGAGCCAGACACACAATCCTTGAGCTATAAGCCCAACATTACGATATACAAGATTCAACAAAGGGGCAGAAGACCCCAATCATGCCCAGGAGCTCTTGCTCCTAATTACACAGTAAAGCCTCCTCGAGGCACACAGAAATCAAAATTTTCTAGAAAGAGCAACCCGCTCTTAAAGTTCAAGCCTATCAAAGGCCACACCAAACTCCACGTTCAAGCTGTCCTTCAAGGACATATACACAGGGGTAAAAATACCCAACCTATTGAGGCCTATTAAGAAAATAAACAGGTCAATTACCTGGCCTCTAAAATACCAACTTGAGAGGAGGCGTTCTTGCACTCCTAATACACTTTGTATAAAACCTACTTGGCACTAGGCCGTTACTGCAAGGGCTAATCCCATACTAGAGAGGTGACTTATAGAAAGAGACAATTTACATTGCATTAAGGAAGAAGCGGTTGAGAAAATAAGTTCACCTCAAAGCAATATGAGTGGGAGCTCGAGAGGGTTAAGCACTCTCTATCCCAATTTGTAGTTTAAAAGGATAGAATTGATATCAAGTGTCTTTACATTTTGGAGGAAAGTTACATGGTAAAGGCTTCGGACCTGCCCCGAGAGTTAAACTGCTGAGCTAGCAAGAAAAGAAGTTATTAAACGGCCATTACCTGGTGGCTGAACTGCTGCCCGAAGAAAGAGGCGCTTCCCGCCCCCTGCTACGTACTTTACACACTGATAGAAGTTACTGAAGTGGCGCGGAGACCCGAAAATCAGCAGTTTATATACCCTCGTGGAAAGTTCGAGGCGTTTCAGGAATGAGAACACCCTCCCACAAGAATTTTATTGGCTAACAACGAAAACCCCTACACTAGATGAAGAAGAAACACATTATTGGTGGAAAATTAATTACAGAAATTTCTTATTGGTCAAATTCAAAACTGGCGGAAAGAAAGGGTTAATATTGCCAACTTAAACAATAACTGAAAGAAATTTAACAAAGAACAAACTCATGAATTCAAAATTTCTCCAAAAAACACAGTTCTTTCACTTCGCACTAAGGTGCATAATTGTAGTTCTTCAGTAGTGCCATCTGGAAGAGAATGTCCACACTTCTTACTACAGGTAAAACAAAAATACATCGAAAACGACCCAGTTCAGAAACTTCAAAATTTGCAAGTAGTGACATCTTCTGAGAAACTTGAAAATTAACACAGTAGATAAAGTTCGGACTTCCTCCAGTAGAGGAGTTTCAACTGGCGCAAAGTTTGAATTAGCGGCGTGGGGGTGTACCACCCGGTACAGACCTCCCCCCCCCCAAAAGTTCCTCCAAGGGGTAACACAGAAGAACATAACCTTTTGTTTCCAAATAAGGTCCAAGTTATGATGTTGATATAGAAATTAATTGCAGAAGCATTTGCCAACAAGTTTTCTTAAAATGATTGGATCCAGTTTCAAAATTCTTTATAGTTACTTTAGATGTAAAGTCTTTATGCTTGTAGAAGTTGAATTCAGAAGGAAACTTTTAGTTTTTAAAGTTGAGGAAAAATTTTCTAAGTCCACCAGATATTGCAGTTGGATTTAAAATTGTAGTAATTGTTGATATTAAATGTCCATGTAGCTGATTGAGTACATTCAAGGTTGATTAAGTTAGACGGCCAGACCGGCCGTCGCTGCTTGTGTCCAGAGGAGGCCGCTCGGACCCCTCAAGTACCCTGAGATACCGCTCGCCCGCACTATGAGAGGAGTAGCGGAGTTGAAGCACGCCACGCCCGCGGCGAACATGCAGGTCGCGGGCCAGTTACAGGGTGTGCGCCGCACATCAGCCTTGGCCGGGAGGAGGACTCCGGCTCGCCGTACACTGGTTGGCCTCGCTGGCGTGGATGGGCCCGTACCTCACCTCAGTGGCGGTATGGCGCCGCGCTGCTGCGGGGGCACTGAAACATTAAATCTCGGCGGCAGAATTTTGTTGGACCAGAATGATTTTAGGGTACATTCATTGTGGTGGAACTGAGGGGCCAGCGGCGTAGAAATATTTATCTCATTTGAAAGCCACTGTGTGTTGTTGGGCAGGAGACGGGAGCGTGGTATTGGCCGTAGTAAGGACAGGATGGCAGTTTAACTGGTCGGGGGAGTTTACAAAAATGCTTACCTACAGGGAAACCATTTCCAAGGGCAGAAGGCCTTACAAGTGAAACCCCTCAAACAAAATATAACCTTCATATTTCTTTCAAAATTATATGAAGCAAGTTAGCACAGAATTTACACCGGTTTCACCTGTGACAGGTGAACCCTAAATATCCTCTCGGTGGCTGGATTGCTTAGCAATAAAGTAACGGGTGTAAGGAAATCGAGAATAGTACATGGCCCATGAAATCTGGGGGCAAGCTTGCCCGCGGGAACAAAATTCTTGACCATCACCTGGTTGCCTACCTTCAAATCGGTGGGTCTCCGTCCACGATCATATCTTTCCCTAACCTTTTCATGAGACACGTTAAGATTGGCTTTGGCCTTCTTCCAAAGATCTTTAATGTTATCTGGATCTATTGTCTCGGGTAGAATGTCACTCATAGACCAGAGGTTAGAGAGCGGCGTGTTGGGAACAAACTTGAACATTAAAGAAGCTGGAGTAAACTTATGAGATTCATGAACCGCCGAGTTCAAGGCAAAAGCTAACCAATGCAGGGACGTGTCCCACATAGAGTGATCTTCATGATGATAGGCAATAAGTGCCGACCTGAGATTACCATTAACCCGTTCAGCCAGAGATGGTTGAGGGTAATAAGCAGAAGTTGTCACATGAGAGATGGACAGGTCAAAACAGAATTTACGAAATAAATTAGATGTGAAAGCCTTGGCATTGTCAGACACAATATATTGACACGGACCAACAGAAGCAAAGATTGAATTTAAACAAGTAATGGTGGACTGAGCGGTAGCCAGCTTAGTCGGAAATGACCAGGAAAATCTTGTAAAACCATCTACACATACAAAGATGAACTTGTTGGCATTTCCCTTTGACTGGGGGAAGGGTCCTACATAATCAATATACAGGCGTTCCATTGGGCGCGACGCTTGATGAGAAGACAAAAGGCCTACCTTGGTAGACATGGTGGGTTTACTAAGCAAACAAGATTTACAAGCCTTTACTAGTTCACGGATTTCACCGTCCATACCTTTCCAGATGAACCTTTCACGAATCTTTTCACGAGTTTTAAAGAAGCCTAGATGCCCTCCTAATGGGGTCTCATGATAGTACTTAAAGATCATAGGTACAAGAACAGCTGGAACGACAACTTTCATCATCTTATCATGCCTCGAAGGGCAACATAAAACACCATTCCTCAGTACATAAGGGACGACGTGTTCCCCAGAAGAAAGGGTTTCCATTATCGGAGCCAGCGTCGGATCTTCCCGTTGGTATTTCTCAATGTCCCTAAAGAGCATGGGAGCATCTGTTAAGATGGCATTAACCTCAGATAGTATGGACTCGGGAGGTGATGAACTATCGACCGGTTCATGGGTCTCGGCGTCGTTGGAAAACATACGACTGAGTCCGTCTGCGACAACATTTTCAGTACCTCTGATATGTCTGACGTCAAATTGGAATGCCGAAATTCGGATGGCCCAACGGGCTATACGACCAGTACGACGCGGCCTACCTAATACCCAGCTTAAGGCTTGATTATCCGTCTCCAGGTCGAATTTGACATGTTCCAGATAGAGACGGAACTTTTCTAAGGCAAATAATACTGCCAAACCTTCGAGCTCATAGATGGAATACTTGGCTTCTTGAGCTGATAGAGTCCTAGAGGCATAGGCGATGGGTCGCCTCCCTAGTTCAGTCTCTTGAAGAAGGACTGCAGCTACCGCCGACGACGACGCGTCGGTTTAGACGATGAATTTTTTGGAGAAATCGGGCATAGCCAGGACAGGGGCATTACACACAGCTAATTTAAGATCTTCAAAAGCGGCTTGTTGAGAAGGTCCCCACTCAAATTTGATGCCTTTCCTACGGAGAAGGTTCAAGGGCGCCGCTCTATTAGCGAAGTTAGGGATAAACTTCCTGAAGAAATTCACCATACCAATGAACCTGGCGATCCCTTTGATGTCCTTGGGAGGTTTAAAATCACGGATGGCCTGTGTTCTAGAATGATCGACCGCAGCACCATCGGGCGAAACAATATGCCCTAGGAATGACATTGAAGGTTTAGCGAAGGCAACCTTGGACAACTTCACAGTTAACCCAGCCTTACGAAGGCGATTGAGAACTTCACGCAGATGATCTAGATGTTCTTCAAAAGTCTCTGAAAACACGACGACATCATCATGATAGTGATACAAGTACTCGAATTTGATGTCGGAGAAGACCCTATCCAGCAGTCTAGTGAGTACAGCTGCTCCCGTGGGGAGCCCGAAAGGCACGCGGTTGTATTCATACAAATTCCAATCCGTGGCAAACGCTGTAAGGTGTTTAGACTCTTCAGCTAGGGGAATTTGATTATAGGCCTGATTCAAATCCAAGATGGTGAAGAATTTAGCTTTACGAAACCATGAAAAACAAGAATGAAGGTCAGGAAGGGGCACAGATTGCAACACCACCTTCCGATTGAGAGCCCTATAATCAATGACAGGCCTGAAGCCACCTTGGGTCTTCGGGACTAGAAAAATAGGTGAAGAATACGCCAACTTAGAGGGCCTAATAATACCATCCTTTAACATTTGATCGATGATTTCCTTCAATGCCTTCATTTTGGGTGGAGATAGCCTATAAGGTGGAAAACGGACAGGAATCGAATCCGTGACCTCAATTTTGTATTCGATCAGGTCAGTAACACCAAGAGTATCAGAGAACACCTCTGGAAACGACTGACACAACTTACGAATACTATCAGCCTGCTCCTCAGGTAGATGTCTAAGATCTAACAACATCTCATCCTGGGTAGGCGAAATAGATGAACATGATACAGAACTACACTTTAACAAAGGGATTTTACAATTAGAGGCAAATTTGAATGTGCACGACTTACTCTGAAGGTCGAGCACTAGACCGGTGTGAGAAATGAAGTCAGCTCCCAATATAATGGGGCAAGACAAGTGCTTGGCCACAAACAATTTCACTTTCCAACTAAATTTAAAAATACGAATTTTGACATAGAAGGAGCCTAAAATTTCTTATGGAGAAGAATTAGCCGAAACATATTGAACAGAAGATGAGCAATAGTCCGGAAGTCTACAAACAGATTTTAATTTCGAATACCATTCAGCCGAAATGATAGAACAAACACTACCAGAGTCTAATAGAGCTGTTACAGGCTCATTATTTAATTCAATTTTGAGGAAGGGCACATGTGCGGGGAGATCCGCCGCAATCCTAAGACATTCTCTGGGGCATTCAAAAGATAAATTTGAAGACTGAGTCTTCCCTGAATTTTCGACCTGTTTACCAGGGGCTGAGCCTCGGGAAGATGGGTTAGTCGACTCAGCCGAAGCCACTAGTCACTTTTGATTGTTGTTGGAAGTTGCACCCGAAGTTGAGCAGGAGGGGGTGCTGTTGGTATTAGGGCAGTTCTTAGCAATATGGGAGAACGCGCCGCATTTAAAACAGCCTTGTGATGAGCCTGCTCCACTATTTGTCCTACTCGATTTGATCAATGGACATTTATTGCGAAGATGGTCAGGCGACCCGCAAGCATAACATTTACTGGGTGTGACTGGTCGGCGAGGTGGAGGCCGAGGATTACTAAAAGAAGGAGGGGGTTCTTTCGCGACACGCAAGGTATCGGCGTATCTAACTCCTTCCGCTGAGACGGCCAATGCTTCAAGTTCAGAAAAGGTTTGCGGGCACGCCGCGAAACACAAATATGACCTATAGGATGGTGAAATACCTTCCACAATAGCTTGTACAATCTGATCTTCAGGGAAGTGAAGAGCAAACACCCTAGTATAGAACTTAATATCTTGGATGAAATCTGCCAAGTTTTCATCCAACCGCTGTACACGATAATAATACTTCTGAATCAGGGATGACCTCGCACGAGCAGGAATGAAATTTGCAAGAAGGTGTGCATGAAATTCTTCAATAGATGACTGTTCAGCAATGGCTCTTACTATTTTGTCCGAGAGAACACCAATTGCATAGGGATAAATTATCTGTAAAATTTGACACGGAGAAAGAGAAAAAACGAGGGCATGATCCTGAAATTCAACTAAAAACCTTAAGAATGAAATTAGTTCACTGGTAGTGTTAACAGAAAACTTAGAAATACCTCTGAGCAACATTGCTAATGGATGAGGCAAGCTGCTGAACCCGGGTGGCATAGTAGGTAAAGGTTTAAGTGGCAAAGAAGCTAATTCAGAACGTACATTATTCAACGAGGTACGGCGTTCAGACTCGTTGTCCAATGGGGCAGAGATTTGTTGAGCTCCAACGGTTTTCCTATTGACTTCTCCCTTAGGAGGCTCTTCCTCGCTACCTACGTTCACCGTAGTGGGTTGATCAGTTTTGGGAGGAACTTCCCCAGTTAACAATTGGGTAACCTTACTGGACAATTCAGAAAGATTTTCAAGAACCACACTAGCTTCCTTCCTCTGAACGTCATTCAACTTCAGAGACAACAGATCGTTAACTCTATTAGAAAAATGAAATAACCTAGCTTGCATACGTTTAATTTGATTAGGCGACGGGTCATTTTCTTCAAAAAAGGTAATTACAGATGCCAGCTCAGTAGTATTGTCTGTGATCGTGGAGAGAGAGTCGTCAATTTCTTTCTCTCCCAAAGTTGGGATGGAAATCGGCAAATCAAGGGACTCTCTAAGCTTATTTGTGTCTACCGCAACCGTGCCTCCAGATTGCACATTTCTAATTGTTAATTCATAGATTAGCTCCTCCTTGCGCAAATAGTTGAGATGGAGGACATCGCGAGGGCCGGGCATGATGACAAAAAATTAACAATTTTGAAAAATGAAAAAGAAAAGTCCAGCGACAGAGAAAATTGTTAGAGTTCGAAAGCAAAGCAATGTTTAGCCGTCAAAAGGGGCTAAATTGAGACCCATTCAATCACGCTCTGCTACCACTTGTTACCGTGGTTTGGTGGATTAGCAGAGGTGAAAGAAGGTGCGGGGGTGAACAGGTCTCAAAATACGAAATTAAAGTTAAGATAAAATTTAACAAGGTTATATTTTCTTTGCAAAATTAAGAAATAACAGGAATGGCAGGTACAGAGTAGCAAGGCAACCAATTCGAGAATGTACAATTAAAGTGTTACAGGATTTGGGCTCCGAGAGCCAGACACACAATCCTTGAGCTATAAGCCCAACATTACGATATACAAGATTCAACAAAGGGGCAGAAGACCCCAATCATGCCCAGGAGCTCTTGCTCCTAATTACACAGTAAAGCCTCCTCGAGGCACACAGAAATCAAAATTTTCTAGAAAGAGCAACCCGCTCTTAAAGTTCAAGCCTATCAAAGGCCACACCAAACTCCACGTTCAAGCTGTCCTTCAAGGACATATACACAGGGGTAAAAATACCCAACCTATTGAGGCCTATTAAGAAAATAAACAGGTCAATTACCTGGCCTCTAAAATACCAACTTGAGAGGAGGCGTTCTTGCACTCCTAATACACTTTGTATAAAACCTACTTGGCACTAGGCCGTTACTGCAAGGGCTAATCCCATACTAGAGAGGTGACTTATAGAAAGAGACAATTTACATTGCATTAAGGAAGAAGCGGTTGAGAAAATAAGTTCACCTCAAAGCAATATGAGTGGGAGCTCGAGAGGGTTAAGCACTCTCTATCCCAATTTGTAGTTTAAAAGGATAGAATTGATATCAAGTGTCTTTACATTTTAGAGGAAAGTTACATGGTAAAGGCTTCGGACCTGCCCCGAGAGTTAAACTGTTGAGCTAGCAAGAAAAGAAGTTATTAAACGGCCATTACCTGGTGGCTGAACTGCTGCCCGAAGAAAGAGGCGCTTCCCGCCCCCTGCTACGTACTTTACACACTGATAGAAGTTACTGAAGTGGCGCGGAGACCCGAAAATCAGCAGTTTATATACCCTCGTGGAAAGTTCGAGGCGTTTTAGGAATGAGAACACCCTCCCACAAGAATTTTATTGGCTAACAACGAAAACCCCTACACTAGATGAAGAAGAAACACATTATTGGTGGAAAATTAATTACAGAAATTTCTTATTGGTCAAATTCAAAACTGGCGGAAAGAAAGGGTTAATATTGCCAACTTAAACAATAACTGAAAGAAATTTAACAAAGAACAAACTTATGAATTCAAAATTTCTCCAAAAAACACAGTTCTTTCACTTCGCACTAGGGTGCATAATTGTAGTTCTTCAGTAGTGCCATCTGGAAGAGAATGTCCACACTTCTTACTACAGGTAAAACAAAAATACATCGAAAACGACCCAGTTCAGAAACTTCAAAATTTGCAAGTAGTGACATCTTCTGAGAAACTTGAAAATTAACACAGTAGATAAAGTTCGGACTTCCTCCAGTAGAGGAGTTTCAACTGGCGCAAAGTTTGAATTAGCGGCGTGGGGGTGTACCACCCGGTACAATTATTATTATTATTATTATTATTATTATTATTATTATTATTATTATTATTATTATTATTATTATTATTATTATTATTATTATTATTATTATAGCAATGTAAATACCAAAGAGCCGATTGTGACTGCCTTGTGTCAATCGGCCAAGAGGAATCGGTGAACGTGCCTGCCCGGAGATCGGAAGATTTGGATTCGAATCCTGAGGTTGGTCCCGTTTTCAGGTCTGCAACGCTGGATATCGTGTCTTTAAGGAAAAGCGTCCTAATATAGGCTAATATATATTATTATACTATTATTATTATTATTATTATTATTATTATTATTATTATTATTATTATTATTATTATTATTATTATTATATGTTAATATCGTACTTTTTCATTGTCAATAGTTAGCTAACACAGTCCCCATGAACATATACCCTACGGTCGATGGTGTACGTGTTATAGACTTTCGAACTTTGTACGGGAAGTATGGGTAATAGCCTCACCTGGCACATCCCACGTTGAGTAGCTGTAGCCATGTTGGTGTACCAATAGGGATACTGCATTCTATTATAAGAAGAACTGAAAATGTCCATCAAGCACCTGAATGTACGTCTAAACGCGCCATATCATTGACTGTCTAACACTCCAGACATCGATGAAATGAAATGAAATGTCGTATGGTTTTTAGTGCCGGGATATCCCAGGACGGGTTCGGCTCGCCAAGTGCAGGTCTTTCTATTTGACAGCCGTAGGCGACCTGCACGTCGTGATGAGGATGAAATAATGATGAAGACAACACATACACCCAGCCCCCGTGTCGTAGGAATTAACCAATTAAGGTTAAAATCCTCGACCCGGCCAGGAATTGAACCTGGGACCCTCTGAACCGAAGGCCAGTACGCTGACCGTTCAGCCAATGAGTCGGACATCGATGACAACCTTGTTCCACACACCAGCCAAGTACTGCAATGTCTGAGACCAAATATAATCCTAAATATGAACCCCCGCCCCTCGTCATTCCGGCTAATAACTAAAACAGGCGTAGTTAGTAACCGATCGACCGTAGGGCAAATGTTCTCGGGAATCTTTTGTGGTGCCTTGAGGTCTATTTTCCATCCCAGATTACTTCCTACATATTTGGAAATACCTTTACTTGTAATAAACGGATTGGAAAAAATAACGACTGTCGTCATCTGATCACATTCTTTAAGATGACCCCGGTGTAAATAATTTGACACATTCCCGGTCACAGTTGACGAATTCAATGTGAAGTGATAAATCTCCGGCTTATTTGTCTTAAAATTATTTTCTTATTATCCATTTCATTTTACACGCCAATACATATCCTTTCAAAGGTACTGTATTTTGCTATTTGCTTTACGTCGCACCGACACAGATAGGTCTTATGGCGACGTTGGGAGAGGAAAGGGCTAGGAGCGGGGAGGAAGCGGCAGTGGCCTTAATTAAGGTGCAGCCCCAGCATTTGCCTGGTGTGAAAATGGGAAACTACGAAAAACCAAATTCTGAGCTGCCAACAGTGGGGTTCGAACCAACTATCTCCCAAAAGCTCACAGCTGTGCGACCCTAACCGCACGGCCACTTTCTCGGTATACGGTATTTTAATGAGAGACCTGTCCGACTCGTTGGCTGAACGGTCAACGTACTGGCCTTCGGTTCAGAGAGTCCCGGGTTCGATTCCCAGTCGGATCGGGGATTTTAACCTAAATTGGTTAATTCCTACGGCATGGGGTCTGGGTGTATGAGTTTCCTTCATCATCATTTCATTCTCATTACGACGCGCAGGTCGCCTGCGGGAGTCAAATAGAAAGACCTGCACCTGGCGAGCCGATCTCGTCCTGGGATATCCCGGCACTAAAAGCCATACGACATTTCATTTCATGGGAGACCTATACTGTATAGAATTTCTTGAACGTTGGAGCTATTCAGATCTCCCGGAGTACTCCACGGTATTGATATTTTATTATGAATATGAAGAGAACCTCTGAAGCATGGTTAGAATATGGAATTTCATACAAGGTGTTTTAGCAGGGCCTGTCTATTCAACGACTAATTACAACAACAGCAACAATAATGTTAATAATAATAATAATAATAATAATAATAATAACTCGTTGCGTCCAGTGCCTCATTAATGATAATGGATGATGGACTTCAGAAGCACTGCCTTACTACTACTACTACGTTTTGGTTCCGTACCAGAAAAGGACGGCGGGCCTCCTAGACGGTAACGCCGTCTCTCAGTCCAAGAGATTTATTACGGTGAAGGAGATGTGCGGAGAAGGTGAGGGGTTTAGTGGCCGTGGTCTATGCTAGGAACTGTCCTGGTACACGCCTTAGTGCAGGAGAATGGAAAACCTCCGAAAACCATTCTCAGGACAACAGACAGTGGGGACCCGCCCCTCTCCGTCTCCCAAATACAGAGTCGTAGAGCGACAGTAGAGCCGTGACCACTCCTCCTCTACTCGGTTGGCCGGTCGGATTGCAGAGCTGCAGACCAGCCGAGACCCACTCTGCGTCGACCGACACATTGCCTTGTTTAAAAATACTCAAATGCTGAACTACTACATGGGGTATGATCCGGTAACTTCAGGCACAGGAGACAAGCACCTAACCAGCTGGGCCTGGCACTCTAGCGAGGGGAGAGAAGAATGTCAAAAATTATCCTTGGCCGAATTCCCCATTTTGTACATTTTTCTTAGAGATTTATTTTCCAATATGAGTCTCTAAACAGACTGAATCCAAAAGCGAAAAAAGCCCGCTTCAGCAAAGTATTGCCTGGCAATCTTTTCCGTTACAAATATTACAAATATCTCGAAAGAGCCTTCCTAAACAATTTTGTTATTAAATATTGCATTGTGATACATCAATATGCATCACATATTTTAATTCTGAAGGAGAAATTTTGTAATGAATATTTTTTTACCAAAAAAAGTCTGAAATGTGATAAACCTGAATATTTGCCAATACCCCACCATTCACTGACATGTCGAGAGCTTATGGGCACGCGTAGAACTGAACAATTATACGTAGGTTTTCGCCAGGCGACTTGCTGAAGGCAAACCCTGAGGACTCGTTGCGAAACCATACAAGCTTCCGGCAATCTGATATTACACGGCTCTATTCACAGCCAATCCTGGAATATTTCACTTCAGTCTCCAACGTTAGTTTTCCTAAGCAGTGGTTGTTGTATAACCCGTCACTTAATTGCGTAATACTGATGCATTTTACCATTCTAATGAACCTGACCCAATCTCTGCACTCTTAATTTCATCCAGTATTTACATCAAGTTTATGGACTGAACTGAATGAGTCCGTCATCCTGGTAGAAAGAACGACCTCTTGAGTCATTTAACAATGAGCGACAGTTAACTATCGGTTAACCATTGGTCATGTGAATTAATGGTCAGATCGCTCTGGTTTCCAGTGTCGGAGGTTAAAGTGTAAATCCATGATCCTTACTTTATTAATTGACTGTTGGCTGGTACACGCTTAAAGCAGCGAAGAAAATTCGGATTGCCGGGAATGGGATATCCATTCATTCCTCTTCTCAAAATGGCATTTACCGGAAGGAGCGTGCAACCCGTTCTGCGAAACCATTCTTATAACCGTAACAATCGTAATCTAATATGCGCCAACTGGGCGAAAATCCAGCATAAAAACCTTAAATTTCAGTGAAGCTAACGTCTAGAAGTGAACAATTGTGAACATTCTTCTACAGCATATCGTTGGCTTACTTCTAAAACCTCGTATGTGACAGTGCTCTTCCTACCCATTATATTCCTTAGGACTGGTCACGCCTCCCAGTCACATGTGTATATGTAGTCCATCAGAACAATTTTCGTAGTGTTCATTTTCCTATGCTGACGTGTAAAGGAAAATGGGCCTTACCATACCGTACTGTAGGGATGTTGTTTTCATGGCGAATTTAAGCACTCCTACAGTTTAAAGTATTTAAGGTTCATTTTACTTTACACGTCAGCATAGGAAAATGAACACTACTAAAATTGTTCTGATGGACTGTACATCCATATGTGGCTGGGAGGCGTGACCAGTCTTAAGGAAGAAAATGGATAGGAAGTGCATTGGGAGATACGAGGTTTTAGAAGTAAGCCATCGATATTTGTTATTTTTTCTTCTACTTCAAAAAGTTCACCTACATGAATATCACATTTTTATTCTTCTTTTTCCACCGCTTGTCCCACACCTGTGGGGTCGCGGGTGCGAACTGTGTCGCACATGTGGATTTGGCCCTGTTTTACGACCGGATGCCGTTCCTGACGCCAACCCTATATGGAGGGATGCAATCACTATTGCGTGTTTCTGCGGTGGTTGGTAGTTTAGTGTGTTGTGTTAATATGAAGACGAAAGTGTTGGGACAAACACAGACACCCAGTCCCCGGGCGAGAAATTCCCCGACCCGGCTGGGAATCGAACCCAGGACCCTCTGCACCGAAGGCTTCAACGCTGACCATTCAGCCAATGAGTCGGACACCTGCATATCACATTTAGTAGTCATAAATTGCCCCTTATCGAGGCAAAAGACTCATGAAGTCACTATACGTGAGACTCCAAATCAGGTTTCAGTGTACGGAGCAGTTTAACTATTTCACTTTCACTTGGGCAAAGACTAACTCCGTTGTTCTTTTTTCCTTCTTTTAATTACGTTTTGAGGTAGATATTCACAGAGAACGAGTGAACTTGCGCATGTTGGCTAAAGTGATTGGCCATCTTACAATCTGTGCAGTACAAACGGGAGCTACGGAGCCTTCGTCGAAGAAGGCACTTACTGAGAGTAGAACAGAAGGATATATGTGGGATCAGCTAGGAATTAAATAATGTGCAAGAAACTAATTGTTGTTGGTATATTTTAGAGGCTAGAGATGTGACCCAACCCATGCATCTCTTTAGGTAGAAACTGCCTAATCTCCTTGACTACTGTCGAGTCATTAATAGTATATGTAACTGTAAGTAATTATTTGGGTCTAAGTTTGTTATAACTGCCCCTATAATAATTAAATAATTTACTAACCGAATTTTTCTAGGAGCAGGAGTGTGGAAAGCAGGAGTACGCTACACTCTCGATAATTGGTCTTAGTTCTGGATCGGGATCTCTGATTTCTGGGCTCCGTAGCTTCACAGCCCTCCTTTATGAATACCAAGGATTCTCTTTCGTGCCTTTAAGCACGATTTATGTTTAGTACCAGAGATCACATTATAAACATCCTTGAAAAACTGACAATCATCACGTCTGAAACGATAGTATGTAAATAGGTAGACTCCAATTACAAGCCTTCCCTTCTATTACGGTAAGTGGGAATGTGGTGACAGGGTGGACAGCGAGTCAGAGATATAGCTTGTGGTCTCAGTACATCCGCACGAATTTGCTAGAGAGAAATCACGGTGCTTGTTCAGTGCCAATACAGTATCGACTTTGAAGCAGTGGAAATAAGTTCCCGCAGCAGGAATGCATCCATATTATAAGACAGATAAGTACTGTTTTTCTTAGGGCATGACATCGTCACTAGCATCTCATCAAGGCGACCGTGGTTCGAATACCAGCCAGTGTTTACAAGATTTTTTAAAATTATCATGTTCCTGTGGGTCGTATTTCACGTTATGCTGGAGGTCTCGTGGCTATGATCACTATGTTTGGAGACCAACATGCTGACGTTCAACTTAGCACTGGAAATTCTAATTCGAGTAGGCCTACCTGTCCCAGGAGACAAGTCATACTTCATCTTCCCAACTTCTGCATTAGTGGACTATATATCTAATTTATGCTTTAGATTGTAACTTGTTTCTTTTTGTGTTGTATTTTATTTCTTTAAATGTGAATATGTAACATAATAATAATAATAATAATAATAATAATAATAATAATGATAATAATAATATTTTACGGCTCATTCGTTTATTGATCAGCGTACTGGCCTTAGGTTCAGGTTTGGAGATCGGGTGTTTGTGTTTGTCTTAAATCCGTAATACATCTCTTCATCTGCAAACAACACACCAGAATACCAAGCGCCAAAAACCAGTTAATAGTAAATACATCCATCCAAATGTTGTTCGTGCCAGAAAGGGCATTCGTCCGTGCATTATACTGTAGGAGTGAGTAAATACGTCATGCATACATTCCTGCAGCGGGCCTACGGTACAATGTATGCAAGGTTCATTTTCCTGCACACGTAAGCAAATGAAAATGAACGCAACGACAATTGTTCTGATGGACAAGGCTGAGAGACGTGACCAGTCTTAAGGAAAATAATGGTTAGGAAAACCATTGTCAGATACCCGGTTTTTCACGCTCGTTGCATATCGTCGCTGGAAAGGTAAAAGGTTGTATTCCACAAAGCTCTTCCTATCAATTATTCTCCTTAAGACTGGTCACGCCTCCCAGCCACATATGGATACGCAGTCCATCAGAACAATGTCCGTTGTGTTCGTTTTCCTATGTCGACGATTAAACGAAAATGAACCTTACATGCATTGTACACTAGGAGTGCGTAAATACGTAATGCAAACGTACATTCCTACAGTACGGTACTGTAAGGTTCATTTTCCTTTACACGTGGGCATAGGAAAATGAACACAACAAAATTTGTTCTGATGGACTGCATATCCATACGTGGCTGGGAGACGTGACCAGTCTTAGGGGGAATAACTGATAGGAAGAGCTTTGTGGAATACAACCTTTTACCTTTCCAGCGACGATATATTTGTTCTTCTTGAATACGAGAGCTGAAAATACTGATTATTACAAGTATATGAATGCGAATGGCGATAGCTGTTGTGTTTTCTTTCGGAAAATGTCAGGATACACGATTCTCTCATGTATCCAAAACTGCAATAGAGCCATTGATGGTGGTAATGATGATGCTTGATGTTTAAAGAGGCCTAACATCTAGATCATCGGCCCCCTACACCCATTGAAGGGAATACTATCTTCAGGTTTCAATCAAGTGGCAAGTATATCAGTCGTACTTCACGCTCGATGGATAAATCATTTTTGGTCACCAAGAGAGGATTTTTCTTAATTTTAGGAAGGAAAATATTCCCATAATTATGACACCAGTGAATTGGGACGCTCTCTTATACTTTCGAACTGCAGTTCATTATCATTTGTTTCAAAAGGATCATTGAGCGTATAAAACGAATCAAATTCGATATTTGTTTAGAAGGAAGCCATACTTCCCAGTGTCGACTTGCTTAAATGTAACTTCAAAGCTTTTCAGTCTCTTGAACACACAAGTTCAATAGAAATATTACACTATAACATACTAGTAAAGAAAAGCATGTTATTCTGTTTAACAGTGTGTATTATTATTTCTTGTTTAATAATGTGTTTTCCTGTTTGCAACTCGAAACGACAATATATTTAATTTCTTTATGATGGCATCAATTTTGTCTTCAGTGGTGAATACTAAACTTTTCGACCCTGAGAACTAGACTTCAGTGAATTTAAAAAACTGATTACGTTCGATAGGAATGCGAGATTGGAGAGTTAGGAAATGTCCGTCAAGCGGTTTCTTAAGTCGAACTTGGATTCTAGTAGAAATACCATAACCTCATCAATTAAATTGAAAAATACGCCAAAGCTCTCCCACGAGACATACACTGCACTTTGCAATGAAGCAACAAGTGTTCGCGATTACTTCCCATTTCTTCACACAAAGGTTAAGAAGCGAAAATTAAGGGGCGCGATTTCATGAAGTTCACTTTTTCTTTTACAGTTCATCAAGAGCACATTTCATTGTAATGTAGCTAGAATACCACGTGCATCAAGCGCTTCCCGATTAATGCTACATTGAGAAGATTATACAGACGGTGCTACTGACTGATTAGGGACTACTAACCTTTCTTATTTTCCCACTATAGCCCTTGCACCGCCTGTACACACCCCAATATATTCAGTCCAAACAATTCCGCTGTCATTGATAAAAGTTATTGAGAATTTCAGGTAGTGTTTCGCTCGTTGTGTGTAATGGCACAGATTTACGAAACACATATCTCACCGTTGAATTGATTTACTGTAGATAAACATATCGAACATATTTTTTACTTTGAATACTTCTCGCCAAATGTGGTAAGATAGGTGGGGGGGGGGGGATAGCATATTTGGACTTGTAGAAATTCAGAAATACACTGACTGACAGAGCAAATGCAACACCAAGAAGGAGTGGTCAGAACTTTATGCCAATTGCAGGGTAGACTGACGTCACTGAGGTATGCTCATGATGTGAAATGCGCCGCTGTGCTGCGCACGTAGCGAACGATAAATGGGACACGGCGTTGGCCAATGGCCCACTTCGTACCGTGATTTCTCAGCCGACAGTCATTGTAGAACGTGTTGTCATGTGCCACAGGACACGTGTATAGCTAAGAATGCCAGGCCGCCGTCAACGGAGGCATTTCCAGCAGACAGACGACTTTACGAGGGGTATGGTGATCGGGCTGAGAAGGGCAGGTTGGTCGCTTCGTCAAATCGCAGCCGATACCCATAGGGATGTGTCCACGGTGCAGCGCCTGTGGCAAAGATGGTTGGCGCAGGGACATGTGGCACGTGCGAGGGGTCCAGGCGCAGCCCGAGTGACGTCAGCACGCGAGGATCGGCGCATCCGCCGCCAAGCGGTGGCAGCCCCGCACGCCACGTCAACCGCCATTCTTCAGCATGTGCAAGACACCCTGGCTGTTCCAATATCGACCAGAACAATTTCCCGTCGATTGGTTGAAGGAGGCCTGCACTCCCGGCGCCCGCTCAGAAGACTACCATTGACTCCACAGCATAGACGTGCACGCCTGGCATGGTGCCGGGCTAGAGCGACTTGGATGAGGGAATGGCGGAACGTCGTGTTCTCCGATGAGTCACGCTTCTGTTCTGTCAGTGATAGTCACCGCAGACGAGTGTGGCGTCGGCGTGGAGAAAGGTCAAATCCGGCAGTAACTGTGGAACGCCCTACCGCTAGACAACGCGGCATCATGGTTTGGGGCGCTATTGCGTATGATTCCACGTCACCTCTAGTGCGTATTCAAGGCACGTTAAATGCCCACCGCTACGTGCAGCATGTGCTGCGGCCGGTGGCACTCCCGTACCTTCAGGGGCTGCCCAATGCTCTGTTTCAGCAGGATAATGCCCGCCCACACACTGCTCGCATCTCCCAACAGGCTCTACGAGGTGTACAGATGCTTCCGTGGCCAGCGTACTCTCCGGATCTCTCACCAATCGAACACGTGTGGGATCTCATTGGACGCCGTTTGCAAACTCTGCCCCAGCCTCGTACGGACGACCAACTGTGGCAAATGGTTGACAGAGAATGGAGAACCATCCCTCAGGACACCATCCGCACTCTTATTGACTCTGTACCTCGACGTGTTTCTGCGTGCATCGCCGCTCGCGGTAGTCCTACATCCTACTGAGTCGATGCCGTGCGCATTGTGTAACCTGCATATCGGTTTGAAATAAACATCAATTATTCATCCGTGCCGTCTCTGTTTTTTCTCCCAACTTTCATCCCTTTCGAACCACTCCTCCTTGGTGTTGCATTGTCACTGTCAGTCAGTGTATTATGACAAGGCTAGAAATTGTTATATAGACTATCGTCGCCGGGACGAAACCTCCTATATGATAATATTTTAGGATATATACTGACCCGCAGCACATGCGTTATGAAGAGCGAGAATGCCTTGACGATATGCACACAATATTGCACCTTAAATGGCAGAACCTTACCGGCCAAAGTTCCAAGCTAAAATATTTTACACAGGAGGTTTTGTCCCAGCAACGACGATATATTACTGAATATATTCTTCACACCAGGCAAGTTACAGTGAATCTGTTATAATCTAAGGTAGTCAATATTTCATATAAATATAAAGACTACCAAAACTGTGTTCGTAATTTCGTCCCCCATCAAATTTTTGAAAAGTAAAATTAATTTTAATACATTTTCCTTCCTAACCTTACCATACACTTTCCCTATAAATAATAACTTGAAGGTGATTTATGAAGAGTGCTTTCTTGGTATTCTTTTTAACATAGCCTTTTAGCGTTGCTTGTGGATAGTTAAACGCTTTACTTACACGTTTGTAACCCATTATCTCGTCCCTCACTGCCTTAATAGTCTTTTTCATTGCCTCCTTATCCCACCGCTTGCGTTTTCCCATCTGAAAATAATAATCACAAATAACAAGGAAAATGAAGAGGGATGAAATTACGAACATACCCTGATTTATTACAATGGCCGCTACAGTAACTCACGCCAACCACCTCACTGTAGCGATTACACGCCAGGAACTACACCACACGACTGAAATGCAGTCCAGTATTTCATCAGTGCTCACTCTAGGAATAACAGGCTCTTAATTTGAATGCTGCACTAACTCAGCTCAGCAGAATCCTCCGTGTTCACGGAAACTAAATGGGGTGCACACAACTAACACTCGCAACAAGAAAATGGGATTAGGCTACAGCGTGTGCGCGCTGGTAAACATTAGGTACCAACAGTGCAAACTGAAAATCCCTAGGGGGGGTGAAATTAGGACGGAATTTGCCCCCACTACATTATAAGTTATGCCTTTGCTGGCAGGACCTAGTGTTTACAGTGCACTGTGTCTGCTGGTTTGGGCTAGAGCAATTTTGTTACTTTCATTGATCTGTCTATCTTATCCTTGGTTTTGTCAATATGAAAGTGACTGAGGTATGAGCGGTGCTAGTAATGCCATTACCGGGCAAGTTGGCCGTGCGCGTAGAGGCGCGCGGCTGTGAGCTTGCATCCGGGAGATCGTGGGTTCGAATCCCACTGTCGGCGGCCCTGAAGGTGGTTTTCCGTGGTTTCCCATTTTCACACCAGACAAATGCTAGGGATGTAGCTTAATTAAGGCCACGGCCGCTTCCTTCCAACTCCTAGGCCTTTCCTATACCATCGTCGTCATAAGACCTATCTGTGTCGGTGCGACGTAAAGCCCATAGCAAAAAAAAAAAGTAATGCCATTCCTTCTGCGGCCAGTCCCTGCTATGAATGGTGTGAAAATGTTGCTCATAGGGTCGGTTGGTGCATGCATTTTGGTGGATTTGGTAGACTGATATGTAATAGCAACTTCTGGATCGGTGAGGAAAGCAACGGGAAACTACCTCACTCCTCATTTCCCTAGTACGCCTCTTCAGTGATGCCTAGGCCATCTATCACAGCTGATTGCAGAGCTGTTGAGGATCCAACCAGCCTTAGGGCTGAAGACTGAACATACATACATTATGAGTTTCAATGCAGGAAGAATGAACTATTTTCTTATCGTGTTTGGACGTACCGGTACCTTCTTTGCAATTATGTCCAGAACATCATAAATAATCCAGTATTCTTTTTAGCAGGATCACTGTGCCAGGTTTCGAAATGTTGAAAGTTTCATCACTTCATTTGATAACAACTCACAGCAAACCACTCACTGTGATTCTTGTTATCATTTTCTCGAGCACCGTGAATTACAAGACGAAATATATTTCATGATATTTTCGAATTCTCTTCGTTTTCCTCCATTTCATGTTCACTGTTGTATATTTTTAGCGAACCTTATTGTAATCATCGAGACATATCTACACTGAATTGGAAAATCACGAACACCCAAGGAGACAAGAATTTACCAATAGTACAGGATATAGGTGTATAACCGAGTGAGTTGGTCATGCGGTTAGGATCGCGCAGCTTTGAGGTTGCATTCGGGAGATAGTGAGTTCGAATCCCACCGTCAGCATCCCTAAAGATGGTTTTCCATGGCTTCCCAGTTTCGCACCAGGAAAATCACCTTAATTAAGGCGACGGCCACTACCTCCCCAATCCTAGCTCTCTCCCTCCCTTCGTCGCCGAAAACCTTCCATGTTTTAGAGGGACGATAAACATGTAGTAAAAAAGAGAACAAAAATCCACAGTTCTAGTGCTTTGGACAAGGAACTGAACATTGAAAATATTCCTTCACGAAATGTGGAAAAGGGAACTTTTAGGTCATGAGGGAGAAGTAAGCCATGAGATTGCTTACAATGTACACAATATTTATTACTATAAATATATACAAATGAATATATCTTTTGTCAGATGTATTTGAGTTTCTTTCTTTTCAGACGATTTAGCTTGCTTCCCAACACTCCTTACTCATGATGTCTATGAACGATGTTGGTTTCTTCAGCTGCCGGACTCGTGATTGATACATCCTCAACATGTGATTACTTTTGTTTGAGTATCGATACAAGTATAGCTCTGTGAGTACTAACGTATAATACATTATTTCGAGTGGTGTAATCTTGCTGAAAACTACATCGAGAGTCGTTCCGTTACGAATACTTATCCCCATGTGTTTACTAGTATACATTAAATAATGCTTCTCGTCTAAATAATAATGACTGTTTGTGCAGCTGGATTCGACTTGAAGCCAAAGTTGAAAACTCCACATGAAATCAAAGGGCAGTAATACATATCTTCCTTCCTACTAATATGAAGTTCCATAACACCAATATAGAAGGTTATGAGAGCCGTGTCCATCAGAAGCATCAATACATCTACACTAATGTTTGTTATAATAAAACGCTATAACTGCAACTATCTGTTCCACACCTTGTATTTAACGAAAGTCGAGCAAATATCACCGCATGGAGCATTAAGAACATCGATTTAGATAACATAACCTCAAACAGGAAACTCATCGATTGACTAACTCTACCACTAGTACTGCTTTGGTCACATCAACATGACCCCATTCAAATTGAACTGCGAAATTCAAAATCTGGCAAACATTTTTTAACAAAGGATCATTATATTTATTGAAATATTTAAAATGAACATCGGATAATAATTATGGAAGAAGTTCATTTTTAAAAATTGTCCTTTTTTGCGGGGTTTTCGTGAATAACATTTGGACCAAATATGATTTCCAATGATTTCCAACATTTTCTTTTTTCATTTTATGGAGCTCTCCAAAGCACACATTTTGACACCTTCAGCATTTCCCTCCCTTCAATACTTTAGTCACAATTGAGTGAAATAGGTTAACTTTACGTAATTGCTAAAGTGGGGCTGGGCTCTATACTGTGTGATCTAAGAAACATTTTCAATGTTAAAAGTTACCACGACACAAAGAACACGAGAACTGGCATCCTGAATTATTTTTTCTTTAAGAAATGAAAGAGAAAATGGGGGGGGGGGGGGGGTTGGACTTAAAAAGAAAACATGTTTGTCCTTGGAATGGGATTCAGCGCGTCACTGCTTTGTGCCTGTGGCCAGCTGACCATACTTACACATTCTTGGTGCAGTCGGAGATGAAATGTATAAAAAAACAGTAGATACCGTGAAAAAATAAGTTGAATATCGTTCTTCGCGTATCCCTTTCGTCGTTACAGGCGACACCTAGGGGACCGTGGACCACAAGTGGAATCGGTGACATATTGACATTATATTAATCATATAATCCATATTCAGTTAAATCTGGCATTATCGCCCAATGAAGGTGTAAAAAAGTACTAGACTAGTATCGCCTTTATATTAACAGTTGTTACTTATTAGAGTATCCTGTAATTAAAAAAATCTACGATCAGGTTGTTTATTTAAAAATTTTACTTTCAATTCTTATGAAGTGTGCGTAAAACTGGAAGTCTCGCGGTTGTGAATACCATATAAACCGCAACGTAGAACTACAAGCTTTTTCGCATGCTTTCAGTTTTTATCTATTTGACCTATTTTAAAGCTTGAAGAACGGAAAATAATTTCAGAAAATGTATCAACGGTAAGATATATCTTATATAAAGATCCTCAAAAGGTTTACACTAATTAGTATTTATAATAAATATATTTTGCAATAAAACGGTCTTGGCTCTTTTGGCGAGCGCTTGTGTGCTTCTTCTTAAACATTCTTTCAGGTGTGAATTCCTTCATTTTTCTGTAGCCTTTCAAGCAAACTTTTCTTCCTTGTTCTGAATACCTCCCACGTACATTCATTCCCTAAAACCTGCAACTCATTTTCGAACTTGTTGAGACTGGGTG
This sequence comes from Anabrus simplex, assembly GCF_040414725.1. Classification (NCBI taxonomy): domain Eukaryota; kingdom Metazoa; phylum Arthropoda; class Insecta; order Orthoptera; family Tettigoniidae; genus Anabrus; species Anabrus simplex. Next base: position 932,590,901 of record NC_090266.1, read on the forward strand.
AATTTCGTGACCACTCTTGACTTGAATTCACTGAGTGTCAAGAAACACGTAACAGAATTGGCTTTGTGAGCCGGTGGTGAGTAATGTAAAATTGGAATCTTCATTCTCAAATCATTCCTTGGGAAAATTTTTGATTTCGAGCATTAATTGATTACTATAGGAGTATAAGAATGTGACAGGGTAATTTACTTTTGGTAGTCACAAAAAAGTATTGTACAAGCAGGGAAATAGGCTCCATGAGAGTTAACCCTTATAGAACATTGCATGCTGTGTCTAGCAACGTCTAAAAATTGCATATCCTCTGCTTGACAGACCATCATTCTGAAAACTTGTAGAGTTTTAAGTTGTTCCACATCGTAGAATATTGTATGGCCTAGTTATAGAGTCCTGAATGAGTTGCACTTTTACATTTTTATAAGAATATTTATCATTATTGGTTCTGAAGAGAATCACGACTGGTGCAGATTGACTCAGCCTTCATAACGTACTCATGTAAAGTTGTTTGTTATTGCTCGTTACAATTAACATCTGAAGATCAATCCACTTTGCTTCTTCTTAGGAAAAAACTTAAAATATTATCTGTTTATATGTTGCTGGTAACCAATCCAGTAATTTGTGTGCCTAACGCTCTTTACACAAGCTTTTTATTCCTTTTAATGCAAACTCTCCGAAAGTGGGACATTATGTTGTGTACTTAGACTACACGTACCTTTGTTTGGTACAGAAATGTATTGGAAGTTAAGTGCAAACCAGTTATAGTTTCTCGTCTGTAAATTTCAAGGTCATAAGTTTACCTAATAATGCAAGAAATATGAACATTCAGTATGTCAAATTACGCATGTGATACCACCAAATTGAGGAAGACGTCAAATATGCCACGGATCTGGGCATGATTTAAAAATTGTAAGCCAGCCTTCAATGGAATTGTTTTGTGACAGGTTTCAGTAGGAATTCTTTCAAAAAATCAGTGATCCATATTCGAATAAACCTTAACATGTTATTATTCAATCTTCTCAGTACAGTCCGTGCTCTATTTCGCTCTTATATCAATATTAGGTAATTATAGCTGATTTATATCCGTTAACTTGGAGACTAGCTTATCCTATCTACATTCACACGTTTCCAGATGAGGGTGAGGCAAATCTTCCAATTAGAATTTGATTCTGAATCGTCGAATAACCCTGAAGGTCGTAATTTCATACGTGCCAGCAGATTTGATCACACTGTTTAACTTTCACATAATCTATAAGGCTATTTTAAACTGCTTTCTCTCAACATCTACCTTGTACGGTCACGATCTGTTCTTTGAAACTTTCTTAGAAGCCTGTATTTCTAGTCAACATCACTCATTATCAGTTGGGTACAAGAAGAGAACAACATGATTCTGAATCAGCTCATGGTTGCTGGGGCCGATGACCTTAGATATTAGGCCCATTTAAACAACAAGCAAGCATCATGGTCACTGTTAACTCTAATGAATGCTCGGCTTCATAGCTGAGTGGTCAGCGGTTTGGGCTACAGTCTTCAAGACCTCGGATTCGATCCCGGCTGGGTTGAAGGATTCTAATCTTAAAAGATTAATATCTTGGGTTTGGAGACTGGATGTTTGTGCCGTCCCCAGCATCCCTGCAACTCGTAAACCACACAAATCTATTCTTCACCACAATAACACGCTGTTTCCTCTACACGCCAAGCACTGCCCACACACATGGAAAGGTCTGTCTTACAGTACAAGGGCTGCACCAGCCAAACGAAATTATATTATTATTATAATATTATTATTGTTACTATTATTGTATAACGAATGAAATAAATACTTCAGCATATTATTTTACCTCAATACAGGAACTGCTTTCACTTCAGTGAATGGGTCTAATCCATTTCAATAAATGAACTACTTTTCTACACTTTTTAACATTTTATTTTACGTCGCACCGACACAGATAGGTCTTACGGCGATGATGCGATAGGAAAGGGCTAGGAGTGGAAAAGAAGTGACTGTGGCCTTAATTACGGTATGGCTCCAGCTTTTCCCATGTGTGAAAATGGGAAACCACGGAAAACCATCTGCAGGGGTGCTGATAGTGAGGTTCGAACCCACACTAACCGCGCAACCACTCGCTCGGTTTCTAGCTTCGTACCTGGCAGTCGTTCATCATAAAGAGTGAAAGAAAAGACTTTCTCCAGTTTTGAACACGATTCTTGTTAGCTTCACTGAATGTTTCATTTCCTTCTCTTCTCACCTCTGTACTTACGAGGATGAACTCCTTGTTCTGGCTTCGTACTGACACACGAGTCCTTATTGAGGTGCGTGGCGCGTGTGACCTGAGGATCGACCAGGATATGGGATCAATCGGCTGGTTCCGCTAACACTCTTCCGGCCACTGATTAGCAATCGTCGCTCGCAGCTAAATGCCAAGAAACTGCCAACCCTGCCAAGTTCCCAACCACTCCAGTCCCACTCAAACTACTATAAACATATAATTGCTTTACTTGCTTTCCTGATCGATAGTTTTTGGATTGAAAAGTATGGATCCAAGGTATACTGTCACAAAACACCACCAGTCTAAAGAAATAATAGTCACTTTTATTAACATTTATTTTAGAAATTCCTATTATGGAAGTATTTTCGCTAGGATAGGGAAGGAAGCGAACATGGCCTTAATTAAGGTACAGCCTGGTGTGAAAATGGGAAATCATGGAAAACCATCTTCAGGCAGCCGACAGTGAGGTTCCAACCCACCATCTCCCGAATGCAAGCTGATAGCTACGTGACGCAAACCACGTGACCACTTGGTGGGTTTCAGTATTAGTAAACGGAAAGAGGTATTTGAGTGCCCCTAAGTTTCGCAAATTTGATTTGTAGTGTTCGTTTCATTCCGCCATTACCGACTATATTCCGAGTATTCCTGAACAAACCAGTGCATACCCCCACCGACACGCGTACCACCGGTTGGTGAACACCACTTTAGATAATAAACAAGAGTAAGAAGTACTTTTATCTCTTAAAGAGTATGCCTGGTACTCCTGCCCCTTTAATATATCGTCGCTGGAAAGGTTAAAGGTTGTATTCCACAAAGCTCTTCCTATCAATTATTCCACCAAAGACTGGTCACGCCTCCCAGCCACGTATGGATATGCAGTCCATCAGAACAAATTTTGTTGTGTTCATTTTCCTATGCCCACGTGTAAAGGAAAATGAACCTTACAGTACCGTACTGTAGGAATGTACGTTTGCATTACGTATTTACGCACTCCTAGTGTACAATGCATGTAAGGTTCATTTTCGTTTAATCGTCGACATAGGAAAACGAACACAACGGACATTGTTCTGATGGACTGCGTATCCATATGTGGCTGGGAGGCGTGACCAGTCTTAAGGAGAATAATTGATAGGAAGAGCTTTGTACAATACAACATTTTACCTTTCCAGCGACGATATGAATTACACGTCGACTTGTTTTATTTTCCTCTCATCTGTTCCCTTAGTTCTGCCCTGAAGTGATCTACCTTCTAATGTGTAATGTTTGTGTATTCCAAACCCAATCGGCTCACCCCGATTCCATGTATTAATGTATCACATTTCAAATGCCGCTTAATCTGATTTCATATTCACCTTCTATCCAAGCATAAATCTCACAAGTTGTGCCAATCTCCGGAAGAGGAGCGTCAAACACTTAATTTCTCCTTCCTAAAGATAATTTGATATTAACTGTTCTGCTGTCAATTAAAGACTTATTGTATTAAATAATGGTTATCACCCCAAAATGCCAATGAATTTACACTGTGCCTAATATTTCGATGACCGGGCGAGTTGGCCGTGCGCGTAGAGGCGCGCGGTTTTGAGCTTGCATCCGGGAGATAGTAGGTTCGAATCCCACTATCAGCAGCCCTGAAAATGGTTTTCCGTGGTTTCCCATTTTCACACCAGGCAAATGCTGGGGCTGTACCTTAATTAAGGCCACGGCCGCCTCCTTCCAACTCCTAGGCCTTTTATATCCCATCGTCGCCATAAGACCTATCTGTGTCGGCGCGACGTAAAGCCCCTAGCAAAAAAAAATATATTTCGATGGCTTACTTCTAAAACCTCGTATCTCCCAATGCACTTCCTATCCATTTCCTTCCTTAAGACTGGTCACGCCTCCCAGCCACATATGGATGTACAGTTCATCAGAACAATTTTAGTAGTGTTCATTTTCCTATGCTGACGTGTAAAGTAAAATGAACCTTAAATACTTTAAACTGTTCTTCTTCTTCGTTTTGCCTCATGACTGAGGCGTCGTGACTATCATAATATTCAGCCCTCTAGCCGATGAACCATACTCCGCCATTCTTCCCTATCTAAAGCTTTCAATGTGGTCACTCTGAGAGAACACTGTAGGGGGCCGTTCACCATGTCAATCCATCGCGTTGGTATTCGTCCTCGTTGTCTGGTTCCCTGGACTTTGCCCTCAACAATCAGCTTTTGTAGACTACCATCTCGGCGCATTATATGTCCAAAGTAGCGTAAAATTCGTTGAGAGACCTTACACGATAGACGAACTTTTATCTGAAGTTGGTTCAGGATTGATGTGTTCGTGCGATGAGCTGTCCAAGGAATCCTTAACATTTTCCTCCAGCACCACATTTCAAAGCTTTCTATCCGTTCGCGATCACGTTTGAGGATGGTCCACGTCTCTGCGCCATACAAGAAGACTGAGAAGACTAGAGATTCAACGAGCTTCTTTTTTGTCTTAATGGTGATGTTGTTATCTTTCCAGATCTTCCGCAGACGGATCATTGCTACCTTTGCTATTTCAATTCTGCGCTTTATTTCATCTTTGGAACCACCAGAATTGGATAGTAAGGAGCCTAGGTATACATACTGATGTACAACTTCACACCCTCCAATCTGTTTGATATGTGGACTGTTGTTGTTCTTACGATCAACAATCATGACTTTGGTTTTCTGTCGATTTAGGCGTAATCCAATTTCTAGGCTTGCTTCCTCTACTCTCTTGATCAGCTCTGTCAACTCCTCTTCAGATGATGCTATCAAGGTGGTGTCATCAGCAAATCTCAGATTGTTGATCTTGCATCCCCCAATGGAAAACCCTTTGTCCCAGCCTTCTAATGCAGTTCTCATTGCATATTCACCATAGATATTGAAAAGTAACGGTGACAGGATACATCCCTGGCGAACTCCAGCCCTTGTACGAAACTGCTGAGACTGTTTGTTTTGAATCTTCACAGTGGCTGTATTTTCCTTATACAAGGACTTGAGGAGATCAATTAAATGGAGTGGCAAACCCATGTAATCCAAAATTTTCCAAAGATGGTTCCATTTGACAGTATCAAAGGCCTTTTGGTAGTCAATAAAGCACAGATATACCGGAACATTGAATTCTCTAGCCTTTTCTATGATTTGTCTTAGGCTTAAGATTTGTTCTCGAGTACCTTTTCCTTTCATAAATCCAGTCTGGACTTCAGGAATTTGATACTCTAGAAATGCCCGGAGTCTCTTGTGCAGGATATGAAGCATAACTTTACTGGCATGTGAAATCAAAGCAATTAAGCGGTAATTTTCACATTTTTTCCTCGATCCTTTCTTGTGGATTGGGACAAAGATTGACTATACCCATTCCTCGGGCCATCTTCTAGAATTCCATATTGCTTGGCAGATTTTCAACAGCATTTCAATTCCAGCACCGTCTGTAGCTTTCAAGACTTCTGCACTTATTCCATCAGGTCCACACGCTTTTCCAGTTCTCAGCATTTTCAAAGCCATTTCTACTTCATCTCGGAGGATGTCAGGTTCAGGATCTGACTGCTTGTCTATCTTCACTTGGTCTTGTGCATTACATTGTTCACTGTATAGATCCTGGCAGTATAATCTCCATGTTTCCAGAACATTCTCTATATCCACAACATCATCCCCCTTTGAGTTCTGTATATTCCAGGAATATGGCTTGAATTCTCGAGTGATTATTCTAATTTTGTCAAAAAGATCCTTGCTGTGGTTTTGATTTGCTTAAATTCGCCATGAAAACAACATCCCTACAATACGGTATGGTAAGGCCCATTTTCCTTTACACGTCAGCATAGGAAAATGAACACTACGAAAATTGTTCTGATGGACTACATATACACATGTGACTGGGAGGCGTGACCAGTCCTAAGGAATATAATGGGTAGGAAGAGCATTGTCACATACGAGGTTTTAGAAGTAAGCCAACGATTTCCTACACCTCATATCTGTCTGGGTACCAAGTAGAAAAGTTTGTTTCGGCGTATGGATAAAATGTTTTCATAGATTCTGATACAGTAAATAACGTAGACTTCAGAATCGATTGATGCCACTCTGCAAAATTCGAGCAATTTGAAAAATCTGAGATGGCGTACATGAGGGCCGCAGTAAAAATGTCCATTTTGGATTATGGTAATAGTTGCGTGCGAGACATCATTTATAATATTCTTTGGGGTGAAGAAATCTGAATACAGTATTATTTTTACTTAAAATGACTGTGGAATATAATAAGGAGTTTTCTTTTGTTGTAGGTTATGAATGAATCTAATCAAAATGTCTAATAAAAGCGGAAAAGAGTGTATTTTCAAGTGTGGTAGTTAGATAAGGCGGGTAAGTTATCAGCAAAATGCATTCAGTCAATTCTACAAGTAAATTACGTAATGGCAGCACCTTGGATCACCTGGAGCAATGTTTCTCCGTTGATCCCCATTTAGTAGCGTAAAGCTACCGGTCATGCATTTCAATCTACACCTCTAAAACACACATAACTCGTACCCTCAAAAGGATTCGTTGCAGGGAAGATAGAACACAGGAACAACCTAAAAGTGTACTCTATTCAGAGCCTACGGAATTCAACTTGAGGCGTGACTGCATTTCTTGTGGTGAACAGTGCATTGATCGTGATCGAGAAAGTCCCAGACTTTACAACCCTTACTTGCGAGTCAGAGCCATTGATTTCTAAAGAAAGTATTTTCGACGTGCGCAATAAAAGGAAAGGTAAATGGATAGATGAGGTGCAGTTGAGGATATCAGTAGCACCAAATGATTCATGTGCTAAGAAAGCAAGATACCACTACAGATGTCAAAATATTTACTAGGGACAGAAATATTTTAGCCTCAGAAAGTGAACTGGTTTCTAACAACTTCCCTCAAGGTGATCTTGCTTTCTCTGCAGTAACCCAAGGAATGATTGAAAATGTCACTCAAACGTGGAACAGTGTCCAGCTGCACTCTTCATACTTGGGTTTTGGTGGAGGCACAGTATCAAGAAGAGCTTTTGTGCAGAGACTAGAAGAATATTTTGTAATGGAAGTATTGGTACTTTCTTCTCCAAGAGTATCAGGACTTATTTTGTTTAGGAATCACTGCACATCTACACTGATCTCTACAGAAAACGAAGGCGACTTTTTGTCTGAGCGTGTGAAGCCCCTTGATCAAATATTACAAAATAAACCCTGGCTGCAGACGAACCTAAGCATCGTTTGCAAGTCAGTATCGATAGAGTTGATAATGAATGCTATTAAACATTGTTACAACTTCTACGTGAACTAAATATCCCGCATATTGTACCACTAACTATTGGTAGCATAATTGCGAGTTGTTTGAGAAGAAGCCACTGTTCAACTTCAAGTTACTTTTCCAAACTTGATTGAGAAAATGTCAGTCTTTGGCGAGTTCAGTCATTTCAAATTAACAACTACTTATGATGAATTCAGGCGTTTCCACACATCATTAGCTAAGGCAGTCAATCACTAAGATTTTGAATGGAGATACAGTGGCTTAGACAAAGTTGTCGCCAACATATTTGATGCAACCATTTGTTCTGAAAATGGACTGCAACAAACTCATGTTACGGGAATGGTTTTTTTACTATATCACCTGGAGAAGGAAGCAGAGGCAAAGAATGAGATATATTTACTGTACCAAGAATACGTAAGTATGAAGTATCTCTTCCTCCGCAGCCTGCTGTTATAGTTGCCAATTGGCCTGAAAGGTTCCTTTGCCTCCAAAAGTGCCGCTCATGCTCTCAAGTTGTGGCACTGCTGCCTCATAATACGGAAGGCGAAATAATAGAATTCTGATGTGTCTCCAGTCCAGGAAGGAATTAAATAAATTAGGTCGTACAGAAAACTGCATGGTAGAAGGAATGCACCACATCGACGGCCTTCTTTTCAAACCCTTCTACTTACTAATGAATATTTTGCACTTAATGTTCAGCGTGCCCACTTTCAAGCCATTATAAGGTCATCAGCCACTCGTCCTTCTTTACTATACATGGACCAAACATTTTTCGGATAGCGAATAAATGAAAAAGAGAAGGAAGTTGTATCTACACCTGTTCCTGACAGTACAGGTATTGCACCAGACTACAGAGCTGAGCTGACGAACGCTGCTCACCAGTGAGATGTGACTGTCGTTCTAGCAACATTTCATACCGTATGTTGTGTCAGTGATATAAAGAAGAAGTGAAGAACTGCCATCCTTATACTAAATTTTCCAAAGCAATAAATCAAAGAGAGTTCGAATAAGATGATTTTTAAGTGAACTGTTCTTTACGTTGGTAATTTTATCTAATCTCTTCTCAAATATTGTCAACTCATTTCTTGTTTTGTTCCTCATGTCACTGCAATGTGTTCCTCATGTCACTGCAATGTGTTCCTCATGTATAGCTTACTTCTAAAACCTCGTATCTCCCAATGCGCTTCCTATCCATTTCCTTCCTTAAGACTGGTCACGCCTCCCAGCCACATATGGATGTACAGTCCATCAGAACAATTTTCGTAGTGTTCATTTTCCTATGCTGACGTGTAAAGTAAAATGAACCTTAAATACTTTAAACTGTAGGAGTGCTTAAATTCGCCATGAAAACAACATCCCTACAATACGGTATGGTAAGGCCCATTTTCCTTTACACGTCAGCATAGGAAAATGAACACTACTAAAATTGTTCTGATGGACTACATATACACATGTGTCTGGGAGGCGTGACCAGTCTTAAGGAATATAATGGGTAGGAAGAGCATTGTCACATACGAGGTTTTAGAAGTAAGCCAACGAATTAGTTCCACCCTTCATGAGAAATAACTGTGACTTGCTACAGTTTCACTTACATTATCTTGATTATTTTATAAACAAACTATCTAGAGTTCATTCTACTACACATTACGATCATGTTTGCTGACCTAAGAAACAAAAAAAAAAACCATACCGCACACGTGGCAGAAAAACAAACCCCCTGTTTAATGGCCATCATGAACGCCATCTTTGATTTTCAAATTGCTCAATATTTTTGGAGTGGTATCAATAGGTTCTCGAATCTTCATACCATAAGCTATCAAAATCGATTATTTCTTTCATCCGTACTCCAAAACAACGTTGATCTGTTATTTGGCATTTGGCATCCGGTTGCACTTCTAGTATGCAATACACAAGACAACTCAGAGCGCAAAGGGCTAAAGAATGGATGGGTGTTTACAATTTCCAGCGTTTCAGTACGGAGGTCGGCGCTAGGGGAAGTGGTCAAACGCTGAAGACAGAAAGTGTACCAAGGTCAGTAAGTACGCCAGCCATCTTGAGACTACCATTAACGTAGATGATTTTGTACTTGCCTAAGGAAAGTTCAGGTAGTATCGTGGTGTGTGGTATAAGAGGCAGTGGACCCGGTCATATCAAAGCCAAGCAATACGACTGAGGATGTCATCACATTGACTACGTGGCACTCTCATACAGTATCTGTAAGCCATCTGACTGGGCAACAGTCATCCTGTCAGTTCAAGGCGGGCATTTAAAATTGGTTTACTGACACGTTAAAGAACCCATTTTTAGGGTTGAATTCCGACACTCCCGTGTTTATTAAGACATACAGCAACTGAAAGGATGTTACTCGAATAACTCTATCGTTATTACGAGTGGGAGTTTAACTTCGACAATGGAATGATGAAGAAGAAGGTAAGGAAGATTTGTAATCTCATGATGACATGTTGCTTATGTTAAGATCATTGATGTTACGGAACCCCCCCACCCAAACATTGCTTGATTGTTTGACTGGTTTAACGGTGCTACAGATATAAATGGTGTATACAAAATTCCAAGTAGTTGGTAAATTTCATAGAGAAGTAAGTAGGTACATCATATAAGAGAATAGTCAGGCTGAGTGGGTCCTCTGTGGCTTAGCAGTTAGTGTGATTAACTTCCACCCCACCCCCCAGAGGACCGAGTTCGATTCCTGTCTCTGCCACGAAATTTGAAAAGTGGTACGAGGACTGGAAGAGGGTACACTCAGCTTCAGGAGATCAATTGAGTAGAAGGGGTTCGATTCTCACCTCAGCCATCCTCGTTTTGGTTTCCAGTTTCTTCTCCAGGTAAATGCCGGGATGGTACTTAACTTAAGACCACGGTCGCTTCCTTTTCGTTCCTAGCCCTTTCCTATCCCTTCGTCGCCATATCTGTGTCGTTGTGACGTAAAGCAACTTGTAAACATACACTCAGTGTCTACACAGTTAATATAACTTGAAGCTGCCGAACACGAATATAACACGTAGAATAATAACATACCTGTAAAAACATATAGTCTAATTCTTTATATTTTATAGGTATGTTATAGTGTTCTAAGTGTTATATCCGTGTTCGACGAACTGAAAAGCTTAAAGTGTATGAGATATACATACAACCTGTGACAATAAAGTTCGGTGAATAGTCCTGTACTATCAACATAGATGAACACTGCTCGACAGTGAACTTACCCTCCTTCGAAATAGTCCCCTCCCATAACTATGCACTGCTGAGATCGGCGATACATATCCTGGAAACTTTGCAAGACGGCTTCCTTTGGGATGGTGTTCAAAAGCCTCGTCACTTTCGTTGGATGTCAGCAATATCGTCAAATCTCTTTCCTTTCAAAGCGAATTTGAGTCGTGGGAATAGGAAAAAGTCTGGAGGATTGAGCTCTGGCGAGTTTGGGGGATGTTCAAGTTGCACCACCCCCTTTTTCACCATGAACTGTTTGACGATATTGGCTGTGTGTGGGTGAGCGTTTTCATGGACAGAAAACCATTAACCTTGTAGTGCGTACTTGGGTCGTACCCTGCGTAGACGTTTCATGAAACAGGTCAACAACGTACGCTGCAGCATTCAGCGTCGTTCCCTCGGGTAGAAATTTCTTGTGGATAATGCCTTGACTATCGAAAAAGGTTAATCTGCAGTTCGTCCGCAATCATGCGCACAGTTAATCGCCGATCGTTCGTGATGTTTTCGTCACTGACAGCGGTCGCCGGTCTTCCGCTACGGGGGGTGTCAGAATCACTTTCCCGGCCTCCTCGAAAACGGGCGAATCACTCGTACATCACTTTAAGGACAGTGCTTGATCTTCATAAGCACGTACCAGCATCGCATGCGTTTATTTCGGTGTCTTTCCAAGCTTAAAACAAAAGTGTACATTGATCTTTTTGGTCGTTCATGTTCCTGTTCGCAGTTCAGAACCAACGCACTAAACATGCACTGTGTCAAACAGGTCTTACACGGCACACACACGATGCTCAACTGAACAACGTTGGGAGCAGGTGGTCAAAACCTGCTGCTACGTAGGTGCAGCATTGCGTGTCGCCAGTGTCGCCGGTGTTGCCGCATCGACCGTTCTGACTTCATTCACCGACCTTTATTGTTACAGGTTGTTTATTATTCGAATAATGAACAGTCCTAGGCTAAACGCACTTGCACTTCGATATTTACAGTCTACTATTCAGATGTGAAAGTTCCACTTCCTCCATCAGAAATCGAATTATTTGGTCATAAGAATAGGTGTCTATAGACCAGTCCCGAAACAATCCGAAATGCCACAAATTAACGAGGATCGGTAACACATTTCGATACGCAAATTACGAAGATGAAGTGAGCAGTGACGTAGAGTAAATTGATCGAGCTCACCTTATATTCTCAAGGTTACGTTATCGACCTTGGAGTAGTCAGATGGCATTTGAAAGTGCGTGCACCGGGCGAGTTGGCCGTGCACGTAGAGGCGCGCGGCCGTGAGCTTGCATCCGGGAGATAGTAGGTTCGAATTCCACTATCGGCAGCCCTGAAAATGGTTTACCGTGGTTTCCCAATTTCACACCAGGCAAATGCTGAGGCTGTACCTTAATTAAGGCCACGGCCGCTTCCTTCCAACTCCTAGTCCTTTCCTATCCCATCGTCGCCATAAGACCTATCTGTGTCGGTGCGACGTAAAGACCCTAGCAAAAAAAAAAGTGCTTGTATGCTAGAGGCCCATGTTAATGGGTTTACTGACACGTTCAAGAACCCATTTTTAGGATTGAATTCTGACACTCCAGCGTTTATTAAGACATACAGCAACTGAAAGGATGTTACTCGAATAACTATCGTTATTACGAGTGGAAGAGAGTTTAACGTCAACGATGGAATGATGAAGAACTATACCTTCACAGTAAGTGTATTTATGTCAAAACGGCATGATGAGTAAATGCACGAGGCACGAAGATAAACATAATTTCATTTTATAAGTAAAGTGCCATGCATAAAATATATTAAGAATTCAGTATTGGCACTGCAGTAATAAAGTAATGTAACGATATGGTAGGTCGATTATCATGGGAGACGACACTACTATTCTCAGCTATACCAAGCCAATTCGAAATGTATGACAGTTTCGGAAATCGTTCTAATAGCTCCAACCGTTACGTTGCTGAGGTGGAGATAACGTGGCGAACCATTGTAACGACAGGAAATTGTTCCATCTGCTACCACCTGTTAGGAGATTATTTTAATTTCAACTTACACTTTTATCCCTCCAGAAATACCGTATTATGCACTTTAAAAGTTCAAAATTTAAAATAGCTCAGAAAGAAACAATTCCTTAATGCTTGAAATAAATAAATAAATAAATAAATAAATAAATAAATAAATAAATAAATAAATAAATAAATAAATAAATACATCATTTTATTGTATATACGTCCCACTAAAAAGCTTTATTTCTCACATTTTTCCGAGACAAGGAGGTGTTGGAACTTTGTTCTTTTGGAGTTTTTTTACGAACTGGTTGAAGTATTTTTGCACATGAGCCGGGAATGAATTGCAACTTGGTCTCGGAAGTCCAGCTCTCTCCTCATCCCGGCAAACGTGAAAGATTTTTTGTTTACTTCGCACCGACACAGGCAGGTCTTATGATGACGATGGGATAGGAAATGGCTGGGACTGGGAGAAAAGTGACCGTGGCCTTAATCAAGGTACAGTCCCAGTATTTTCCTAGTGTGAAACTGGGGAATCCACGGAAAACAATATTCGGTGCTGCCGACACTGGGGTTTGAATCAACTATCTTCCGAATGCTACGTGCTACGTGACTAGAACCGCGTAGCCAACTCACTCGGTAACTGGTGTGTGAATGTCTACTTATAGAAATGAAGGAAAATATTTCCTGTCTTAATTGTCAAATCACCGGGCGAGTTGACAGTGCGGTTATGGGCGTGCAGCTGTGAGCTTGCATCCGGGAGATAGTGGGTTCGAGCCCCACTGTCGACAGCACTGAAGATGGTTTTCTGTGGTTTCCCGTTTTAACACCAGGTAAATGCTGGGGCTGTACCTTAATTAAGGTCACGGCCGCTTCCTTCCCACTCTTAGCCCTTTCCTATCCCATCGTCACCATAATACGTATCTGTGTAGGTGCGACGTAAAACCAATACCAAAAAAATATATTGAGAGAATTACTAATGTTATTTTACGCAGAAAAGAGCTGGATTGCTCTTGACAGTTACGGGATTTGCAACAGCACGGTTTGCTCCTATCCTTTACACTACAATGGAGTCCGCGCTTCAATTCCAGCCTCGTAGAGGCATCAGTTTCTAGGAGAGCACTTACAACCTATCGGTTGCCCTTAGTTAGAGTACTATACACCGTTGCCCTGATGTGGGCTCATTTATTGCTCAACAGTTTGTAACACACTGTTCCAGAAACAATTACCGAATAAACAGGGGCAATGAGTGCCCATACTAAATGGCCTTAATGTAAAAATGAAAGGTTAAACATGACTGGCCATAAACAAAAGGCTAGGAGCCGAAACACTTGCACTCCTTCTAGAAATATGTACAACCCCATGTGGGCTTATGACCCAATGATACAAAGGCTAAGCCTATACTGACTAAATGAGAAACATTAAACACCAAAGCGAGTGTTACGAATTTTAGAGGTTTAGAAAATTTAGTCACCCCATACCACGTTGAACGAGAATCAACAGAGGGTGAACACTCTTTGTTTGCTTAGCTTACATATTTCCCTGCAGACCGGCTGAAAATACTACATGTAAAGCAGCAAATTTAAAAATTTACATGAAATAAAAGAAGCTGAAATCTTCCCCATAAGCTATCTGCAGGAGCTATCACATGTTTTTGAAAATGTTGCCATTACCTTGCTTTGCTGGGCCTCCCGAACGCCGCCCGCGGCCCCTGCCTCCGTTAGAAGACGCCGCACTCGACTAACTGGAGCAATGAAGAAGACAATACGGCCCTAAAGCAACCAGCTTTTATAGTGTTTTGAGGGGAAGATTCCAGAACTCTTTACTGATAGGCTGGAGTACTGTACACACCCCCAATTGTAATTGGCTAGGGAAAATATTTACAAAATTCTGACAGGTTGATTGCTATTGAAGAAGGAACCAGCAGAAGTGTAGACAACTTTGATAGATGAACAAAAAAAATTTCAAAATCCTAAGGTTTGCCAACTGTAGACATAAACTTTCCTTTAAAAGTTAATTATCGCTGATCCCGCCAGAGGGGGCACTTAACCGATCATAGAGACATCTAACGATAGAAAACCAAAATATCTTGTACTACATCAGTTCAAGTTAGAATACATAGATGGCCTTATAGAAGGCGCGCAGTTTAACTGGCCGGAGGAGGTGTACCCCCGGTTCAATTATTATTATTATTATTATTATTATTATTATTATTATTATTATTATTATTATTATTATTATTATTATTATTATTATTATTATTTCAGATGGATTAAGCTGTAGGCGTAAACCAGCTTTGGTGGTGAGGTAATGTGAGGCGACTGGAGGATGATAGGTTACTTAGGATAATAATGCATTCGGCTCGGCGATGAATAATAATAATAATAATAATAATAATAATAATAATAATAATAATAATAATAATAATAATAATAATAATAATAATAATAATGTTTTACGTCCCATTAACTACTTTTGACTGTTTGGGGGGACGCCTATGTGCCAGAATTTTGTCCCGTGGGAGTTCTTTTACGTGCCTGTATATCTACCGACACGAGGCTGACGTATCTGAGCAACTTCAAATACCACCGGACTGAACCAGGATCGAACCTGCCAAGTTGGGGTCAGAAGGCCAGCGCCTCGATCGTCTGAGCCACTCAGCCCGGCTGAAGGATAAGAGAAGTATAGAGAGACTAAGGCGATTTTAATAAATATGTGGAACTAAATGAGGCCAAAGGGCTAGCTGCAAATAGAGGGTTGTGGAGTTGCTTAGTCAATACAGGCTGAACGCTGTAAGACATAACATGTTATAATGTATGTATGTATGTATGTATGTATGTATGTATGTATGTATGTATGTAACGTCCACTGAATCCAGCTCGTTGCACGAAGATCGCTGACTGAGCACGTCGAGAGATAGGTTGAACGCTATTCTGTCATCCAGCAGTAATTCCCGTCCCTGGTTACTTGCAGGTAGTGGTTGTCTCGTAAAGGGGAATTTGATGGGCCTATAAACCTTGAAATTAATTACCCGACATCAGGTCCGAGGTCATATGAGAATCTAGATGGATATACTTCCCTGGCAATTTTCAACGATCCCCCATGGAAATCTGGCATCTGATAATATAGGTGCACAGAGTTATGCTTCATAACTTGTCAGAGAGGAATAACCGGAAGTGGACATCAATATGTCACAAAACAGTAACCCATTACTTCTTCGTTCTTTTTCTGAGGAGTCCAGTTGATACAGTACCTGGTATGCTGACCTCCAAGGATATGGGGTGAACTTTGAAGAATTGCTGATTATTTCAAGCTCAATTCTGCCAACATTATTTAAATATTATTCTATTTTATGTACGAAGAAGTATATGTTTTGCTTACATTTTAAATTTCGAAGTGATAGAGCCTGGATCTAATTCTTACAATATGTTGGTTTCATTCACTCATTGCAATGATTTAAATTCCTGGTTATTCTATTCATGAATCAAAATACATACAGAAACTATGAGAAAAGGGAAAGGCGTGATGTAGTGTGATTATAATCTCAACTCATTAGGGAAGTTTAAAAGAAACCTTCTATCATCATATCTGCAATCTATATATATGAAAGGACATTTCCTGACTGACTGACTGACTGACTGACTGACTGACTGACTGACTGACTGACTGACTGATTCATCATCGCCGAGCCAAAACTACTGAACATAAAGAAATGACATTTTGAGGATACATTAATATTACAATGTAGATGCTTACTAAGGGAGGAATTTTGGATATTCCATAGCTAAGGGGGTGGAAAGGAGGTGAATTTTGAAACTGAGTGTATCTATATCTCAAAACTTAACACTTTAAAGACATGAAAATTAGTATTTAGAATCTTCTTTAAAAATAAGGAAACACGTATTTTTATATTCGAAAAATCCTCTTAAGTGGTGAGAAAAAAGGTGAAAAAGGGATTGAGTACCTTTTATGAGGACACTTATATCTCAAAAACTGAATATGTTACAGTCTTGAAAATTGGTATTTGACATATTCTTTAAATATAAAGAAACACGTATTTTTTGTTTTTGGAAAATCTTCTGAAGAGGGAGTAAACAGGAGTCACAAATGGAGTGAAATTTTAAAATGAGTATATCTACGATATATCTCAAAAACGTAACATGTTACAGACGTGAAAATTGGTATTTGGAATCTCCTGTAAAAGGAAAGGAACACGCATAATTTGTTTTCAGAAAATCCACTTAAGGGTAAGTGTTAGAGGGGGTGAATTTTTAAAATGAACAATCTGTAGTATATCTCAAAAACTTAGCATATTACAGAAGTGAAAATTGGTATTTTTAATCTGTTTTCAAAATAAAACAACCGGGGGGGGGATGACTGAAAAAGGGTTGAATTATTTTATTAGGATGTTGGTATCTCCAAAACTGAAGATATCATTGGCGTGGAAATTGGGTATTTGGAATCTCCCTTAGAAATAAAGAAACACGTATTTTTTGTTTTCGGAAAAAAACACTTAAGGGGGGATAATGTCTGAGAAAGGGGTTGAAATAATTTTATTAGGATAATGGTATCTCCAAAACTGAAGATATTACAGACGTGAAAATTGCTATTGGGAATCTCCTTTAGGAATAAAGAAACACGTATTTTTGTGTTCGTAAAATTCACTTAAGGGGGTTGTAAAAATGGACTGTAGAGTGAGTTGAACTCATTTTTTGAGGATACTTATGTCTCAAAAGCTGAAGGTGTTATAGACATGAAAATTTGTAATTTTGGAATCTTCCTTAAAAATAAAGAAACACGCACTCTTTTGTTTTCGGAAAATCCACTTAAGGGGTTGGGTGGGTGAAAAGAACTGAAGAAAGTGTTGATTTATTTTTATGAGGATACTTATATATCAAATACTGAAGATGTTACAGACGTGAAAATTGGCACCTGGATCTCCTGTGAAAGTAAAGTAACACGCATAATTTGTCTTCTGAAAGTCCACTTAAGCGGAAGTGTTAAAGGGAGGAATTTTTAAAATGAGCACATCTACAGTATATTAAAAGAACTTACCACATTTTACAGACATGAAAATTGGTATTTTCATACTCTTTTAAAAATAAAGTAACACGTATTTTTTTGTTTTTGTAAAAAGCACATAAGGGGGGTAAAATGACTGAAAAAAGTGTTGAATTATGTTTATTAGGATGCTGGTATCTCCAAAACTGAAGATATTAAAGACGTAAAAATTGTTATATGGAATCTTTTTAAAAGTAAAGAAACACGAATTTTTTGTTTCCGGAAAAACACTTAAGGGGGTTAATATGACTGAAAAAGGGGTTGAGTTATTTTTATTAGGATACTGGTATCTCGAAAACGGAAATATTACATACGTGAAAATTGATTGATTGATTGATTGATTGATTGATTGATTGATTGATTGATTGATTGATTGATTGATTGATTGATTGATTGATTGATGTTTTAAGGGGCTTAACATCGGACGTGAAAATTGGAATTTGGAATCTTCTTTACAAATAAAGAAACACGTATTTTTGTTTTAGGAAAATTCACTTAAGGGGGTTGTAAAATGCACAGAAAATTGAGTTGAACCCTTTTAATGAGGATACTTATATCTCAAAAACTGAAGATGTTGCAGGCATGAAAATTTGTATTTGGAATCTTCTTCAAAAATAAAGAAACACGTATTCTTTTGTTTTCCGAAAATACACTTAAGGGGTTGGGGTGGGTGAAAAGAACTGAAGAAAGTGTTGAATTATTTTTATGGGGACACTTATATATGAAATACTGAATATGTTTCAGACGTGAAAATTGGTGCTTGGATCACCTGCAAAAGTAAAAGAACACGCGTAATGTATTTTCTGAAAATCCACTTAATGAGAAGTGTTAAAGGGGGTTAATTTTTTAAAATGAGCATATGTACAGTGTATTAAGAAACTTACCACATATTACAGACATGAAAACTGGTATGTTTAATCTCTTTTAAAAATAAAGTAACACGTGTTTTTGTTTCGGAAAAAACTCTTAAGGGGTGGGGGTTGCAAAAAGCACTGTGAGGGGACGATTTCTTTTTATGAGGATACTTCTATCTCAATTACTGAAGATGACACAGACATGAAAATTTGCATTTATAATATCCGTTAAGGAGCCTCCGTGGCACAGACGGCAGCGCGTCGGCCTCTCACCGCTGGATACCGTGGTTCAAATCCCGGTCACTCCATGTGAGATTTGTGCTGGACAAAGCGGAGGCGGGACAGGTTTTTCTCCGGGTACTCCGGTTTTCCCTGTCATCTTTCCTTCCAGCAACACTCTCCATTCTCATTTCATAGCATCTATCACTCATTAATATAAATCACTTTGGGAGTGGCGACCCCATCGTAATAACAGCCTATATTTGATTCATTCATTACATCCCTGACCCGGTCAAAGACTGGAAAACAGGTTGTAGGTTTTCAATATCCGTTAAAAAGAGAAACACGTATTCTTTTGTTTTCGGAAAATCGAATTAAGGGGAAGGGGTCGGAGATAAATTAATTGAAAAATGAGTTGAATTCTTTGTTTGAGGATACTTATATCTTGAAAACGAAGGATGTTACGGACGAGAAAATTGGTATTTGTAATCTCCTTGAAAAATGAAGACATACGTATTTTGTGGGGGAGGGGGGTTGGAATCACTTTAAGGGGGCGTAAAACGAATTTAATTATTTTTATGAGGATACAAATAAGAAGTGGATTTAAAACAATACACCTCTAAGGGAGTTTTGTCTGGGGGGTGAGGAAATATGATAAAAATATGCATTTATATGAAACTGTTTCAATTATGAAGTTAACATTCCAAATGATATTCTAGGCGTTAAATAACAGAAGGTTTGAAACAAATTTAACCGCTCAGAGAGTTAAATGGTGGTTAAGATCCGAAAACAAATGTGTACATTCCTTCCTCCGAAACGGTTTAACGTACGAAGACAAAATTCCAATTCCAAATCCTAGGTGTGAAATAGGAAATATTTTTTAACGTTCCAAACCTAAGTGTTAAATAAGGTTAGCTCCGTAAACGAAATTATTCATCACTCCAAACCTGTTTGACGTACAAAGTTGTAATTTTACTAGAAGGATGTTCTTTTATATCCTAGGTGTAAAATATCATATACACAGACCAAAAACCAAACCCCATGGCACTACAGCCCTTGAAGGGCCTTGGCCTACCAAGCGACCTATGCTCAGCCCGAAGGCCTGCAGATAACTAGGTGTCATGTGGTCAGCACGACGAATCCTCTCGGCCGTTATTCTTGGCTTTCTAGATCGGGGCCGCTATCTCACCGTCAGATAGCTCCTCAATTCTAATCACGTAGGCTGAGTGGACTTCGAACCAGCCCTCTGGTTCAGGTAAAAATCCCTGACCTGGACGGGAATCGAACCCGGGGCCTCCGGGTAAGAGGCAAGCACGCACGCTACCCCTGCACCATGGGGCTAGCAAAATATCGTATACTTCAAATATTTCTCCCCTAATGGGTTTAGATAGCGGTTGACCCTCCGAAATCCTTTCAGGCACTAACTTATTTTTTATAAAAGTTGATCTTCTGTATTCTAGATGTTTATAAATATTTAAAATCATTCACCGATTAAAAATTATATATTCCTCCACTACTGTTCGACGTACCAAATCAAAATTTCCCAGTTTAGTCGCTTTTACATCCCAGATTTTAAATAAGATAGGGTTTAAAACATTCAAATGCTTCCGTATGGGGTTCAAATGAGTGGTAGATCAGCAAATAGATAATCATTCCCCCGAAAACACTTGACGTACTGTGACCGTATCGGTCATGTACATACACTGACTGACAGAGCAAATGCAACACCAAGGAGGAGTGGTTCGAAAGGGATGAAAGTTGGGGAAAAAACAGCGTCGGCACGGAAGAATAATTGATATTTATTTCAAACCGATATGCAGGTTACACAATGCGCACGGCATCGACTCAGTAGGATGTAGGACTACCGCGAGCGGCGATGCACGCAGAAACACGTCGAGGTACAGAGTCAATAAGAGTGCGGATGGTGTCCTGAGGGATGGTTCTCCATTCTCTGTCGACCATTTGCCACAGTTGGTCGTCCGTACGAGGCTGGGGCAGAGTTTACAAACGGCGTTCAATGAGATCCCACACGTGTTCGATTGGTGAGAGATCCGGAGAGTACGCTGGCCACGGAAGCATCTGTACACCTCGTAGAGCCTGTTGGGAGATGCGAGCAGTGTGTGGGCGGGCATTATCCTGCTAAAACAGAGCATTGGGCAGCCCCTGAAGGTACGGGAGTGCCACCGGCCGCAGCACATGCTGCACGTAGCGGTGGGTATTTAACGTGCCTTGAATACGCACTAGAGGTGACGTGGAATCATACGCAATAGCGCCCCAAACCATGATGCCGCGTTGTCTAGCGGTAGGGCGCTCCACAGTTACTGCCGGATTTGACCTTTCTCCACGCCGACGCCACACTCGTCTGCGGTGACTATCACTGACAGAACAGAAGCGTGACTCATCGGAGAACACGACGTTCCGCCATTCCCTCATCCAAGTCGCTCTAGCCCGGCACCATGCCAGGCGTGCACGTCTATGCTGTGGAGTCAATGGTAGTCTTCTGAGCGGACGCCGGGAGTGCAGGCTTCCTTCAACCAATCGACGGGAAATTGTTCTGGTCGATATTGGAACAGCCAGGGTGTCTTGCACATGCTGAAGAATGGCGGTTGACGTGGCGTGCGGGGCTGCCACCGCTTGGCGGCGGATGCGCCGATCCTCGCGTGCTGACGTCACTCGGGCTGCGCCTGGACCCCTCGCACGTGCCACATGTCCCTGCGCCAACCATCTTCGCCACAGGCGCTGCACCGTGGACACATCCCTATGGGTATCGGCTGCGATTTGACGAAGCGACCAACCTGCCCTTCTCAGCCCGATCACCATACCCCTCGTAAAGTCGTCTGTCTGCTGGAAATGCCTCCGTTGACGGCGGCCTGGCATTCTTAGCTATACACGTGTCCTGTGGCACACGACAACACGTTCTACAATGACTGTCGGCTGAGAAATCACGGTACGAAGTGGGCCATTCGCCAACGCCGTGTCCCATTTATCGTTCGCTACGTGCGCAGCACAGCGGCGCATTTCACATCATGAGCATACCTCAGTGACGCCAGTCTACCCTGCAATTGGCATAAAGTTCTGACCACTCTTTCTTGGTGTTGCATTTGCTCTGTCAGTCAGTGTATTTAATTAATAATGATTTTAGGCGGTGAAATCTTTTGTTAAGCTCCCTTGTACATATTACAGAAAGTTGCATTAGGTTGCATCTGTTTGCACAACGCCTCTAACTTGGTAAACACGAGTCCGTCATAGCTGGAGGAATCCCCAGATATAGAGCGAGCTATGAAAAATGACAAGGAAAGGAAATCAATACTAATAACTCCGCCCACTAAAAATGGCCGAAACACGGCAATGCCAACGTGCAAGCTTGATTTGTATGGTAAAATTTCGAGATATGCATAACAATTAGTAAGGGAAACCTTAGCATGTCATATGTTTTCATAATAGACCTCTGCCAAAATTCGAGTTGTTTATAAAATGTTAACATGTGGGAAAATACGCTACCATCTGATTATATAACCACTAGTAGCGTACCCACGCCAACTAAGTACGCAGACTCCTCACGGGGGATCCCGTAAAGGTATCATTTTGATAATAAATTTTAAATAAACCGCCGATCGATGCGTGCTCCGCGCATAACAAGAGTACTTAAGAGTCTGAGTCACACATTTGAGCGCATTACCGATGTCATACAACACGTAGAACCACTAATTTAAAAAAATGTGGTGGGGACTAACCGCCGTCTATTGTGTGTGTAGAGGTAATGTTATAAAAGGGGCAGCTATGATGACACAATATCGACTTGACGCGAAGGATTGAAGGCAGACCCACGGTCGGCTGGTGTTCTGACCTTACCTGTAATTTGGGAGTGATAACATACATTTTGCAAATACGCGGTGTGAGAAACCTTGTCCAAGTGATAATATTGAAGCATTTAAGTAACGTGACCGCGAGAACTGTGTTACAGTTTTGAAAAATTGTGTTTTGAGTGACGCAACTTTTTTCAACGTCATTAGAGTTGTTATAGCGAAGAAGAGGACCCTGGGATTATGAACGTGCTCAGCAGGAATAGAAGTGGATTCGAACCTGTGATCCACGTCAGCGCCATGAGAGGCTAAGCGACGAAAAGGGCCTTTTCCTGGGCCCGAAACATGGATTTCACGACATGATTATACGTACAGAAAATATAAATTTTTATCTAAATAAATGCACGGTTATGTAATATGTAGATCACATCAATTAGGTTAGTAATGTAAACTGCATGTATTCTTGAATTAGAGAGAGAGAACTTGTGAGTGGTCTTCATATTGTTTATATATTCATCTAGATGGGAATTGAAATTCTATTATATGGGCTAAAATTTCTGGCCTGAAAAATATAATTTTAATGTAATGCATGTACGTGATTAAATGGAAAAATATCAGTAAGTATGAGAGTGTTTTAGATTAGGTGGGAAAAATGTAGATTTGTATTATTGATGACTTCAAACCGTGATATGTATATTTTATTTTATGGAATATTCAAGCCTATTTTGGTAATGCATGGTGACATTGTCTTCAAAATGCACTATCGGCATAATAATCATGTAGATAGGAAGGCACTCTTGTTTCAATGTAATTTTGCATGGTAAGAATATGTAGACGGCTGTATTAATTATA
This sequence comes from Anabrus simplex, assembly GCF_040414725.1. Taxonomy (NCBI): domain Eukaryota; kingdom Metazoa; phylum Arthropoda; class Insecta; order Orthoptera; family Tettigoniidae; genus Anabrus; species Anabrus simplex. Next base: position 932,614,440 of record NC_090266.1, read on the forward strand.
TGCGCAACTTGTGACAAGCCTAGACAACGAACAAACGCCCTCCCATTTTAGATAAACGTTTTCCTTTTATGTCAATGATTTGCTTTTCTGTAATATGAGAATAATATTATGGATACGTTTAAATCCATATTTGATTTTTGTCTGAGTTCAAACTGTAGGAAAATATAGGCTGAGATATTCTATGTAGTCGGATAGATGTAAACCTGGACATTCTAAGTCCATGGATGTGAAATTTAAAGATGAACAGTGGCTTGATATTGAATTAAAGAATTGTGACAGGGCAGTGAATTAATAAGCCAGTGGAGCTTTGGAATATGATATGAGGATATCAGTTGAAATGATAGTATTTACCATGATGTATTTTCAGGGAGACGATTGGACTCGCCTTGAGTTGTTGACAAGAATTATTCTGCGGCCGTCCATTATTTGGTGTGGTTAGACGTTGTACGATTTATGATTTTAGAAAGGGTGCGTTAGCACTTCCCTTGTGAGTAGGGTCACTGTCAATATTATTGTTCAAGCCTGTCCACTATGACTGCATGCTGGGAGTTTCGCACAAACCCGATTACATTTAAAGGATTCTTTTAACTCGTTCATGTTTATTTCTATAAAGATATTAAATAACTGGAACACCAGTATTATTATTGATTTGTTGACCTTATGAATAAATGAGTTAGGGAGTTTTTAGAGACCCGTTTGTCGATGGCATCTTGGTGATCATCGGTTCGAACTCCAAGGCAGACCATGGATTTTCTTTGTCACACAATACTTCTTTTACGTTATACAGCCAGTTGCATGCGTATATTTGTTTATAGTTTGTTTTAAAATATGTGTACAAATTTTTTTGAATATGCTCCTTGAGTTGTGTTTAATTTTTTTGTTTGGATTCCAAAACGGGTTCTGTCTCGTTATTTGTCATCGGATTCATTGTGATGTGGGTTCGATTTCTGGACCCGACATCAGTCAAATTTTATTTTGATGATTATGATTTTATCCACTAGAGTTCGCTTATTCTTTTGTTTATTTATTTAGTAGTATCATTATTTAGTTAGGCGACCACTTCAAGTTGTCTCCAAATTTTCGCATAGATAATTGAAGAAGGATTGTAATGAGAACCGTCGCATTTATAATGATATTTCTGTTCTTAAAATGGATTTTGTACCGATTATTTAATGTAATACTTATTGTCATGTCAAAAAAGGGAATGGAACAAACAACTTCGACATTTAATCGATAAATACTAACAAATATGAATTATATTTTTTTAATGAAAGGAGTGACATCTCCAAATTTGTATTTAGTCCATCGGACATTGAATATTTTATTTCCATTATAGTAGAATTATTCAGGGTTAATTTCAATTAATTGTGATTTTATCAAGGAATAATAAATAGGTTTTTGAAAAACTTTTCCTTGCTTGTCATTTTGCCGGGAAAACATTGCATCCTAAATTTCCCTCCTTTCATTTATGCCTTTAAGTGAGTTAAGTGTTATATTATGGTCTTTTGTCGCGAACGCACCATGGCCCTGGGAGACCGTTGGTTTGATTCTTTGGAACGGAGGGGTGCAGTTGATTCTTGCACGGTCGAAAGAGCTTTTGCTCACCCATCACTTTGAAGTTTATTTTTCTTCGTTTTTCTAGATGAGGTGGCATTTGACTCTAGACTAAAAAGTTCCCATACCATCGAACGCCTCGGCGTATGGTGCTATATGGCGGTAGCCCGAAATTATGCGGACAATGATGCTGTCATGTGGTTCTGTGGGGCAATGGCGTGGGTGGTATGGTTGCAGTACGAATTGAGGGCGTATTTTACAGGCTTAGCTGACAGTGGACTCCCCAAAATGTAAAACATTTAATAATAATTTTCAGTTTAAAGCCGTAGCGAAGCACGGGTATCTTGCTAGTACATTACAAGCCAATGAACAATAATTCACTCCAACTGATGCGCACTTAGCACTTTCCTTTCATGCATTTTCTTGGTAACATTGTGAATGAAAAACAGCTTTTGATGTAGTAAGGTTATTAAGCTCACTCTCTTAACGAACATGATACCGTTAATTAGTCGGTTTTGTTTGATGCACTCAGGATTTATATTCATCTCTCGTATTACACCAGCCGCTACGTTATTTAGCTAATGTTTAAAATTATGAAAGTCAAATAATAATGTTCTTAAGTTTTCGTCTCCCTAACTACATTATTATGGTTTTCGGAAACGATTAGGTGCGGGAGTTTTGTCCCGCAGGAGTTATTTTACGTGCCACTGCAGCATGGTCTGCATAGTCACATATTAATTTGCATATTTGAGAACAACTTTGGCCCCTGAGCAATACTTCACTTTTATTTCTTTTACGTCGCATCGACACAGACAGGTCGTATGATGATGATGGGATACGATTCGGAAGGAAGCGAACGCGGGCTTAATTAAGGTACCATCATTTGCCTGGAATGAAAATGGAAAACCACGAGAAACCATATTCATGGCGGCAGTAGGATTTGAAACCATCATCTCCCGAATGCAAGCTCACAGCTACATGACCAAACCGCGTAGCAACTTGTTCGGTCATTTTCATATTAACTTTTATTTTGGCTGTGCAGTTTGAGACAAGAATATGACTGCTTCGTATGCCAATTGACCCCTTGGCTGGGCTTACACACGTATTGGATTTGACGCCTTTAGACGGTTTTGAAATGTCAGATGCATTTGCAAGTAGGAATATCCTATACGCGTCTGGATATTTTTAATCATTTCTCTCATCTCTTGTGTTTTCGACACCATTTTCTGTATGCTAGGTTTGAGTACTGGCCGTTTCTTATAGTCACATGTCACCATGTGTTCCTTAAGGAGGCGGACTCGCCGGGTATTTTGAGTGTGCGTGAAATTGGCCATTTATGGTTTCTATATCATGCACCCTTTTTCCAACTCCATGGCTAAATGTTTAGAGCGCTGGCCCTTGGCTTAGCGTGTCCCGGGTTCGATTTTCGGCCGGTTCGGTGATTATAAACTTAATTGGTTAATTCATCTGACTCGGGGGCTGGGTGTTTGTGATGTTTTCAGCGTTATAAATCATGTTAGGTAGGGACCCATCCTCACAGACATGAAGGTCGCCTTTAGGCCGTCTACTAGGAAAAGACCTGCACCAGGCCTTTCCGGAGACCATACGCCATTATTTATTTATTTATTTATTTATTTATTTATTTATTTATTTATTTATTTATTTATTTATTTCATCCTATTTTATACCAACGGGTGCTGAGGAACTATTTTGAGTACAACGAACATGGCTTGGATTAAGAAGAGACCGAATTCTGTCAAATTTCAAGTTTTAATTTTCAGTGAGAATTTAGCACAATATTTGCCTTATATGTCAATGGAAAACCACTGAAAACCATCTTCAGCGCTGCCGACAATGGAAGTCGAACCCACTGTCTCTCGAATGCAAGCTGATAGCTACGTGATCCAAACAGCGCGGCCAATTGTTCGGTCATTTGTTAGAAGATACTAAAAGTGTCGTAATGTATGAGTCTGGATGGTCAATCCCCACTCGTTTATTGTTTGTTGCTCCTCTACCATACTTCTCTGCTATCACATTAGTTTGATATTCTTTACATACTTTAGATAAAGGTCCTTCCTTTGCATTTTATAAGGATGGTGATGGTAGTATAATATTGTATTATTCATATTATAATGAAATAATCGCAGTACTACAGTACTTCTAAATATTAATTATAATAAAATAAAATAATTGATTATTAAAAATTAATTTAAACAACTCAGTCAAATTGCATCCTCTGACGGATTGTTACATCTGAATAATTGGTCATTTGAGAAACAACATAAGTCAATTTTTCTCCAAAATGAGAAAAAAGGTCTATTCATATTCATTAGTGAAAAATACACCTTATACTGCAGAAGCCAAGTAAGTCAGGATTTATCGGCATTGTTGAGTAAAATATCGTTCTCTCGGTTCCTTTGAGTAACACCGCAAGTCAATGACTAGTCAATGCATCACCATAAGTCAATGACTTGTTTTGTTGCTCTAGTAAATAGTGAGTGGTAAATAGCCGATTGCTTCACAACATATTCATCCATGACGAGTACTCCTCTGCTAGTTTGTCCATGGCTTCACCATGACAGCTTGTTTATGTGTACTATGAAAGTATTAGAGGTTACTGGTAATGTTTTTCAGAATATTTTATGTGCGGTTTTACGCAGTTAATCAGGAACATTGGAATTATTTGTTTGTGAAATGCATGTGTCTGAAGTTGCTGAAACTACAAAGCCTATCAACAAGAAATCACGAAAAGGTGCAACAACCGATCACAGTACAAATTGGAGTGACCACGGTACCATTGAAGCCAGGGATTTTATTGACGGCTTCCAGGTGCACACCTTCAAAATAAGCCATAAATTCAGCACATCCATTGATCTTTCGCCTATTAAGGCCCACACTAATGGTTTTCTTCCCATCCATGAAAAGAAAGTGGAGGGCATACAGACATTTCAATGTTTTTACAAGAAGAAAATTTTCAGCTATTTTACCAAGAGATTTTTGCATGGCCAACATTTAGTAAGGAATCTACTACAGAGCGTGAGATGTTTGGTTGAGAATAGAAGTAGTAATCGCATGTTCTTTAGCAATAAACATTATGAAAATATCCTGCGAATTTAATTAACTTGAGAAACACCCTCAGTCAATATTTTGAAAACAAACGTCCTCTTAATTAGAACACAGAATTCCTTTCTAATTCATATTTTACTTAATGAAAAGGTATGAACTGTGCTTGTAATATTTTAATTTTTTAAAATTGAAAATGAATGGCACCAGTAAGTTTCTTTTCGAGTTCCAAAAATGAGTAATTCTTGAATTATGTTGTGTCTCAAATGACCAATTCACTCAAAGGCTGGTTGGCAGTAGGAAACTATTTTCTCAGTTGAGGGGTTAATAATTGTAGCATCGTATTCTTCTATATAAGTGGCCGAGAAAAATGAAAACCTTAAATTTCTTTATCATTTTATTTCATTGAGTGAAATTGGAACACAACTGTCTTATTTTCCTCTGTTACGTACAATGCAAGTCCTCCAGCACTTACAAAATGCACGTAATCCCATAGAAAAAATCACTTGTTTTCCTGCGCTGCCACTCGTGCATCCCCTTCAACTTTCATCTTTATCCGAAGGGAACGTCTTTCCCCCCACTGCCGCCGCAAATGGCCCAAACATATGGTAATCGTTAGCGGCGAGGTCTGGTGGATATGGAGGTTGTGGAAAACAATCAAAATTCAGTTATTAGATGATCAGAACGTGCAGTATGTGGCCGAGCATTGTCATGTTGCTACTGTGACGAACATGCATCGCCATACTGAATAGTAATTTGTCGATTCATTTCAGTGTGTTTCAATCCTTTGCTACTCAAAAACTAAATAACAGACAGCTGTTCTATTTTCGTGAGTGTCTGAAGTTTGTCCGGCTCCATGGCTAAATGGTTAGCATGATGGTCTTTGGTTCAAGGGGTCCCGGGTTCGATTCCCGGTCGGGTGGGGGATTTTAACCTTAATTGGTTATTTCCACTGGCACGGAGACTGTGTGTGTGTGTCGTCCTTAAACACAAAATACAATAAAAACAAAGAGATAATTAGAAAAGTAAGAAAAATATCAGTTAAAAGTCTAAAATATATAGAAAAGAAAAAAGGTGGAGCGGTCATTGTTACGCTGGGACCTTGATAATGTTTGCTTTTTTTGCGCATACTGCCGCTTATATGATATTCGTTAAGGCCCTTGTAACAGTACTGCCAACGAATAGTACCGTGGAGCAACATTACGAAGTTGTATTACACTTTTAAAATTTTCATTTGACTAGCCCTTGTAAGAATAAGTTACATAAAATTAAAATTAACTCTGTAAAAAATGGGCCAGTGGTTTCGAACAGTTCACTGTTATTTCGTGTTCCCCATTGCATAATTTCTGTTATATTTTCGTCTATTTCATTGTTGATTCGTCCTGGAGACTGGGGACTTTGTAAATCATCATCTCTTCATGAGTGAGAAGTAATTCCTCTCCGACTAGGATTCCGCATAAAACTAGAGATCCCATGGTTATGACCACGATATCAACTGCTTAGTCATCGGCGCCATGCACTAGGTTCTGCGTAAATAAGGCAGTAGAAAGAATACCACGTAATTAACGTCTCTATCTGCTGACTTTCTTGAAGGTTGCCGAGGTGCCAGAATTTTGCTGCGAAAGGGAAAATATAATTCCAATTAAAGTTTTCACGATCACAGATCAAAAATTAACAGCAATGAGAATCGTTTTTGGTTATTAGGCAGAGAGAGAGTGTTTGTGAGTGGTGCGTGCCATTCGACACCGGCACACCTTTCCAAGACACTGTGTAGCAATAGCAGACTGTATATACAGACCCGCCTAGTTAGCAAATAAGGATTTCTAACCTTCTAGAGAACGTTATTATAAAAAATAATGTGTAAGCCTTAATTTATGATATAACTCAGTGTGGAGTACTTTTTCAGATTAAACCCGAACGTATCGTTGTATTAATCCCGTATAAGAACAGGGAGGGAGCCTCCGTGGGTCAGGCGGCAGCGTGCCGGCCTCTCACCGCTGGATTCCGTGGTTCAAATCCCGGTCACTCCATGTGAGATTTGTGCTGGACGAAGCGGAGGCGGGACAGGCTTTCTCCGGATACTCTGTTTTTCCCTGTCATAATTCATTACAGTAACACTCTCCAATATCATTTAATTTAATCCATCATTCACTAAGCATTGCCCCAGAGGAGTGCGACAGGTTTCGGCAACCGGCACAATCCCTATCCTCACCGCTAGATGGTGCTTCGTTCATTCCATTCCTGACCCGGTCGAATGACTGGAAACAGGCTGTAGATTTTCATAGGAACAGGGACGGATATTTTCGAGTTGCACAAAACTACATTTTAAGGCCTGGTGGACCATTCTGTATATGGTGGCTGGGTTTCTTAAACACGGAAAATCTCAAAGAATATTACTTGTTGATTAAATCGAATGCCGTACAATATACCTAGACCTCTAAAAATTTAAAGATGAATGCCCCATGTTTCTCATCAGGACTGGAAAGGCTATATTGATGTTTGTGTTTCCAGCTACCAATAGCTTAGATTGGAATGGATGTCGTCGTACTTAGAAGTGACCGCCATTCCTATGAATTGAGTTTATGAAAGACCAGTGGAAACCTACTCAAGGAATAACCATCGAAAGCCGACATGTCCTAGAACCGAACAACAGAGCTTTCGACTCGTAGTTATTTCATGACACAAGTCATAACACAGACTTACGGCTATGGAAAGGATAGCCTATGTATATACGACATTATGTGAAATTCCTTTTTTTAAATACTTGTGCTGTATTACTGAACTTCAAAGAGAATACAATTATTACTATGCTATTTGTAATGTACTCTGACGTACTACACGCGATGTCATGCCTCCAGAAACTCACTGCTAATGGACGTGCTTCAGTTAACGGTTAAGCGGAGAAATGGCGGGGCTGAATGTCGGCAGGGTAGGGATGGCATCGACCTGGGCGCACTGAGTCAAGGTCAGCGCGATCGACCGCTCATCGTTCTTCATCCCGGAACACAGATGCAACATGCAAGCTGCCGGCTTCCTCAACATAGCTCACACGGCATCCAAGAAAATAGTACAGAAATATTTGCATGGATTAGAAAAGACCATCTCTCACCTTCTAGAATAGTTTCGAATGTTATAGTGGGAGGTAGTTCTGTCTGGAAGCCCGAGGTTCACATTCCATGATCAGCAGTGGCCTTCGTCACTGTGGTTTCAAAATTCACTCTCAGCAAATTTTGAGATAGTACTGTATTTGGAATTCCGTGTCATTATCTCTGTTCCAAATAGTTACAGATAGTTACTCGTATAGCAAATACCACAAAATAAGCCCTAATAATTATAATCTGTACCGGGCCAGAAAACACGATGCCTTAGTTTTTAAACTAAACATTAACACGAAATTCAAATCAGTTAATAGAAAATAAGTTATTTTCTGAACTTGCAGATCCTGGTCGAACTGGCTTGTAGTTCTGAACGTCTCACTGGCAAGTGTGCCCGGCATTTTGAAGGATGCACTCTCTCCGTAAGTCAGTTGTGGACTGAACAGAACAGAATGGGAAGTTTCTTCCCCTAGATGTGACTAACATAACAGCTTAGGCTTTAACGGAGGGCGTCTCAACGAATATAGTAGAAATTATTTCGCAGAGAGACCGGACTTCTTCAGAATGCCGGTGAAACGTTGCGAGCTACTAACCAAGATCGACCACGATCTACAAGTCCAGAAAATAATTCCTTTTAAATTCAATGAGACGCCGGCCGTGGAAAAAATCTGTTAAGACCATATCAGTATTACACCAGCTACGTAGCTTAGTTACCTTAGGATTCTCACCTTCTATGCTCAACGGTTGCAGGATCGAATTCCGGCACAATCAACTGGTATTTAGCAAAGCGAAACTAAGATAAGTTATCTCCACACAGGCCACTAAGGCCGTTGGAGAAATGGAAGGCATAAACTTACAACAATTCTTAATCTCGATATTAGGTAGGATAGAGTTGTTAATTCTACGCCCGACTGCCTTTGCTCCCGGGTGTTAATGTGGTACCGTACTCATTTCAACGATCCCTGCCAAGTGCCTTGCCAAAAGACGATGTCTGTTAGGTCATCAGCCCAGAGGCTGGTTGGATCCTCAAATAGCACCACCAAAGGCTATGCAGTCTATACAGTTATAGGAAAACCACAAAAACCAATGACAGCGCGAAAATGAGGCGTACTAGGCAAGACGAAGAGTGAGGTAGTTTGTCATTGCTTTCTTCACTGGGCCAGGCAGTGCTATTGTAGCACAATTAACCCCATGAGCAACACCTCTCATGACACTCAAATTCACTGGGTGTGCTCTGAATGTCATTACTCAACACCACTCATACCCCACCAGCTTCCATATTGTCACAGCCATGGATAGACTGGAACTTCAGTGGAAGCAACACTGTGCCAAGAGACAGATGTAAAAGTACTGCATCCATCAAGAAATGACAGCAGGCAGAAAAGACGATGCATCGTTTCTAAATATTTGACGTACTGACAAGGAAAAGAACACACACCCTTCCGGTTGAACCAACCTCGACTAGTCAGACATCCCGTTGATATTTAGGAAGGAGAGACCCGCCTCAGTTGATTTACTGGAAGATAAAACAACCCTTTTTCAGGTAAAAGTTCCAGTACTCCAGTGTCTCGTAAAAACTACAGCAACTGAAGGGACGTTAAATACACCACTTGTGCTGGGACACCATCTGTGGGTGAACATCGCACCGTCCGTCCATCTTGAAATGGTTTTCTCTTTCAACGAAAATCGAATGCTGGGATGATTCTTCTCTCAAGTTGTCGGGCGGGCTGAGTGGCCCATGAAATATTAAGTTATACTAAGTTTGCAACTCATGAACATTTGAATTTAATCAAAGGTTGAGTAAGTCAGCTGGATTAAAACACGGTTTATTTTGGGAAATTTCCACCATGTAATAAATAACCGATTTCAAATGAAAACATGGTTTATTTTGGGAAATTTCCACCATGTAATAAATAACCGATTTCAAATGACTCCATAGGAAGAAGTCGAGTGGTGTCAGGTCTGGCGAAATTTGGAACTTTCATGGCTTACAAAGGAGATGGATATCGATTTTACATACACTAGGACAAATACAATTGTAACGTACGTTACAGGGCAGAAATTAATATTTATTAATTACACAGAATTATTAAGTTGCTAAAGTCCTTAAATAAAATAAGAACACTAACTAGACTAACAATGAGGACAACGCTTTGTTCTGATGTTGTTGAAGGAAATTCCATGCCAGAAAGTCAAGTTACATATATAGCACATAGGACTCTTCTTAGAGTTGGGCAAGAATTCTCAGTACTGGTGAAAATGAAAATACACAGCTTGTTTTCAGTTTCAACCGAGTCAAGAATGGAATGAATGAAGCCTCCATCTAGCGATGGGGATCGGAACTGTGCCAGCTGCCGATGCCTGTCGCACTCCGTTGGGGCAGTGGTTAATATCTCAATACTGGTATGGGTAAAATATTCCTGGAGTGACAGTGCAAAATTCGAGGGGTAAGCATACTCAAGATAACCAAATTTGATACTTTGATTCCCATTCCTCCTATCCGAAACTACATCTTTCTTTCGATACCCGATCGTCTTCCACTCACATAACATGTCCAAACAATTCCAGACATTCATCTTAACACATCTGGCGACCTGTACAGACTTCTTAGATCCAGTTGTTCTGCTCACATTCCGGACTGTATATTTTGTGTAAAAGTTTCCTTTCACAAATCAACAGGAAGGATTCCATTCTGTTTATCATTGCCCAATATTCATATGTTGCTATGATCGGTTTCACCGATAATATTATACAGGATGGTGCCAAGCGGAATGACACATTTCAAATTATCATAGATTATGAAATAAAAACAGGAAAAGTAAAATGAAATAGTCCGTAAATACACTGAAACATGCCATTTATTATCCAAAGCTTACACGTTTATTTCTTGAAAATTCTGCCGGAAAGATGGCCTCCATTTGAATCAATGCACTGCTGTAAACGCTCCACACCTCCGTTAGTCACAACATCGTCAATAATGGCTTGTTTAAGTTCTTGGATGTTCTCAATATGCTTCTTGAACATTTCAAAAAATATGGAACACTAAGATCGGGTAACCGAGCAGGCCAAGCGACGAACAGGACATGCGATACGGTCTCCAGAGAACTTTAGAGACCTGCATGCACTCTCCCAAAGTGACTGTTTGATGAGGAATCTTTGCTTTTGGGATTGTAGTCCCACAGTTTGGGTTTTTTTAATGACAATGAAGAAACAATGACTTAGTTCAGAACGTTACCCCACTATGTTGAAAATCTTCGTTCAACCTTCATTCCGATGGTTTGATAATGACCCGGAGGGCCTTTACTTTCAGAAGGATGACGCAACATCCCATACCGGTACCGTGCGAGTATGGACCTACGGAGGCGCGTGTACGGCAACTCCCGGAAGCGTTTACAACAGCGCAGTGATTTAAATGGAGGCCATCTTTCCGACACAGTTTTCAAGAATTAAACTTGGTAAATTTTGCGTAGCAAATGGCATGTTTCAGTGTATTTATAGACTGCTTCACCTTACTTCTCCTGTTTTTATTCCATTATCTGTGATAATTTGAAATTTGTCGGTCTGCTCGGCGCCACCCTGTACCAGGTATCTTCAAGAAAATAAAGTAACAGGAGCTCACCTGGAGAAACTTTAATTTACAGGAATGTAAAAGGATGGACGGTAATAGGACACTGATATGCATTACTATTCATCGCAGTAACAATTCTTGCCCAAGTACTTGCTCCTGCGGTACAACAAGGCATCGAAGGCAACATGGAAGAAATTTGCGTCCAATCCCTTAAGTCACATCATGGCGGCATGCTGAACGGGCCATATCGTCGTTCAATCGTGTATCACCCAGGTGCTTCTTCAACGGTACGAAGAGACGGAAAGCATTGGGTGTCACGTCGGGGCTGTAGGGGGATTGGTCCAGACCTCCCGCCGGAATTGCCGTAAGAATGCACTTGTGCTATTGGCTGCGTACCTTCTGGCGTTGTCGTGCAGCAACACGACACCTATTCACCGACGTTCAGGTAGTTTTCTGCGAATTACCACCCGGAAACGATCTAGTGTGTCACAGTAACTGTCAGTATTCAGTGTCGCTCCCCTGGTGGGGAAACAACCATCCTGGCCATACCCCCGTCTTTACAGAAGAATTGAATCATGACACGCTGTGTTCGTTTGGACGTAACCATTAAACACAAATGTTGCTCCAGCTTTTTCCTCTTGTTAGTGAACGCGTGTCTTATGTTCTGAGCTATTAATACAAATACCACACTATACTGAGCGCCAAAGTCACTGGGTCTCATAAAGATACTCTTATCTCTGATTTCCAGGTACTATCATGGCACGTGTCTTTCAATGTGTCGCTTCGAAGATGGGCGTTCAGTATTGATTGCTGGGTTTTGTAAAATAAAATGATCAGTGTGGCTTCATACGTACAGAACTTCAGTCCCATTTAGCCACATGGAATGGTAGTGATAAACTTGAATTTGGAATCTCCGGAGGTTTTCACTACTTACTGCTACCTGAGCTCCAGTAAATCACAATTCTATCCAGTACTGCAGGCTATAGGAACTCATGTTATCAGGCGTCCGGCTGAGAACATACGTTCAAAGTAGTGTGGTAGCAGATGAAAGTGGGAGACGGGCCAAGGGGTGAGATGTGCTGTCGGTCATTTGAGAACAAATGAGGTAGAGGAACTTTTGACAATACGAGCATCTTGTTTTAAAGATGACCAAGAACGAATGTCTCTAAAAGTAAGAATATAGTCAATAGAGGTGGGTGGAGCTACCTGAAAATAAGAACTTCAATCTGCCTTTACTCGACCATATGTTACACAATTCCTATCCAAACTATTTAGATATTCACCAACATCACGTGAAGTGGGGGTAGAAGCTTTTCACGGCATGGAAATGCGCACTGAATGGGATTAATTCGTCTCCCTCTGCAGCGTCCTCGTGCTTCAATTTGATATTCAAAATAATAATCAATCAATACTCCATGACAGCCCCAATGGGAGGGCTGATGGTTTAATATACATTCCAACTCCGCTACGCAGCCGTTGTAAAAAGAACAAGCTAGCGGACGATACTGTAACCACAGTCCATACAAACAACTGGAAGTAATTTTGACAGGCTTGATAGTTATTTTCTACTCTCTCCTCAACTAGTCATTTCATATGCATCAAAGTATAAAATTAACCTTACTTTGTTGTCAGCTGACAGCTAATGAGACCTAGGGGAACTCTTGGGTTGGGAGAGCTTCATCGATGAAGTCTCACAGTTAACGGGCATGAAGGAAGATGGAATGCCAAACGTACTTATTTATGCTCGCTTATACTGTTATCGAGGTTGCCGGATCAAATTCTCGCACATCCGGTTGTCATTTTGAGGTGTTCAAGTGCGAGAGACCTCTGGCAATAGATTTACTGACATTTTAAGGAAACATCTTACATTGCCAAATTCCAGTATTCCTTCGTCTCTTAAAACCGATACTATTTGAAGAGTTATTCTTCTTCTGGTTCGTCCGCACTATGTAGGGTCCCTGCTCCCATGAACTTCCATCGCTTTAAGTCCAAGGCTACTTCATTCCTTTCCACCAGGCCCCCTCGCACCATGTCAACCACCTCTTCTCTGGACGCCTAAGTTTATTCTTCCCCTCAGCGTATATTCGTGTAAACTCTTTCCTAACACTCGTCCTTTCCCATCAGATGGCCTGAATGTTTGCCTTGATGTTCGTAGTTTCCAACGTGCCACGTGCGTCGTCATTTCGAAGTCGACCCTGAACATCCACCAAAGCCTTCTCAACTCTGCTACCTCTAACTTACTAATATTGTTTTTCCTTAGAGGCACCGCATCACTGGGGTACAGCATGGATGTCAATCTGCTATCCTGTAAATTTTCCCTAAGGTTGATAACGATTTTCCTATCGTAGAGCACTTCTGAAATTTCTCTCCAGTTTTTCCACCATGCTTGGATTCTGGAAGACGCTTCCATTACAACTTCATCCTGTTTTATAACTAAGCCCAAGTATAATGAAATTCGCTAGCCATCTTGGTGGCATTCTCTTGTAATTCAAGGACTTGCACTTGTCCTCCTCCTGCCTTACAGCATAGATATTTGGTCTTACTTCGGATCAACGGCTAATAACTGGAAATATTTAGAAGTAAGCTAATTTCACTCACGTGAAAACAGTTCGAGGAGATAAACAGCAATTGCCATGACATCTGTGGAGCATGGTGAAGCTCATGTGTAGATGCAGGCTAGCACTAAAGAAAAACCTACTGCTCCCGCAAAATACCTGGCGACTTAACCGGTCAAGAATGTTGTCCTCTGGCTCAGTTCCCTTCAGTTAAGAAAAGGGATCATATTGTATAATAGGTCACAATATGTCATATCCTGAACTCAAATTTACTTGTAATAGAGTGGCCTCCTGGTAGTATGGATAGGAATCTTTCTAGCTCGAGAGTCTCGAGACTGGCAGCCAGGTCTTTAGAATCGTATTACTTAACACTTATTCACGAAAGTAATGATAAACATAATGTATCTTATGCCAAAAAATCAGTCTAGAAAGTAGAAGAGCTACTAGCCGATTCTTGATTGCCTCATGGCTCTTGAAGCGGTGAAGCATGTCACTTATGCTTTCGAAACTTATACATCGGGAATAATGATTATATTACACTTTACTTTCTGGGAACTCTCAGAAGTACTCCCTGGTCCATGATTTACTATTGATGACCATAAATGTGCGCTAACATTATTACAATCGATTCAAATAATGATGATGGTGATGATGCTTGTTCTTTAAAGGGGCCTAACATCAAGGTCATCACCCCCCCCCCCGATTCAAATGAAATAGCAGATCTGGTTGAGTGGGGGTCCATGTGACCATCTGCCAACAATCTACCAGCTTGCACATACAGAATGTCTTTGAATGGAAGACAAAACCACCTTTTCTCTCGTCCGGTAGACTGAGACGTCACAGTGTGTTACCGCTCTCGGTGTACCACGTGCTTTGCCTTCTCGAGAAGCTCATGAGACGTGTCTCGTCTACAAGCTTCTTGAGACATGTACTCTCTTTCCCAACCCTACCTTCTAGCCACCAGCACATGGTTACGTATCCATGTACTGACACCATCCGATGCTGATTAACTTTGTAGATCCTACGAAATCCAGTGTTTCAGAGCGATTACACCATAGGTTTGTGGGCTGTATATGCCGGGCTGAGTGGCTCAGACGGTTGAGGTGATGGCCCTCTGACCCCAACTTGGCAGGTTCGATCTTGGCTCAGGCCGATGGTTTTAGATAGTGCTCAAGTATTTCAGCCTGGTGTCAGTAGATTTACTAGCACGTAAAAGAACTCCTGTGAGACTAAATTCCGGCACTCGACGTCTCAGAAAACCGTAAAAGTAGTTAGTGGGACGTAAAGCCAATCCAAAGCCTGTTTCCAGTCATTCAACCGGGTCAGGAATGGAGTGAATGAAGCCCCATATAGCGGCGAGGATAGGAATTGTGCCGGCTGCCGAAGCCTGTCGCACTCCTCTGGGGCAATGATTAGTGAATGACAAATATAATGAAATGATATTGGATAGTGTTGCTGGAATGAAAGATGACAGGGAAAACTGGAGTGCTCGGAGAAAACCTGTCCCGCCTCCGCTTCGTACAGCACAAATCTCAAATGGAGTGACCGGGATTTGAACCACGGAACCCAGCGGTGAGAGGCCAGCACTCTGCCGCCTGAGCCACGGAGTATTAAAGCAAATAACATTTAAAAAATGTTGTTATTATGGGCTGTATACTTCCTTCAACTATAAGACTAATAAATGTGGGGTGAATCCAGAAAAATACCTTGATCATTTTCAAGAGACAACCGATGTTCAGAAAAACTATAACGGAAATATGAATCAACAAAGAGGAAAGCAACACCAACAACGCTTAAGGCTGTATAGTACTTCGATCAGTTTTCTATGCCCATAACGTCAGGGACATTCAGTCCTGCGGAATTCGAAACTTTGTTTACAGTGTGGTATTCATTTGGCGCAACATATGCCTACATGAAGTAGACGGATGGGAATTTTTTCCGATTTAACTCAAGTAATTTATTTTATTTTGCATCGAAACACAAATAATGCTCAATCAAGTGAATAACACGAAATGATTTCAAAATACTTCTGTCTTTAAATTCATATCCGCACTGGCAATTGAGCTAAATTTGACCAGAGGAAGAGAAAGACTTGAGACACTTGAGGTTAGTGTATGAAGTAAGAACAGTGGATTCCGACCAAATTATGAATATAAACAACAGATTAGTGTAGAAGTTATGAAGAAATGAAAAGGTTAACTCCATCAAACCGGTCTATGAACTGAAGGGCCTAATAACAAGAATACCGACAACTGAAGAATCCTCTTTTGAAGCTAAATTCTGACACTCCAGTGTCTCTAAACATCTACAACACTTGAATGGACGTTAAATGTATTGTTATTATAATAATTATTATTATCATCGAAACAACAAGACTAAGTAGAATTTACTTAAAACGGAAGCACAATACCTAATGCATTTCTTTTTCCTTCCCATGTATATTTCAGATTCATTTGAAACATACATGCAGTACTTACAGGCCTATGTTCTATATTAACCAAGCCAACCGGTATATGAGATCGTAGGATACCCACCTTCATGGCTGATCATATTATCACAACTAGGAAGCTCTATCATTCAGAAACCGCATGTGTAAACCCTGACAATGAGTATAACTTTTCCCACAGATTTCGCCTAACACGTAATGAAATTTCTGTAAAGATGCCATAATTTCAAAGTCCATTACACCGCAATTTACAGCCAAGCAGTCCTACCGAGGTTTTAGGTTTCATCACGATGTTCTAAGTCTTTGATGATATATTAGCTGGCAAGTAAAATATAAACGATTAGACTGAATAATACAATAAGTTTCAATGATTTATCATTTATATTCTTCAGTTCCAAACATAACCTTAAGTTCAAACCAGTAAGAAACACAGCATTTATAATTATGTGTGAATGATAAACAACTTGCGCTACTTGTTAATTAAAAGTTACATTTGAAAGTAATACCATGTGAGTATCATACCTTCAACTATCACCGGTCTTAAGGTACACAGAATTGTCAGAATTTCGCCCAATGACAGGTTCTTTAACATATTAGTAAAAATATCGATGCGAGAGCTATCCCGGTTATTCGACTGTGATGGGATTCGATCCTGTAACCTTGCGGGTAGAAGGCGAAGTGCGTAATCAATTAGGTTCAGATGATGGTCACAGAATATCTGCAGGCCTTCGGGTTGAGCAGGGGTCGCTTGGTAGGCCAAGGCCATTCAGGGCTGTAGTGCCATAGGGTTAAGTTAGTTAGATGGTCACAGAATGTCATCCCGTACCCACGAACAGATAGTACTCCTTCCTTGCAGGATCTGTAAAGTGGCCGATAACGAGCATGAGTGTTCCGATGTTCATCAAAGGTATAGTAATAAATATCTGGTAACACGCTCTCTTGCTGCTATTACGTCCCACTAACTACTTTTACCGTGTTCGGAAAAGCCGAAGTGCAGGAATTTTGTTCCACAAGTGTCAGTAAATCTACCGACATGACGCTGGCTTATTTGATCACCTTCAAATAGCACTGGACTGAGCGGGGATCGAACCCACGAACTTGAGCTCAGAAGGCCACCACTTACCATCCGAGATACTCAGACCGGCTCTCCCTCGTTAATATTTCAGAGAAATTGGAAACAACTGTTGCGTTTATGTGAGCATAGAAATTCATTTCCAAAAGGTCGTGGTGTGAAATTGCATACCTTTCGGTAAACTACTGAAAAAGTATCAGTTACGGTTATTTTATACTACCTTTGAAATGAATCAAATTATTTCTTCTTCTTCTTCTTCTTCTTCTTCTGTATCTGTTTACCCTCCAAGGACAGCTTCAGACTCTGCGTTCGGGATACACTGGGGAGGATGACCAGTACCTCGCCCAGGCTGCCTCACCTGCTATGCTGAACAGGGGCCTGGCGTGGGGATGGGAAGACTGGAAGGGATAGACAAAGAAGAGGGAAGGAAGCGGCCGTGGCCTTAAGTTAGGTACCACACCGGCATTTACCTGGAAGGGAAGTGGGAAACCACGGAAAACCACTTCCAGGATGGCTGAGGTGGGAATCGAACCCACCTCTACTCAGTTGACCTCCCTAGGCTCAGTGTACTCCGTTCCAGCCCTCGTACCACTTTTCAAATTTCGTGGCAGAGCCGGGAATCGAACCCGGACCTCCGAGGGTGGCAGCTAATCACACTAACCACTACACTACATAGGCGGACGAATCAAATTATTTAACACCATAAAAAATAGAGTAAGAAAGATGTTCTAACTTGATCCCAGGTTTAATCTCGTTAACAAAGTACTCACCAAACGCCCGTTACGTGTCCATCTCTTTAAGCTTCCAGCAAGTCACAGCTATCTCTTACCTGTAACAGAATTCATAACATTCAAGTCGATTTACAACCACTCGCATCCAAATACATTATACATTAAAGAAATGCGCGAGTCAATCATCAAGTTTACTGGCAATGCACTTCGAAATAGGTTGTTTACGTCCAATTTTTGACAGTATACAATTTAATTACAGGGGAATTCAATTAGTTCAAACATGAACATTTTAATGCCACATCGGACATTTTGTGAGGAGAGCAAGTTAAACAAAAGGAGAGTGATGCGTAAGTTCGTCATGGGGATCACTGTAAAGTACCTAGGTGTTAATACAAGGAAAGTTCTTCATTGGGGTAATCACATAAATGGGATTTTAAATACAGTGCACAGATCTCTGCACGTGGTTATGAGGGTACTTAGGGGTTTCGTAAGAATGTAAAGGAGAAGGCATATAAGTTTCTGGTAAGAACCCCAACTAGAGTATGGTTCCAGTGCATAGGACCCTTACCAGCATTACTTGATTCAAGAACTGCAAAAAATCCAAAGAAAAGGAGCTCGATTTGTTTTGGGTGATTTCCGACAAAATAATAAACCCAAAACCCCATGGCGCAACAGCCCCGAAGGGCCATGGTCTACCAAGCGACCGCTGCTCAGCCCGAAGGCCTGCAGATTACGAGGTGTCATGTGGTCAGCACGACGGATCCTCTCGGCCGTTATTCTTGGCTTTCTAGACCAGGGCCGCCATCTCACCGTCAGATAGATCCTCAATTGTAATCACGCAGGCTGAGTGGACCTCGAACCAGCCCTCAGATGCAGGTAAAAATCCCTGACCTGGCCGGAAATCGAACCCGCGACCTTTGGGTAAGAGGCAGGGACGCTACCCCTACCTCGCCGGGGTCGGCAAAGCGACAAAAGAGTAGAGTTACGAAAACGTTGCGAAGTTTGGGCTGGGAAGACTTGGCAGAAAGGAGACAAGCTGCTCGACTAAAAAGTGGTATGTTCCAAATCGTCAGTGGAGAGATGGCGTGGAATGACATTAGTAGACGAATAAGTTTGAGTGGTGTCTTTAAAAGTAGGAAAGATAACGTTGGAATTCAAGGGGACAAATTGGGGGATATATTTGTTTGTAGGAAGGGGAGTTACGGATTGGAGTGACTTACCAAAGGAGATGTTCAGTAAGTTTCCAGTTTCTTTTCAATCATTTAAGAAAAGGCTAGGAAAACAACAGATAGGGAATCTGCCACCTGGGCGACTGCCCTACATACAAATCAGTAGTGACTGATTGACTGATACTGTGTTAGTTATTTCAGAAGAATTTTATTGATAAATTCAAGAATACATTCGACTCGCTCATCGATTTGATACCTATATACATTTTGCGTAAAATGAAATTAAACCAATTTTTACAACTAGCTTCCAAAACATCAAAGGAGCTATAAGTATGATTGTACTTGGACATGACAGATAACACCGCAACGTTAAGCTTTGTAGTTTGTGAGATAAATTAGCATAAAGAAACAAATCACAATCATGAACATTATATTTCTCTTTAAATGAGAATTCTCCTCCGTGTTGTTGAAATTCAATAAATGTAATATTTTCAATAATGCATTTCAACTTTTCTAAATCACTGCTCACAGAGGAAAGTGACTGACTGCACCTTCACCGTGTTATCTCTGTGACAAGCAGCTTCGCTACCAGTACAGAGAACAGGGATGAAATGGACCACATCTCATGTCTTTTAGAGAGGACAATGCGCAGATTTCAGGACACATTCCTCAGTCCTACCCCAAAATAATCACCAAATCACACATTAGTGTGGACTCTAAAACAACACAGATTATCAACACTCTTCACACGAACTAACGAAGAACTTACCCCAGGTCGAGGTCAAAAAAGCACGATGTTGTTCATATTTTTTAAATATCACTTTACATGATGGGACTCAGGCTATGAAGCATGCCGTTCCGTCCGACCATCTATTCGCCCGCATTTCAAAATATGATGAATTATTTTACTTAAACTTAAAACTAGGTTCTTGTAACTACAGTACCGAGGAAGTTGACCGTGCGGTTACGGGCGGGCAGCTGTGACCTTGCATTCTGGAGATAATGGGTTCGAACCCCACTGTCGGCAACCCTGAAAATGGTTTTCCGTGGTTTCCCATTTTCGCACCAGGCAGATGCTGGGGCTGCATCTTAATCAAGGCCACGGCCGATTCCTTCAAACTCCTAGCCCTTTCCTCTCCCATTGTACGTCTGTGCGACGTAAAGCCAATTGCAAAAAAAAGTATCTACAGTGATCTTATAACGAACTGACTTTAACTTAGTATATTAAGTAGCTTTAACATCTTATTTCATGGCAATTTGCTGCATATCTACTAAACTGCAAGCTTTGAACTTTCGAACACCCATTTCCTGCATCGCTCCTTAAAGCGTAATAAGCAGTGTGTATCTAAATATTTATAACAAGCATCGTCGTGTGATTCCTGGGATCAAAACAAGGAAAAATGTCCCCATGAATATATGTCCTACAACGCGTTGTTATTGAGTTAATTCGACGGAGCTTCAGGATGTACAGGAGATGCTCAACCCTGACTGGCGAAGTCGCCCGAAGGTACGTGGGTCCGTCAAACAACTGCGCATGCGTTATTGATTTGCTAATCCAGGTCATTAGTGCCGTTAACCAGAGAAGCATAAACCGCACTTTTCATGCGTCGCCATAGATAAAAGTAACATATATGGTCAGGAGACCAGGGAAGCCAATGCACTTGACCTCAACACCCCATCCATCGTCGTGGCTAGATGTTGTCTAAAAACCGGCGTACACGCCAACTGGAATGCGCTGAATCCCCATCATCAATGAACTACGCAGCGCGGCGAACTGGCGAACACATGCTCCAGTAGTACAAGCACAGTGTCCCTCAAAAAGAGGTCAGATACATTGGTCCATTCAGTTATCGAGGTAGCGTGTATGGAGCGATCAGTTCATAATGGATAATACCACACCACACATTGTGTCCAAAGCGCTGTTGATGATTAACCACAAACGTACCATGGGGATATTCAACTGTCCACGTATGCGTGCGTTTTGCGCAAGTTTAAGATGCCATATCTTCAAAATGTGGCCTCGTCGGTGAACAGAACGAACGACAAAAGTGTCAGTATGGTAATGGCCAAGTGCAATTCCTGGCCTCAGTACCAGCGCATTGGAGGACGTGTGTTCATGGGGACATATTTTCTTGTTTTAATCCCAGAAATCACACCACGACGCTTCTTATATACACCCTGTATTCCACATGCTCCTAATTTCATCAGATCTGAAATTCCAGGTGCGGCTTGAGGAGACAAAATAATGACTTGCTAGACAGCTGATCGGTGAATGTTTACACTTAGTAAAACCTAGATAAAGATCTCTTTTGTGGGCTAGTAGAAATAGGTCGATAAGGAGACTGAAAGGCAAGGTAAACTGGAGTATCTAGGGTCAGTATGTGATGTAAGATGGAGATCGAGTAAAGATTCCGTCACTATTTCAAACGTAATCACTCGAGTTTCGAGAATGCTGTGGAGATGTGATCACACAGTGGTAGATAAAGGATAATTCTAACACATGCACTATGGGTCGTTGAAGTTTAGTGAAATGTGATGTGCTTAGGCTGTTGTAAACTACGTCACAATAACCAATGATGGCCATATTAAGACTTTATACTAGTAATTTCCTTACTTCTAATCGCCACATTTTAAAGATTGTAAGGAGTTAAACATGCTCTTATTGTATTTACGATATCGTTGAAAGCATCACAACGTCTAGTTTACGTGCGTAATATTTACAGGCAATTAAAATCCTCGTACACTCGAGAGTTTCCCCTTTTAGTAGTGGGAAAAGCATCAGCTTCTGAATAGGAAGCCAACCTATAGGAGATACGAGATAAATTTCACTAAGTCGTCCGAGGTCACAAAATTATCAAAACAGGCCTTTAAATTGAACCATGTGCATCGGATGAGAGCTAGTCACTGCACTGGTGATAGACCTTGCAGTTTATTCCACCTAGTTCAAGAGCAAACTCCTCTCGCGTGGTAACCGTTCAGGACAACCATATGTGTAACTACTCTCCTTTTGAATCATCATGCTATACTAATATGATTGTTCTTAATGATACCTTTCGTTAGACACGTGGCAGCCAATTGAATTCCTTTAGTCCTTACGAAGCAACAGCATAAACAAACAATGGGGAAAACCATTCTAGAAAGAAAGAATGTTGGTTATTAATGCCATAGCATTTATTCTCAGTTTGCAAGTCTGTGAACAACTTGCGCTATGAAATAAACACAGCATTGACCAACCTGGATATAAATTGGCCTAGAATTTTCTGATATAAATTGCTACCGTAGTGCATTGCATACAATTGCTCTGCGATAATTTATATCCATGCCATGCTTGATTATGAACCAAGAATACACTGAACGCTGTAAATATATGGTGACTGAATTGTTACGAGGTTAAAACTGCCTTCATTTCCTGCACGGAATCTTAGATAAAACTGTACAAATGTGGATAGCTGAACGGTGCAGGAAGTTCTGAGATGATAGCAGGAGAGGGTGGAAATTAATGACCTCTAATCTTCAGTTCAATATTCCAACTCTATCATTACCATTATTCTTTGTTACAATTCCTTTTGTTTGGAATAAGAACATACCTTAATCTTATCTGAAGTAAGTGCAACAGTTCGGTATTCCAGCTAATATGCATAACTAGAAGTAAAATGTGAATGAACCTTGAAGAAAATCTCACTACGAAAATGTTGGCCTTCGAGATTTTCCTCCTTTAACAGTGCAATTGTAAAAAAATATTCTGAATAATCAAACTAATTCTCTGAGACCAACTGATCAAGTAGGAAAGTCAACCGCTAATAAGACGCAATTGGATGTAATTTACATTGAACCGAGCTCGATAGCTGCAGTCGCTTAAGTGCGGCCAGTATCTAATATTCGGGAGATAGTGGGTTCGAACCCCACTATCGGCAGCCCTGAAGATGGTTTTCCGTGATTTCCCATTTTCACACCAAGCGAATGCTGGGGCTGTACCTTAATTAAGGCCACGGCCGCTTCCTTCCCATTCCTAGCCCTTTACTGTCCAATCGTCGCCATAAGACCTATCTGTGTCGGTGCGAGGTAAAGCAATTAGCATTTACATTGACTTGGCTAAAGCATTTGACTCCATAAACCATAATCTGCTCGTGTACAAACTATCCCATAGGTACAATGAAAAATCCGCAGCTTGTTTCCAGTCATTCGAACGGGTCAGGAATGGAATGATCGAAGCCCCATCTAGCGGCGAGGATAGGAATTGTGCCGGCTACCGAAGCTTGTCGCACTCCTCTGGGGCAGTGATTAACGAATGGCAGAAGAAATGATACTGGAGTGTGTTGCTGGAATGAAAGATGACAGGGAAAACCGGAGTACCCGGAGAAAATACTGTCCTGCCTCCGCTTTGTCCCGCACATATCTCACATGAAGTGACCGGGATTTGAACTATGCAACCCAGTGGTGAGAGGCCCATAGGTATAATATTCATGGAAAACTTTTAACTCCTATAAGAACGTTTCTCAATCGTCAACAGCGAGTCGTATTTCCTCATGGCTGAATGTCACGTCTGGTGTCCCACAAGGAGGAATTCTGTTCTATCATCTCTGCTCAGCACCAAGAGTTCCATATTACTGTACGCAGATGATCTAAACATTTTCAAAAACTTAGTGTACTCTGGTGATTGTAATAACATTCAAAATGCTTTGGACTTTTGCTGCGATTGGGTGACTAGATGGAAACTGAAAATTAATCCAGAAAAATGTGTTAAAATATCAGTTTGCCTAAACGAACGTGAGCTTACCCACAGATATGAAATAAATAGCACTCCGCTGAAGGCTGTTACACAGATCAAAGATCTTGAAATAATTCATGATAGCAAACTAAAATTCTATTTTCATACAGACCAAGTAAAATTCAATGCCATGAAGTCTCATGGACTTTGGCGCAGATTTAGTGAAATTCGTGATTTAAACGGTCTTGAATTATAATTCTGTACTTATGTTATTTCTATATGCTTAATAGATATCTGCTTCCCCATCTGTTCGTCAGTAGTCCCCAAAAATGTAAATAAAATCAACCGCGTATTCTCATTCTTTGCGTGCATTGTGAACGCCCGGAACTCCGACCTGAGACAGTATAGTACCAAACAAATTCTGTCCAACATCATAGACCTGAGTTAACATCTACAGTAGTGTAGTGACCTTCAGTCCCTGGTTTTTTCATACAACTGATAATGGTGCTCTTAATTCCACATCTGTGTTACCTCATTTTCCGTTACATGGTGCTTGATGATGCTTGATATTCAAAGGGACATAACATGTAGGTCATCGACCCTCCCGTTACATGTTCACCCACTTAGGATCGGAAATAGACCACTATTCCATGCTCCTCGTGTGTGCCAAACACTCCAGCTCTTCTTATTTAATTTCTAAAGAATTTGTTAGTAATAAGTTCCCTCTTCTTTAATGGTATTGTTTGTTTCTTATTGTTAATATTTTATATTTTTGTACAGTCAGTGCAGGTACTTCGTACCTGTATCTGATTACCACTAAATAAATACATTTTATACCTCCCCCTCTTGAGTATTTGAGGTAGGGAGTTTCTAGTGATTTTCAAAAGTGTTCCATTTGAGAGAAGTGTGTATTCACTGTCCGGTTCATTGGCTTAAAAGGAGGAAAAGATGCCAAAGGAATGAAAGAACGGACTCATAGTTAAGCTGCCTAAAAAGGGAGACATAAGTAACTGCAGCAACTGGAGAGGAATTACATTACTATCTATTCCCAGTAAGGTAATCACCCGTATCATCCTCAACCGCATTAAAACAACAACTGAGCAGAAGCTAAGGAAGGAGCAGGCTGGCTTCCGATAAAGTCGTAGTTGTGTAGACTTGATCCGCACTCTTCGGATCATCATTGAGCAGAGTTGTGAATGGAACTCTAATACGTATATGCTCTTTGCGGACTTTGAGAAGGCTTTCGACTCAGTCGACAGAGACGTCATGTGGCGCCTGTTACTGAAGTATGGAATTCCACGGAAGATAGTCAACCTGATTAAGGAGACATACAATGGCTATGAGTGCATGAAGGCAAGCTAACAGAAGCATTTGGAGTGACGTGTCCTGTCGCCTATCATCTTCCTTCTGGGGATAGATGATATCATGAGGAAGTGTACGCAGAAAAGAAGGGGTTTACAGTGGGGACTGCTAGAGGGACTGGAAGATCTGGACTATGCAGACGATATTTGCTTGCTGACACACACCTTTCAGCATATGAAAGAGAAACTCAAAGAGCTAGAAACTGAGGCACGAAAAACAGGACTCAAGATTAATTCCAGTAAGACCAAAGATATGAGACTGTTCTCAAATACCCAAGAACGATTTTGTCTAGATGGACAGGAAATTGAAAATGTAGATCAATTTTGCTACCTGGGAACTATGGTAGATAAACAAGGCTAATGGTGCATTTGTGCAGCTCTGTCCACTGTGGAAAAACCGTGCCATATCTCAACGAACGAAATTGAGGATCTTCAAAAATAATGTCCTCTATGCATGTGAGACCTGGAAAGTCACTACAGGAATTACTAAGATGCTGCACCGAGCTCGATAGCTGCAGTCGCTTAAGTGCGGCCAGTATCTAGTAATCGGGAGATAGTGGGTTCGAACCCCACTGTCGGCAGCCCTGAAGATGGTTTTCCGTGGTTTCCCATTTTCACACCTTAATTAAGGCCACGGCCGCTTCCTTCCCATTCCTAGGCCTTTCCTATCCCATCGTCGCCATAAGACCTATCTGTCTCGGTGCGACGTAAAGCAAAAAAAGAAAAAGATGCTGCAAACCTTTGTAAACCGGTGTTTGCGCAGGATCCTAAACATCCATTGGCCGGACACGATTAGTAACGAAGATCTTTGGGAAGTGACTGGGGAAACAGCCATTGGAAATCAGATCAAACAGAGGAAGTGGAGGTGGATAGGACACACGTTGAGGAAGCAGGATGGAGCCATTGAGAAGCAAGCCCTGGAATAGAATCCACAGGGACAACGAAAGCGGGGTCGACCACGGCAGACCTGGAAGAGATCCGTATTGGAGGAGGCAAGTGCGGCAGGAAAAACCTGGGGAGAACTACGTCGGATGGCCCGCAGCAGAGTCCGCTGGCGAAAATTCATCGAAGCCCTATGCTCCTGAAGGAGCCACAGGAAATAAGTCAAGTCAAGTCATTGGCTTAATGGTCAGTTTAGCTACCATCGGTTGACAGAGTCCCTGTTCCGATTCCCGGCCTGGTCGGGAATTATAGCCATGTTTGGTTAATCCCTCTGGCTCTAGGAGTCGGTACTTATTTTGTTTTAATGCACACCTCTTTATTCTCACACAGCACATTAACAACTATCTCAGAAATACACAGTGGTGTAGGCTACACACAGAGCAGGAGTCTGGAAGGACGTTCGGCTGTAAAACTGTGCTGAATCCACACATGTGTGTTACAAATGGTAGCCGCGACTACACCAGAGTGTGGAAAAAGTGAGTGAAGGTGAGGAAGAAGAATAAGAAGAAGGTCTACATTATAACAATACTGAGAAGTAATTTCCTCGCACGGAACAAGTTCCGCATTTGCGTTCGTAAATTTTCCGGGTAGTGCAACGGCAAAGTCGGGGAGGTTTGACACTATCTCATTATTACCATGTTCATCAGGGTTTTTTCCACCTAGTGGCAGGTCGTCGGTCGTGGACCATGTCCAGGTGTAGATTTACTCTTTTCATGTCGTTCTGTAGTGTATCGGCCCATCATCGCTTAGGTCATCCCTCGGGCCTCTTCCAGACCACATCCAGCGTGTAGCTCAGCTTTGCCGTCTATCAACATCTTCTGCTCGGAGCGCGTTTCAGGCGATCGCAATCTTCTTTTTCACCTGGCTGAGAGAAATCCTTTCCAGTCCTCAGTCCAGAATATTCATATCCTTAGTACCGAGCGAGCTAGTCGCGCGGTTCGAGCCGAGTAGGTGTGAACTTGCATTCGGGGATTGTGGGCTCAAATCTCACCGTCCGCAACCCTGAATTTGTTTTTCCGTGGTTTGCGATCATCACACTAGGCAAATGCTGATCTTTATTAATTAAGGCCACGGTCACTACCTTCCCATTCCTTGCCCTTTCCTATCCTTTCGTCACCGAAAACATTCGATGTGTTGGTGCTACGTTAAACTACTGGCAAAAAGAATCTTGGAAATGGCTGGAAATCAAACCCGGGGCCTCCGACTAAGAAGCAGACACTACCCCAACACCATGGGGCTATTAATGTTATTCATTGTCCGTTAAATTCATTGCTATAGAATTTAATAGGCGTAGTGTTGTCGAAACTTCGTCCGTAAGAAGATTTTACATTTCAGCATATTCGAATCGGCCTACCGTCGACCTCCGTTGGAATCGAACCGTGTATTTTTGGACACTACCGGGTATTATTTCCTCAGGGTGTTCACATATTCTTGTGAGCATATCCTGTAGACGTAGTTCCCACAAGCTGTCCATTTTGAACGGTATCTTTTTACCCTACCGTTCCACAGTACAAGTTATCGACCGGAACATTTTATGTGCTGCTGGAACTCTCTAGCCATCCTATATTATGCCAACAGTCTTCTTGGCTGTCTATAGAACGCCTTCTCATATGTCGAGGCGGTGATTTTCAAACTTTAATTGGACCTGGAAACCTTTGACATTCAAACCCAGCGCGGCGCTCACTATGGAATGGCTAAAGAGCAGTGAAGCTAATCTACAGAGTGAAGCCGACGGGTATCAATTAAAATAGAGTGACAATTGCAGTTCATCTACAGCAACCTTCACGGGTTTGTACGGTTGCTCCTTTCATCACATACAGTACTCAGGACATCATCTCCCTCTTCCATATGGATTCTCTCCTTCAACGTTGGAATCCTGTAGCCCATCTTCTCAGTGATGTCTAATTACAGATTCCGACCAATGTCGTAGGGATACAGAGTACACTGATTTCACACGCACCCATGATTCACTCGTTTTCACTTGGGAATGAATACTATTCGTAGGATTATGTAGGCTAGTACACGAAAATCAATGTATGCAATTTGTTCAAAAAGTTGACTTTGAACAGCTTCCTAGTGACTGAGTCATGAGTTTTATCTCGTCAAACGAAGTAAACGTCACGGAACTGTTACGTCTAATACAGTTGTTGGAAATTTCCTTTCGACAAACTCATTGTCGTTACCACTAAAACAAATATATTTACCGTCGGTTATTACACAAGCGGTTCAAAAATTAAGGTAACAAGAACTGGCGTAGACAAACTTGATTCTATAGGCAGACATAAGGGTACACAAGAGTAAGGCACTGATTCGCATTGCTATTCAACATAGTCACCGTTCTCGTCGAAGCACTCGTTCCACACCGGTACATCGATGATGGCATAGGAGAAATCAGCGTCCAGTCCCTAAAGCTACGTCATGACGTCATGATGAGCGACCGTATATCATTCAATCGCGTACCACCCAGGTGCTTCTTTAGCAGTCTGAAGAGGTAGAATCAATGGGTATCAGGTTGGGGCTGTAGGAAGGACGGTCTAGATGGTCCAGATGGTTGATTTCCTCACCAGAGGAGCGACACTGAATGCTGCTAGTTACTGTGACACACTGGAGCGTTTGTGTGTATCAATTCGCAGGAAATGACCTGGACTTTTCTCAACAGGCGCCGTGTTGCTGCAAACAACAGCACGCGTGAATTGTTACGGCGCTTCAGATGGGAGGTACTGGAACATCCTCCCTGTGGCTCCGACCAGGCACCCTGTGATTTCCATCTCTTCGGACAGTTGAAGAAACATCTGGGTGGTGAGCGATTCAACGAAGGTGCGGCCGTTCAGCATAACGTCGTGAAGTGCCTTCAGGGACTGGATTCAGATTTTCATGCCGGCTTCGCTGCCTTGGTGTAGCGATTGAACAGGTGGTTGGACAAGAACGGTGACTACGTTGAATGGCAATGCGTACAATTGCCCTACTACTGTGCAAGAAAGTTTCTCTGTGCTAGCTCTCGTTACTCCATTTTTAAGCTACCTTGCCTGACGTTGCATTGCCTGGGATATCTTGTTGTTAAGAAGTTAGGTAAATAATAGCCTTCACTGTACGGTAGTGCATCACAATGAAAGCCTCCGAAGTGGAACATACGACCTTATTTAATGAATATTTAACAGCCATGGCATTCATTGCTCACAGCTGGACCAAATAATGAAGAGATCTGTATAGGCCAAGATTTTAAGTCTGAAGAAAGCCCGGCTCCGAAAACCGTAAGAGTGGTTAATGGGACGTATAAGCCAATAACATTACTTTGATGTCCGACTTGTTGGCTGAACGGTCAGCGTACTGGCCTTCGGTTCAGAGGGTCCCGGGTTCGATTCCCGATCGGGTCGGGGATTTTAACCTTAATTGGTTAATTCCAATGGCACGGGGGCTGGGTGTATGTGTTGTCTTCATCATCATTTCATCCTCATCACAACGCGCAGGTCGCCTACGGGAGTCAAATCGAAAGACCTGCACCTGGCGAGCCGAACCCGTCCAGGGATATCCCGGCACTAAAAGCCATACGACATTTCATTACATTTCATTACTTTGATGAAACTCGGCTGCAAATATATTTACGAGTTCTTAAAGTCGTCTGTACAGAACAGCGTCTTATGATTCACCAGTGACATCTCATTATTTCGACGAGCTATCGACAATAATCCTCAAACTCATTTACACAATAGGAAAATATTAATCTTCTAACGTAAACAAATATATAATATTCTTACTTACTGCCTGCTTCTGCGTCAGAAACGCCATACGTGATATTTTGAGACTGGAGTTGATGTTTTTAAATGGACATCGCAAACTGTTAGAAATTATGCTGCGCCTGTATCAAAAATTATTCTTTAGGATTAATCTAGTTTTCAAAATATTCATCGAAAATTGAAAAAGTGAAATAATGGAGTGCTGATGACCCACACTGGGTGGCCGGATGAGTTAGACGTGCTGTTAGGGCCACGCAGATGTGAAATTTCATCCGGGAGATAGTGGGTTCGAGCCCACTGTCGGCAGCCCTGAAGATGTATTTCCGTGGTGTCCCAATTTCACACTAGGCAAATGCTGAGGATGTACCTCAATTAAGGCCACGGCCTCTTCCTTCCCACTCCTAAGCCTTTCCTATCCCATCGTCGCCGTAAGACCTATCTGTGTTGGTGCAACGTAAAACAAATTGTAAAAAAAAAAGTATTTGGTGAAACCACTGGCATTTAAAGTGCATTGAAGAATGAGAGTACGGTGTAGAATTCTAATTAAACCACATTTCTTGAGGATCATTCAATAGACGCGTGCTAAATTAATTTTCCCCGTAATTTTTACAGAAGGTGTTCCATCTGCAGAACTATTAACAATGTAGCCATTGATGCTTTCACGGCCCGTACTTATAGACATGATATAGGCTTTTAGGCTTATGCCATGTCAAGAAAATAAGGTGAAGTTCTTTACGTTTCACAGAGAACCGTGCTCTGCATCATCAGAACAAAATCATGACTGTCCACAAGAACGGCTTTTTAAAACAATGAGCTTTGAATTTAGACTTCTATTATAACGTCTAAATTCAAAGCTCATTGTTTAAGAAGCCTTTCTCGTGGTCAGTCGAGATTTTCTTCTGATGACGCAGAGTACAGTTCTCGGAGAAACGTAAAGAATTTCACCTTATTTTCTTGACACGGCATAAGCCCAAAAGCCTATATGATGTCTATATTAACGATGTAGTTTCAAAGACGATGAAACTCGACCAGGTCTTTGGTCATCAACGATCATCTAAGTTGTACATATCCTGATAAACGGATAGGAAAGAAATTAATTGTACCCTGGCCCTCTTTATCACCAGGTCTAATACCATCATACTTTTTCCCATTGGACCTTTTTAAACGAATAGTCTATATCCAGGAGTTAGAAAACGTCAGGAGTTTTCAACAATTCATTGCCGAGGCCTGATGATCAGATGTACTGCACTTCCCATTTTACAACCGACGCGGCTGCATAGAGTAGTTGGTTAGGCGCTCGCTGACTGTGCTCGAAGTTGTGTAATGGAATGCTTGCAGAATCAGCTGGCGTTTCAACAGTGCTTAAATGTAAGAGACCCTTGCCACCGAATTTACTGGTACATCAATTTACCCCTTTCCTGGCAAAACTGTGACACTTCAGCGTCTGCTAGAACCCGTGGTAGCTACTGGGAAGTTAGACATTATTATTATTATTATTATTATTATTATTATTATTATTATTATTATTATTATTATTATTATTATTATTATTATTGTTGTTGTTGTTGTACCGGGCGGTACACCTCCACGCCGCTAATTCAAATATTGCGCCAGTTGAAACTCCTCTATAGGAGAAAGCCTGAACTTTAACAAACTGAATTAACTCAACGGTTTCTCGGAAGATGTCACCCCTGTAAATTTTGTAATTTTGAAGTGTTCTGAACTGTGTCTATTTCGAATTGTGTTTGTTTCGCCCTGTATCACGAAGTGTGGACATTCTCTTCTAGATGTCTCTACAGAGAAAAGACTACGATTGTGCACTCTGGTGCGAAGTGATGGAAATGTTTTTTGAAGAAACTTTGTATCCATAAGTTTGTTCTTTGTTAAATTTCTTTCTTTCATTTGTTGGGTTGGCAATATTGATCTCAGTTTCCGCCAGTTTTGAATTCAGCCAATCCCGAATTTCCTAAATTAATTTTCCTCCAATCCTAGGTTTCTTGTTCATGTTGTGTGTAACTTTTGATGTTAGCCAATAAAGGGCAGGGGTGTGGCGCTTTTATTTCATGAAAGGTCTCGAAGCTTCCTTGTGGGTATAAAACTGCTGAGGTTCACGGCTCGTCGCCACTCCATTGACATCTTGCTTAGTGTGTGAATATGTAGCAGGGGGCGGGAAGCGCCTCTTTTTTCGGGCAGCACTTCATCAACAAGGTAATGGCCGTTTAATAACCTTATTTCTTGCTAGCTCAGCAGTTTAACCCACGGGGCAGGTTCGAAACTTTTCTCATGTAACCTACCTTTAAAATGTAAAAGACATTTGGTAAAAATTCCGTCTCTTTAACTACAAATTGGGATAGAGAGTGCCTAACCCTCTCGAGCTCTCACTCATATTGTTTTGAGGTGACTACGTTTTCATAACCGATTTTCTTATTTTCTCAATGTAATAAAGTTTTCTTATACGAGTCACCTCCTTAGTATGGGATTAGCCCTTGTGTAAGCGGCCTAGTGCCAAGTAGGTTTTAAAAGTGTATTAGGAGTGCAAGCTACGCCTCCAGTCAATTTGGTATTTTGGTCCATGTAATTAACCTGTTCCTTTTCTGAGTAGGCCCAGTAGGTTGGGTACATGATACCCCTGTGTAAATTTGTAAGTTGTGCCTGCAGGCAAGTGATTGTAAAAGTCGAGGATGCCTTAAATAGGCGTGAGTAACTGAGAGCCGGTTCGCTCGTTTCGAATTAGGTTTTGAGTGCCTCTAGAAGGCCGGAATGTGTTAGGTGAGAGCAAGTGCTCTTTGATTTCAGGGGAATTCTACCCCAGGTAATCTGGTTACGTATTGGTAAAGTGGAGCTTGGAGCTCATTAATTGTTCACCCGGGGCTTGAACCCCAGCAAATGTAATTTCTTAACTTGTTTTCCTGCTACTTGGTACCTGTTACTCTGTTGTTGTTATTTGTTGATTTTGAAAAGAAATATA
This sequence comes from Anabrus simplex, assembly GCF_040414725.1. Lineage (NCBI taxonomy): Eukaryota > Metazoa > Arthropoda > Insecta > Orthoptera > Tettigoniidae > Anabrus > Anabrus simplex. The sequence goes on from NC_090266.1 coordinate 932,647,406, forward strand.
ACCTTTGTTAAAGTTTTAAATTAACTTTAATTTGGTTGTTGAGACCTATTCCAGCCCGCACCTTCTTTCATTTCTGCTGTTCCACAGATACCTCGGAACAAGTGGTAGCAGAGTGTGGTTGAGTGGGTCTCAATTAGCCCCTTTTGACTTGCTTTGTTTTGAACTCTAACAATTTTCTCCGTTGCTGGAAATTTTTCTTTTCTAAATTTGTAAATCGTTCGTCATCATGTCCGGCCCTCGCGATGTCCTCCATCCCTTCTATTTGCGTAAGGAGGAATTAATTTATGAACTATCTATTAGAAACGTTCAATCTGGAGGCACGGTTGCGGTGGATTCCAATAAACTTAAAGATTCCCTTGAGTTGCCTATTACCACCCCAACTTTGGGAGAGACGGAGATCGATGACGCTCTCTCCACGATCACTGAAAATATAACTGAGCTAGCAACTGTAGTTAGTTTTTTTGAGGAGGGGATTCCATCCCCTAACCAACTTAAACGTGTGCAAGCTAGACTATTCCATTTTTATAATAGACTTAATGATCTATTGTCTCTTAAGTTGAGTGACATTCAGGGAAAGTAGGCTAGTGCTCTTATTGAAAACATTTCTAAATTGTCCAGTAAAGTTAGCCAGTTGCTAACTGGGGTAACGGCTCCCAAAACCAATCCGCCCCTAGGAGTAAACATTGTTAGCGAGGAAACTTCTTCCAAAGGGAAAGAAAATGGAACATCAGCGGTTACTCAAAAAACCACTGCCCCACTAGACACCGAGCCTGATCATCGGCCCTCAATCCCGCCCTTCTTTTTGAACAACGCTCCGTCCGAGCCTCCGTCACCCCCTAGGCAGTTACTTACTATGTCACCTGAGTTCAGTAGTTTGCCTCATCCATTAGCAATGGGGTCCGATGACCTTCGATGTTAGGCCCCTTTAAACAACAAGCATCATCATCATCAACCATTAGCAATGTTACTTAGGGGTATTTCTAAGTTTTCGGTCAACTCTACCAGTGATGTAATTTAATTTTTGAGATTTTTGGTCGAGTTCCAGGATCATGCTCTAGTGTTTTCCCTCTCTGCTTCGCAAATTCTTCAAATTATATATCCGTATGCCATAGGTGTCCTCTCGGACAAGATTGTTAGGGCAATAGCCGAACAGTCATCGATTGAAGACTTTCATGCACACCTTCTCGCAAATTTCATTCCTCCTCGTGCGAGGTCATCTCTAATTCAGAAGTACTATTATCGAGTACAGAGACTGGATGAAAATCTTGCTGATTTCATACAAGACATCAAATTCTATACCAGGGTGTTTGCTCTTCATTTTCCAGAAGATCAAATTGTTCATGCTATTGTTGAAGGAATATCACCATCCTACAGGTCATATTTGTGTTTTGCGGCGCGCCCGCAAACCTTTTCCGAGCTAGAAGCATTGGCTGTGTCAGCCGAAGGGGTTAGGTATGCGGACACACTACGTGTCGCGAGTGAGCCCTCTCCGTTATCGAGTAACTTTCGGCCTCCACCTCGCCGAACCGTCACTACCCGAAAATGTTATGCTTGTGGGTCGGCAGATCATCTCAGAAACAAGTGTCCTTCGATTAAATCTAGTAGGACAAACAATGGAGCAGGGTCATCCCAAGGCTGTTTTAAATGTGGCGCATTTTCTCATATCGCCAAGAATTGCCCTAACGCTAATAGCACCCCCTCCTGCTCAACTTCTGCTGCAACTCCCACCAAGAATCAAAAGTGACTAGTGGCTTCAGCTGAGTCGGCAAATTCATCTCTCCAAGGCTCAGCCCTGAACAAAATTAGCGACAGCTCGGAACAGGGTAGAAATTCTTCTGACCCCGCATTCGAAGGCCCCAGAAAATGTCTTAGGATTGCGGCGGATTCACCCGCACCTGTTCCCTTTCTCAAAATTGAATTAAATAATTAACCTGTAACAGCTCTATTAGATTAAGGCAGTGTTTGTTCCATTATTTCGGCTGAATGGTATTCCAAATTAAAATCTATTTGTAAATTTCCTGATTTTTGTTTGACTTCGGTTCAATATGTTTCGGTAAATTCCTCTCCGTTAGAAATCTTAGGTTTTCTGTATGCCAAAATTCGTATATCTAAATTTACTTGGAAATTTAAACTGTTTGTGGCCAAGCACTTGTCTTGCCTCATTATATTGGGAGCTGATTTCATGTCTCACACCGGTCTAGTGCTCGACCTTCAGAGCAAGTCGTGCACTTTCAAATTTGATAGTAATTCCAAAATCCCTTTACTGAAATGTAGTTCTGTGTCATGTTCATCTATTTCGCCTACCCAAGATGAGATGTTGTTAGATCTTAGACATCTACCTGAGGATCAGGCTGATAGTATTCGTAAGTTGTGTCAGTCGTTTCCAGAGGTGTTCTCTGATACTCTTGGTGTTACTGACCTTATCGAATATAAGATTGAGGTTACGGATTCGATTCCAGTCCGGTTTCCGCCTTATAGGCTGTCTCCACCTTAAATGAAAGCTTTGAAGGAGATCAATGATCAGATGTTGAAGGATGGTATTATTCGGCCCTCTAAGTCGGCGTATTCTTCGCCTATTTTTCTAGTCCCGAAACTCCAAGGTGGCTTCAGGCCTGTGATTGATTATAGGGCTCTCAATCGGAAGGTGGTGTTACAATCCGTGCCCCTTCCAGACCTTCACTCTTGTTTTTCTTGGTTTCGTAAAGCTAACTTTTTCACCATCTTAGATCTTAATCAGGCGTATAATCAGATACCGCTTGCAGAGGAATCTAAACACCTGACAGCTTTCGCCACAGATTGGAATTTGTATGAGTACAACCGCGTGCCTTTCGGGCTCCCCACGGGAGCAGCTGTGCTTACGAGACTGCTAGACAGGGTGTTCTGAGTACTTGTATCATTACCTGGATGATGTCGTATTTTCTGAGACCTTTGAAGAACACCTTGATCATCTGAAAGAGGTCTTAAGTCGCCTTCGTAAGGCAGGGTTAACGGTGAAATTGTCCAAGGTCGCATTCGCTAAGCCCTCCATGGCATTTCTAGAGCATATTGTGTCGCCCGATGGTGTCGCAGTCGATCATTCTAGAACACAGGCCATCCGTGATTTCAAACCTCGCAAGGACATCAAAGGGATCGCTAGGTTTATTGGCATGGTGAATTTCTTCAGGAAATTTATTCCAAATTTCGCCAATAGAGCGGCGCCCTTGAACTTACTTCGTGGGAAAGGCGTCAAGTTTGAGTGGGGAACTTCGCAACAAGCCGCTTTTGAAGATCTCAAATTAGCTCTGTGTAATGCCCCTGTTCTTGCCATGCCCGATTTCTCTAAGAAATTCATCTTCCAAACCGACGCGTCGTCGGCGGCGGTAGCTGCAGTCCTTCTTCAAGAGACTGAACTAGGGAGGCGACCCATTGCCTATGCCTCTAGGACATTATCGACCCAAGAATCCAAGTATTCCATCTACGAACTTGAAGGTTTAGCAGTTTTGTTTGCTCTAGAAAAGTTCCGCCTTTATCTGGAACATGTCAAGTTCGACCTGGAGACAGACAACCAAGCCTTAAGTTGGGTCTTAGGTAGGCCGCGTCGTACTGGTCGTATAGCCCGGTGGGCCATCCGAATTTCTGCCTTCCAATTTGACGTTAGGCATATTAGAGGTACTGAAAATGTTGTGGCAGACGGACTAAGCCGTATGTTTTCTAATGAGGTAGAGACCCATGAACTGGTTGATAGTTCCTCACCTCCCGAGTCCATACTACCTGAGGTCAATGCCATTGTGACTGATGCTCCCATGTTGTTTAGAGACCTTGAAAAATATCAACGTGAAGATCCGACGCTGGCCCCTATCATGGAAACCCTTTCTTCGGGGAAACATGTAGTCCCTTATGTATTGAGGAACGGTGTTTTATGTTGCCCGTCGGGGCATGATAAGAAGATGAAAGTTGTAGTTCCAGCTGTTCTTGTACCTATGATCTTCAAGTACTACCATGAGACCGCACTAGGGGGGCATTTAGGCATCTTCAAAACTAGAGAAAAGATTCGTGAAATGTTCATCTGGAAGGGTATGGACGGAGAAATCCGTGAATTGGTAAAATCTTGTAAATCTTGTTGGCTTAGTAAACCCACCATGTCCACTAAACAAGGGATTTTGTCTTCTCATCAAGCGTCGCGCCCCATGGAACGTCTCTACATCGACTAAGTAGGACCCTTCCCCCAGTCAAAGAGGAATGCCAACAAGTTCATCCTTTTGTGTGTAGATGGTTTCACAAGATTTTCTTGGTTATTTCCGACTAAGCTGGCTACCGCTCAGTCCACCATTTCTTGTTTAAATTCCATCTTCGCTTCTTTTGGTCCGTGTCAATATATTGTTTCAGATAATGCTAAAGCTTTCACATCCAATCTCTTTCGTAAATTCTGTTTTGATTTGTCCATCTCTCATGTGACTACTTCTGCTTACTATCCTCAACCATCTCTAGCTGAACGGGTCAATCGTAACTTGAGGTCGGCTCTTATTGCCTATCATCATGAAGATCATTCTAGGTGGGATACGTCCCTGCATTGGTTAGCTTTTGCTTTGAATTCGGCGGTTCATGAATCTCATAAGTTTACTCCAGCTTCTTTGATGTTGAAGTTTGTTCCCAACACGCCGCTCTCCAACCTTTGGTCTCTTAGTGATATTCTACCCGAGACAATAGATCCAGATAATATTAGAGACCTCTGGAAGAAGGCTAAGGCCAGTCTTAAAATTTCTCATGAAAAGGTTAGGGAAATATATGATCGTGGACGGAGGCCCACCAATTTAAAGGTAGGAGACCAAGTAATGGTCAAGAATTTTGTTCACGCGGGCAAGCTTGCCCCCAGATTTCATGGGCCGTGTACCGTCTTGGATTTTTTAACGCCGGTGACATTGTTAGTGAGCAACCCAGCCACCGAGAGAATCTTTAGGGTTCACCTGTCTCAGGTGAAACATGTGTAAATTACTTGCTCCTTGGATTTTTAACATCTTGTAAGAGCCCCAAAAGGTTATATTTTTCTCTAAATCCAAGGCCTTCTGTCCCTTATAGTGTTACATTTCGTTTTTTTTGTTATCTGCTCTGTATAAATTTTGTGAAACCTCCCCTCAAGTTACTCTGCTGTCCCCTCCGTAAGGCCATTACCAAGCTCCCGTCTCCTGCTAAACCACACCAGTGGCATTAAAATAAAAGTAATGAAATTAAAGTTTCCAAGCCGCTGGCCCCTCAGCCTCACCACAAAGACTGTACCCTAAAAATATGAATGTCCAACACAATTCTGCCGCCGAGATCTTACTGTTTCAGTGCCCCCGCAGCCGTGATGCGCCGTACCGCCACTGAGGTGGGGTACGGGCCCACTCCACTCCAGCGAGGTCAACCTGTGTACGGCGCACCAGAGCCCTCCTTCCGGCCAAGGCTGATGTGCGGAGCTCCACCCGCAAGCTACTTGTGGACTGTAAACAAACGTCGCATCTGCGGCGTGCAGCACGACTACCCCTCTCATAGTGCGGGAGAGCCGTATCTCAGGGTACTTGAGGGGTCCGAGCGGCCTCCTCTGGACATAGGCAGCGGCGGCAGGTCTTGCCGTCAAAAGTAATCGGCAACTAATGTACCCCTTCTGCTATATGGACTCTCTATTCGGCAATTAAATACTCCTTCAAATCAACATTTGGTGGACTTAGAAAAATTTTTCCTTTCAAGAATTAAAGTTTTTGTCTTAATTCAACTACTACAAACATAGAGACCTTTCATCAAAATCTACTACTAATGGTTTACAACTGCATTTAATCTAGTCGCACCCACCTATATTAAACAACTTCTGAGACCTCCAACTACTGAAAAGTTATATTTTTCTCTTCTAAATTCTTCAATTCATCGGCAAGAAAAAACTTGGACTTCGTTTTAAAACAAAATTTTGTTTTCTTCGGTGTAACCCCTTGGAAGGACTTTTGTGGGGGAGGCCTGTACCAGGCGGTACACCACCACGCCGCTAATTCAAATATTGCCCCAGTTGAAACTCCTCTACAGGAGAAAGCCTGAACTTTAACAAACTGAATTAACTCAACGGTTTCTCGGAAGATGTCACCCCTGTAAATTTTGTAATTTTGAAGTGTTCTGAACTGTGTCTATTTCGAATTGTGTTTGTTTCGCCCTGTATCACGAAGTGTGGACATTCTCTTCTAGATGTCTCTACAGAGAAAAGACTACGATTGTGCACTCTGGTGCGAAGTGATGGAACTGTTTTCTGAAGAAACTTTGTATCCATAAGTTTGTTCTTTGTTAAATTTCTTTCTTTCATTTGTTGGGTTGGCAATATTGATCTCTGTTTCCGCCAGTTTTGAATTCAGCCAATCCCGAATTTTCTAAATTAATTTTCCTCCAATCCTAGGTTTCTTGTTCATGTTGTGTGTAACTTTTGATGTTAGCCAATAAAGGGAAGGGGTGTGGCGCTTTTATTTCATGAAAGGTCTCGAAGCTTCCTTGTGGGTATAAAACTGCTGAGGTTCACGGCTCGTCGCCACTCCATTGACATCTTGCTTAGTGTGTGAATATGTAGCAGGGGGCGGGAAGCGCCTCTTTCTTCGGGCAGCACTTCATCAACAAGGTAATGGCCGTTTAATAACCTTATTTCTTGCTAGCTCAGCAGTTTAACCCACGGGGCAGGTTCGAAACTTTTCTCATGTAACCTACCTTTAAATTGTAAAAGACATTTGATAAAAATTCCGTCTCTTTAACTACAAATTGGGATAGAGAGTGCCTAACCCTCCCGAGCTCCCACTCATATTGTTTTGAGGTGACTACGTTTTCATAACCGATTTTCTTCTTTTCTCAATGTAATAAAGTTTTCTTATACGAGTCACCTCCTTAGTATGGGATTTGCCCTTGTGTAAGCGGCCTAGTGCCAAGTAGGTTTTAAAAGTGTATTAGGAGTGCAAGCTACGCCTCCAGTCAATTTGGTATTTTGGTCCATGTAATTAACCTGTTCCTTTTCTGAGTAGGCCCAGTAGGTTGGGTGCATGATACCCCTGTGTAAATTTGTAAGTTGTGCCTGCAGGCAAGTGATTGTAAAAGTCGAGGATGCCTTAAATAGGCGTGAGTAACTGAGAGCCGCTTCGCTCGTTTCGAATTAGGTTTTGAGTGCCTCTAGAAGGCCGGAATGTGTTAGGTGAGAGCAAGTGCTCTTTGATTTCAGGGAAATTCTGCCCCAGGTAATCTGGTTACGTATTGGTAAAGTGGGGCTTGAACCCCAGCAAATGTAATTTCTTAACTTGTTTTCCTGCTACTTGGTACCTGTTACTCTGTTGTTGTTATTTGTTGATTTTGAAAAGAAATATAACCTTTGTTAAAGTTTTAAATTAACTTTAATTTGGTAGTTGAGACCTATTCCAGCCCGCACCTTCTTTCATCTCTGCTGTTCCACAGATACCTCGGAACAATTATTATTATTATTATTATTATTATTATTATTATTGTTATTATTATTATTATTATTATTATTATTATTATTATTTATTACAAAATGTCAGAATGTTCAATGAATAGCCTACTCAGGTATGCACGAACCAATCATGTCAGCAGTCCGAACAGCTGGTTTGTTCAATAACTGGTGCTTAGATACCTATGTTCCTATCGAGTGACTATTCTATCCTAGTCTAGCCCTGTTATAAACGATTATTTCTGGCTCCATATAAGCATCCAGTCACTGAAAAAGTTTATCTGAGCCCTGGGTTACTCTCACACGAAATATGGTGAGATAGAAAATATGAATATTCCTGTACAGTACAAGAGCCCACTTGAGTCTGTTTCCTCTACCTTGCAAAGTCGAACAGGATTGCTCCAACAGAGTTACTTTGTAATTTGATTGATCTGCTGCATATTACACACTGATTATACAATATTCTTTCTGTTGTTGCAAAGTTCACTTCCTGCTGTATATTTTATGTTTTAAGGTTGACCGGGTGAGTTGGCCGTGCAGTTAGGGCCGCGCAGCTGTGAGCTTGCATCCGGGAGATAGTGGTTTCCAAACCCACTGTCGGCAGCCCTGAAGATAGTTTTCCGTGGTTTCCTATTTTCACACCAGGTAAATGCTGGGGCTGTACCTTAATTAAGGCCACGGCCTCTTCCTTCCCACTCCTAGCAATTTCCTATCCCATCATCGTTATAAGACCTGTCTGTGTCGGTGTGACGTAAAGCAAATTGTAAAAAAAAGAGGTTTTAAAGTTGCATTCATTTTTTTCTCTTTCTGTTTGCTGATTGTACACTTCCTGACACAAGGAGTGATTGTCAGAAGATTTGTAAGTTACCGAGTACAAGATCGACCGAAAGGAAAGAGCATATTATCACAGATTTCTATGCAAGTTTTTTCGCGGATGTTTATCTACATTTTCCCCCAAAAAAGGGTGCACATTTGGGCTTTCAGAACGATTTTAAATTACAACATTCACTGTAAATTTCCCAGATCGTTGATCGTCCCTTTCCTAACATAATAGAGCTATCTATGAAAACACTTTCCGCCTTGTCAATACTTAACATTTTATTATATTGCCTCCGGTACATGTTTCGAGAGCTCAACTATTCCCTTCCTCAGCGGTACAAAATATCAACAAAAATCCTATGACTTGCTATTATAATCTATGTCTTTATTCGACCATATACACTTCATTGTACGATTTAAACATCCCTAGTATTACCAAAGCCTTATCTTACTCTCATTTCCCAAATTTGTACAAATGTGTCAGCGACCTCAAGGTAGAACAACAATGTCATCAACAATATCAAATATACATAATATTTTGAAAACTTTAAAACATCCCTTTTCTGTGTCTAAACTGTTCAATCATTTATCCCTACTATGTCATTAAGTAAAAGACCTACATAATGAAAATCTACAAAAGGTTTCATAAAATCCTATTAAATTAGTCACTATATGCTAAAATGTTGAAACGCTGTCTGCTCTATTCTTGAAATAACTTATCATTTCCTTAAACGCTGGTCCTTATTTTACACTGCTAAGGTTGTAAGATCTTTCATATAAAACAGGAATTTCTTCTATTAATCACGTGCGACCATGCGAACCTTAACCGTCGACTTCTTCTCGCTCCATTTTCAGCTGGCATCCAAAATTTGTCGATTTTAAAACAACATTTCGTTTGAACCCTCATGGTTAAAATAATAAATAATAGAACCACACAATTTTTTTGGAAACTCTGTACTGAACTAATTAATTCTTAAGATAAGAAATATTTAAGTTATGAAACGCCATAGCACGAGACGAGGTATTGAACCCATAATTCTACGGTGAGAAAAGTATTTTTTTCTCAATATTTATTTCGTATCAACAAGCTACTTTTATTTTTGTGGGCAGCCATGTTGCGCTCCTAAGAGCCCCGATGTCGCGTGGGAAAGATCTCACCCGAAGCAAGCTCGTGAAATACCGTGACACCTCGGCGGACCTCGAGTGCCCGATAATTCTTTAAATTCACGGAATTCTATATAACGAGGGATTTTGGCAATACAGTAAATAAAGAAATAAATAAGTTAAATTATTCGTAAACCCTACGTGAAGACAGAGCCCCCAGGGAAAAACATAAATGCAGTTAAGCCTAAGTACATGTCAGCGTCAGATCAGTGAACTAGCTCCACGTGCCAAGGTCAATGGATGAAGAAAACGCGCGAAACGCACGGGCAGAAAAATTTATTTCCCCTGTTGTGAGTGCGGTAAAATTATAAGATTAACATCTAAAATAATTACAAGCCTGTCCGGAATTCTGGGACAAGTCTCATAAAAATCGGTCTATTGGACGCAAAATTGGCAGATTACGCAATCAAGCTTAATAGTGTGGATAGCGTCCCTCCTGAGATTATAAAAGGAACCCCCCAACGTATATTTTTCAGTGTCGATCTGGATCTTGAAGCAGCGGGAGCTTACGCCCGTCGTCAGTGGAAAATTGCACCAGATTGATCTACAAACAACTAAATACATGTCCGTGGCTGAGGTCCATATACTCGGTTAGCAAGAGAAGGTGACTGAAATGTTCTGAACGTTTGCCGACGAACTATGAAAGTGTAGGCGTTTGTTAAAATATACACAGCAGATTTTATTATATCACCTCATGTACGTTTGAAAGTGGTAAGAGAGTTGGGGAAGCTATTCAGAGTAGTTTTGCTTTCTTTATCTGTTGAACACCTGTTTTGTTGGAGTAACAGAGAGAGACAACTTTGGGAACGAACCAGACAGTCGCAGTTGACTGCAGAACGAGGGAAGTTCGTGGTGTAAATTATAGAGAAAACTGCGTGATTTGTGTGGTAATTTAATATCGTGTGAAAAAGGCAGTGTTTGTAAGAGTGAGATGTTGGAAATGATAATGTTATTTGTGCAAATGTACGGCTAAAGGCACGAGGTCAGCTGGCGACGATGTAGCCAGAATACTGGGAATGACTCCATTGTGCAGGTCTGTCTATATTTGTATTATGTCGTAGTTAGATTTTATTGTTCTGTCCCAACAAATTTTTCAAGATGATTGTCGGGTTGATATTTGTAATTATCAGGCGAAAGGTGTTGTAATTTTTGGTCAGCGTGTAAAAATTTCAGTGTGTAAATTTCACGTCAAGAAACTGTAAAATGCGACGTTTAAATTTGGTGTCAAAGTTCGATGAGATATTGTCCAAAGCGAGGAATTTTGGAAAGTTATAAGTGTAAATTAGTCGTGGCGAATATCTAAATTTCAAATATCAGTTGAATTCGGAAATGTTTCTCGATAATAATAATATTAATAATAATAATAATAATAATAATAATAATAATAATAATAATAATGTCTACCGCGGGATAAAGAAATTTTTCTATGTTAAAAGTGCATTTAACCATTATATTTTTACAAGGATCGCAGGCATTCAAAGAAAATTTCAGTGAAATTCGATAGAGTTACATTTATTCATGGGAAGTAAAATTTTGGGACATCGTGTATATCAATGATACGAGAAAAATCGCGGTGTGTTCTTAGATTCTCGAGGTCCGAAAGTCGTAATAACAGTAAAGTAAGAGGTGTGTTTTATAGTGGTCGTTGTTTTCACCAGAGGATTGAATTATGAAAAAGGGTCTTGGAAATATAAGAAAAAAAGATTGAGAGCGAAGAATTTATATGTATGTGGAGATGAGAGGGATAGGAATATTGAAGATGAAATGAAGCCTGGATTTTAAGTGATACCGCTGGGATAAGGCGAGGAGAATGAGTTTGAGACAGGCTATATTTTGCCGAGGAAGTATTTAGGAAACAGGCTGTATTGAGACAGGCTGTAGTGTTTTCCGCTACCAATCCGAAATTTGAGACGACTACTATGTGAAGCACCGTAGATTTCTAGTGCGATCCCAAGTGAAAACGACTCTAGTAAAGGTTAAAAATCATGGTAGTAAACGTCCAGTGACTTGTTACGTAAAGCCCGTATGAATATTAAGATAATGTGACCTCAAGTATAAAAGAGCATTTAGAACACATGGTTGGTGTTGTATTGAATTTCGTTTCACTGGATATGTATTGATATAAATAGTTGGAATTGACGATAGGCGATTTGAGAGTTTCTAATGCGGTAGTGATGATTATTATTTTGAAGGCATCCACTAAATGGTAGACGTGTGTTGGGAATTATCATTGCTTCCCTAAAAACTTCATTGCACAGGCTGAGATTGTATTTGAGGTGGAGAATTGTTCGTCACGTACACTGACTGACAGAGCAAATCCAACACCAAGAAGCAGTGGTCAGAACTTTATGCCAATTGCAGGGTAGACTGACGTCACTGAGGTATGCTCATGATGTGAAATGCGCCGCTGTGCTGCGCACGTAGCGAACGATAAATGGGACACGGCGTTGGCCAATGGCCCACTTCGTACCGTGATTTCTCAGCCGACAGTCATTGTAGAACGTGTTGTCGTGTGCCACAGGACACGTGTATAGCTAAGAATGCCAGGCCGCCGCAACGGGGGCATTTCCAGCAGACAGACGACTTTACGAGGGGTATGGTGATCGGGCTGAGAAGGGCAGGTTGGTCGCTTCGTCAAATCGCAGCCGATACCCATAGGGATGTGTCCACGGTGCAGCGCCTGTGGAGAAGATGGTTGGCGCAGGGACATGTGGCACGTGCGAGGGGTCCAGGCGCAGCCCGAGTGACGTCAGCACGCGAGGATAGGCGCATCCGCCGCCAAGCGGTGGCAGCCCCGCACGCCACGTCAACCGCCATTCTTCAGCATGTGCAAGACACCCTGGCTGTTCCAATATCGACCAGAACAATTTCCCGTCGATTGGTTGAAGGAGGCCTGCACTCCCGGCGTCCGCTCAGAAGACTACCATTGACTCCACAGCATAGACGAGATGTGCACGCCTGGCATGGTGCCGGGCTAGAGCGACTTGGATGAGGGAATGGCGGAACGTCGTGTTCTCCGATGAGTCACGCTTCTGTTCTGTCAGTGATAGTCACCGCAGACGAGTGTGGCGTCGGCGTGGAGAAAGGTCAAATCCGGCAGTAACTGTGGAGCGCCCTACCGCTAGACAACGCGGCATCATGGTTTGGGGCGCTATTGCGTATGATTCCACGTCACCTCTAGTGCGTATTCAAGGCACGTTAAATGCCCACCGCTACGTGCAGCATGTGCTGCGGCCGGTGGCACTCCCGTACCTTCAGGGGCTGCCCAATGCTCTGTTTCAGCAGGATAATGCCCGCCCACACACTGCTCGCATCGCCCAACAGGCTCTACGAGGTGTACAGATGCTTCCGTGGCCAGCGTACTCTCCGGATCTCTCACCAATCGAACACGTGTGGGATCTCATTGGACGCCGTTTGCAAAGTCTGCCCCAGCCTCGTACGGACGACCAACTGTGGCAAATGGTTGACAGAGAATGGAGAACCATCCCTCAGGACACCATCCGCACTCTTATTGGCTCTGTACTGTACCCGCTCAAAGCCTGAGTCCCAACCAGCATTTATCTCAGGGAGTGTTACGGTCCGAATCCATCGCAACATATACTCAATAAAAAATATTTTGAGATATAAGATCTCAAACTAAATGTAAGGGCGCCATCCAATCACTACTACAGGGTTGAACGGGACACTCTAATCTTTAACTTTAAGGCTCATCATAAAACACACAAATTATATATATCCAGATCAAAGGGAAATTATGAAGGCTCCGTCCTAGGGATGGGGACGGATATTTAAACGGTCACCAAGGGTTTACTATTCTACAAGAACAAGAACCTGGAACTGTTTCCTTGCAAATGCTAAAGGAGCATTTTATTTAAGTAAACAAATGAAATTTTACACACAATCAAAATCTGTTGACCCTTGATTTGCCGGTAATTTGGCAAATTATTCCTGAAAAATGATTACATAATATTTGTCACTGTTGACCACCCTTCCATTTGGGTGGTGGAACCGTTGATATCTGAAGGTATCAGATTTACCTTCGTTAACACCATGACCATATTTGATCATGGACCAATTACCTGTTGGCTAAGTAGGCGCGATCACATGGACCATGTTATCGCCTCCACTTTGATTGAGATGAGACCAACCCGGGAAACTACAAACTCTCCCCGGGTTCCTAACCAAGATATGCTAATCGTTAGTTGAAGGAATACGACAAAGGGACTCTAACCTAATGGTCCAGATGTAGGGATTTGCCTTCATTTTACACATATTAACTTAACTTATTATTTACAACCAATTGACATTATTACGTTAATTCGCCAGCTGACTTCCCTAGTATCATCCATCATCAGCATCCGAAATAATAAGAAAAATAAATAAAAAAATATGTTATTAAATATTATTATTATTATTATTATTATTATTATTATTATTATTATTATTATTATTATTATTATTATTATGTTTTGTGGAGATCATGATTATCGTAACCCGTAATCATCCTCGGACTAATATTTCAACTTTTCGCGATTTTTATTATTTTCATCTGAAATAAATAAAAGTAGCTTCTTTGATTATTCTTCTTCTCCTTCTTCAAATATTCTCATCATTATTATTATTATTAGTTCAAAATCTCAAATTTTTCATTTCAACTCCCAACATCATTATTATGTCCAAAATATATAAAAAAAATTCTTCTTCAAAAAAGTAGATTTTTTAATATTTATTATTATTATTAATTTTAAAAAATTTTAATTTCGCCTGTTACATGGTAGTCCACTCTTAATATGTTTAACGCATAACCCCTTTTACAATTCCGATTTATTTTGGCACTAATCAATCCAGATATGATTTACTTGGAATATTATTATTATTATTATTAATTTTTAAAACAATTAATTTCGCCTGTTACACGGTAGTCCACTCTTAATATGTTTAACGCATAACCCCTTTTACAATTCCTATTTATTTTGGCACTAATCAATCAAGATATGATTTACTTGGAATATTATTATTATTATTAATAGTATTATTTCGAGAATCTTTATTTTTATTCCTCATCTTTATAATTTAGTCACATACGTTCTCTCACAAACAGAAATCACCAAGATCCGAATTCACATCGGTCGGGACATACTAGTGTTCGAATCCGCAACCTTATTTTCGTACTGCCGTTAATTCATGGAGACCATATGCTCCTAAGACAATTCTCAAATCCCATAACACCTCGCAGTTGGGCAAATACCTCCAATCTCTGCAAGTGTTAAATTATTCCTTCCTTTTCCATTTTGAAGTCCATTTATCCATTGGAACTCTTCAAAACATTTTCACTAATTAACCCTCGGTGTGTGGACTTTATTCTGCCACTCAATACACCGGTATATAAATACAACCTCTATGTGGGCCTTAAGATCCATCTATTTCTTCATCAACATCAGTACAATTTACTTTCATTTCAGGCCGGATTTCTGTCCCACAAAACTCCAAATCTCAACTTTTGGCTCAAATCCCTCTGGATCTCAAACATAGCGTGACCATATTATAAAAGTGCCTATCTCGTTTCTACCAAATTTATTTATGATTATTATGGAGTCCAAAAACGTTAAATCAAAAATTAGTGTTAAAACCGGATTCACTGCACAAACTATAATTATTCACGGCACATGTGATCTCCATATTTAAATTACTTTACTTTGCAATCATTCTATCCAACTAAGCCCGTGCCTTTATTCTCAAAGATTATTATTAAACACGCCTTTACACATTACCAAATTTTAATGTATTACTTCGACACTTGTACATATTATTATTATTTTGTCCACTGGCGAACTTCGCGATATTTACAAACAAATCAATGGACTTCATTCCGTCCCACAACAATTTAAATCACTTGGCAATCCTACCTCTGGATTATCTTAACAACATGCCTTAATATCTATAAAAATCCCGATAACGGAAAAACACTTTGGAAGCACTCCTAAATGAATATTTACATTATCTTTACGTGAAACGTGCTCCATATCATAGCAAACAACTCAAGCACTTGAATGAACAACTCAACCCTACTATACTCTATTTAATAATCAAAATTATGATGAGTGCTCGATCTAATCTACATATTAATTTGTCCCTTTGTCTATCTATCTTTGAATTTATACGAGTCGTAACGGCTCGTTTCACAATCAAGTTACCATGATAAAATAACATGATTTCCTCCCCCTAACGATAGCAATCTATAAGTATGTTAAAAGGTACTCAACTCTGCCATTGTAGTCTGCTAAAACCGGACGAGAAGCCATAGCCCCTCCGGTTTTTAGCAATGCATTCCACTGGTATTCATGCCAGCTTGAAGAATTAATCCTTGACCCTTTTCAACTTTACACATTTTGAATAAAAACAAATAAATTAAATGTTGCACTTTGGAATAATTTCCACCCTAAATTCTATTCACAAATTTTACACTCTCGGCCTTGTATCTAGCCCACTTAATGTAGATATACATTCTTCATTCCTTTCCCGGACACTAGGAACATGGGATACCTCGGGATTCCCTTTACAACGGCCCGTGCGCGCACTTGAATTTCCCGTCTCACGTTCGTGTAGCTGACCAGGTATCAGTTTAGAATCGACTGTGTACTAGGTGACATAAACACTCGTGACCGTTCTCATGTAACGCACTTCCTAATCTGTTGGTAGATTCTCACACTCCGTAAGTTATGCTTTACTGAGTCCTGTCTATTTGAAACACTTCATACTAGTATACTGCTCAAGCCTGTAATATGAGCTACATCACGTCATGAATCACTGTACTATGTAACAATATAATACTTCGAACCCTACTCCACGAGTAAGTACACACTCGCACCCCTGGCGTAGTCACGGCTCGAACACACTGTCAAAGTAGTTACGCACCACGGGCGTGGTGACCGCTCGAACACAATATCAGAAGTACTTGCGAGTCCTTGTCTACGACCTCATATTTATACTTGTATCCCCACTCTTCCGAGTTCAACGGAGGTCATCTGGGGACGCACAGTCCCGATATCTTCATACGACATTTTGCGGTTTGGCCCGTGGCTTTAATATATGATCCAATGATGTAATTATGTTCTCAAATGCTCTATACCAATTCTCAACTATTATCGTTCGCTGGTAATGGATATATTCGCGAATGTAGCTGCCGTATCCCGACTCGGGGTTTCGCGCTCTTTTGTGGCTTCCTTTGACTTCAGCCAATCAGCGAATAGCGTCCATGAATTCTCAGAATTACACCATGCAATCTCCCGCAATTATTAACTTTATATGAGTTTTATGGTATAGTAAGGCTCCTAAATTCCACTTTATTCTGAATCGATATTTCACTTCTTTCTATCAGTTTAATCCACGGAGTTAGCCTCGCTAGCGCTTCTTACAATACGAAGTTGTCGCCTTGCTTTGGTCAAGTGAATTTTTCCATTGGCCCACCTTAACCACGTGACCGGGAAGGCTCATATTTTTTTCTTCCCGTGCCAACCCCGCTTTCAACTCTCGCTAGTTACATGGAGATACCCCTACGTCATTTCTCAGAAATTTGCACTCGGCTCTCTGCGCTGTTGCTACTACCAAGACTGCCCGGGGCTATGAAAACTTTGGCAACAAGTTGTTACAATTTCTGAGAAACCTACTTCTGTCACTCATTGTGTTTGTTAATCTCACTGGAGACAGCAGTCTGTGGTATGGTGAAACCTGCCCTCTCGGCCTGGCCTGTTCTTACTGTATGTACAGTAAGATACTATTTATTCTGATAATGAAATATATATTCCTCAATAATTCATCATAATTACAATTGCATGACGCTTATCACACCCCCACCAGGGTGCAGTACCTCGACGTGTTTCTGCGTGCATCGCCGCTCGCGGTGGTCCTACATCCTAATGAGTCGATGCCGTCCGCATTGTGTAACCTGCATATCGGTTTGAAACAAACATCAATTATTCTTCCGTGCCGACTCTGTTTGTTCCCCAACTTTCATCCCTTTCGAACCACTCCTCCTTCGTGTTGCATTTGCTCTGTCAGTCAGTGTATATTTATTTTCGAGTTCACGTATTGTAACGATATAGAGACTTACTGTATTTTTCGACTTGCATTCGTTTAATAGTAAGAGACGTTGTTCCGTTGTGTGTTATTAGTCTGACCAGGTTTAGTATTGAAATCTCAGAGTTTGTTTGAAATTGCTAGTTCGCCTGATATGTTAAGGGATGCGTAGTACGACCCATTTTTGACGCCCGACGATAGATTTAGGACGTCAAATGTTATCCTTGGAGTTACTGATGATGAGACGTCCTAATTCACGCCCGACGATAGAATTTGGAAGGTATCATGTACATAGAGATTAGTGTTAGGATGTACAGATTTTAAGTGAGCCCGACGATAGGTTTGGGATGTCAGCTGTACACACTCAAGTCTCAGATTAGATGTTTCTTTTGTTTTTGCGAAGTGGCCTGGACGAAGGTAGCACCTACAGTAAAATATAAATTATGAAGAGGGTCAGATCGGTAATGATGAGGCCAACTAGTGCGTAGCTCCAACAGCTGTTGGTGTTCCTTAAGATAACGGGGCCGCTATCGGCGAATGAGGGTTGCCCAAATGTTGGATATCGACCTGATGGAGATTAAATATTTTTACTGTAATTCTCCGTGCGTGTTTAGTTTTAATGACTTCGATATGTTATTTTATTTTACGGACTTAATTGTTTTGTCGTTCTGACGTCCGTTTCGTTTTGATAGTGTGCATATTGACACTCAGTGTATTAGTGTGAGACTTGAGTTGCGAATGCGGTTTCGATTCGTCAGCCAGTAACACTATTTTATTTTCAATCTTTGTCGTACTTTCATTTTATTCGTAGTTGAATTTGATTAAGTAATCACTTTATAAGTAGTGTGTTGGGACAGACAATAAATAGATAGATCTGTAATGGTAGTCATAGTTTTTCAAGGGAAATAATTCCTTAAAGTTGTAATATTTTTCAATGTGGATTGGTAATTTTATTAAGCGTAACAAAACCATTTCTAACCTGAAAATAGGTTCAATAATAATACTTTTCAAGTGACTTTCCACTTTTTAATTAACTTCAGTATTTGGCATTTCTTCTAAATGCGTGATGAATAAGTGTTTCCTGCATTTCGCAGTTTTGTTCCTTTAGAACGACATAACGTAAGATCCTCACGGATCATGTTGTTGTTGGTTCCTTCCGAACAGCTGTTTGGGTGATGCACATTTAGCATCGGGATTACCTTATCACTTAAGGGTGTCATGAATGACAAATACATGGTGGAATTTTATTTCAATTGTGAATGATGCTGTTAACTCGTAGTGAACACCATGCTTTCCCATAATATTTCGCAACCTATCCAAAGCAACTGATAGTCAATTTGGTTCGATTAAGGGTCCATTCGGCGGGTGTTCCGTATCCGTAAAGGGTATTCGACTGGTGGATAACCTTAATTGAGAGAAAATCAGGCGTTCTACTTGTTGAAAGTCAGATTTTCCACGGATCGTGTGGATTAACTCTCAGTTCTCGTTTGGAATAATAGGTGCCCGGTTTTCAGGTCTTCCCTTTTTCAGTTTTTCAGTTTCGCTGTCCACTAATGTACTAACTTCTCCGAAGCAACTCTTCGATATTGTAAGAAATAAATCAACGCTATGCAATGTGACTGTGTTTGAAACATTCAATAATAAATAATTCATTTTTTTTAAATTTCAAGAATGTATATTAAATTAATAATGTTGTCGTGCTATTTCGATTTAATAAAAGTTAGTAAGCACATTTTGCTCCTCATTTCAAGTAGTTAGGCTCTCTTCTGAACCCCATCGTTTGGTTAAGATCGTGACCGAATTTATTCCCGCAACGACCCATGATTTAAGAGTTCTAGATTGTTCTACTGTAGCAGCCGTGGCCGACCGACGATGGAATGGTAAGTTCAAGGGTTCAGTATACAGAGTTTGAGGTTGATTCTTCCACTCACAATCAGTTCTTGTGTCACGTGTCCACCTGTGGAGATTTCTTGATGGATACAGTAATAATGCATCTGTGTCTTGGCACAGGCCAGAGCAGAATGCAGCTTCCACTCAAGTCCCAGTCTCATTTATGGCTGTGAGGGTGTGGAAGCAGGTCGCGAATAGTGCGTCTGGGTGTTATTAGGGGTGTTAGTAATAGAGTCAGTCATGCTGTAATAGCACTTTCTTGCCGACCGAGGAAGGCAATAACAAATTACTTCACTCCTCACATTGCCTAGTACGCTTCATTTTTGAGCCACCACTAATTTTGGCAGTTTCCTTCTAGGGCCCGGATTTTTATGCAGTAATAAGTTAGAATGCAAACTTACTGATGAGGGTAACAAGTATAGACTACCCTGCACAACAGTTATGCTATGAGATTTTCATAAATATTAGGTGTATGGACCATCAAAATTCCTGGAATTATGTAACTCTCACTAGATTACGGAAGAGTAGGCAGAGGACACTTCCTATTAACCAAATTAGTTTGTATTCCAACCTATTACTGCATAAGAATCCGGGGTCCGATAATTCCATATTTTGTGAATATTACATATTTCGTTAATATTTACAAGGGTTTATGCATGCTACATATTTCGCACTTTGATTTTACATAAAAATCTGAGAGCTACTTATGACGGTCCTCCCTACTTAAACTTCTCCACAGGGTACAATTAATTCTTTATGTTAGGTTGACTACAACCACGTATGGGAGATGGTGGTGTGAGAGGTTATTGAATACGATATTACATGGTGATTCGGATCCCGGATTCTTATGCAGTAATAGGTTGGAATGCAATCTAATTTGGTTAATAGGAAGTGTCCTCTTCCGTAATCTGGTGAGAGTTACATAAATTCCATGAGTTTTGATGGTCCGTACCCCTAATGTTCATGCAAACCTCATTAGACAACTGTTGTGCAGGGTGGTCTATAGTTGTTACCCTCTTCAGTAAGTTTGCATTCTAACCTATTCCTGCATAAACATCCGGGCCCTACGGGATGATAACCTTTGTTGGTGCTATCTGAGGATCCAACCTACCTCTGGACTGATAACCTAACAAACTACTGACATGTGTACGTGTAACGATCTCTCTTATGTAACCTATACTCGTGAGTCTGTGACGACCTGTGTTTTAGCTTGTCTATAAATGATGGATCACAAAAAGCTGCGCCGTACCTTTAAACGCGCAGAACTATTTTTAGAATATTTTTCTTGAGATTTAACGACGCACCGACTCAGATAGGTTTCCGACGACGATGGGCTCGGAAACGGGTTGGACAGGGGAAATAAGCATCCATGGCCTTAACTAAGGTATAACCCCAGCATTTACCTAGTGTGAAGTCCGACTCGTTGGCTGAATGGTCAGCGTACTGGCCTTCGGTTCAGAGGGTCCCCGGTTCGATTCCTGGCCGGGTCGGGGATTTTAACCTCCATTGGATAATTACAATGGCCCGAGGGCTGGGTGTTTGTGCGGTCTCCAACATCCCTTTAACTCACACACCACACATATCACTATCCTCCACCACAATAACACGCAGTTACCTACACATGACAGAAGCCGCCTACCCTCATCGGAGGGTCTGCCTTACAAGGGCTGCACCCGGCTAGAAATAGCGACACGAAATTAAAAAAGAAACTTAGTGTGTAAATGTGAAGCCGCAGAAAACAGTCTTCTGGGCTGTCGACGGTGAAGTTCGAACCAATAATTTCCTTAATATAAGCTTAAAACTATGGAGCCTGTACCACGCAGCCAACTCGCTCGGATAGAATATGCAGTATGTAGCAAAATAAATAGTCAAATTTCCTAGAGCAGCTTATGTTGAGGAATTATGATCACATTAAAATGCCTGTTAATACACTGCGAACGCATGTCCTTAATCGGTCCCAACTCTGTTCGTAGTCATTAACAGCCTTTGCTTCATAACCGGAAGCCGACTTCCACTGGCATACCAGTTAAACAAGTCTCTTAGTCTTGACTCGCCACGCAATATTATTCCCTCGAAATAACAATTAACATCATTACCAACAATTGTGGACGATGTTAATTAGAAGACACGAGAGTAGTGATACGTATATTACTAATCGTGGTAATTCCGTGCCGAAGTCCTCCGAGGACGATGAGCAACATCTGTCATGCTAGGTACCAGCAGCGTGAGATAACTCTAGCTGCTTTAATGTCAGAAACTCATGCAGGTTTTTGGCGACGCCGGGGCAGGAAGAAGCTAAAGGTAGTGGTAGTGACCTTAATTTACAGCCCTAACGTAAATAGTGAATGACCGAGCTCGATAGCTGCAGTCGCTTAAGTGTGGCCAGTATCCAGTATTTGGAAGATAGTGGGTTCGAACCCCACTGTCGGAAGCCCTGAAGATGGTTTTCCGTGGTTTTCCATTTTCACACCAGGCAAATGCTGGGTCTATACCTCAAGTAAGGCCACGGCCGCTTCCTTCCCACTCCTAAACTTTCCCCATCCCATCGTCACCATAAGACCTATCTGTGTCGGTGTGACGTAAAACAAATTGTAAAAAAGACAGTGAATGAAGCGGTGTGCTAGGAATTAAAAACACACCTAAGGCCTTGTAGAAGGCTGTATTTTGAAATTCAACCCTGGTAAATGAAATAAAATTGACGAAAACCTCAGGGAGATCATACATAGTTACCGGGATTAAAACCTCTAGCATCCAGCCTTGCATGCAGCGAATCCGAGCTGCCTTGACAGCATGTGTGACTCAAACTTATTAGCATGAGTTTCATTTGTTACCTCTTTCATGGAATGTCCCCGAGAACTTGGGACACGGGACTGACCTGTAGGTGGATAATGGGATTAAGTAGCCTTGTTACACAGCGTTTACACAAGTCACGCTATGACTTAACATATTATTTTATTACAGTAAGAAGATACATTTCCTATTCAGTAACTAAATTAAGAAGTTTGAGTCATTACATATTCGGACAAAATTGTCTGTAAGTCATGCCCTTACACATTTATTTCACACACACACAAACGCGCGCGCTTACGCGTTTGAAATCAGACATCATCTGGTTTGTTGAAGATATCGATATTCAGTTTCCTAAAAGATAAATTGCAACTAAATACGCGTGAAATGACGTACAGGTGTCCTTAGTACATCAAAATTCATGAATCTAGCGATACCATCCTCGTACGTTTTAATGCAGTTATCCTGAAGTCTGCAACCTGAATAGCTGATCTTACCAAAATGTGCGCGTTTCTGAACGTTTAGGAGTCACGATTTAGTAAACGAAACGAACAAGACAATGACAATTCTATTATTACACTAATAATGGTGGTTCGTGATGTGGGTTACTTACACTCTTGTTCGTAAATCTTACACAGAAGCTGAGTGGCATAGTAAGTTGTCCTCAAATTTGGGGTACCAATTACTATGGAACAGGAATGGGCATCTCGGATATATGACGTGTACCTCCTTGTGCTCAGGCCACAAGGACTATCGAAATCCACGATTGGTCCCTAAACCGTCAGAGGAGAAATTTTCACTATGACTATGTGTAAGGTTAGCACCGTACTTCTCAGAAAATTACCGCACCCGCAGAATGTCCTCAGTAAGCCTCTGGAACTAAACCAGGCCAAGGTGCTAGTGGCAAATGGAGGATTGTGGAGGAGCTTGGTTTTCAGAGGCTTGCAGGCTGAACGCTTGAGGGTGTAACAATTCTTAATGGAGACTTGTTAATAATAATAATAATAATAATAATAATAATAATAATAATAATAATAATAATAATAATAATAAAGATATTTTAATAATGTTATTTGCTTTACGTCCCACTAACTACTTTTTAAGGTCTTCGGAGACGCCGAGGTGCCGGAATTTAGTCCCGCAGGAGTTCTTTTACGTGCCAGTAAATCTACCGACACGGGGCTGTCGTATTTGAGCACCTTCAAATACCACCGGACTGAGTCAGGATCGAACCTGCCAAGTTGGGGTTAGAAGGCCAGCGCCTTAACCGTCTGAGCCACTCAGCCCGGCAGATATTTTGGAAGGAAAAGAAGGCCAGCACGTCAGCTAAGCAAGTTCAATTTTTCTCCTGAGTAGGGCATAACGATGTATAATAATAATAATAATAATAATAATAATAATAATAATAGTAATAATAACCAACCCAATGGTATGCGGCTAACGAGCCTGCCTCTTAACCGAAGGCCCCAGCTTCGATTCCTGACCAGAGCAGGGATTCCTTGCCTGGATCTGTGGGCTGGTCACACCAGACACTTTCACTTATACCTCTTATACCTCTAATTTTATCTGGGATTGGTTTCCAAGAGTAAACGGTTGTAAGTACAAATACTTCATTGTATTCAGTGCTGAAATGAATGGAGATGGACAGGAGGGGTTGTCATTTTCGACTTCCAGGTAACTACATGAAGAGGATAAGAATTTACAGTCGATTCTCAGATAGTCTGGCTTGCTTGATTGCTGGACATTGTAAAAAAAAGGGGAAAGGACGTTGTATTTAAATCGTTCAATCAATCTAAATCATGATGGCTGACGCAGGAAACCACACTGGAACATTCAAATGAAATCAGCATAGACATTTTCAGTTCGCTGCATAAATTTTCCTCTTATTATGTCAATAGCAGATTGAGATGTTGGAGGAAGTAACACTAAACTATCCAAATGTCATACCTTACGACCCCTGTGTATGGTGATGGTATAACGGTGAGATGAATATATTCCCGACACATAATACGCCCTCAAATAAAGGCGGCCTAGGGCCCGGATGTTTATGCAGTAATAGGTTAGAATGCAAACTTACTGTAGAGGGTAACAAGTATAGACTACACTGCACAACAGTTGTGCTATGAGGTTTGCATAAATATTAGGGGTACGGACCATCAAAATTCCTGAAATTTATGTAACTCTCACCAGATTACGGAGGAGGACACTTCCTATTGACCAAATTAGTTTGCATTCCAACCTATTACTGTATAAGAATCCTGGGTCCGATAATAACTATATAAATATGTATAATTACAAAATCGTACCAAAACATTGTTTTCATTTATTTTTAGAATTGGCTTTACGCCACCGACACACACAAGTCTTATGGCGACGAAGGAATAGGAAAGGGCTAAGAGTAGGAATGAAGCGGCTGGGGTCTTAAATAAATCATCGCTGTTCCTATCCATTGTTTTCCTTAAGATTAGTCACGCCTCCCAGCCACGTATTAATATAGAGTCCATCAGAACAATATTCGTCGTGTTCATTTTCCTATGCCTACGTGTAAAGGAAAATGAACCTTACCGTACCGCACTCTAGGAATGTATGTTTGAATGACTTATTTATGCACTCCTACAGTATAATGAACTTAAGGTTCATTTTTCATTACACGTTACCATACGATAATGAACACAACGAAAATTGTTCTGATGGACTGCATATACAAATGTGGCTGGGAGGTGTGACCAGTTTTAAGGAAAATATTGGATAGGAAGAGCATTGTGAGATATGACCTTTTGCTCGAACATCAACGAAATACTCCACAATAACCTATGCTTACTTACTTATTACTATATTTTGCACTGAGTTACTACATCTTCTGTACACCTACGTACAAGAGTGATGAGCCTCCTTTAGCCTTCAAAACTGTCGAAGGATATTTAGGCATTAATTCAGAATGTTGTTTGAAAAGTTGTTCAGGAAACATGTCCCGTAACTCGATTTTTGCAGGCCTGAAGTGAGCAGATCCTCCTAGCTCATCTCAAGGAACCTCATTAGGAGTAAGCAAGTGTAAAAAGTAAAGATCACGATCACGTTCGTGAAACTACTGCAAACTGTGCTTCGGACTTTGAAAGCTTGCGCATTGTTCTGCTGGAAGGAGACTTCATCAGCAACAGTGGTCCGAACCGAGCGAGCTGGCCGCGCTGTTAGGGGCGCGCAGCTGTGAGCTTGCATTCGGGAGACGTCGGGTTCGAACCCCATCGTCGGCAGCACTGAAGATGGTTTTCCGTGGTTTCCCATTTTTGGACCAGACCAATTGAGGTGCTGTACCTTAACCCATTGGCATATTAATTTTCTAGCTCTTCGTATGCCCGCGATTAGCATTTAATTTTGCTATCTATGCCTTGTATATGAATGGATAAGTCAAATGCCGTGGGATACACTATGTAGAATATGGGCCTATGTACGTTATTCGAGCATTTGTTATTCTTGTATATTATGTCTCACGCAGGTGACATTTTTGTAAGGAATTAATTATTACAATAAAATTGAAGCCAGTTGTGAGAATTGTGTACGGCCTTCACGTTTAACTTCTACAATGTTAGTTTTTGATTTAGATATAATTTTTTCCAAACTTTCTTATAACCAAACAGGTAAGAAAAATAGAATAGTTATGTAAATGAAAATTAGCGCCTCTGTTCATGTACATACCGATGACCTTCGATGTTAGGCCCCTTTAACAACAAGCAGGGAAGTACATACCGTACTGCATTTTGTGACATCGATGTGCTTTTTTGTTTAGTTCTAGGGATTCGGACATCATATTCATGGCTGTGCCGTCTTACTGCATGATGCTCTCGGAATGCAAATGGTTTAAGTATAAAAATTATAAAACTGGTAATTTAAGGGTTAGTAGACACATCAGTATGAGATAGTTCCATACGAATAATAAAATTAATCTCTTATTTAACGATTTGATTGCAGTATTTTATCAGAACACTGATACAGATGGCCATTTTTTCTGAAGACGAATGAAGCAACTCCATTTCACTTAGCAAATGGCAATTTTCTCACCGTAAATTTGTTGTTTTGTTCGGTAATTACAGTTGTTTTCATTTGTGTGAAGAAGCAAATAAAATGGAATGGATAGTTTTTATTGGTTTTACGTCGCACTAATTCAGACAGGTCTAAGTGTGATAAATGGGTAGTGAAGAGCTATCGGAACAATACCTGTTGTACCTTGCTACTGATAGGAAAAGGGAAGCACATTTTCTCCGAAGTATAAGTCCAGCCTAAATTACCAAGCAGATTGTTTCAAAATAAATGCAGCAGATGCCGGGCTGAGTGGCTCAGACGGTTGAGGCGCTGGCCTTCTGCTCCCAACTTGGCAGGTTCGATCCTGGCTCAGTCCGGTGGTATTTCAAGGTGTTCAAATACGTCAGCCTCGTGTTAGTAAATTTACTGGCTTGTAAAAGAATTCCTGCGGGACTAAATTCCGGCACCTTGGCGTCTCCTAAAACTGTAAAAGTAGTTAGTGGGACGTAAAGCCAATAACATTATATATTATGAAATTCAGCAGATCGGAAAGGAAGATCAGCACCCTCAGGAGCTTGACCAATGTGAGAAACGTCCAGGATTTGTTTGACTTATTATTATTATTACCATTTATTCCCCAGGTTTACCATCCTCCCATCAAAAATTTTCCAATGGTGTCAAATAACTGCCAGTCACTGCTTAATTCGCGGGTAATGATGAAATTCTGTACAATTAACTTTGGTTTTTTTTAATTTTTAATGCAAGCGATTATTTTAATGTACACTGTGAAATACTTCAACATTTACAGCGTACGAGTGAAGCAAGTCCATAATATTTAATTACATATATATTTCAGGTATTTATATTACAATTTTTTTTTCGTTAGGGCCATCTATGGACCACGGTGCTTGTGTTTTAGCTGTTTCTTGATGTCATCGTCGTTGTTTGCCACAACTGGTGTTCTTAGCGGTTGGTTTGACAGCTGTATTCTTGTTGGTACCTCGAGCTTTCCTGATGGCCCAGTAGTCCTTCATTCTCCGGCTAAATTCAATCTTACGTTCCTCAGACCACTTCCTGGTCTCGTCTTTTGGTCTGTGGTTAATTTCTGTGAGGGATGTTACAAAGGATTTTGTTTTAAGAGTTGTGTAATGGTTACTCCGATCAGCTATGTCGTTTTGATGTATATGGAGTTCCGAAAGGTCCTTATCCACTTGCTTCATCCACACGAATCCAGTAGCTTTGCCCTTGTTAGCAGCCTTGAAGATCCTATGGGATAACCTATTTGAGTCCATTCTGGATGGGTGTCCGTAAAAAGCCAGCCGCCTATGGCATCTATGAGATTTTCTTGGTGTTTATATAGCTCACGATTTGGTTGATACCATCGGCTTCCATCTGGTAAAATTCTTGGTCCCACTATCCGTCTCATGAACTTTCTTTCTTGTACCTCGAGGGCTCTTAGTGGGGTCTTCTTAGTTAAATATAGACACTCTGCTGCATAGAGGACTGAAGGTCTGATTACTGCATTGTAGTGTCTTAGTTTGACATTCATCGACAGATTTTTTGAAGCATATAGCTTTCTACAGGCATGGTAAGCCGTATCTAGTTTGAGTCTCCTGTGTTCAAGAGCCATTGTTTCGCTGAGGTCCTCTGAGAACTATTCCCCAAGGTACTTTACACTTTTGACTCTCTTGATGTAGATATTATCAATGACTCTCATCTTTCCAGGGGCATCTTTGATGTTAGTAACAAACTCGGTCTTTCCTAAGTTGATCAAAAGACCCGTTTTAACCGCTATTGAGTGCAGTGTTTATAAATAAAAATTTGTGCGTCTGAGTTTATTATTTGATTGTTTCCAAAACAATGAATATGTTAGTAACAGTTGCTGTGGACTTACACTGCTTATATTTTGAGTGCTTGATGGGTCTGAAGTTGTCTAATTACATGTATTACTGTGGTGTCTCAACTGTACATTCCTTTTTACGATTAACATGAAATCTAGCATGTCTCTGAAAGAGGTGTAACCTCGCCATTCTTCGAAGTCTGAAATCTTAAGTCGTGAAAAGTTATGTCAAGTATGACATCAGTGGTATTCGAATCCACTTGTCATATGAGCTCATGGGTACGCGCCACACTGCCAAGCGTTTTAAATGTTCAATACCTGGTCGGTACTACACCAACTACTCCTACTTATCTTCTCACGACAATATCAAGTTTCAATATCTCACTCATTTACATCACCCAAGCCAGTTCTTGTTACTGCATCCATAAATTTTAATAATTTCTGTCTCATACTCATTGTTTTTCAAGAACGATGAGAATTTTGTTTCGAAATTTGCACCCGTCCAAAAGATATTGCTAACTGAATTATGTTTTCTGAGTTATTGTTCACAGTTTCGCTATTATTGCTATTAATGAAGACTTATAACATTTCCGATATTCAGGTACGCGTACATCTGTGACTAGGAACTGACTGATAACTTCTAATACGCGAGATACCTGTGATATTGTGAGAGGTTAAATGTTCAGGCTACTTGGGCCAAGACTTGGCTGAACCGAGAAAAGTACATTAAAGGTACTTGTTCTCAACGCCAGGATTCGAACCATGGACCTCCGAACGGTACTATTGTTACTCCTGTTACATAGGCGGAGGTGATGAAATCAGCAACGATAATGAAACTTCGACTTTGGTGTTACATCTTTTATGTTTCAATTTCCAAATTCGCTTGCAATATGAACAATCGAGATTTGAGCCTGTGGGTGCATTCAGTACATATATCTGTAAAGAACGTGTCCTCATGCTCACTAATTAAGAGAGTTATTAGATGAGAATATGTATATTGAGCTCCTATGATCAGCTATGAATACTCGCGAGTGTGACTGTTACTGCACTTCCAGTTTAAATTATCGAATGGTTTAGTTCCAAACAAAACTTTGCATTCATGCAACTCTATGCTAATTAAAGTTTCAATTGGACTTTGCTTCCAGACTGCGGCTTAGCACGAATATGGGTCAATAGGTAATGCAGGATTGCACGAGGCTTCAGGTTCTCTAGGTCAGCAGACATCTCTACCGCTGGTGTGACAATATATAAAGATCTATTCGAAGTTGCTCTTTGCTATATTTGATGAAATAAGTCAATCACATCTCACTGCTCTCACTGCCGGTATGGTGCATGATTAGAGTTCAGCGTTTTCTTCATAATTAGATTTTTAATGAAGAGTAATGATTTTTAATTTCGTTCTTACCGAGTTTAGTGGCCGCACAACAAATAGCTCTTAGCTCACAACCCTTATGATGGAAGATTATGTTCCCTAATTTGGGTAGTACTGTTTCTCTCAGTTCTACATTTCAAGATAACTCGCTCCTTAGGGTATGGCAACAACTATGGCGTCAGGAAGGGCATCTGGCCGTAAAATAAGGCCAAGTTGACATTTGAGACACAGTTTTCAGCAGCAACCCCACCAGGGTATGGGAGAAAGCAGCAGATTAAGGTTTGATTTATGTAGAAAATAACAAATGTATTGATAGAAATTTAAAAATTAGCAAGGGAGGAAGAATTTCTTTTCTCCTCATTCCCTCCTTCGTGAACGTCCATAACTTAACCATTTAAGGCCCCGTACATCCAAATGTATAGATTACGAACAAGTTTCTTTCTCGCTTCATATTTCCCATTAGACAGTACCACAGGTACATTGCTTTGCTCTCTTTGTTACAGCTGTTTAATGTTCCAATAATCGCCAACGGTCTGTAGAACTCGGTTGTGAAATGTTCATCTGTATCGGTCCCTACCAAGATATGCAAACGGTTTCTGAAATTTTCAGGAAGTATTAAGAGAAAACTATAATTACAGAGTATTTGAGCTTTTGAAAGAACGCAAACTTATTTAGAAAAATCTCATGAAGTGAGGTTAAGTTGTGTATCACCCTTAACACTGAAGGACTCAAGCAATGCGGGACATTTAATTGTTAAAA
Organism: Anabrus simplex; assembly: GCF_040414725.1. Lineage (NCBI taxonomy): Eukaryota > Metazoa > Arthropoda > Insecta > Orthoptera > Tettigoniidae > Anabrus > Anabrus simplex. Next base: position 932,677,568 of record NC_090266.1, read on the forward strand.
TCTCGCGTAATTACAGTTAAAATTAACCTGTCATAAAATCAAAGAAGTAAAAAAATACGGTTATGAATTACAGCAAAGAAATGTGTAGGTAGTAAATTTTTGTAAAGAATATATATTTCTAGTATAAAAAACATAGAACACCTTATTTTGCAAAAGTTGTACCTTCGAGTCTGAAATTGATATAACAGTGCTTTCCTTCTGTAATTCTTATAATCCTCGTATTGTAGATATTTGGGGATGAAAGCCGAGGACTACCAAAGAGAGAAATCGAGCCTTAGGCGGAAAACAGTATCCTCTAGTGTCATCATGCGGAATGTTACAAATTAAGGTCATGATGAAATTTTATGAAGTTCTTATTACAGTAGAGTTTTATTAAAACTTGTGGGCTGTGGAATCAGCGGTAATTAATTAAGAATGCATCCCTCGAGACGACGCAAGCTTTATTTATTACGACTGCAGGAAAATGTTAACAAACAAATTATTGTAGAGCGGCATACTGTAAACAGTTATGTTGGAAATGTATCTCTTTCGCTTTAGCACTAAAGGATTATAGCTACAACAGTACTGTAACAATATTCGTGTAACAGGCACACGGGTACGGGAAAACAGTTTAAAGCTCCTTAGTTCTGACTTCTCACTCTGGAGATAATTTTAGATGACAGATTGTTCTCATTCAGTAATCTCTATACTAAAACCTAGTGAGATGGCCGCGTGGTTAGGGTAGCGAAGATGTGAGCTACCATTCGGAGGATTTCAGATAATAAAGGACGGACTTCAGGTTCCAAATCTGCTCGGCACGAGGTCACCCTTTATGAAACCACCTTGGCACTATCCGATTTGTGCATCTAACTGTTCCTCTGTCTTAGTCTGAAGAGTTTTTGAGAGGTGCCGCGGTAGTTGTTCACGTTCAACTTGTCACCTTTCTTGTGAATCAGGGCATAAGCCCAGCCGTTGGAGAGTTTCTGGGTTTCGCAAATATTGCAGATACTTTCTGTTAGTTTTCTCACCTGCGTATTGCCAGGCAGTTACAGAGTCTTCACCTTATACCGTGTTGTCCTAGAGTGACAATGATCTGTTTGCTTTCTTCTGGATTATTATTATCATTATTTTCTTTCTATATGATTAACAGTCAAAATATCCTACCAAAGAGAGCTTTTATGCATGCGCCGTTAGCTGGAGGCAATCGATCCGCCGTGCCGTGTCGTCCCCCAAGGAGCTGAGCCTTACACCACTGTCTTTCAAGATCGCAGCAAGCTATCATTTCATATAGTGGCCTTTCTCCTCACTCCAAACAAACGCTAGAACCCAGCGTTCTTCACTCTCTTACCGACAAGGATCGTTCAACGACCATCAACTAACGTAAACACAAAGTTTGAACCTGCATTACAACTGCTGGCGTCATTGATCTTCTGAGCCATTCGTGCAAAATTTGATTTTATTTACAAGTTTGTTTTTCAATAAATATTGACTTTACGTCACACGGGCACAGAGAGGTCTTATGGCAACGATGGTATAGGAAAGGGCTAAGAGTGGGAAGGAAGCGGCCGTGCCCTTAATTAAGGTACAGTCTCAGCATTCACCTGGTGCGAACACACGATAAACCATCTTTACGGCTGCCGATAGTGGGGTGCGAACCCACTATCTCCCGAATGCAAGCTCACAGCTGCGCGCCCCTAACCGCACGGCCAACTCGCTCGGTATTTACAAGTTGCTTTACATCGCACCGGCACAGATGGGTCTTATGGAGGCGATGAGATAGGAAAGTACTAGGAATGGGAAAGAAGCAGCTGGCCTTAATTAAGGTACAGCCTCAGCATTTACCTACCGAGCTCGATAGCTGCAGTCGCTTAAGTGCGGCCAGTATCGAGTATTCGGGAGATAGTAGGTTCGAACCCCACTGTCGGCAGCCCTGAAAATGGTTTTCCGTAGTTTCCCATTTTCACACCAGGGCCGCTTCCTTCCCACTCCTAGCCCCTTCCTGTCCCATCGTCCCCATAAGGCCTATCTGTGTCGGTGCGACGTAAAGCAACTAGCAAAGCATTTACCTGGTGTAAAAATGGGATACCACGGAAAGCCATCTTCAGGGCTGCCGATTGTGGGGCTCGAACCCACTATCTCCTGAATGCGAGCTGTGAGCTACGTGACTTAAACCGTGCAGCCACTGGCTCGTTTTATATAGTCCGTTTTCTACACAAATTTATCTGCATGGTCCTATCGAGAGGTAAACTAGATCAACTAGGAGAAAAAGTGTTTGACGGACAAATACTGTTTAAAGTTGCATACATCACTGTTTGGTGATCGTTATCGCCAATGTGTCTACTGAAAATATTCAATTCTTAATATTATCTTCGAAAATAGTGATTACACATGATTTATAACATAGTATTCAGCTGATCTTGCCACCAAACAACAACGATGGACTTGGTTGCAATTAGTTTCCAAACACTTTGATAAACATGGCACTTGTAGTGTAAAGTACAGTTATAAAGTATAAAATAGTAAAATGAAATCAGTGCGTAAGGGAACTTACTTAATGCACTCCTCAGCAGACTAAATGTAGTGATGTGTCGGTGGGACGAAAGCAAATAGAAAAAAAGTAGTGAAATGATTTAGTCGTGCAATGAAAGCTGGAATAGATATGGAGTTATAAATACTTTGTGAAAATGAAAACCTACAGCCTTTTTTCCAGTCATTTTATCGGGTCAGGGATGGAATGAATGAAGCCCCATCTAGTGGCAAGGATAGGAATTGTGCCGGCTGCCGAGGGCTGTCGCACTTCTCTGGGGCAATGATCAATGACTGACAGTTGAAATGAAATGCTATTGGAGAGCGTTGCTGGAATGAAAGAAGACAGGGTAAACCGGAGTACCGGGAGAAAAACCTGTCCCGCCTCCGCTTTGTCCAGCACGATTCTCACATGGAGTGACCGGGACTTGAACCACGGAGTTCGAGAGGCCGACGCGCTGCCGCCTTAGCCACGGAGGCACTTAACAAGACTATGTACTTGCAAGTATTGCATGAGTGACTGGAGTTATTATTTTAATATATATTCGTATATTTTAAATTGATAGGAGTAAAAACATTCTCTGGTACTACCTGCATACGTGTGGTGGTGCACCTTCAGATGCAAGGAAAACATTTCGACCTGAACGGATGTTACCTTGGACTTGAGTAATTCTCTGCAGCTGTTACTTCGGAACACCGTGTTCCGAACTGCTGTTCATTCATGGAACTGTTTTCCTGGAACTCTTTCTTTCTTTCTTTCTTACTCCGTTTACCCTCCATGCTTGGCTTTTCTTTCGGACTCAGGGAGGGATCACACCTCTACCGCCTCAAGGGCAGTGTTCTGGAGCGTGAGACTTTCGGTCGGGGATACAACTGGAGAGGAGGACCAGTACCTCGCCTAGGTGGTCTCACCTGCTATGCTGAACAGGGGCCTTGTGGGTGGATGGGAAGATTTTTTCTTATTTACAACTGGCTTTACGTCGCACCGACACAGATAGGTCTTATGGCGACGACTGGGAAGGAAAGAGCTAGGAGTCGGAAGGAATTGGCCGTGGCCTTAATTAAGGTAGAGCCCCAGCATTTGCCTGGTGTGAAAATAGGAAACCACGGAAAACCATCTTCAGGGCTGCCGACAGTGGGGTTCAAACCCAATATCTCCCGAATATTGGATATTGGCCGCACTTAAGCGACTGCAGGGAAGATTCGGACGGAGAGACAAGGAAGAGGGAAAGACGCAGCCGAGGTCTTAAGTTAAGTACCATCCAGGTATTTGCTTGGAGGAGAAGTGGGAAACCATGGAAACACTTCGAGGATGGCTGAGATGGGAATCGAACCCCCTCTACTCAGTTGACCTCCCGAGGCTGAGTGAACCCCGTTCCAGTCCTCGTACCACGTTTTAAATGTCGTGGCAGAGCCTGGAATAGAACTCGGGCCTCCGGGTTGGCAGCTAATCACACTAACAACTACACCACAGAGGCGGACTGGAACACTTTCTAAATAATTAAAATGTTATTTCGTTACGAATATCCTTTATTCTTTACCTGATCCTGCACACAATATTTATACATCAACTAGTGACTAATTCGTGATGTGTCTTCATTTAGTAATGTTCATTCTTGAGCAATGTCGAATTTTAAATTCATGTGGGCATTTAGAATACCTTCCTTCATAAACAGTCGCCAGGATTATTTTTATCACTATTATTCGTAGCCTTTTTTCCAATTACTTGGTGTCAGCGCTGTAAGTAGATTAAGCCTAGTTTTACGGACCGATGCCTTTCAAAACGCGAACCCTGTGTGGAGGGCTATATGCACCATTATGTGTATCTGTGGTGGTTGGTAGTATAAATGAAGATGAGTATTAAGACGAAGCACGAAAACCCTGCCCTCGTACCGGAGCTGTTAACCAGACGCAGCTACACTCCCGGCCTGGCCCGAATTCGACCACCAAGAGCTGGCAACTAATCTGGAAGGATATATGCAATAAATGGTTACCCAGAGTGGTTAGTGTCGGTATGCAGCTATCTAAATGAGATCATCCCTACTGGTGAAAAACTGAAAAGATTTGAGCAGCTAGTGGATGACAGATGTCCTCTATGTGACTCTACAAGTAGTATAATGCAGGGATTCTGGCGCCTCCGCCGCATCCTCCGCCTCCTCCTCCTCCTCCGCCGCCTCCTCCGCCGCCGCCGCCCGCGGGAAATTTGAATTTTGGCGGGAAATTTGAATTTTGGCGCGAGATTTGAATTTGTAAACAAAGCCACGTGCTTTTTGACAGCTGTCATCGACAACAACGCATCGCTAACCTCACTGCTGCCATCTTGACGGGCCTAAACCTCACTAGTGCCAACTTAACCTAAGTAGCATGAGGTAAACAAACCCACGTGCTTTTTGACAGCCACGTGCTTTTTGACAGACAACAACGCATCGCTAACCTCAGTACTGCCATCTTGACGGGCCTAAACCTCAGTAGTGCCAACTTAACCTCACTAGCGCGAGGTAAACAAAGCCACGTGCTTTTTGACAACCACGTGCTTTTTGACAGATTTGTAAACAAAGCCACATGCTTTTTGACAGCTGTCATCGACAACAACGCATCGCAAACCTCAGTACTACCATCTTGACGGGAATAAACCTCGGTGGTACCAACTTAACCTAACTAGCTCGAGATAAACAAAGCCACGTGCTTTTTGACAGCCACGTGCTTTTTGACAGCTGTCATCCGCCATCTTTAAACTACAGAGCGCTGTGCTGCCCTCTTTCCTCACCTGTCATCGGCAGTGTTGCCATCTTGGCGGGCCTAAACCTTAGTGCTACCAACTTAACCTCACTAGCTCGAGATAAACAAATCCACGTGCTTTTTGACAGCTACGTGCTTTTTTGATAGCTGTCATCCGCCATCTTTAATCTATAGAGTACAGTGCTGCCCTCTTTAGCTACTTACCTTTGAAATGTGGTGGCGGATAATTTGAAAAATGCTTTTCGACAAGCAGCAATCTTTAATCCAGAGAGAACAGTGCTGCCCTCTATGTGGTGGCGGCAAATTGAAAAATTCCACGTGCTCTTGTTTGGAAACAAACTCACGTGCTTTTTTGACAGCTGTCATCTGCCATCTTTAATCTATAGAGCACAGTGCTGCCCTCTTTAGTTTGAAATGTGGTGGTGGTAAATTCCACGTGCTCTTGTTTGGAAACAAAGCCACGTGCAGCTGTCATCCGCCATCTTTAATCAACAGAGCACGGTGCTACTATCATGCGGGCAATTTCATCACCTGTCATCCGCCATCTTTAATCCACAGAACACCGTGCTGCCCTCTTTATGGCTACTACCTTAAGCACGTAGTAGCGGACAATTTGAAAAGTTCTGTTAGCTATCATCCGCAATCTTTAATCAAGAGAGCACCGTGCTGCCATCTTTAGCTAGATACCTTTGAAATGTGGTGGCGGCAAATTGAAAAATTCCACGTGCTCTTGTTTGGAAACAAACTCACGTGCTTTTTCGACAGCTACCATCCGCCATCTTTAATCAACAGAGCATAGTGCTGCCCTCTTTAGTTTGAAATGTGATGGCGGCAAATTCCACGTGCTCTTGTTTGGTAAACATAGCCATGTGCTTTTTTGACAGCTGTCATCCGCCATCTTTAATACAGAGAGCACCGTGCTGCCCTCTTTATCGTAGTAGATGTAAATTCGTCACCTGTCATCCGCAGTGCTGCCATCTTTAGCTAGATACCTTTGAAAAGTGGTGGCGGATAATTTAAAAAGAAAAATTCTACAGCAGCCCTCTCTCGACGCTAATTGCATAAGATGGCGGCTATACATGACTCCTTAAGGGTGCTTACGCAAGATAGCTGCTATACACAGGTTCTTATGAGACGCCCTTGGGATGCTTGCGCAAGATGACAGTTATACATGGCTCCTTATGAGATGCCCTAGGGATGCTTGCGCAAGATAGCGGCTGCTCTTATGGGACGGCTTAAGGGTCCTTGCACAAGATAGCTTGAGACGCCCTAAGGATGCTTGCGCAAGATGGCGGACACAAGATGGCGGCTATACAAGTCTCCTTATGAGACGCCTTAAGGGTGCTTGCGCAAGATGGCTGCTGCTCTTAGCTTAGAGGCTAACGTGTCGTGCTAGTTCGATTCATTAAATTTGGGGCTTAAATACATAATGTTAAATATCTCGAAAACGGTGCATCGTAGAGCAAAACGGACAAAATTTTTCTACCCAATAACTCGGTTCGCAGTATGGGGAACAAGTAAAACATAGTCTAATGATGAGATCAACGGTTCGGTTCCTACTTAGGCCCTTTGGCATTCTCTCTGTTTTAGCTTGTATTGAAGCAAGTATTCGTAACATGATCAGGTTTAGCTATGGTAGAGAGTATAACGTGCCGTGCAGGTTCGATTCATTAAATTTGGGGCTTAAATGCAAAATGTTAAATATCTCGAAAACGGACAAAATTTTTCTGCCTAATACCTAGGTTCGCAGTATGAGGAACAAGAAAATCATAGTCTAATGATGGGATCAACGGTTCGGTTCCTACTTAGGCCCTTTGGCATTTGCTCTGTTTTAGCTTGTATTGAAGCGAGTCTTCGTAACATGATCAGGTCTAGCTATGGTAGAGAGTATAACGTACCGTGCAGGTTCGATTCATTAAATTTGGAGGCTTAAATGCAAAATGTTAAATATCTCGAAAACGATGCATCGTAGAGCAAAACGGACAAAATTTTTCCGCCTAATACGTAGGTTCGTAGTATCAGGAACAAGAAAAAACATAGTCTAATGATGAGATCAACGGTTCAATTCCTACTTAAGCCCTTTGCCATTCGCAGCTATCTATTTCTACAAGATGGTGGCTGCTCTTATGAGAAACAAGATGCCTTAGACGTCCTAGGGATGCTTACGCAAGATGGCAGACACAAAATGGTGACTATACATAGCTCCTTATGAGACGGCCTAGGGGTGCTCGCACAAGATGGCGGCTACTCTTATGAAGAAAGCTAGCTTAGAGGCTACTGCGCAAGATAACAGCTGCTGTTATGCATGTGGTGGAGGGCAATTTGAAATTCTATGTACTTAATCAACAGAGCACCCTGCTGCCCTCTTTAGCTGAAATGTGGTGGTGGATAATTTGAAAAATTCTTTTGACAGCTATCATCTTTAAAAACAATGGCGACTATACATAGGCTGTTAAGGCCTTATCATTCTCCTCCTCCTCCTCCTCCTCCTTCTCTACCTCCTCCTCCGCCTCTTATGTCAAGGCATAGCTTTATATCGAACAAGTTTAAACCTGCATCGCGAAGGCAAGCGTGTGCAGCGATAACATTATTGTGCATGTTTAGACTTTCGAAACATAAGAAGAGTAGAATCAAACGCTGTACTCGATACGACATGTGATCAGAACATTGATTGATGCGTTCAGAAAACAAAATAAGTGATCAAGACTAGAATCGAACAATGTACTCAATACATCATGTGTTTAGAATATGTCAGGGGATACGCTTGTTCTAAGAAGATCAGATTGAAACATAACAAGACTAGAATAGAACACTGTAGTCGATGTTGTTAACTTCAACATGTGATCAGAACATTGATTGATGTGTTCAGAACACAAAATAAGTGATCATGACTAGAATCGAACACTGTACTCGATACAACATGTGATCAGAACATTGATCGATGTGTTCAGAACACGAAATAAGTGATCAAGACTAGAATCGAACACTGTACTCAATACAACATGTGTTTAGAACATGTTAGGGGGTACCCTTGTTCTAAGAAGATCAGAATGAAACATAACAAGACTAGAATCGAACACTGTAATCGATGTTGTTAACCTCAACATATGATCAGAACATTGTTTGATGTGTTCAGAGCAAAAGTACAATTTTGATGATTTGCGCAGCTAACTCGCTCGGTAAACGATATAGCCAAAGTATATCTTCAAATTATTTACCTTCCGTCATTCGTCTTGTGTGTAAAAATCAGTCGAACAAGTTATCGCATAAACATGGCTGAAAAAAAAATCGTGATAGGGTATGGAACCCAGGGGTTACATCTTATCAGAAGGGCAAAAAGGATGAAAGGACTCTTCCTCCTCCTTACCGCACATTCCTTGGCTAAAGGGCTAATGGGCTAAAGGGCTAATGGGCTAAAGGGCTAAAGGGCTAATGGGCTAAAGGGCTAAAGGTGCAACAACCTCATCGATCGCTATCAGCAAGAACGCTTGTACTTTGTTAAGTGTAGAAAATTAATCTTTATTGGTAAATGGTTTTATGTTCAGAACAAGGAATGGAACCTAGGGGTTACGTCTTACCTAATAAAATCCCCGAGGTGCGATGAGTTACGTTTTTCGAACTAGTGTTTGGAACACTGAACTTTTCAAGATGGCAAGAGTGAGGTTAGCAATGTTCTGTTGTTGGATTTTAAATTCCACGCTACAACATGCATAAGGTGGCAGCCCTTGAGGTTTACTCCCGTAAAGATGGCAAGAGTGAGGTTAGCAATGTTCCGTTGTTGGATTTTTAAAATTCCCCGCTATAACATGCAAAAGGTGGCAGCCTTGAGGTTTACCGCCGTAAAGATGGCAGCAGTGAGGTTAGCGACGCTCTATTGTCCTTCAAAGTGAGGTTAGGGTTCGTCAAGAAGACAGCTGTCAAAAAAGCACGTGGCTATGTTTACCAAACAAGAGCACGTGATCGTGACGTCACGGTCACGTAATCAATCCTTAGCTCGACGTCGCTAAGAGCAGCATTAGGATTAGCTATTCTTAAAAGTCTTGGGAACAGAGCAGCAGTATGAATTGCTATGTTTTAAAGCGTGTACACATTACCTATCGACTTTGCATGTATCGACTCTCGTACTAAACTTCTGCAGGTAGATTGTGCTGCTATCTTAGCATAACTTATACGCATGAACTTAAAGTACAGAGAATAGCTATGTCTCAAAGCGTGTACACATTACTTATTGATTTTGCATGCAACAAATATCGTACTAAACTTCTTCCTCTACATTGTACTGCTATCTTAGCATAACCTATACACATGAACTTAAAAGTAGAAAGAATAGCCATGTTTCAAAGCGTGTACACATTACTTATTGATTTTGCATGCATCAAATATCGTACTAAACTCCTTCTGCTAGATTGTGCTGCTATCTTAACACAACCTATACGCATGACCTTAAAGTAAAAAGGTGTGTACACATCACCTATCGATTTTGCATGCATCGAATCTCGTACTGAACTTCGTCCGCTAGATTGTGCTGGTATCTTAGCATAACTTATACACATGAACTTAAAAGTACAAAGAATAGCCATGTTTCAAAGCGTGTACACATCAACTATCGATTTTGCATGTATCGACTCTCCTGCAAAACTTCTTCAGGTAGATCGTGCTGCTATCTTAGCATAACTAAGACGCATGAACTTAAAGTACAAAGAATAGCCATGTTTCAAAGTGTGTACACATTACCTATCGACTTTGCATGCAACAAATATTGTACTAAACTTCTTCCGCTAGGTTGTGCTGCTATCTTAGCATAACCTGTACGCATGAACTTAAAGTACAAAGAATAGCCATGTTTCAAAGCGTGTACACATTACTTATTGATTTTGCATGCATCAATCTCGTACTAAATTTATTCCGCTAGATTGTGCTGCTATCTTAGCATAACCTATACCAATGAACTTAAGGTACAATGATTAGTCATGTTTCAAAGCGTGTACACATCAACTATCGAATTTGCATGTATTGACTCTCGTACTAAACTCCTTCCGCTGGATCGTGCTGCTATCTTAGCATAACCAATACGCATGACCTTAAAGTAAAAAGAATAGCCATGTTTCAAAGTGTGTACACATTACCTCTCGATTTTACAAGCATCGACTCTCGTACTAAACTTCTTCCGCTAGATTGTGCTGGTATCTTAGCATAACCTATACGCATGGCCTTAAGGTACAAAGAATAGCCATGTTTCAAAGCGTGTACACATTACCTATCGATTTTGCATGCATTGACTCTCGTACTAAACTTCTTCCGCTAGATTGTGCTGGCATCTTAGCATAACTTATACACATGAACTTAAAAGTACAAAGAATAACCATGTTTCAAAGCATGTACACATTACCTATGGATTTTGCATGCATTGACTCTCGTACTAATCTCCTCCCGCTAGATTGTGCTGCTATCCTAGCATAACCTATACGCATGACCTTAAAGTAAAAAGAATAGCCATGTTTCAAAGTGTGTACATATCACCTATCGATTTGCATGCAACAAATATCGTACTAAACTTCTTCCGCTAGATTGTGCTGCTATCTTAGCATAACTAAGATGCATGAACTGAAAGTACGAAGAATAACCATGTTTTAAAGCGTGTACTCATTACTTATCGATTTTACATACATCGACTCTCGTACTAAACTTCTTGCGCTAGATTGTGCCGCGCTATCTTAGCATAACCTGTACGCATGAACTTAAAGTACAAAGAATAGCCTTGTTTCGAAGCGTTTACACATTACCTAATGATTTTGCATGAAACGACTATCATACTAAACTTTTCCCACTAGATTGTGCTAAAATCATGTAAGTGTGCTGCTATCTTAGCATAACCTATCGATTTTACATGCATCTACTATCGTACTAGACTTCTTCCGCTAGAGCATGTAGCAATCGCTTTTGTGTATCCCTAACCCATGTGCACGAACTTAAAGCATAAAGATGAGCTATGTTCTAAAGCGTGTACACATCACCTATCGATAATGTATGTATCGAATATCGTAATAAACTTCTCCTGCTAGAGCGTACGAGTATCGCTTGTGCGTGCACGAACTTAAAGCATAAAGAATAGCAATGTATAAAAATCTTGTAAACAAAGCAGCAGCATTACGTATAGTCAAGATTAAATGCGTGCACACATCATGTATCCATGACGCACACAGTACTAAACTTATTCTATTAGAATGTACAAAGTTCGCATGTGTTTGTGCTGCTATCTTAGCATAGCCTATGTGAATGAACTTAAAGCATAAAGAATAGTGATGTATAAAAATCTTGTGAACATAGCAGAGTGTTAACTACGTAGGTGTAGACATTGAACTTTACATGCTGAGGCAGCATACTACGTGACCGTGACGTCACGACCACGTGCTCTTGTTTGGTAAACATAGCCACGTGCTTTTTTGACAGCTGTCTTCTTGACGAACCCTAACCTCACTTTGAAGGACAATAGAGCGTCGCTAACCTCACTGCTGCCATCTTTACGGCGGTAAACCTCAAGGCTGCCACCTTTTGCATGTTATAGCGGGGAATTTTAAAAATCCAACAACGGAACATTGCTAACCTCACTCTTGCCATCTTTACGGGAGTAAACCTCAAGGGCTGCCACCTTATGCATGTTGTAGCGTGGAATTTAAAATCCAACAACAGAACATTGCTAACCTCACTCTTGCCATCTTGAAAAGTTCAGTGTTCCAAACACTAGTTCGAAAAACGTAACTCATCGCACCTCGGGGATTTTATTAGGTAAGACGTAACCCCTAGGTTCCATTCCTTGTTCTGAACATAAAACCATTTACCAAAAAAGATTAATTTTCTACACTTAACAAAGTACAAGCGTTCTTGCTGATAGCGATCGATGAGGTTGTTGCACCTTTAGCCCTTTAGCCCATTAGCCCTTTAGCCCTTTAGCCCATTAGCCCTTTAGCCTATTAGCCCTTTAGCCAAGGAATGTGCGGTAAGGAGGAGGAAGAGTCCTTTCATCCTTTTTGCCCTTCTGATAAGATGTAACCCCTGGGTTCCATACCCTATCACGATTTTTTTTCAGCCATGTTTATGCGATAACTTGTTCGACTGATTTTTACACACAAGACGAATGACGGAAGGTAAATAATTTGAAGATATACTTTGGCTATATCGTTTACCGAGCGAGTTAGCTGCGCAAATCATCAAAATTGTACTTTTGCTCTGAACACATCAAACAATGTTCTGATCATATGTTGAGGTTAACAACATCGATTACAGTGTTCGATTCTAGTCTTGTTATGTTTCATTCTGATCTTCTTAGAACAAGGGTACCCCCTAACATGTTCTAAACACATGTTGTATTGAGTACAGTGTTCGATTCTAGTCTTGATCACTTATTTCGTGTTCTGAACACATCGATCAATGTTCTGATCACATGTTGTATCGAGTACAGTGTTCGATTCTAGTCATGATCACTTATTTTGTGTTCTGAACACATCAATCAATGTTCTGATCACATGTTGAAGTTAACAACATCGACTACAGTGTTCTATTCTAGTCTTGTTATGTTTCAATCTGATCTTCTTAGAACAAGCGTATCCCCTGACATATTCTAAACACATGATGTATTGAGTACATTGTTCGATTCTAGTCTTGATCACTTATTTTGTTTTCTGAACGCATCAATCAATGTTCTGATCACATGTCGTATCGAGTACAGCGTTTGATTCTACTCTTCTTATGTTTCGAAAGTCTAAACATGCACAATAATGTTATCGCTGCACACGCTTGCCTTCGCGATGCAGGTTTAAACTTGTTCGATATAAAGCTATGCCTTGACATAAGAGGCGGAGGAGGAGGTAGAGAAGGAGGAGGAGGAGGAGGAGGAGAATGATAAGGCCTTAACAGCCTATGTATAGTCGCCATTGTTTTTAAAGATGATAGCTGTCAAAAGAATTTTTCAAATTATCCACCACCACATTTCAGCTAAAGAGGGCAGCAGGGTGCTCTGTTGATTAAGCACATAGAATTTCAAATTGCCCTCCACCACATGCATAACAGCAGCTGTTATCTTGCGCAGTAGCCTCTAAGCTAGCTTTCTTCATAAGAGTAGCCGCCATCTTGTGCGAGCACCCCTAGGCCGTCTCATAAGGAGCTATGTATAGTCACCATTTTGTGTCTGCCATCTTGCGTAAGCATCCCTAGGACGTCTCAAGGCATCTTGTTTCTCATAAGAGCAGCCACCATCTTGTAGAAATAGATAGCTGCGAATGGCAAAGGGCTTAAGTAGGAATTGAACCGTTGATCTCATCATTAGACTATGTTTTTTCTTGTTCCTGATACTACGAACCTACGTATTAGGCGGAAAAATTTTGTCCGTTTTGCTCTACGATGCATCGTTTTCGAGATATTTAACATTTTGCATTTAAGCCTCCAAATTTAATGAATCGAACCTGCACGGTACGTTATACTCTCTACCATAGCTAGACCTGATCATGTTACGAAGACTCGCTTCAATACAAGCTAAAACAGAGCAAATGCCAAAGGGCCTAAGTAGGAACCGAACCGTTGATCCCATCATTAGACTATGATTTTCTTGTTCCTCATACTGCGAACCTAGGTATTAGGCAGAAAAATTTTGTCCGTTTTCGAGATATTTAACATTTTGCATTTAAGCCCCAAATTTAATGAATCGAACCTGCACGGCACGTTATACTCTCTACCATAGCTAAACCTGATCATGTTACGAATACTTGCTTCAATACAAGCTAAAACAGAGAGAATGCCAAAGGGCCTAAGTAGGAACCGAACCGTTGATCTCATCATTAGACTATGTTTTACTTGTTCCCCATACTGCGAACCGAGTTATTGGGTAGAAAAATTTTGTCCGTTTTGCTCTACGATGCACCGTTTTCGAGATATTTAACATTATGTATTTAAGCCCCAAATTTAATGAATCGAACTAGCACGACACGTTAGCCTCTAAGCTAAGAGCAGCAGCCATCTTGCGCAAGCACCCTTAAGGCGTCTCATAAGGAGACTTGTATAGCCGCCATCTTGTGTCCGCCATCTTGCGCAAGCATCCTTAGGGCGTCTCAAGCTATCTTGTGCAAGGACCCTTAAGCCGTCCCATAAGAGCAGCCGCTATCTTGCGCAAGCATCCCTAGGGCATCTCATAAGGAGCCATGTATAACTGTCATCTTGCGCAAGCATCCCAAGGGCGTCTCATAAGAACCTGTGTATAGCAGCTATCTTGCGTAAGCACCCTTAAGGAGTCATGTATAGCCGCCATCTTATGCAATTAGCGTCGAGAGAGGGCTGCTGTAGAATTTTTCTTTTTAAATTATCCGCCACCACTTTTCAAAGGTATCTAGCTAAAGATGGCAGCACTGCGGATGACAGGTGACGAATTTACATCTACTACGATAAAGAGGGCAGCACTATGCTCTGTTGATTAAAGATGGCGGATGGTAGCTGTCGAAAAAGCACGTGAGTTTGTTTCCAAACAAGAGCACGTGGAATTTTTCAATTTGCCGCCACCACATTTCAAAGGTATCTAGCTAAAGATGGCAGCACGGTGCTCTCTTGATTAAAGATGGCGGATGATAGCTAACAGAACTTTTCAAATTGTCCGCTACTACGTGCTTAAGGTAGTGGCCATAAAGAGGGCAGCACGGTGTTCTGTGGATTAAAGATGGCGGATGACAGCTGCACGTGGCTTTGTTTCCAAACAAGAGCACGTGGAATTTACCACCACCACATTTCAAACTAAAGAGGGCAGCACTGTGCTCTATAGATTAAAGATGGCAGATGACAGCTGTCAAAAAAGCACGTGAGTTTGTTTTCAAACAAGAGCACGTGGAATTTTTCAATTTGCCGCCACCACATAGAGGGCAGCACTGTTCTCTCTGGATTAAAGATGGCTGCTTGTCGAAAAGCATTTTTCAAATTATCCGCCACCACATTTCAAAGGTAAGTAGCTAAAGAGGGCAGCACTGTACTCTATAGATTAAAGATGGCGGATGACAGCTATCAAAAAAGCACGTAGCTGTCAAAAAGCACGTGGATTTGTTTATCTCGAGCTAGTGAGGTTAAGTTGGTAGCACTAAGGTTTAGGCCCGCCAAGATGGCAGCACTGCCGATGACAGGTGAGGAAAGGGGGCAGCACAGCGCTCTGTAGTTTAAAGATGGCGGATGACAGCTGTCAAAAAGCACGTGGCTGTCAAAAAGCACGTGGCTTTGTTTATCTCGAGCTAGTTAGGTTAAGTTGGTACCACCGAGGTTTATTCCCGTCAAGATGGTAGTACTGAGGTTTGCGATGCGTTGTTGTCGATGACAGCTGTCAAAAAGCATGTGGCTTTGTTTACAAATCTGTCAAAAAGCACGTGGTTGTCAAAAAGCACGTGGCTTTGTTTACCTCGCGCTAGTGAGGTTAAGTTGGCACTACTGAGGTTTAGGCCCGTCAAGATGGCAGTACTGAGGTTAGCGATGCGTTGTTGTCTGTCAAAAAGCACGTGGCTGTCAAAAAGCACGTGGGTTTGTTTACCTCATGCTACTTAGGTTAAGTTGGCACTAGTGAGGTTTAGGCCCGTCAAGATGGCAGCAGTGAGGTTAGCGATGCGTTGTTGTCGATGACAGCTGTCAAAAAGCACGTGGCTTTGTTTACAAATTCAAATCTCGCGCCAAAATTCAAATTTCCCGCCAAAATTCAAATTTCCCGCGGGCGGCGGCGGCGGAGGATGCGGCGGAGGCGCCAGAATCCCTGCATTATACTACTTCTACAGACACTTTGGTTCATCGGATTACTACGTGCCCAAATACTGCTGTAATATGGAAATGGACATTGAAAGTTATCAACAAAATACAGAATATCCTGCAATTTGACGTTCCGAAACAATCGAGCAAGGAAAGAAACGCAGTCCTATGATTTCTAGCCGCTGCCATTCATTATAACCTTTCTGGCCATAAGTAACCAATGTTCCTCATACAGGCTGATTTTCCTGGATCATCTGAGGAAGGAACGACGGAGACATTCCCGACACTGACAGTTTGACGCAGCCTTTGATCGCCATCTGTATCACTTTTGATCTCCAGCAGCATAATGGATGTCCTGCAGCCGTGGTACATTTGGTAGATATGTTTCAGTGCCAAAGTAGGATTCTAGATACTTACAAAATCACATCAGTGAGTGAGGGAGCATTCCAGATATATGAGGAGACCAAGTCCTCAGAAATAAAAAAATGTCCTTTCTTCCTTCCGAACTGAATGGCATACTTGTAATTATGAGATTTTTTGTATGATTGTAAGTTTAATTTTGTATTCAAAATATTTATTTTTAAATTATATTTATAACATCCTATTATTTAAAAAGTACAGTTCTTAAAAAATAGAAATGTATTTGCTACTTTCTTGTTTTTATTATATTATTGTTATTTTCATTTAATACGAATATGGCCATTTTGTACATTATATTCGTAGCGGATTATTATTATTATGATTAATATATGGTTTATTAGGTATCACATCGGGAAGTCTGATATGAAAATTTGGTTCTAAAGCCTCAGAGAACTCATCTGTGGAGACAATCTTGTTTAAGAGCGGTGGCATGATTGGAAGAGCAGCAGGAGATTACATGGGTTTAGCTGAGCCGTCGCAAACTGAAATACTGCCATTTAGCGCGAAATTAAATTACCAGAGCAGTGTAGGCAAATTTTTACTGAACTGGAGGCACGATGCTGTTATAAGCAAATCGTATTAAAACCAGCGTGCGCAGGTAACTGGATTTATTTAAAAATAAATCTAGCAAAACCTGTAGAACTCGAGACATGTGTTCAATTAAGCTACTAATAGTTAATAACAAATTTTAATGGGAATTTGAACTATTAGAACTGATGTCGATGTGTACATAGCGATTAAAATCAAGATATTCAGATTGACAAGCATACGCTTCAGAAAAGATGGGTTCTGCCTTATAATTATACATGCTCCACTGTGTCTCGAAATATCAGAATTGAAAATGCTATTAGTATCTGTAGTCTGTCATGAGTATTAAAGACAAATAAATCACTGGCTGTCTAGATAGGATATTCAGTATTCAATGTTTTGTCTCGTTGGGACTAGTTTAATCTAACGTAATATGTAACTGTGATGTGGACTGCTTCAGCCCCCTTAAATGACAGTTTCAAAATTTCCTTTCATCTCCCTCTCCTTTTAATTATGACAAGTATATAAGGAACACTGTTAAACACTTCATGCAAGTGTCTTTAACACCCACCTCGCCCCATAAATCACTCAAACTTTTACATAAATCTAGTAGAACGCTTTGATCAGCAGGCGACAACCTGATCACTGTACGCGCGTTGTTGAGCCCAAGATATTGATTGTATTCAGTAGCAAATATGGGTATTACATAACATTATATACTAAATAATTAATTTGCAGATCTTAGAAGTGCAATGATAGATTAAGGTGAACTTGAAGGTCAGTCAAGTGAGAAGAAACGAAGCCTTTACCGTGGCCGATTGCTTCGGCCTGACAATCCTAGCACCTATTTCTTTGATTCATCTCGTATTAAAAAATTCTGCATCAAATGGGAAACCTTTTAGCCTCAAGATTCTCCTCAGAATTGTCCAACCAAGGAGCTTCTATGTTATCGCGTTACACCACCCACTTAATGCATTGCACTTCGTGGATAATATTACTGCATTATGTATCACTTTTGCCGGGCCTAAATATTTTTACTTCATCAAAACGACCACAACTGAAAGAGCAGTCGGAGTGGAGTGAAAACGTGTATTGGGATAGGTAGGTGCCGTACTGAAATAGACTCTCCAGTAGCATGAATATGCAGTGTTGTTAACACCTTCAGGAAATTCATCATGCTACGTCATCTTTTAAAGCAAGCAATTGCATGCGATTTACTGGAGTCACTCGTTAGAGCAAAGGCTTCAGGGGAGGAAATAGATGATGCATGAACGTCTCGAAACCGAAACAAAATTACAACCACATTGCGACGAACATTGGACTCCTTTTTGATAAGTTGATTGGACAAGATTGACGACTATGGCACGTATTAATCAGTTGGTGGAAACAGAAGTATACGGTAATAGGCTTCATATAATATCTGAAGGTTGCTCCAATTCTGACACGGCAGCTATGAGCATGGAATCACCATACTCCTCACTTTGTGAAACAACCATGAGCTAGCATTCATTTTAATCAGTGTATTGCAATGCTTATCTTTGGAGTATTAGTAAATGAGCCGTTTTTGATGAAAGGTGTTCGTGCCTCAGAAACAGGAAATGAAGTCATACTGACATTGAAAAGTTGTGATTAGCAAGTTGCTGTAAAACGCACATTATCTAATAGGCCGAACTAATGGCCAAGTTGAAATATTGAAGTTTACGTTTCTTGGTTCATAATCACCATCATTTTGAGAATATAGTCACTATCATCAACAATAATAGGGCTCTTGTATTTCCTTCTGTAGCATGTGCTTGTTCTTATTTTCAAAACTACAGTATTTCCCAGGGCCAGCCAAACGTTGCTTAGTGTGCGAAGTTACTCACCAGCATGCCTATATGTTCAAATGACTGCTAGAAACGATTGTGAAGTGGTGTTGAGTGTTCTGGGAAATTGCCAGATAATGATAGATAGGAGTATAGCTGGCAGTTCAATTATGTTGCATGTTATGTAACGTTATATGTAGGTACGTAAGAGTCGTTTCAATGATTAAACTTAACAAGACACAGTTGCAATATATTTGCGAATTAAAATTTCCTAAATTGCTTGCCCAGGAGAAGAGAGAGACTGATATACTACAACTTGAGACATCCTGGACTCGTTCAGTTAGCTTTCGAGGAAAATGTGGGGAGTAAGAATGGAAGGGGAAAAAACAAGAAATTACACTGCCTGACAAAAGCGTTAAGCACCCATAAGGAGTGGTCCATTATTATCCCATTTCGGTGTACACGCATACCATTGATGTGTGAGTAAATGATTAGATTTACGAGGATCTGTAATGTGCAGAACGCCCACCGTCCTGTTGTTGGTAAGTTGTTACCAGTCAACTGCTGTGAGTCAGACAGTTAAGCGAGACGTGCAGAGAGGACTACGTACAGTACGAAGCACCCGCGATGCCTCGCAGACGCGCCAAACAGCCTATCCACCAATTGGCAGCATTTGACAGAGGCCGCATTGTGGGAATGCATGAGGTTGGTTGGTCGTATCATGCAACTGCCAGGCATGTGGATCATTCAGATGTCACAGTGGCCCGATGTTTGACTCAATGGGTACATGAGGGCACCCAATCACGTCGTACAGGTTCGGGTCAACCAAAAAACACCACCCTGAGGGAGGACTGTCGTATGGTGTGCCAAGCATTGTGGGATCCCATAACTTCGGCACCTGCATCAGCAAAAATATACTGAAGACTCTACAACATCCTGTGAGTTCCCGCACAATGTCTCGACGATTCTCATCCACCGGACAGGCGTCCTACCGCCCCATGCGTCGGTTGCCATTGACACCAGAACAACACCTGCGTTTGAAATCCAGACAGAGATATAAATGTTATTGGAATTTTCCCCATCTTTACTTTTCTTACTTACCTCAGGTAATGGCTGGAATAGTGCATTATGTTGATGTCCTCAATGACTAATTTTATGATGTGAAATAGTGGTCATTAACCATGTTAACTTAGCAATGGTAAACATTAGAACTATAGAATATGTGCTGGAGTATGTGTTCGAAATGAAGTGTTTCCAAACTGAGCAAAAAGCAGCAAAGTTGTATTCCCAAGCTGCCGAAAACTGCCTTGAGCATGGCTGAATTGTCTCTTGTATCCAAGGTTGAACGTCTATGGTAGTCTGGTCGTTGACAGTATTACGCTTAGTCCAGCTCCATGCCTTTGGTTCAAGAGATCCCAGGTTCGATTCTAGCCGGGTCGTGGATTTTAACCGTAAGTGCTTAATTCCACTGGCTCGGGGCTGGGTGTGTGTTAGTGTCGTGCAAAACACTCTATGCTCGGTTCATATTTGTCGAGTATGGTCATGACCGAAGATTACTGCTCAGAGGCGAGGCAAGCTATGTAAGCTCGACCTTGCCCTTTGATACTCGCTCCTTCACGGGCTATCTCAGTCACCCTCGCCTCCCTCCGTTCTTGCTTAGCTGTACTCGGCAAAGTTTGTCTCGCGCATCTTTATCTCTCAAAACATTACGCTTTTGCCATAATGGTGGACTCATGACGGGACATGAGACTGTAGTAGTAGTAGTAGTAGTAGTAGTAGTAGTAATAGTAGTAGTAGTAGTAGTAGTAGAGTTAACCATTCGTTTTGACCTGAAGTTAACCATACAACGTGAATCGGCGGACAGCGTGATGGCTAAAATGCAAATCAGTGAATATAAACTAATCAATATAGATGGGCTTAGTTCCACCACCTACAACAACTACTACTACTAAATATTTTCATTATTCCCGATAGTGTGACGCCATCTCTCAGGCTTACTTGTTCCAACCTTTCTCCCTGCACGACCCATTTCCTGTCCTCCTTTCTTCCTTTGTTTACCTGGGCGACTAGCATTTTACATTTATTCCCATTAATTTTCAAGGCCCATTTCTTTGCGATATCCGACACTGCATTTAAGGCCTTCTGCATCCCACCTGAAGTTAGAGTCATCAACATCACATCATCAGCAAAAATCAATCCCGGTACCTCCAACCCATTAATTACCGGCACGGCCCAGTTGCTTCCCCCATGCCCCTCCAAGATATCGTTAATAAATAAAATAAACAATATTGGCGATAATTTACACTCATGCTTTATACCCACCTTAGACTCTAAGGTTCTGCTCAACCTATCGTCTCCCAATTTTACACAGCACCTGACCACCCCATATATCCCCTCCACTGCCCTCATCATCTTTTCCGAAACCCCTAACCTACCCAATTTATCCAATAGAGCCCCTCTATTCACCTTATCGAACGCCATTTCAAAGTCAATTGCCGCCACATACACCTGACTTCTTGACAGGCTCCTATAGTTCTCCAAAACTGTCTTCACTATCATTATATTATCCACTGTTATTTTCTTTCTTCTAAATCCCCCTTGGTAATCTGTCAATACTTCATTTCTTTCGGCCCATTCACTTAACGTGTTCGCCAATACCCCCGTGTAAATTTTACTTGGGGAATCTAACAGAGATATTCCTCTATAATTATTCATACTGTTTTTGCTACCCTTTCCCTTATATATTGGTCATACAATTCCTGTTTCCCATTCCTTAGGGTACTTCCCCTCATCAAAAATCTTACTGAATAGTTTAACTATGCCCTCTATCATTGTCACATGTTTGCTAATTTATTGATCCCGTTACAACCCGCAGCCGACCTGCCCCCGATTCTTCTTATCACTCCCAAGGTTTCTTCCCTTGTAATTTCCTTGTCCAGTTCGTAAATTGCCACTCTTCTATTCCTCCAAATTACTTCTTACCCGGCTCTCTCAACCATTCTTCCCCCTTCCCCCCGAGTAATTCACCAAAGCAGCTCACCCACTGTACAGCCTCAATGCTCGTTATCTCTAGACTCCTTCCACCCTTAATTATTCTGTTAATCATTTCCTAAACTTGTTCAATGCTGTTCAACTTATATTCTTTATTTATGGCTTCAGTTTGTTCCTCTAACCACGCCTTTTTTACCTCACAAATTTTATTTTTATACTCTTTCCTCAACTTACTAGAGACCTCCCTTTCTGCACACCCATCTTTCTTTCTATACTCTCCTAACGCACCCAGCAACCTCTTCCGCATTCCTTCATACTCTCTATTAAACCATTCTTCACCCTCTTTCTTTTTTCTCCTTCTACATTTTACCTTGTGTGCTATCATCATTATTGGATGTTGCAGCAATTCCAAGGCTTTATCAATATTATTCTCCTCTAACGCTCCTTCCCATCCATATTTCAGAAATTGTAAATCCTCTTTTGCTACCCTATCCCAGTTCCGTTCTACTTTCTCTGACCATTTGTACTTATTATATCCACTCCCTAGTTCATCCTTCATCTTAACTTCTTTCCTTATATACTTCTCCTCCCCCTTTTTAACAGAACCCACACTGGGAAATGGTGTGATTCAATCCAGTCTCCTACTTCCATCCTTACAATATCCTTCAACACTCCTTCCGAGCTTTAAACTATATCTATCACACTAACTCCCTTCTCTGTAACATAGGTCAATTTCCCCGTACTGACACCTTCCTTCCATCCATTCAGAATATACAAATTTCCCGCAGCGCATAACTCTAAGAGCTTCTCTCCATAACTGTTTATCATTTTATCCTCACTTCTTCTACTTTTCAACATACATCCCCCCATCTTCCCTACTATACACTGGGCTCTGTTTCCCTATTCTCGCGTTCCAATCTCCAAATAGCAATATATCCTCTTCTTCTGCAAACTTCTCTCTTGTCTTACTAATATCCACCAATAGCTCTCCAAAAAGATGCTTATTTGTATATGCGGAACTACTAGGATGGCAATATACGAACGCTAGATTTATTGGGCCGATTGCAGAAATGGTATTTAGAGGATGTCCACTGTTAAACAATGCCTAAGTATGGCTGCCGCATTGCAGAGACGTTATTTATCACTTAGACAGTGTCTAAAACCGATATTCAACCGGTCATGTTTAAACACTGCCGAGAGCACTGTTTAACCTCAAATGAGAGGAGTGAATCACAATCAGAGGTTATGTACCATGAAATATGTAATTTGTATTGTCATGTTGAGACGATTCCGGGAAAGGTTAGACCGACGGCCTCTCTGTGGGTCGCCGGCTGCTAAATCGCAGCAATTCGTTTGACATGCCCGGGAGATAGATCTTAAAATAAGGTTTCGCTTTTCGAGAGAGACTTGTTTCTTGACACTGACAAAGTGACAGTTCGGTAACTGTCAACTTGAATACAATTCTTGGCAACCGATATATTTTATTATATACATGGGGTAATTTCAATGGAATTATAGGTCACTTCGACTACATACATATCAGAATTACGAGTCCCGATCGTCAGAGGGCTGTCACATACATACACCTGGAGGGATTCGTTTATATTTACTGCCAAGTAAACACACATAACAGTAAAAACTAAAAGGAGGGTTGTATGGGGTTTTTATATATATAATCGTGTAAGCTTTCTTCAACTATCAGATAGGAAAAGGCAAGTGGTGGTGATTATTGTTTAAAGAGGACTGAGTAAGAAGAGCCTTGTCCATAATAACAGCCCTAGTATTTGCCTGGTGTAAAAATAGGGAAACTACGGAAAACAATCTTCATGGCTGCCGATGATGCATTTCGAACCTACGATCTCCAGAATGCAAGCTACATCCATATGGCCCGTACAATACACTCGGTTACACATTATTATTGCTTCATCTTCCCTTCGTCGAAGCTACCGCATTTATGAGTAGATTACACTCATAGTAACAACGCTATAATGAAAGCTACGCTTCCCCGTACGGTGGCGTGTCGCTTTCGTGTCTATAATATTATGAGACTTAATTTCCACCGAAAGCGATACTCTTATCTGTGGGCAAGTCATGCTCAACCATATTTGAGTAATGTGTAGGAAGACAAACAGCTGACTGGCGTTCGGCGCGCGCACCGACGAATTTCATTGGCTGCGACAAGTAAAGAGTTTCATGAAAGATACTTCTGTCTCCATTTTCAAACCAAAATTGAAACTTTAAGCGATGTCTAGTTAAACATCGACTGAACATTGTTTACGCAATGGAAGATCGTGCTCGATTTAGACGTTGTTTAGGTAGACGATGTCTAAGGCTTAAAACTAGTCATCGTTTCTAAAATCGGCCCATTTTCTTCATCCTTCCCTCAACCCTCCCATATTAAATCCCATCCGTATGGTTTCTTTCATATCTGTCTCGATATCCTCTACTAGTTCACTAATTTCTTCCCTAATTAATACTACCATTCCTCCTGGGGCGCATCCCTCAGTCCTCTCCTTTCTTCTATATTTATATTTAATCACAAACCCCTTCCATGAAATCTCTTTCCCTGTTTCCAGCCACATCTCCAAGAGTGCCACAACGTCGAAACTTTCTACCACTTCTCTAACCTTTTTTTTTCCTAGTTTGCTTATTAGTCCCTCAATATTCAAAAATCCTATTTTCCACTATAGTTATAACTTTCCCTCACTCCCTTCTAAATTTCCTCCCCTATTCTTACTCCTTGTAGTTCTCGCCCCCTCATCCCCTATCTCCATTCCTGCTTTTTTACCATCCTTTGCCGTTTCTTGCCCTCCGTATCCTCCAACCCCTTACATACTTTACCCCACAAGTATTTTAGACTCCTACTTCTTCCTCAGCTCATAACAGCTTTACCCTCCCGTCGATCACTCTTCTCGTGTGCTTCCTTTCTCTGGGGCAAAACTAAAGGACGGAGACCAATTAGGGTAAAATTTTTATCTACCCTAATGGCCGAAATTGTGATAAGAAACGGTAACCACTGCACTCTGCTCCCGCCGGTTCTTGCTGCTCACCCTCACTCACCCCTTCAATGCTCTGATCTTCTGTATCCACACGGTATTGTCCAATTACACCTGGATTGATCTCCTCTCCTTCCTCCGCTCCACCCTTAGTTGTTTCTTCTTCCTTCCTTCCATCTTGCACTGCCATCACTCCCCCCTCGGAACTCACGTGTTCGTCCATCTCCTTCAGCTTCGCCACTGAGTGCTCTCTAACCTATCTTCCATTCGTCACCACTAGCCTCTGACCTCTTATTCGGGCCTTTAGGCCTTGCTGTCTCGCTCTCCACAGATGTCTGTTCAGAATCTTCATATGTTCATCGCCTTCTTTTCCCTTGTCTCTTTTGACCCCTACTTTCTGGCCCTGTAAATTGTTACGTTTCTTATCACAATTTCGGCCACTTGGGTAGATAAAAATTTTACCCTAATTGGTCTCCGTCCTTTAGTTTTGCCCACTCTCTCCACATCGTCTATGTCCACTTCACTGAAATTTATCTTCATCCTATCCCGTATGACCTCTGCCACCTTCGAGATTAGATCAATCTTGCCTTCCCTCTCACCTTCTTCCACACCATATATAAGTATGACATTCTTCATTCTCTCTTGCCTGTATCCCTCTGCTTCCCTCTTCATCATCACCTCCTCTTCTAGATGTTTCACTTTCCCTCTTAATAACTCTATTTCCTTCTCATTGTTGCCCGCTCTCCTGTTCGATTCCTCAGTCTTCGTTTCTAACCATTTCTTCACGTTCCCTATCTCCTTTCTCTGCTTTTCCATCATGTTCTTTATTTCTTGCACCTTATCCCATTGACAATTTTCTTGTATTATTTCGCTCACTACCACCTTAAGTGCTGCCAAGTCCTCCGTGCTGAATTTTCCGCTGGTATTTGGGCCTGGGTTTAATTCCTCCCCCCCCCCCCACCAATAACCAGAAGCACAGCTATGACCGTCGCTATCTGCACCGCTTCACCCATTTTCACGTCTTCTTTTCTTATCACCAGCCCATTCTTGCATTCCTGGCCTCCTTCCTCTGCTTCACCTGCCATTTCCCAATCGCGGCCCGGTACTGCTCAATACCGACCATGTTCACGGCACGCACTGCACCACGCGACTTCACTCCTCGGTTGCTCAAGTTAGACTGGACCGAGCGAGTAGCTGAGCGGTTTGAGTCGCGTAGCTGTCAGCTTGCATTCGGGAGATAGTGAGTTCGAATCCCATTGTTGGAAACCCTGAAGATGGTTTCCCGTGGTTTCCAGTTTTCACACCAGGCAAATGCTGGGTCTGTACTTAAATGAAGGCTACGGGTGATTCCTTCCCAATCCTAGCCATCTCCTTGCCCATCGTCGCCATAAGACCTGTCTGTGTCGGTGCGACGTAAAGCAAAAGGCAAAAAATACTTAGAATCTAGAAGATTTTAAAATTCAAAATTGAGATTATATATTTCAGTGTCAAAAGTGCGTAAGTATTTCTCAATTTCTCTTAGAGAGCGCTTAAGTGATATTATGTACGAGACTTACAATCGACTACGTAGTGTAATTGGCTAAGCGCTTATTTTCTATACTCAAGCTTCAGAGTTCGATTATGATGCAGTTAGTCGACATTTAAAGAAGTTCAAAAAATAGATACCCTTGTCAATAGATTACACCCACGCTTTCAGGGCCAAATATCAACACACTTCCATCTCTTAAAATGTAAAGCAATTGAATGAGTAGACATTAATCACGTATTATTATTATTATTATTATTATTATTATTATTATTATTATTATTATTATTATTATTATTATTATTATTATTATTATTATTATTATCATTAACATGATGCACCACATTTAGAACGTGGCTTGCACGTATAATTAATCAGAGTTTTACAAAGAATATTTCTAATCACCTGTGCAACAGAATCGGAGATTTTATTAATATTGCACCCATCAATCATTCAGAAATACACTTTTGAATCTATAGCACCTAGTAAATGACATTCAAAAGAAATAAATATTCCCCGCCATCCATATCTAATATCCACATCTCTCTGTAGGGCTATTTCAGAATGGAAACTGTCTATGGCCAAACGTAGCTTACGTATTTTTGGAGGAAGATGATAATGAGAAACATTATCATCTAACCAAAACTTCTGTTATTCCAAGAATTAATATAGAATTAGCTTGTAATTGCGGAAATGTAGTCTAAGAAAAATTCGACACCCTTTTATACGGAGTATATATATACCGGGTGGTTCACTAGCCCCTTATTTTTTCGGAGGTAGGTGACCCAACTAACGCGTATATCATAGTCATCGGAAAATCATTAGTTCCTGCTTCTTTATGGCCTTAGTACAACCATACCGTTTATATAATGCTCGCGAATATAGTAGAAATCATTAGCGACAGTGTTATTTCTATTACTTGAACTATAATGAATATGGAATACGAACACAGCTGCGAATAACACTATCTTACGTTTGGATAGGAAGTGACTAAACCACTACAACGTGCTAATAACGCACCTCAGTTTGCGGTAGCTAAGGTGGTTAAATCACCAATAACTGCTATGTGGTAGTAGGTTCGATCTGCAGGCTGGTACACGTTTTATCGATTATCGCCGTCTAATGTGACTGTAATTTGGCCGCATATCATCCTGTTCCAAAGAGTGAATTTTTATTTGGTCCTGAAAAAGACCGGTTTTTAATCCGTTGTTAACATAACCGGGTTGGACTGCGACATGATCGTCTGTAGGTAGGAAATAGGGTGTTCTGCATATTCAGAGTAACAAGTGTTCGAAATGTTGACCACTTTACAGTGTTCATTTAACTTTTTACCATTACGGAGCACGTGGCATACATACTGTATTAATTCGACCATACGTTCTCCAAAAATTAGCAACAATTCAACGTACTCTTCATATGAATACATCGTGACGAAATTAATAAGTACTGTGATGAGACATGGTAGGTGGGGTTTAATATTTGCGTGCGTTGGACTCGGGAATTTGAGGATTCGAATCCTATGCTGTCTGTCCTGAAAATGGTTTTCCTCGGTTTCCCATTTTCACCACCAGGCTAATGCCGGGACGGTACCTTAAAAACAGACCAAGGTCGATTTCTTTCCCAATCCTTCCCTAACCCACCTTTAGAAAAAAGACTCCAAATCAGAGCGCAGCCTATAGCAAAAACAGATAATGAATATTATTGTGAAAATGAAAACCTACTATATGTTTTCCAGTCATTGACAGGGTCAGGCATGGAATGAATGAAGCCTCCATCTTGCGGCAAGGATAGGAATTGTGCCGACTTCTGAAGCCTGTCGCACTCCTGCGGGGCAATGATTAATGAATGACAGATGGAATGAAATGATATAGGAGAGTGTTGCTGGAATGAAAGATGACAGGGAAAACCGGAGTACCCGAAGAAAACCTGTCCCGCCTCCACTTTCTCCAACACAAATCTCACATGGATTGACCGGGATTTGAACCACGGAACCCAGCGGTGAGAGGCCGACGCCCCCTGAGCCACGGGGGCTTTGATTTTAATGTATCCCTGCAAAATGGAGCACCTCTATCGATCCAAAACTTTGACTCATGCTGGATTCGAACCACTACACTGCCGATACTCACACACCTTGCGCACCGGACCTTACACAATACAGCCACGAACTCAACATACTGTGCATGATCCTTGCTAGAGATCTAGTACTTAAGCATGGCCGTTCCACCTCGAAAGTTATAATGTCCGCGTCAAAGTTGTCAATGATGATTTAGAGTGTTCATTTAACTTCTTTACATTACAGAGTACATGGCATAACCTATTAATTCAATCGTATTACGGATACCTGTGTTATTTCGAGGCGCAATAAATCGCATGTTGCAGAATGGCCCCTAGTTTTTGGCGCGGAATTGTGTATAGTAGTTTTTCCTTTGCTTGGTCAATGGATCAATTTACAGTGATGACACACAGGTAGAAGAAATCCTTATCGACAAGGAGAAATTTCATGTTATTTGGTGCTCATAAAACTAAATTATAAGCATCTTTAGGTTATACGCTTTATTTGGGTTGCCTATTCCCGAAAAATAAGGGGCTGGTGAACCACCCGGTATATACCGTATATAACCAAGCTCGGTAGATGCAGTCGTATAACTGCGGCTAGTATCCAGTATTCGGGAGATAGTGGCTTCGAAACCCACTGTCTGCAGCCCTGAAGATAGTTTTCCATGGTTTCCAATTTTCACACCAGGCAAATGCTGGGGCTGTATATTAATTAAGGCCACGGCCGCTTCCTTTCTACTCCTAGTCCTTTCCTACCCCATCGTCACCATAAGACCTATCTGTGTCGGTGCGACGTAAAGCAACTTGTAAAAAGTAAATAAAACAGGCAACAGAAATTATTTTTCCTAACCTGTATATATTTGACGTTACGACGCATCATAGTTCTTAT
Organism: Anabrus simplex; assembly: GCF_040414725.1. Classification (NCBI taxonomy): domain Eukaryota; kingdom Metazoa; phylum Arthropoda; class Insecta; order Orthoptera; family Tettigoniidae; genus Anabrus; species Anabrus simplex. The sequence goes on from NC_090266.1 coordinate 932,706,782, forward strand.
TTCAGATATACTTTTTTATCTTTGATCTGCATAAAATAGCCACCACTACATAGCAACTTCTTCAGGACCAAGGTACTATATCAAGCCCGTGCCCAGTACGAGAGAGAATGTGGGATGCACTTTGCCGCAGTTTTACCTGGGGAGAACGGTGGGCATTGGTAGCTTAGAGGACATCGATGACTGTTTATTTGATTACTGCAAGGTCAAACCACATTTTGAGAAGGTAAGTAATAGATCAGCCAAATCCTAGGTCCCATACATACCCTAGATATAGCGAGAGTTATGTTGTTGTCTTTTCTTGCTAGGGGCTTTACGTCGCACCGACACAGACAGGTCTTATTGTGACGATGGGATAGGAAAGGCCTAGGAGTTGGGAGGAAGCGACCGCGGCCTTAAATTTTTTGTTAGTTGCTTTACGTCGCACAGACACAGATATGTTTTATGGCGACGATGGGAGAGGGAAGGCCTAGGAGTGGGAAGGAAGCGCCTGTGGCCTTAATTAAGGTACAGCCCCCAGCATTTGCCTGGTGTGAAAATGGGAAACAACGGAAAACCATCTTCAGGGCTGCCGACAGTGGGATTCAAACCCACTGTCTCCCGGATGCAAGCTCACAGCCGCGCGCTCCTAACCGCACGGCCAATTTGCCCGGTGAGAGTTATGTTAGTTCTGTTAAGTGCCTACAGTTCAGTAATTAGGCAACTGAGGTGACTCTTACTGCCCTACTACAAGAAAGGACGACTTCATTTACAAGACTATATTATGCTTGTTAGTGTGGTGTTTTGTGTGTAATTGAATATGTGAATGAAGACTAACAAACAGGTAGTCCACGAGCTAGGCGACTTAACGAGATCAGGTTAAAATCCTCCTCCCAGCCGGGAATCGATATCGTGGCCCTCTGGACAGAAGGCCTTGACATTGCCAAAGAGCCGGGTACTGTATTGTACTTGTGTCGTGAGTTGTGGATCAGTATTTCCTCCACAAGAGCATCTCGGCAATGTGATGTTTAAACTTCGCTTTTTTTCCACTAAGTTGCATTTGGTTTCTTTCTTCCGCAAAGAAACAAAGGGTATACTTTTGTCAAGAGATGTCTTACTTTGTACATGTGTTATTGGAGGACATATGAAAGTTCAGCAGTCTATTGTAACGCTCACCTTAGGATGACGATGCACAATGTGTAGAGCATAATAAACCTAAAACCCATGGCGCAACAGCCCCGAAGGGCCATGGCCTACCGAGCGACCGCTGCTCAGCCCGAAGGCCTGCAGCTCACGAGGTGTCGTCTGGTCATCACGACGAATCCTCTCTGGCGTTATTCTTGGCTTTCTAGACCTGAGCCGCGATCTCGCCGTCAGATAGTTCCTCACTTGTTATCACATAGGCTCATATCCAGGTAAAAATCCCTGACAAGGCCGGGAATCGAACTCAGGACCTGCGAGTAAGAGATAGGCACGCTCCCCTACACTGATGAGCTGACTAAAGCATAATATAACAGAATTTGTAATGCTGTGTGGGTGCTATTGGCCTAATTCGTCATTATCTGGCTGAAATCCAAATGACCAATATTGTGTAAGCGGAACAATCCATTTCTACATGGTGTTAGTTTCAGAAGTGAAGTGTGTTATCTGCCCCCTGGATACACAGTATAGTTCGGTTACAAAACGTTGGCATTTCTCTGCAATAAAGTTCTCTAGAAGAGAAGAAAGTAAAAGGCAATCGAATAACTGCCTGTCCGTTCTGAGAGAGAGAAAGAGAGATTGTCCGTGATGAACTGCTGAGTGGAAGAAAGGCAAGGCTGTACATTTCGTAGAAAGTTAACAATTTCCTAGTGAATCAAATGAACTGATATTACCTGTCTTTTGTATACAGTATTGGTTCGAAGATAAGCTGTAATTTTTATCTGTTACCCTCGCAAAATGCTGAGCTTACGTGCACGACCTTACGAAAATGTTCTTTCGGAGGACTCATCGTATTCGTATATACAGTACTACTTCCTCTTGAAACAATAACAACCACCACCACATCATCGTATATAAAGTATACACTGTTCGTCGTTTTGAAATATTCCAACGGATGCCGCAAGCATCAGGAAACGAGGAACTGGAAGAAGTGTAAAAGTTACTCCGTTCTGTCACAACCTAATGTTTGATCTCCGCGGTTGTGACTCTTATCATCTTTCGAGTATTCCTTTTTCAAACTGAAGTACTAGTAAATATGCAACAACGCTATGCAAGATGACTTGGAGCAAAATGCATCAACAAGCTTGCGAATTTGGTAACGTTATTCAGTGCATAGCTTAAGTAATATCCTAAAAGTACAAGCCACAGAGAGTTCGGAATCCATCAGACCAAAGATGAATACACTCCATTTCAATGGGTGCAAGTGTAATGGCATATTCAATTATCTAGAACTATTTTCTTAGCGATTGTACCCATACAGCAATGAAGGTGGATGTGTTGAATGATAATTCTGCAGTTTCCCAAATGAAATAAAATTGGTCTACTTTCAGACCTTTCTTTATAATTTTCTTTCTTTCTTTCATCCCTTGATTACAGTTTTATCTTTCCTTACTTCTTCAAATTCTAAAGTTCCACATTATTTTAGGTCAAAAACGGTATATATTACGGCAATAAAGCGAAACAAACTGAAATATCGTAGCTTTACGTGGATTTCGAACCACAGGAATGTCGTTTTCCATTTCAAAAATCCCACCTGTGTTGGCCGGAATTCGAACCGTGGCCTCCCTGGTGAGAAGCCAATGACCGTGTAGCCCTGCTGTCATTTCTATTCGTTCTTAATTTTTATTTTTAACTTTTTATTCTATTGACTATGTTTGCATTTCTTCTATCACTTGCTAACCACACCGGTGGGGTCGCGGGTGCGAACTATTTCGCACGTGTGGATTTGGCCCTGTTTTACAGCTGGGTGCCTTTCCTGACACCAATCCAATGTGGAGGGATGTAATCACTATTGCTTATTTCTGTAGAGGTTGGTAGTGGGGTGTGTTGACTTGAATATGAAGAGGATAGTGTTGGGACAAACGCAAACACCCATTCCCCGAGCCAGGAGAATTAATCAGATGCGATTAAAGTCAGCGACCCGGCCAGAAATCGAACCCTAGACCCTCTGAACCGAAGTCCTCAACGCTGACCATACAGCTATGGAGTCTGACCCTGTATCTATTCATCTTTCTGTATCTTATGAATAAAATTGTATGGGTTCCATTGTCTAATTCCATTTCTTTTTGCATTATTTTGATATATTTATCCGTTTTAGGTCAACTCAAGACCGTATTAGTGGTTTTTAGCTTTTGTTTGTTTGTTTGTTCCAACATCACGGAGAAACGGCGGGATAGATCTCGACTAATCTTTGTATTCAGAGTCAACTCATTCAAGAGCAGGTTTCGATATGCATACCATTTAAAAATCACTGAAAAGACTGGGCGTTTATAGGAAGATCTGAAGAAGATTATATTTTTCCAATTTTATTTTACACTATTGATTATATGTCGACCAAACTTCATATCCAGAGTCTACTCATCCAGGAGCAGATTTCGATATGACAATTATTTAAAAATCACTGAATAGACTCGGATTTATAGGAAGACAAGAAGAGCTTCTTTTTCACTTTCCCCTTAGACTATTGACTATATCTAAAATCTGTAGACCATATGCGAAACTCCCCTTCATTATAAATTATGTTTGTATTATGTACGTAATTTCGCTTACTCTTCAAATGACGGAGAAAATTACTATTTCCTCTGGGCTTAATGCTATGCAGCCGGTGAAGGTCACCCTCGCAGACCTACAGTTGTTTGAAGGATCGATAACAGGAGAAAATCCGAGGATCCGGATGTTGTGAACGGTGCTACTCACATGCCCAGTCATACTGCAATAGCACTTTCTAGCCCAGTGCGAAAAGCAACAGTAAACTACCATGGTGCCTAGTACCTCTCGTTTTGCCACCTCCACCGATTTTTGCGGTTTCCCAGTAATTGCGTAACTTCTGATGGTGTTATATGAGGATCTAACCAGCCTCTGAGCTGATGACTGAACAGACATACAATGACGGTAAAAATGAATGTTATCTACTCAGAAATATTGGACAATTTATATAATGTTACCGTATCGCATAATAAATTCACGGTCACGGTCACGGTCATTATGACATTAATCATAAAATAATTAAAATCAAACATTTTAACTAGGTATTAGCAGCCTGCTCCACAAGTCTATTGTATGTATCAGGTAATAAAGTTCATACAATACATGCAATCAATTTTAGGTAATTGAGTTTTAGGGATTCTCAGTTATCCTAGAAATCATGTTCATCTCATTTGGTACCATACGTTTTAGCGTAAGACCATCCACCGCGTACTACAAAGAAGACAGGTGTAAGGAATGAACGTAGAAAAGCATTATTGTACCCTGTGGGTTGATGCAGTAATGAGGGAGATGAACAATGCATTAGCATTTCAAGAGCTATGGTCAATATATGATGTAGCAGCAACAAAGGTCCTTACTTATACAAAAATTCGTCATCAAATAGTTTTTAAAATTATTATGTTTAATTTAAAGCGAAGAGTATTGTGTTCTGTAAAACGTTTTGTCTGTTGTCCACATTGCGTTGCCATCTAGTGGTTAATCTTCCTATGAGAACTCTCTCCACACTAACACCCGATCATGCCTTAATTCGCACTACAGCTGCGTTATTTCCATTCCTGCCACCCTCTTTGCATTTTTATTGTGCTAAAGAGGGAACTTCACTGCATATAGACACGTTTGTTAGTGGTGTTTAGGTACTGAAGGCAATTATAGTTCTAGACCTTGTTTTGTAACACTTTTTCGTACAGGCTGGCTACGATAAATAGATACATTTTCTTTTACGAGAGGAACGCTACCTGTATATATAAAAGAACTTGTCCTGACTGACTGACTGATTCATCATCGCCGAGCCAAAACTACTGGACCTTAGCCTACAAGGAATACAAAGCCTGCTCACTCGCAGTGCTCTCTTCAGAAACAGTGTCCGCCTGGCAGTGCGCGTCTTGACCACTGCAGCGCTAGTATACCACCTCACATCAGCACTCACTAGCATTGCTAACGGGATTTTAAACTATCACAAATTTACCTCTACACTATACACATAAATTGTTTTTTCTTCCCAAGAAGTAATCTCGGCGATACTCATCCGTCATGCCATTAGTGTAATTAGTGACACAGGGGCACAGAAACTTCTGCTTAGTTCCTCAGGATCATCACTTTTCCCACACTGTAGAATAGGATTTTTAGCAACATGTGGCGGCAGTGTTTCGGTTAATGTATGTGCTATTTTTGTACTGCCCAACGTTACCGATACCATTTCATCCGTTACTTGAACCAGTTTCATCAGCAGTGAAACAAAACCTGGCACTATCTCTGTCCTTGATTTTTATTAATGACGTTAGTGGAGATGGACTCTGGATACTACTAATTTTATCAAGAAACTTCGACAACTCTTACCAAATACCCTCCTATATATGCCATTGCAGCACTCGACATAGAAGCGCATGGTGCTCCTTCGGCTTCCTTTTCGATGCTTTCCAGTTGTGTTTGAAAATTTCTTGCTAACTCTGGATTCGTTGTTGCCGGTTCATTGGCGTGAATTGTTGAGCTAGTCACTGCAGGTGGATTCAGGTGCTACATTTCCCGTGAAAGATGCACTAACGAGTCCAGTTGTTAGAATTTTATGTAGGCTACGGGTAACACTTGCAACGTTTGTTTGGTCATTGCTACTTCCAAGTTGCCTGATGCAACTAAATAAGCTTTCTATTTCATCAGAATGGAAACCATTCTCAAGCAGGTACTTGACACACAGGATGGCAGATTTTGTCATCAGACAAGCTGCTTGATAAGTTTCTTTAACGAATTCCGCCGAACGTGCTGATGCTTTCTCCCAGAGTTCCAGATAGGAGTCTTTCATCATCAACTGAGAAGAAATTCAGAGCGAATATACTGCAAAGTGTTCTTCACGTTGAGTATGGTGAACTATTTATTAACTATCTTCAAGAACTCAATAGTACTTTCAGCATACTAAAATTCTTGACCCATATTGCCTCAAGAAATCGAGCACCGAAATGACATCTGAAGAGAAAATATCCACGGTTCTACCCATGTGCATCTTCTCAAATGATGTCGGGTAGACATGTTTGTGTGTCAGCCTTCTTACTAATTCTACTTGCATGCTCTTCTGTAAGTCCTGATGCATCTACCAGATTTGGGTTTCCCATCCTTGACCAGATGCTTCTTCGCGTATAGCAATGCATTTCTTAAATTTTTCAGTATCTGGCCTTGGTCATAAGAGAGAACTACGTTCCATGAGCTGTCCGAGGTACGTGGCACAACGGGTAGAGTCGTACTACCTCCAAAAAGCAAACGGAAAAGTTTCACATTGGTGGAGTGATTATCTGCCACTATAAGCACAACTCGAAAAGAAGCCTTTTCCATTTTATCAATAACCTGAATATCAAGTTGATGAAGTACTTCAGCCTTAGTACGCCACAAGGATTTTAAAAAGAGAAGCAAGTCCAACGAACACAAAACACACAAGTTTTATTGCAATCATTTTTTCTAAGGCTAAATCAATTTCGAGTCCAGCCAGTGACACGAGTCCCTGTACTTCATCAGCAGCTTTACAGTAAAATACGCGGGGTTGAATAGCCATCTCATCTACAATAATCTAGCCAAATGTATTTATTCTCTCGGTGCATTTTTGCTTCTTCGTGCAGTCCCTTTGCTATTAAGCTTGAAACCATTACATCAGTAGTGCTTCCAACACAACGTTCGATAGTAGACTTAGAAGGCAAGCTTAACAGTTCGCTACTTCGTATAAATCTGTAACCAGCCGGGGACTTAACTGTGACCGATAATACAATACCTGACAGTTATATCTTTCCACCTGTTTTTTTTTTGTACACGTACAGTACTTTAAGCTGTTCTTGTAGAAACTTTGCTTTTAAATTTCCTTCAGCACTCGAAGCCTCAACTGCGTCTAACGCCTCAGTGCAGATATCCTCTGCCTTGCACGTCGAAGTGACCTACACAGTGTTTATACTGCCATGTCCTATTCCGCGACTTTATATGTCGCACATGTAAGTTTCTGTAGACACATCTTTCTTGGCTGAATCACTACCACTATCCCTTGAGACATCAGGAGCACAAGAATTATTCGGAAGAGAACCAGCATTGGGAGATGTTCTGGGTATAATTGATTTTACAATACATCTTCTTGGCACTAAGAGTTTTATTTTCTTACTTGGCGGGTCCTCCTCTGCGAACCATGTGACCTTGCCACGGTGGGGAGGCTTGCGTGTCCCAATGATGCTGATAGCCGAGCCGCAGGTGCAACCATATCGGATGGGTATCTGTTGAGAGACCAGACTAACGAATGGTCCATCGAAAGGGGGTAGCAGCCTTTCGGTAGTTGCAAGGGCGGCAGTCTAGATGATTGACTGATACGGCCTTGTAATAATACTCAACATGGCTTAGCTGTGTTGAAACTAAGCCGTAAATACCTCCCGCGGACATGCAGCTCTCTCTGTATGAATGATGTACTGATGATGGCTTCCTCCCCATTCGGATCTCCGGGTGGGGACTACACGAGAGGGGGCGATCATCAGGAAGATGGATACTGACATTCTGCGAGTCGGAGCGTGGAATGTTAGAAGTTTGAATCGTTGTGGTAGGTTAGAGAATCTGAAAAGGGAGATGGATAGGCTAAAGTTAGATGTAGTTGGTATAAGTGAAGTACGTTGGCAGGAAGAACGAGATTTTTGGTCAGGCGACTACCGAATTATCAACACAAAATCAAACAGGGGAAATGCAGGAGTTGGTTTAATAATGAATAAGAAAATAGGGCAGCGGGTAAGCTACTACGACCAGCATAGTGAAAGAATTATTGTCGTCAAGATAGACACCAAACCAATGCCCACCACACTAGTGCAGGTCTATATGCCTACTAGTTCCGCGGATGACGAAGAAATCGAGAGAATATATGAGATAGAAGATATAATACAATATGTAAAAGGTGATGAGAATCTAATTGTGATGGGAGACTGGAATGCAGTGGTAGGCCAAGGAAGAGAAGGTAGTACAGTAGGAGAATTTGGATTGGGACAAAGGAACGAAAGAGGAAGTCGGCTGGTTGAATTCTGCACTGATCGTAATTTAGTCCTTGCCAATACTTGGTTCAAACACCACAAACGACGGCTGTATACGTGGACGAGACCTGGAGACACTAGAAGGTATCAAAGAGACTCCATTATGATTAGGCAGAGATTCAGAAACCAGGTATTGGATTGCAAAACTTTCCCAGGAGCAGACGTGGACTCTGACCACAACTTGTTGGTCATGAAATGCCATCTGAAGTTGAAGAAATTGAAGAAAGGAAAGAATGCAAAAAGATGGGATCTAGACAAGTTGAAAGAAAAGAGTGTGCGGGATTGTTTCAAGGAACATGTTGCACAAGGACTAAATGAAAAGGCTGAAGGAAACACTATAGAGGAAGAGTCGACAGTCATGAAAAATGAAGTCAGTAGGGCTGCTGAAGAAATGTTAGGAAGGAAGAAAAGATCAACTAAGAATCAGTGGATAACTCAGGAGATACTAGACCTGATTGATGAACGACGAAAATACAAGAATGCTAGAAATGAAGAGGGCAGAAAAGAATACAGGCGATTAAAGAAGCAAGTGGATAGAAAATGCAAAGTAGCTAAGGAAGAATGGCTTAAGGAGAAGTGCAAGGATGTCGAAGTCTGTATGGTCCTGGGAAAGATAGATGCTGCATACAGGAAAATCAAGGAAATCTTTGGAGAAAGGAAATCTAGGTGTATGAATATTAAGAGCTCAGATGGAATGCCACTTCTAGGGAAAGAAGACAAAGCAGAAAGGTGGCAGGAGCATATCCAACAGTTGTATCAAGGTAAAGATGTAGATAATTTGGTTCTGGAACATGAAGAGGCTGTTGATGCTGATGAAATGGGAGACCCAATTTTGAGGTCAGAGTTTGACAAAGCTGTGAGTGACCTAAATAGGAACAAGGCACCTGGAATCGATGACATTCCCTCTGAATTACTGACTGCCTTAGGAGAAACCAGCATGGCACGGTTATTCCATTTAGTGTGCAAGATGTATAAGACAGGAGAAGTCCCATCCGATTTTCGGCAGAATGTTGTTATACCTATTCCCAAGAAAGCCGGTGCTGACAGGTGTGAAAACTACCGCACTATTAGTTTAGTATCTCATGCCTGCAAAATTTTAACACGTATTATTTACAGAAGAATGGAAAAACAAGTTGAAGCTGAGTTGGGAGAAGATCAATTTGGCTTCAGAAGAAATGTAGGAACACGTGAAGCAATCCTGACTTTACGTCTGATCTTAGAGGATCGAATCAAGAAGGACAAGCCCACGTACATGGCATTCGTAGATCTAGAAAAGGCATTCGATAATGTTGATTGGACCAAGCTATTTATGATTCTGAAGATGGCTGGGATCAGATACCGAGAACGAAGAATTATCTATAATCTGTATAAAAATCAGTCTGCAGTGATAAGAATCGAGGGCTTTGAAAAAGAAGCAGCAATCCAGAAAGGAGTGAGGCAAGGCTGCAGTTTGTCCCCTCTCCTTTTCAATGTTTACATAGAACAGGCAGTAAAGGAAATCAAAGAGAAATTTGGAAAGGGAATCACAGTCCAAGGAGAGGAAATTAAAACCTTGAGATTTGCCGATGATATTGTTAATTTATCTGAGACTGCAGAAGATCTCGAGAAGTTGCTGAATGGTATGGATGAAGTCTTGGGTAAGGAGTACAAGATGAAAATAAATAAGTCCAAAACAAAAGTAATGGAGTGCAGTCGAACGAAGGCAGGTGATGTAGGAAATATTAGATTAGGAAATGAAGTCTTAAAGGAAGTAGATGAATATTGTTACTTGGGTAGTAAAATAACTAACGATGGCAGAAGTAAGGACGACATAAAATGAAGACTAGCACAAGCAAGGAAGAGCTTTCTTAAGAAAAGAAATTTGCTCACTTCAAACATTGATATAGGAATTAGAAAGATGTTTTTGAAGACTTTCGTGTGAAGCGTGGCATTGTATGGAGTGAAACATGGACAATAACTAGCTCAGAAAGAAAGAGAATAGAAGCTTTAGAAATGTGGTGTTACAGAAGAATGCTGAAGGTGAGATGGATAGATCGAATCACGAATGAAGAGATACTGAATCGAATTGGTGAGAAGAGATCGATTTGGCTAAATTTGACGAGAAGAAGAGATAGAATGATAGGACACATCTTAAGACACCCAGGACTTGTTCAGTTGGTTTTTGAAGGAAGTGTAGGTGGTAAGAACGCTAGGGGTAGACCAAGGTATGAATATGACAAGCACATTAGAGCAGATGTAGGATGCAATAGTTACGTAGAAATGAAAAGTTTAGCACATGATAGAGTGGCATGGAGAGCTGCATCAAACCAGTCTATCGACTGATGACTCAAACAACAACACTTGGCGGGTAATCACTAAAGACTGTGGACACCGTATCAGGCTTTAACCGCTTTAGCTTCAGTTCAGGTTTGTAGTCACATTCCGTAAAGTGATTACTGCATACGACGAAGCGGTCACTAGGGTTCCATATCTTATTCTTGGTACCACCTACACAACAGAATAAGGAAATTATCATCAGAACAGGAGCAATAATAATAAGTTATTTTTATTTTTGCCGTCACATGGTCTGCGTATTTACTGTACCGTACCTTGCCTGCTTATTGCTTTAATCCATAATTCCCTAGTTGGCTCTTGGGGAGGGAATTCATAAAAACTAGTTCCAGGAACTTTGTTTCTAGAGCCTTGTTTATAAAACGGTACGCAACAGTACACCAACGTAATACAATTGACGTATTTTAACAATACGACGTCACCCGTAAGCATACAACATGTAAATATACCGCCAACCGAGGTGTTCACGTGAGGTTGAATTGCAGCGCCTCTAGCGGCAAATATAGCATCCACAGGGCGGATAGCTATGAGTGGCTATTGGGCAGGCGTTTTATTACTTGTAGGCTAAGACTGGACATAAAGACACAAATTTTGAGGATATATTCATATTAAGATGTAGGTGCTCGCTAAGAGAGGATTTTTGGATATTCCCTCGCTAAGGGGGTGAAAACGGGGGTGAAATTTTAAAATAAGTGTATCTATATCTCAAAACTTTAAAAGTTTACAGATGTAAAAATTGGTATTTAGACTCTTCTTTAAAAATAAGGAAACACGTATTTTTTTGTTTTCAGAAAATCCCAATAGGAGGGGTGAAAAAGGGTGAAAAAGGTGTTGAATGCCTTTAATCAGGATACCGGTACTTATATCTCAGAAACTGGAGATATTACAGACATAAAAATTGGTACTTTTGATCTCTTTTAAAAATAAAGAAACACAAATTTTTTTGTTTTCGAAAATCCAATTAATGGGAGGGTGAAAAGGGGGGTGGATTTTTAAAATGAGTGCATCTATATTTCAAAACTTTTAAAGTTTACAGATGTAAAAATTGGTATTTAAAATCTTCATTAAAAATAAAAAACACATATTTTTTTGTTTTCGGAAAATAGCAGGGGTGAAAAGGGGGTTGATTGCCTTTAATGAGGGTACTCATATCTCACAAACTGAAAATATTACAGACCTGAAAATTGGTGTTTGGGATCTCCTTTAAAAATAAAGAAACTCGCATTTTTTGTTTTTAGAAAATCCAATTAATGGGGGGATGAAAAGGGGGTGAATTTTTAAAATGAGTGTATCTATATCTCAAAACTTTTAAAGTTTATAGATGTAAAAATTGGTATTTAGAATCTCCTTTAAAAATAAAGAAACACGTATTTTTTGTTCTCGGAAAATCCGAATAGGAAGGGTGCAAAGGGTGAAAAAGGGGTTGAATGCCTTTAATGACGCTACTTATATTTCAGAACCGGAAGATATTACAGACCTGAAAATTTGAGTTTAGTGATCTACTTTAAAAATAAAGAAACAGTTATTTTTTCGTTTTTGGAAAATCCAAATAATGGGGGGAGAAAAGGGTTTTTTTAAATGAGTGTGTCTTCAGCCTAAAACTTTACAGATGTAAAAATTGGTATTTAGAATCTCCTTTAAGAATAAAGGAACACGTAACTTTTTTTTGTTTTTTTTTTGTTTTCTGTAAATCCCAATAGGAGGGGTGTAAAAGGGTGAATAATGGGTTGCATGCCTTTAATGAGGATACATATATCTCAGAAACTGAAGATATTACAGAACTGAAAATTAGTATATGGGATCTCCTTTAAAAATAAAGAAACACGATTTTTTGTTTTTGTTTTTGGGAAAATCCAATTAATGGCGGTTAAACAGGAGTGACAAATTTGGGTGAATTTTTAGAAAGACTATATCTACAGAATATCTGAGAAACGTAAAATGTTACAGACGTAAAAAGTGGGTATTTGGAATCTCCTGTAAATGTAAAGGAACCTAGGTGATTTGTTTTTGGAAACTCCACTTACGGGGAACTAAAAAGGAGTGAAATTTTAAAATGAGAATTTCTACAGTATATCTCAAAAAACTTAACATGTTATAGAAGTGAAAAATGGTATTTTTTATCTCTATTAAAATCAAGAAACGTGTATTTTTAGTTTTCGGAAATACCACTTGGGTGGAGGGGGGGGGGGTAAAAGTGATTGAAAATGGTGTTGAATTATTTTAATTAGGCTACTGATATCTCAAAAATGAAGATGTTACAGACGTGAAATTTGATATTTGGAATCTGCTTTAAAAGTAAAGAAACACGTATTCTCGGAAAATCCAATGAAGGGGGGGGGGTGAGAAAGAATTGAAAAATTAATTGACTTAATTGTATGAGAATACATACATCTAATAAAAACTAAAATTGTTACAGACGTGGAAATTGGTATTTGGATCTCCTTTAAAAACAAAGAAAAACGCGTTTGGTGGGGGGGGGGGGGGGGAACTGTCTTGGAGGGCGGGAGTGAGAAGGAGTTGAATTCCTTTCATGAGGACACATACATCAAAAACTGAAGAAGTTAGAGTCGTGATAATTGGTATTTAGAAGATCCTTTACTATTAAAGAAACAAGTGTATTTTGCCGGAAAATTCACTTAGGGGGGTGGGGAGAGTGTGAAAGGAAGTGAAAAAAGTGAATTATTTTTATGGGGATACTTATATCTCAAAATTGAAGGTAATAGACGTGAACACTGGTGTTTGGAATCTCCTTTTAATATAAAGAAACGCGCCTTCTTTTAATTTTTTCTTGGGGGGGGGTGTAAATAAACTTAATGGCAGTGGGGTGTAAAAGGCGGTGAGACCAATTTATTTTACTGTTCATAATGTATTTATAAGGAGCCTCCGTTGCTCAGGCGGCAGCGCGCCGGCCACTCACAGCTGGGTTCCGTGGTTCAAATCCCGGTTACTCCATGTGACATTCGTGCTGGGCAAAACGGAGGCGGGACAGGCTTTTCTCCGGATACTCCGGTTTTCCCTGTCATCATTAATTCCAGCAACACTGTCCAATATTTCATTTCATTTGGCATTCATTGATCATTGCCCCAGAGGGGTGCTTCGGCAGCACGCACAATTCCTAGTCGCCGCTAGATGGGGCTTTATTCATTCCATTCCCGACGCTGTCGAATGACTGGAAACTGGCTGTAGATTTTCGATGTACTTATTCTGATCATAAACTGATCATTTTTAATCTTTCCTGGGTTCGTTTTAAACAGCCATCTTTTCTTTCGGAGAACGTTCTTAGATTACAGTAGATTATCCTGCCATATAAATAAAAAATTAAACTCATTTGAAATAAACGATAGGAATAAGATTGCCCGTCAAATTGTTCACCTCTATAATAAGGTCAATAATGCACGGAAGTATGTCATTCGTATGGCCAGAAATCCCGCACACTTGCCTACGCGCGACAATGGTGCTGGTCACATTGTCAACAATGACAATGGCAGCAGATGTAATTTACCGCCAAGTAGTGGTGTCCAGAACATATAATAATAATAATAATAATAATAATAATAATAATAATAATAATAATAATAATAATAATAATAATAATAATAATAATAATAATAATGTTCTGGACCGTCGTCAAATGTGCGGACCGCGCAGGAAACGGGTCCTGGACGTGTAATGGCAAAGAATGCAGTCCGGCCGAGGGGTCAGTTCCGCCAAGGCACCCAAGACGACACCACGCCGGATGATCTGAAGGATTTGATCCATATTTAAAATGCTTATAGGAAAAGACGGCAAAGATTTAGGGACCCAACTGACCGGGTGGAATACCTGGACCTAGCCCGAAAAGTACGAAATCGATTGCTGGAAAGAAAGATTGAAAAATGGGACGAAACTTGCCGTAATCTATGAGAAAACGAGTCAGATCGCGAATTTTGGCGGATTCTTGCAGAAAACGAGTCGGATCGCGAATTTCGGCGGATTATACATATCTAAAACAATAAGCATTCAATTATAAATTTCAGTATAATACCGTAGCGAAGCACGGGTGTCTTGCTAGTAATCTTATAAGTACATTTGTAGGGGGTCCGCTGTCTTTAATATCATTTATTTCACCATATTTTGATATATTTATTCGTTTTAGGTCAACTGAAAATCGCGTTCGTTCGTTCGTTCGTTCGTTCGTTTCACTATCACGGGCAAAAGGCTGAATTGTTCTGGAACAAGTTACATATTTGGAGTATACTCATCTAGAAGCAGGTTTTGATATGTATATCATTTAAAAACAATTGAATCACTGGCGGTTTATAGGAAGAGCAGTAGAGTTTTTTTAATATTCTCTTACATCACAGATTATACGTAAAATCTGTAGTCCTTATCTGAAACGCCCCTTTGTTTTGAATATTGTAAATTATATACATAATTTCGCTTACTCTTCAAATGACGCAGAAAGTAACAAAATCCTACGGGCTTCATGCTCTGCAGCCAGTGACGGACACTCTCGCAGACCTATGGTTATTTGAAGGATCCATAACAGGAGACAATCAGAGTATGCGCCCGAATCCATGGCTAAATTTTTAGCATGCTGGCCTTTCGTCACAGGGATCTCAGATTCGATACCCGGCAGGCCCGGGAATTTTGTCTGCCATTGCTTAATTTCGCTGACACGGGGGCTGGGTATTTGTGTTGTCTTCACCATAATTTCATCCTCATCACGACGCGCGGGTTGCCTACAGGCGTCAAATCAAAATACCTGCACCTGGCGGGCTGAATATGTCCTCGGACACTTCTGGCACTAAAAGCCATTTGCCCTTTCATTTCATCAGAGTATGCAAAATATTTCGTTGTGCTTGAAAATTAACTCCACCTAATGTAACTGAACACCGAGTAAACATGATGTAGAACTTTTCCCTTCGGAGTCTGTCTCTTCCTAAAAGTGGAAAACTATTGGACTTATTTCAACCAATCTATGTATTTGGAATCTGCTCACTCAGGATTGTTTTATCAGGTACATATCATATCATGGTAATCACATGGATCTGGTATTTATAGGAAGATTATTTTAAAATATTATTTATATCAAAAGGCTGTATATAAGAAACTTTTAAGAATATATTATTTCCGTTCCTTTATTCCATGTACGTATTTATCGTACGACGGATAATAACGCAAACGATTACGACTTCGGACCAGGAACTGTACCATACAATAAATTCGAAAATCGTCCACGTTCTCTCTCAACTTTGTTCAACTTCATCATATTTCACCTTACTGCCACGCGCTTTCGTAGGAAAATATCATGTCGCATTAAATGTGTGAATAGAGTCATGTTAGTTCACATAAATTCCTGAAGGCAGCATGTAATCCACTGCAATTTCCCGTGCGAAGAACGGGTACAAATGCTAGATTTAATACGTTTTCATGTTTTACTTTTATTAGTATTTACTTAATCCGTGTACTCCCCCAGGGTTGCTTTTCCCATGGACTCAGTGAGGGCTCCCACCTCTACCATCTCAGTGTCCTGGAGCATGAGGCATCTGGTCGGGTATACAACTGGGGAGAAGAACCAGTACATCGTCCAGGCAGCCTCACCTGCTTTGCTGAACAGGAGACGTGTGGGGGATGGGAAATGATAGGCAAGGAAGAGGGAAGCGCCCGTGGCCTTAAGTTAGGCACCACCCGGGTGTTTGGCTGGAAAATTAGTGGGAAATCACGGAAAACCACTTCGAGGTTGGCTGAGGAGGCAATTGAACCCCTTGTACTCAGTTGAGCTCCCGAGGCTGAGTGGACGCCGTTCCATTCCTCGTACCACTTTTCAAATTTCTTGGCAGAGCCGGGAATTGATCTCGGGCTTCATACTAATCACTACACAACAGAGGCGGACTTTTTAATTTTTAATTTCATTGAAATATACTATTTCACTTTAAAGGCAAGGCCTTATTTAATTTGAATATACACTGAGTGGCCCAAAGTAACAGGAAGTGGTTTCCCGTTAGAAAATGTGCCGTGTACGAACCCTGAGCGTTGCGGCTAGCTGCGGTGCAGCTGGGCAGTCCGTCACAGACTGTCACAGGCCAGTGTCGTGACAACTGCAACACGTCGCGAGTTAACCGACGGTGTGCATTGTGCATGGTTCATGGCATTGCGGATATTACAAGCTAATTCGAGTTTTCGAGGTCAACCGTGGCATGAGTGGATCTTCAGTATCGCAGAGAGAGTGATACTGAACCATATCATAATTTGCTTCAATTTATTTGTAGTAACACTGTGGCATAATTTTATTTAGCGCACCTTGGAGTCGCGGGAAGTGAAGGAAGGAACCCTGGATGGCCGTGCTATAGACCGTGAGAACCCCGTATTACTCCGGAAGGAACTATTTCCCCGAGATGGAATTGAGCCGCAAGACGTGATTTCAATCATGTAGACCCCTACTATACCGCTTAACCCAAGCGCAGCAACTTGGAGGGGGTGAGATTTAAACAAGTGGATGGACAGAACAATTGTCCCAAGTTGACAACCTTCTCTTTCCCAGGACTGGAATCACCTGAATTTCAATTAATAAATCCGCCACTATGCTAAATTCCACAGATCTGACGCCACACATAATTAAGAACAGAATGATTGAATGCCAGGAGTCGATAATATTATTTACTTGTGCTGGAGTGAGAGAGATGTGAATTTACAGTGGAGGCCGTTGGCATCTGGATGGCTGTCACAAAGGGAAACGGTTTGTTAGATAGGGCTTACCCTCGAGGGTAACGTCCTGTTGAGGCTATAAATTCTGCTGCAAGAAAGGAAGCGTTCTCACTTGTATCTCACTTATTCGTTCACTTGTTTCTTAGTCGGCTCGTTCAGTTGATACTAACTTGATTTCTCACTTGCGTCACAGTCGGCTCGTTCAGTTAATACTTACTTGACATTCACTCATCGAGTCAGTCGCGAACTCAATATCTCATTGTCTTATTAACCCGCTGTTCTGAAACGCCAAGTGCGGCGTGGCGTAATTCGCGCGCGTATTAGACATATTTATTTGTTAAACTGTTGTCAGACTAATGTACAATCGCCGTGAGTTAACTCACAAGAGCTAGTGACGATATAAGATATTACATGAATTTCTTTAACACGTACGTGGATTGTGTTAATAACGTGTGCGAGTCGTGTAAGATATAACCGCTGTCAAGGACTGATTACAACCGGGCTGGTTCCCATTAGATAGTGCCGCACAGATGTGACTCATCTCTCTGCGGAGGCTGTAGTAAATAGTAGCCAAACACTAAGGTTGTAGTCGTATGCACGATCACGCCAAGCGGTGAAGTAGATGTTCTGACATAACTCCACAATTCCAGACACGACCAGGATCAAGCAGACGACAACCATGATGTATCCAGGAGTCGAGCAGACGACCTTCATCCCTGTGCTGTGTGCCGTCACCATGGACTAGGCACGCATGACATAGCGGTCGTGTGATTCGTCGCTGATGGAGAGGTTGCTGTTAAGTTAAATCCTTTTGTTCCCTAAGCATGTGAATTAACATTTTATGCACTAGTTTAGGCCACTCTTAAAAAAGTAAATTAATTGTTAAATGTAAGCCAGTGCGGCATTTGCCTTGTTCAATTTAAGTAAAATGAAATACGTTCAGGACTGTATGTATGTTCAGCCCCTGAGCTAAGTGTTGTATATAAATTAGATGGAAATAAGGGACAGAATAGGTTAGATATAGGTGTGTGCATTAGTTATTAGTATTTTTTTCATTTCTGTGTTGAATTTAGATATAGATTTTGGGCAGATTCTTCATAATACCTAACGGGCTGCACGCCTTCAGCGTCCAGATATTAAACATATTAGAGTAGCGGCAGCATAATGTTAGGACGTTTCTATGCATGAAGCATAAATTTTCAGCTGCGAGGAGACTACCGGGAGAGCTTTCAACGTCGAAAGTAAAACAGGGTCTTCAAATGTGGTGGCAGGCAAATTCATGAGTGTGGCGGTCATCGAACCAAGAATGCTTTATATGTGAGGCTAGAATTTCCGTTAGATGTTTACGAGGCTGTGATGATTAGAGAAAGGCAATGAAAGCCATGGTGCTTTATTGGGAGCCCTTATTTATATGTATTGATAAGCCAGCCTGTTTTTATCCAAGAGAATGTGTGGGCTGTGAACTATATTTCTCAGTGAGAATTGTGTGCCGTTATGTAGCACCAACAAGGTCGGCCAGGCCCCGACGAGATAATTGCTTCCCAGGTAGGAAGGAAGGCTCGAATCAGTTGTAGGCTGAAGGCTGAGCGCAGAGCGTGGAAGTGTTTAAAAACAATACCGTTATTTACGTGAAATACCTAACCCACAAAGCCCAATTATTAGACGTTTATTGCTAACCAGCTGATCTCCCCTGTCATGACGAGTTGTGCTGAAATGTTGTGTCTATGTGAGAAATGCAATCCTCGGAGCGTAGATATGTGGGGATCGATCCCCGGCGCCTCTATCAACTTTAGTGCATATTCTGTGTGTGTTTTATTTATCAGGTGTAATTTATGTATATTTATCTTGTGTTGTTTATTGTTGTGTCCGGTGTATATATTTCTGTGTTGTGATGTTGTCGTCTGGTGATTAACGGAGAGACTTGGCCCGATGGCTAATTTTGGGGAAGTAAGGTTCTGTCCTTATTCTTTGCTCATGGGTGCGGACCCATATGATTAGAATCTGTGTTGTTTTGGATGCGTAATTTAGACGCAGTCCTGAATAAGTGTTTTATATATATTTGTGCGCGAGTGATCGGAATATACATATGCAAATTAGGCCAAATACTAGTATATAGTATATTGCTATCGCATTTCGTGAACGGTTTAGATCGAGCCTCCGGGCAAAGAACTAGGGTCTTGACGAGGCAGTCAACATAATGAAATAACGTAACCCATACATACTCCATGTAACATGATATCCTATTTTCTCGCGTTCGTTATCCGTTTCTAATTTGTAAACGTTTGTTAAAAATGTCAATTCATGTAAATGTGCGTATCACTTTCTTTGACCAACATCATGGTCGTTTCTTAGTTTTGTTTGATAAATTGTTATTTAATTAGTATGATTTTAATTCATGTTTTTAGTTAAATAAATCTATTATACACGATAACCTGCGTTCTCATTCACTAGTTTTATATGTACGTATTTCCTGTTCATATTCTTTAGTATATTTTAGTAAGTAGATATTTTATTGCCCACATCCGGATGTACCACGCGCTTCTACCCTGAGCTAGGCCGAATTTAAGACAGGATGCGGTACAATACCACCCGCGTAAACCGTCACACGGGAAGACCACAGGTGTTTAACGAACGGCCATCACGTCGCCTCCGCAGAACCATACACGGCGCTCGACGGGTTATTGTGAGTCAGATCACCGCCTAGTTGAATGTTGGGAGTCAGGAACCCATTTCTACCAGGACTGTAAGGAGGCAACTGCACCGCATAGGCTTCACCAACCGACGAGCAAATCGTGTCTCTTTGCTGAAAACTCGACACAGAGTTCAACGACGTGCACAGGCCCGTGAACATCGGCAGTGGACCATGGAAAAGTGGTGGCGTGTGGTGTGGTCCGATGAATCCAGGTTCCAGTTGTATCGAGCTGATGGGCGCGTGAGAGTGTGGCGTATGCCCCATGAAGCTATGGATCCTCCGTGTCAACAAGGTTGTGTCCAGGCGGGAGGTGGCTCAGTTCTGGTCTGGGCGGCGTTCTCATGGTCACAATTAGGCCCCATTTTCCGGGTGCAGGGAGCGCTGACAGGTGCACGTTATGTAGACATTCTTTCAGACTCTCTGCATCCCTTTCTGGCCCTACAGTACCCTGATGCGGACGTCATGTTTCAGCAGGACAACGCACCATGTCACGGCTCTGTGGTGGCACGCGGGTGGTTGGAGGACGACTCCAGTGAAGTTATGACCACGGATTGGTCCTCCAGATCTCCCGATCGTAATATAATCGAGCATTTATGGCATGCTTTTCGACGCTGATGTACGCTCCATCAACACCGCAGGAACTACACAGGACCAATTGTGAGCTGCAGTGCATGATGCGTGGGTCCATATCCCTACAGAACGATTCCAACACATTGTATAATCGATGCCTAGCCATATTGCTGCCGTTTAGAGGGCTCGCGGAGGAGCAACTCGTTATTAACATCACATTCAGTGTCTTCCTATGGCTTTTGGCCACTCAGTGTACTTTATGGTCATTTTAAAGCACAATACAGCATTGCGAATTAGATCCGCTGATTATTTTAAATTCATAATCATTTCCTTCATCACCACTTTTATCCTAGTCAGTGGATAGTTTCAAATTTGTAATTGTTATTTCTTTTCGCCTCATCTCGTACTATTAGGGGCCGATGACCTAGATGTTAGGTCCCTTAAACAACAAACATCATCATCACTCTGCTTTCACGAATCGTGATGTCCACCATCGCAGTCACCATCACAGTCATGGGGTTGACGAGGGTTCACAAGGGACCTTCCTGTCAAGTTTGAATTGATTTGCTTCCCGGCTCTGTCACGAATTAAAGACTGTTCTTAAAAACTAAAACTGGGGGTTCTCAGCCTCTGGTAACAACACTGAGAATAGAAGAATGTTGAAATTCCACTCTTGCCATCTCAGATTCGATTTCCTTCGTTTTCAACTTCAAATCCAGGCAATTTCCCGAACAGTGCTTTACATACAGCCAAATCGTAGCCAGTTAAAATAGTGATTATGCAGACACCATCAAATGTTGACATTGCCCTTCTTACCACCATAGACTTACAACACACTGTTCAGAACAATACTCTAATACTTCCTTCCCGGTGCTACAACTTCACTGCCAACAAATTGAGTTTAACGCTCTGCCTATATAGGCAGGGCTACATACAAATATGGTTATCTCTCCGGTCTGCATATGAACATCCAAGATACAACATACTGACACTATCTACGGACATCTTGGCACTGAGTAGGCCTTGGCTTACTGCCCATCCAGATCACCACCAGGGATTGGAGTGCCATGTAGTCACAGTGACGACATCCCCAGTCGTATTGCTTGGCTAATATCAGGCAGTTGGCCTCACGAAGCTGAGAGAACACCGTTTCTGCCCTCGATCCAGAATTAAAATCCGTGGATTGACCGGGAACAAACCCGGCTCCCCTCGTCGTTGCAAAACATTTTTGAAAAGTGTATAAGGATAGTGTTTAATATAGGAATATGGACGTTTCCGCCATGTCAAATGTGGGTAATGACCAACAATAGTGCATTAAGAAAACAAATTGCATTGTACTAAACAAAGAAAGGGTTCCATTGACTGATATAATTTATTTTTGTGACGTTTAAGTGACCTCCTCTGTGGTGGAGTGGTTAGTGTGATTAGCTGCCATCCCCGGAGGCCCCGGTTCGATTCCCTGCTCTGCCACGAAATTTGAAAAGTGGTACGACGGCTGGAACGGGCTCCACTCAGCCTCGGGAGGTCAACTAAGTACAGGGGTTCGATTCCCACCTCAGCCATCATCGAAGTGGTTTTCTGTGGTTTCCCACTTCTCCTCCAGGCAAATGCCGGAATGGTATCTAACTTAAGGCAACGGCCGCTTCCTTCCCTCTTCCTTGTCCACCCCTTCGTCCGACCCGTTGGCTGAATGGACAGCGTACTGTCCTTCGGTTCAGAGGGTCACGGGTTCGATTCCCGGCCGGGTCGGGGATTTTAACTTTCATTGGTTAATTCCATTGGCCCGGCGGCTGGGTGTTTGTGCTGTCCCCAACATCCCTGCAACTCACACAGCACACACGACACTATCCTCCACCTCATTAACACCTAGTTACCTACAAATGGCAGATTCCGCCCACCCTCATCGGAGGGTCTGCCTTACAAGGGCTGTACGCGGCTAGAAATACCCACACGAAATTAATTAAGTCTACCCTTCCAATCTTCTCATCCCTCTACAAGGCTCCTGTCCAGCATAGCAGGTGAGCCCGCTTGGGCGAGGCACTTGTCCTCCTCCCCAATTGTATCCCCCGACCCAAGGTCTCACGCTCCTGGACACTGCCCGTAAGGCGCTAGAGGTCCGAGGGAAAAACCAACCCCGGACGGTAAACAGATTAAGAAAGAAAGAAACAAAGATATTTAAGTAGTGTCAGTATACTCGTGTCCATAGGTCAGCGAGGAACCACATAATGATGGAATTGAATAGCTTGACCTGACAAAATCCGACCTCCCTATCCTCAGAATTACTGCACGGCCTTGAGAATACTCACTACAGCCCGTAAAGGTAACAAGATCATTAAAAACCAACTCCTTTAACAGATTAAGGAGAGGGCCTTATGTCGAGCCATTGTACAACTTGAGATAAGCAAAGAATGGCTTTATACCGGAAAATATCTGACGACAAAGAAATGTAGTGATCTTATCTAACTAAACTGTACTTCTCTCAGACGTACCTTCTAATTTAACAGTGGACTACAGGACGTCATGAGAGCTAAAGAAGACTGGCGTCTTGGTCATGTGAATGTGTCGTAATAATAATACTAATTAGTTTCGTAAACAGTTCAGTGATCTGAAAGGTGATATGTTTCGGAGGGCAGGTCTTCCATGACGATCTACTCCAAAGTGGGCAGATGATATTATGACTACGTGCTCGAATAAATATCGTGTGACGTGCATGAGACCTGAGTGGCATCAACTCTAGCCTCGGAGACAGGCGGCTGCGGGTCGAATCTCTGTCATTACTTCGCCTCCCTTGGGCCAGCAGCTCTGATAGGCCTTGGCGTACCAAGTGACCGCTGTTTATCCTGAAGGCCGGCAAATTACGAGGAGATCGAAGTCAGTTCGACGACAGCGCGGTGTTTATTCTTAGCTTTTTAGACCGGGGCCGCTGTATCACCGTCAGATAGCTCCTCAATTGTTCTTATGTAGACTGAGTGGACCTCGAACCAGCCTTAAGGTCCAGTTGAAAGTCCCTGACCGGACCAGAATTGAAGCTGAAGCCTCCGAGGAACAGGCAGGCTCAATACTCGAAGATAGTTTACATTAAGAAATTACATTAAATTCCAACATTAATTTACCTGTAGTATTTTTAATTAATGTCTGAATTGTGGTGCGTTACCAACAATTTTTAAGTACGTTAATGTAATCCCACTTCCTATGAACTCAGCTTCGAAACTCCTAACAGATTACTGTCCCATTTTCACTCTTTCTGATCTCTCCGAAGTGTTAAAATGGTTGGTGAATGTTTAAATACTGCAATACATTCAAGCTTCTGGACCCACTGCAGTGCCGTAGCACACCACCTGCCTTACTCAAAGTGACTGACGACATCAGACAAGCAGTGGACGAAAGACACAGTACTCACACTTCTTGACGTTATCAGTGCGTTTGACACGATAAATATCCAGATACTGTTGAACATAATTAACACTTTTTAGGTACTAGGGCTTTAACATTTTCACCGCTTATGCTGAAGGTCGTATGCAGCGTTTTATAGCACATGCTTCTTCCCGTTGCAACTCAGGAAGACGGGAACTCCAAGTGTTCTATCCTTGTGACTCTTATTTGCCCCCTATATTAATGACAAGCAAGATACTCGTGCTTCGCTACGGTTTTAAATTGAAAGTTATTTTTCAAAATTTTAAATTTTGGAGAGTCTACTGTCGACTGAGCCTGTAAAATACGCCCTCAGTTCGTACGTCAAACGGTTTTGAGGTAATGCTATCAATGTTCTTATCTAACAAGCATTGGAACCGTGTAGAGAAGAATTGGAATGTTTTAAAAGCCTATCTTGTGTAACATATAAGATGTAAAAGCGATCAGCCTGTTAAATTTAGATGTTGTACGTTGAACAGTAATGGAGGAATTATTGTTTTTTAAGCGGTGAATGTTTTACAAATATTTCTTAAGATCTAGGACATAGAAGACCACCCTTCATGTAAAATTTTAAGATCGTACCTGAAACGGTTTAGGAAGAATGGATATTGTGTTTCTTGAGAGTCAACCACCCTTTAGGGGAGAAATATAATGAAGTATATGATATTTTACATCTAGGACATAAAAGAAGAATCTTGTCGTAAAATTACAAATTTGTACGTCAAACTGTTTTGGAGGGATGAATAATTTCGTTTGCGGAAATAACCCCATTTAACACTTTAGGGATGAGATGTTTAAAAATATTTCCTAATTTTTTTTTGCTATTTTGCTTTACGTCGCACCGACACAGATAGGTCTTATGGCGACAATGGGACAGGAAAGGCCTAGGAATGGGCAGGAAGAGACCGTGCCCTTAATTAAGGTACAGCCTTTATAGCACATGCTTCTTCCCGTTGCAACTCAGGAAGACGGGAACTCCAAGTGTTCTATCCTTGTGACTCTTATTTGCCCCCTATATTAATGACAAGCAAGATACTCGTGCTTCGCTACCGTGTCTGGTGTGAGAATGGGAAACCACGGAAAAACATTTTCAGGGCTGCCGACAGTGGGATTCGAACCCACTACCTCACGGATATGAGCCCACAGCTGCGCGCCCCTAACCGCACGGCCAACTCACCCGGTATTTCCTAATCCACATCTAGGATTTATAATACGAGGAGCGTACTATATTGTTTTACACTTTCTTTTTTGTACGTCCGCGTATAGTTCACATTCCACTTTTGAAGATGGTGACGTGTAACTAGTGTCTTGTTCCACAGTTTGGTAGCAGCATGCGCACAGGGGCCAAGGAATGCACTCGCCCTAGCCATTTCATAACAACACTGTCAGTGTAGGAGCAGACAACATAGAAAGCAACCGTCAGGGACAGCGCTATACGGCTTGGTTCCTATGGAAAAAAGGCGTGACCACTGCAGAAATTCATCGACTCTTGGTGGCAGTTTGTGGAGAACATGCGCCGTCACGGAAAACAGTTTACGACTAGGTGGAAGGTTGGACAACAGGGCGCACATCGGTGGACAAGGGAACCAGTTCTGGAAGGAATGTGACAGTGGCAACACCAGCCAACATTGCCCGGGTCGAACAGGCCATCCAAGGAAACAAATGCATCACATTTACGGAAATGGAGGCAGCCACGGGCATTAGCCGAAACGCCCTGCAGCGGATCGTGCACGGCCACTTACTGTTGGGGAAGGTGTCATCCACGTGGGTGCCTAGATTCTTGTCTGCAGACGTAAATCAGAGGCGTGTGGACGTGTGCAGAGAACTTTTGCAACGCCACGATCAAGATCCAGCCGACTTCATGGCTAGGCTTGTGACCGGTGATGACGTGATGAGACATGTCTCCATTACCATGAACCACAAACGAAACAACAGTCACGGTGCTGCCACACCCATCAGACCCTCCTGACTTGTCACCAAGCGATTATCACCTGTTAGGGAACATGAAGAAACCTCTGCGTGGTCACCGTTTTGCGGAGTTTGTAGAGGCATGGGTACGCAGCACCCAGAAAGAATGGTTTCTAGAAGGTCTGGAGAGACTGACACATCGATGGCAAAAGTGCATACAGTTACAAGAAGATTATTTTGAAAAGGTGGACGTAACAATTGATGTGTAATGTACTTTATTTGGGTCGAAAAAATTAAGTGTAAAACGATATAGTGCGCCCTTCGTATCTTTCTGTTATTTAATACCTAGGATACGACTTGAAATTTTAACTTCGTAATTCAAACGGTTTCAAAGAAGTGAATTTTTTGTCATCATTCCTCATCCCCCAGTCAAAAACTCTTAGGAGTGTTTTGTTTGAAGACCACTTCTTATTTAAAATCTAAGACAAATAATTTAGTGTGTATAGTGGGTAGCATCGATCTCTAATAAAAATCGAGTTGAAAACTCCTTATTATATGTATTAAACTTGTGGAAAGCGATCAGTAATTTGAGAGGTTTAAATCTTGACATATTATACATTCTACGTCCGCAATAATTCGTAGGTACCATTAATAGTATACAGTCTCAAAAATGATCCTCTAGCTGTGAATCAAGTTCAAGATTATTTCAGTTAAATCCCAGAGTTTTACAAATAACTTTCGTTGGCAATAACGAAAAGGAGTCGGAAATTCGGTCGAGTACCTTGGCTGTTGTGGAGACATAGTTTTACAACTTCAACGACTTCTACATAATCCCAATCCTTAAACGTGAAATATTTTGAATTGTGTCATATTTGATACCTACAACATCCAAAGATCTTGTAACATTTCAAATTCATTCCTTAAACGGTTTTGAGGGATGAATAATTTTGTCATAAGTCGTCGCCCCAACAGCCAAAACCTCTTAGAAGTGTATTATTTTAAGACGACACTTTGTTTAAAATTCAAGATATATAGGAGCAACCGTCATGTAAAATTTCAAACTCGTATGCCGAATGGTTTGAGAGTAATGAATATATATGTCGTCAAAACTTCACCCTTAGTCACACACTCCCCTTAGGGGTGTATTGTTTAAAATTACTTCTTATTCAAAATCTAAGACATATAGGACAACCATCATGTGAAATTTCAAGCCCTTATGTCAAACGGTTGGAGAGAAATGAATATATATGTTGTCAGCCCCCACTCCCAGTCAAAAAATTCGGAGAAAAATGAATATATTTATTTTTGGTTATTAACGCCCATTTTACCCTTAAGGGATGAATTTATTTCTAAACATGTCTTATTTAACATCTAGTACATAAAGAAGCAATCATTGAGTGCAGGTTCAACTTTGTCCAGTCAATGGTTTCGGAGGAATTAATATTATGGTTTTTAGGGTTTTGCCTCCATTTCATCCCCTTTGCGGTGGAATTTTTGAACCCTTCCGTAGTGGGTGCCTGTTGCCTTTTAAATACATAGATATATACCAATTTTCATGTCTGTAACGTCTTCAGTTTTAGAGATATTAATATCCGCATAAAAATAACTCTACTCCTTCTTCACTCCCCCCTTAAGTGGATTTTCATAGAACAAATTCTACATGTTTCTTTATTTTTAAAGGAGATTCCAAATACCAATTTTCATATCTGTAACATCTCCAGTTTTTGAGATATTAATATCCTCTTAAAAATAATTCAGCTCCTTTTTAAGTCCTTTACTCCCCCTGGCCCTCTTAAATGGATTTTACGAAAACAAAAAGATAAGTGTTTCTTTATTTTTAAAGAAAATTGCAAATACCAATTTTCACGGCTTTAACATCTTCGTTTTTGAGATATACTGTAAATTTTCTCATTTTAAAAATTCACTCAATTTGATCACTTCTTTTCAGACCCCTTCATTGGATTTCCCGAAAAAAAATACGTGTTTATTTTTGAAGGCGATTCCAAATACCAATTTTCATGTCTGTAAAATCTTAAGTATCTGATATATAAGCATCCTCATCAAAATAATTGAACCTATTGTTTACCTCTCTTCACCCCGCGTAAGAGGATTTTCATTAAACGGAAATTTAATTTCTTTCAGTCCAGTAATTTTTTTTATTTTTATTTTTTTGCTATTTGCTTTACGTCGCATCGACACAGATATGTCTTATGGCGACGATGGGATAGGAAAGGACTATGAATGGGAAGGAAGCGGCCGTGGCCTTAATTAAGGTACAGCCCCAGCATTTGCCTGGTGTGAAAATGGGAAACAACGGAAAACCATCTTCAGGGCTGCCGATAGCGGGGTTCGAACCCATTATCTCCCGCATGCAAGCTCACAGCTGCGCGCCCCTAACCGCACGGCCAACTCGCCTGGTGTCCAGTAATTTTGGCTCGGCGATGAAGACTGACTGACTGACTGACTGACTGACTGACTGACTGACTGACTGACTGACTGACTGACTGACTGACTGACTGACTGACTGACGGATTCATCATCGCCGAGCCAAAACTACTAGACATAATGAAATGAAATTTTGAGGATACATTTATAGTACAATGTAGGTGCTCGCTAATGGAGGATATTTGGATATTCCTTCGCTAAGGGGGTGAAAAGGGGGTTGAAATTTTACAATAAATGTATCTATATCTCAAAACCTTAAAAGTTTACAGATGTAAACATTAGTATTTAGAATCTCCTTTAAAAATAAGGAAACACGTATTTTTTGGTTTTCGGAAAATCCCAACAGGAGAGGTGAAAAACGGTGAAAGATGGGATGAATGCCTTTAATGAGGCTACTTATATCTCAGAAACTGAAGATATTATAGACCTGAAAATTGGTATTTAGAATCTCCTTTAAAAATAAAGAAACACGTATATTTTGTTTTTGG
This sequence comes from Anabrus simplex, assembly GCF_040414725.1. Lineage (NCBI taxonomy): Eukaryota > Metazoa > Arthropoda > Insecta > Orthoptera > Tettigoniidae > Anabrus > Anabrus simplex. The sequence continues at coordinate 932,735,509 of NC_090266.1, forward strand.
AAAATACTATTAATGGGAGGGTAAAAAGGGGTTGAATTTTTAAAATGAGTGTGTCTATATCTCAAAACTTTAAAAGTTTACAGATGTAAAAATTGGTATTTAGAATCGGCTCTAAAAATAAAGAAACACGTATTTTTTGTTTTCGGTAAATCCTATTAGGAGGGGTGAAAAGGGATGAAAAATAGGGTGAATGCCTTTAATGAGGACACATATCTCAGAAACTGAAGATATTAGAGACCTGAAAATAGGTATTTGGGATCTCCTTTAAAAATAAAGAAACCTGTATCTTTTGGTTTTTGGAAAATCCATTTAATGGGGGGTGAAGAGGGGGTGAGTTTATAAAATGAGTGGATCTATATCTCAACAATTTAAAATTTACGGATGTAAGAATTGGTATTTAGAATCCCTTTTAAAAATAAAGAAACACGTATTTTTTGTTTTCAGAAAATCATAATGGAAAGGGTGAAAAAGGGATGAAAAAGGGGTTGAATGCCTTTAATGAGGACACTTATATCTCAGAAACTGAAGATAATACGGACCTGAAAATTGGTATTCGGGATCTCCTTTAAGATAAAAGAAACACGTATTTTTTGTTTTTCGAAAATCCAATTGATGGGTGGTGAAAATGGGGTGAATTTTTAATTTAGTGGATCTATATCTCAAAACCTTTAAAGTTTACAGATTCAAAAATTGGTATTTAGGATACCTTTCAAAAATAAAGAAACACATATTTTTTGTTTTCGGAAAATCCCAACAGGAGGGGTGAAAAAGGGTGAAAATGGGGTTGAATGCCTTAAAGGAGGATACTTATATCTCAGAAACAGAAGATATTACAGCCCTGAAAATTAGTATTTAAACACTCCTTATAAAATAAAGAAACACGTACTTTTGTATTTGGAAATCCAATTAAAGGGAGTTAAACAGGAGTGACAAATTGGGGTGAATTTTTAGAAAGACTATATCTACAGTATATCTCAGAAACGTAAAATTTTACAGACGTAAAAATTGGTATTTGGAATCTCCTTTAAAAGTAAAGAAACATAGGCGATTTGTTTTTGGAAACTCCAATTAAGTGGAACAAAAAAGGGAATGAAATTTTAAAATGAGCATTTCTACAGTATATCTCAAAAAGTTAACATGTTACCGAAGTAAAAAATAGTATTTTTTATCTCTATTAAAATAAAGAAACATATATTTCTCGTATTCTGAAAAAACACTTCGGTTGGGGTGGGGGGGGGGCAAATGTGACTGAAAATGGGGTTGAATTATTTTAATTAGGACACTGATATCTCAAAAGCTGAAGATGTTACACAGGTGAAATTTGGTATTTGGAATCTCCTTTAAAAATAAAGGAATCCGTATTTTTTGTTTTCGGAAATCCAGCTAAGGGGGGGGGGGGAATTGAAAAATTAGTTGAATTATTTGTATGATGATGCCATTATCTCAAAAACGAAAGATTTTGCAGACGTGAAAATTAGTATTTGGAATCTGCTTTAAAATTAAAGAAACACGTATTATTCGAAAATCCAATGAAATAGCAGGAGGGGGGTGAATGAATTTGAAAAATTAATTGAATTCATTGTATGAGGATATTTACACATAATAAAAAGTAAAGTTGTTACAGACGTCAAAATTGGTATTTGGGTCTCCTTTAAAAACCAAGAAAAAAGTGTTTTGTGGGGGGAAATCATCTTGGGGGTTGGGGTGAAAAGGAGTTGAATTCCTTTTATGAGGACACATTTCTCAAAAACGGAAGATGTTAGAGTCGTGATAATTGGTATTGAGAAGATCCTTTACCATTAAAGAAACAAGTGTTTTTTGACGGAAATTCGCTTAGGTGGGAGGGGGGGAGTGTGAAAGGAAGTGAAAAAAGTGAATTCTTTTTATGGGGATACATATATCTCTGAACTGAAGGTAACAGACGTGAACATTGGTAGTAGTATAATTGGACAGTTCGGCGGCCACCTCCACCTCAGGCTCCCAGTGGCCACCTCCACCTCCACCTCAGCCAGAGGCCTCCCAGATGCCTCCTCCACCTCCACCTCAGCCAGAGGCCTCCCAGAGGTCTCCTCCACCTCCCGCGGGAAATTTGAATTTGTAAACAAAGCCACGTGCTTTTTGACAGCTGTCATCGACAACAACGCATCGCTAACCTCAGTACTGCCATCTTGACGGGCCTAAACCTCAGTAGTGCTAACTTAACCTAACTAGCGCGAGGTAAACAAAGCCACGTGCTTTTTGACAGCCACGTGCTTTTTGACAGATTTGTAAACAAAGCCACGTGCTTTTTGACAGCTCTCATCGACAACAACGCATCGCAAACCTCAGTACTACCATCTTGACGGGCCTAAACCTCAGTAGTGCCAACTTAACCTAACTAGCATGAGGTAAACAAAGCCACGTGCTTTTTGACAGCCACGTGCTTTTTGACAGATTTGTAAACAAAGCCACGTGCTTTTTGACAGACAACAACGCATCGCTAACCTCAGTACTACCATCTTGACGGGCCTAAACCTCAGTAGTACCAACTTAACCTAACTAGCGCGAGATAAACAAAGCCACGTGCTTTTTGACAGCCACGTGCTTTTTTGACAGCTGTCATCCGCCATCTTTAAACTACAGAGCACCGTGCTGCCCTCTTTCGTCACCTGTCATCGGCAGTGCTGCCATCTTGATGGGCCTAAACCTTAGTGCTACCAACTTAACCTCACTAGCTCGAGATAAACAAATCCACGTGCTTTTTGACAGCCACGTGCTTTTTTGATAGCTGTCATCCGCCATCTTTAATCTATAGAGCACAGTGCTGCCCTCTTTAGCTACTTACCTTTGAAATGTGGTGGCGGATAATTTGAAAAATGCTTTTCGACAAGCAGCCATCTTTAATCCAGAGAGAACAGTGCTGCCCTCTATGTGGTGGCGGCAAATTGAAAAATTCCACGTGCTCTTGTTTGAAAACAAACTCACGTGCTTTTTTGACAGCTGTCATCTGCCATCTTTGAGCACAGTGCTGCCCTCTTTAGTTTGAAATGTGGTGGTGGTAAATTCCACGTGCTCTTGTTTGGAAACAAAGCCATGTGCTTTTTTGACAGCTGTCATCCGCCATCTTTAATCAACAGAGCACTGTGCTACTATCATGCGGGCAATTTCATCACCTGTCATCCGCCACCTTTAATCCACAGAACACCGTGCTGCCCTCTTTATGGCTACTACCTTAAGCACGTAGTAGCGGGCAATTTGAAAAGTTCTGTTAGCTATCATCCGCCATCTTTAATCAAGAGAGCACCGTGCTGCCATCTTTAGCTAGATACCTTTGAAATGTGGTGGCGGCAAATTGAAAAATTCCACGTGCTCTTGTTTGGAAACAAACTCACATGCTTTTTCGACAGCTACCATCCGCCATCTTTAATCAACAGAGCATAGTGCTGCCCTCTATATGATGGCGGCAAATTCCACGTGCTCTTGTTTGGTAAACATAGCCATGTGCTTTTTTGACAGCTGTCATCCGCCATCTTTAATACAGAGAGCACCGTGCTGCCCTCTTTATCGTAGTAGATGTAAATTCGTCACCTGTCATCCGCAGTGCTGCCATCTTTAGCTAGATACCTTTGAAAAGTGGTGGCAGATAATTTAAAAAGAAAAATTCTACAGCAGCCCTCTCTCGACGCTAATTGCATAAGATGGCGGCTATACATGACTCCTTAAGGGTGCTTACGCAAGATGGCTGCTATACACAGGTTCTTATGAGACGCCCTTGGGATGCTTGCGCAAGATGGCAGTTATACATGGCTCCTTATGAGATACCCTAGGGATGCTTGCGCAAGATAGCGGCTGCTCTTATGGGACGGCTTAAGGGTCCTTGCACAAGATGGCTTGAGACGCCCTAAGGATGCTTGCGCAAGATGGCGGACACAAGATGGCGGCTATACACGTCTCCTTATGAGACGCCTTAAGGGTGCTTGCGCGAGATGGCTGCTGCTCTTAGCTTAGAGGCTAACACGTCGTGCTAGTTCGATTCATTAAATTTGGGGCTTAAATGCAAAATGTTAAATATCTCGAAAGCGATGCATCGTAGAGCAAAACGGACAAAAACATTTCTGCCCAGTACCTCGGTTCGCAGTACGAGGAACAAGAAAAACATAGTCTAATGATGAGATCAACGGTTCGGTTCCTACTTAGGCCCTTTGGCATTCACTCTGTTTTAGCTTGTATTGAAGTAAGTCTTCGTAACATGATCAGGTCTAGCTATGGTAGAGAGTATAACGTGCCGTGCAGGTTCGATTCATTAAATTTAGGGCTTAAATGCAAAATGTTAAATATATCGAAAACGGTGCACCGTAGAGCAAAACGGACAAAATTTTTCTGCCTAATACCTAGGTTCGCAGTATGAGGAACAAGAAAATCATAGTCTAATGATGGGATCAACGGTTCGGTTCCTACTTAGGCCCTTTGGCATTTGCTCTGTTTTAGCTTGTATTGAAGCGAGTCTTCGTAACATGATCAGGTCTAGCTATGGTAGAGAGTATAACGTACCGTGCAGGTTCGATTCATTAAATTTGGAGGCTTAAATGCAAAATGTTAAATATCTCGAAAACGATGCATCGTAGAGCAAAACGGACAAAATTTTTCCGCCTAATACGTAGGTTCGTAGTATCAGGAACAAGAAAAAACATAGTCTAATGATGAGATCAACGGTTCGATTCCTACTTAAGCCCTTTGGCATTCGCAGCTATCTATTTCTACAAGATGGTGGCTGCTCTTATGAGAAACAAGATGCCTTGAGACGTCCTAGGGATGCTTACGCAAGATGGCAGACACAAAATGGTGACTATACATAGCTCCTTATGAGACGGCCTAGGGGTGCTCGCACAAGATGGCGGCTACTCTTATGAAGAAAGCTAGCTTAGAGGCTACTGCGAAAGATAACAGCTGCTGTTATGCATGTGGTGGAGGGCAATTTGAAATTCTATGTGCTTAATCAACAGAGCACCCTACCGCCCTCTTTAGCTGAAATGTGGTGGTGGATAATTTGAAAAATTCTTTTGACAGCTATCATCTTTAAAAACAATGGCGACTATACATAGGCTTTTAAGGCCTTATCATTCTCCTCCTCCTCCTCCTCCTCCTCCTCCTCCCCTCCTCCTCCTCCTCCTTCTCTACCTCCTCCTCCGCCTCTTATGTCAAGGCATAGCTTTATATCGAACAAGTTTAAACCTGCATCGCGAAGGCAAGCGTGTGCAGCGATAACATTATTGTGCATGTTTAGACTTTCGAAACATAAGAAGAGTAGAATCAAACGCTGTACTCGATACGACATGTGATCAGAACATTGATTGATGCGTTCAGAAAACAAAATAAGTGATCAAGACTAGAATCGAACAATGTACTCAATACATCATGTGTTTAGAATATGTCAGGGGATACGCTTGTTCTAAGAAGATCAGATTGAAACATAACAAGACTAGAATAGAACACTGTAATCGATGTTGTTAACTTCAACATGTGATCAGAACATTGATTGTTGTGTTCAGAACACAAAATAAGTGATCATGACTAGAATCGAACACTGTACTCGATACAACATGTGATCAGAACATTGATCGATGTGTTCAGAACACGAAATAAGTGATCAAGACTAGAATCGAACACTGTACTCAATACAACATGTGTTTAGAACATGTTAGGGGGTACCCTTGTTCTAAGAAGATCAGAATGAAACATAACAAGACTAGAATCGAACACTGTAATCGATGTTGTTAACCTCAACATATGATCAGAACATTGTTTGATGTGTTCAGAGCAAAAGTACAATTTTGATGATTTGCTTAGTGTAAAATCAAAAACTATGGAAACACACTGTGCACATATCACGTAGCTAACTCGCTCAGTAAGCAATATTGCAAGACTACAACTTCAATGATTTGCATAGTGTAAAAATCAAAAACACACTGTACCCATACTGCGCAGCTAACTCGCTCGGTAAACGATATAGCCAAAGTATAACTTCAAATTATTTACCTTCCATCATTCGTCTTGTGTGTAAAAATCAGTCGAACAAGTTATCGCATAAACATGGCTGAAAAAAATCGTGATAGGGTATGGAACCCAGGGGTTACATCTTGTCAGAAGGGCAAAAAGGATGAAAAGACTCTTCCTCCTCCTTACCGCAAATTCCTTGGCTAAAGGGCTAATGGGCTAAAGGGCTAATGTTCTAAAGGGCTAAAGGGCTAAAGGTGCAACAACCTCGTCGATCGCTATCAGCAAGAACGCTTGTACTTTGTAGAAAATTAATCTTTATTGGTAAATGGTTTTACGTTCAGAACAAGGAATGGAAAATCCCCGAGGTGCGATGAGTTACGTTTTTCGAACTAGTGTTTGGAACACTGAACTTTTCAAGATGATAGCAGAGAGTTTAGCAATGTTCTGTTGTTGGATTTTAAATTCCGCGCTACAACATGCATAAGGTGGTAGCCTTGAGGTTTACCGCCGTAAAGATGGCAAGAGTGAGGTTAGCAATGTTCTGTTGTTGGATTTTAAATTCCGCGCTACAACATGCATAAGGTGGCAGCCTTGAGGTTTACTGCCGTAAAGATGGCAAGAGTGAGGTTAACAATGTTCTGTTGTTGGATTTTAAATTCCGCGCTATAACATGCATAAGGTGGCAGCCTTGAGGTTTACCGCCGTAAAGATGGTAGCAGTGAGGTTAGCGACGCTCTATTGTCCTTCAAAGTGAGGTTAGGGTTCGTCAAGAAGACAGCTGTCAAAAAAGCACGTGGCTATGTTTACCAAACAAGAGCACGTGGTCGTGACTTCACGGTCACGTAATCAATCCTTAGCTCGACGTCGTTAAGAGCAGTATTAGGGTTAGCTATGTTTAAAAGTCTTGGGAACAGAGCAGCAGTATGAATTGCTATGTTTCAAAGCGTGTACACATGACCTATCGATTTTACATGCATCGACCATCGAACTAAACTTCACCCGCTAGATCGTGCTGCTATCTTAGCATAACCTATACCCATAAAATTAAAGTACAATGAATAGCCATGTTTCAAAGCGTGTACACATCACCTATCGATTTTGCACACATCGACTCTTGTACTAAACTTCTTCCGCTAGATTGTGCTGCTATCTTAGCATAACCTATACGCGTGACCTTAAGGTACAAAGTATAGCCATGTTTCAAAGCGTGTACACATTACCTATCGACTTTGCATGCAACAAATATCGTACTAAACTTCTTCCGCTAGGTTGTGCTGCTATCTTAGCATAACTTATACACATGAACTTAAAGTACAAAGAATAGCCATGTTTCAAAGCGGGTACACATTACTTATTGATTTTGCATGCATCAAATATCGTACTAAATTTCTTCCGCTAGATTGTGCTGCTATCTTAGCATAACCTATACCCATGAACTTAAAGTACAATGAATAGTCACGTTTCAAAGCGTGTACACATCAACTATCGAATTTGCATGTATCGACTCTCGTACTAAACTTCTGCAGGTAGATTGTGCTGCTATCTCAGCATAACTAAGACGCATGAACTTAAAGAACAAAGAATAGCTATGTCTCAAAACGTGTACACATTACCTATCGATTTTGCAAGCATCGACTCTCGTACTAAACTTCTTCCGCTAGATTGTGCTGCTATCTTAGCGTAACCTATACGCATGACCTTAAGGTACAAAGAATAGCTATGTTTCAAAGCGTGTACACATTACCTATCGACGTTGCATGCAACAAATATCGTACTAAACTTCTTCCGCTAGGTTGTGCTGCTATCTTAGCATAACTTATACACATGAACTTAAAGTATGAAGAATAGCCATGTTTCAAAGCGTGTACACATTACTTATTGATTTTGCATTCATCGAATCTCGTACTAAATTTCTTCCGCTAGATTGTGCTGCTATCTTAGCATAACCTATACCCATGAACTTAAAGTACAATGAATAGTCATGTTTCAAAGCGTGTACGCATCAACTATCGATTTTGCATGTATCGACTCTCGTGCAAAACTTCTTCAGGTAGATTGTGCTGCTATCTTAGCATAACTAAGACGCATGAACTTAAAGTACAAAGAATAGCCTTGTTTCAAAGCGTGTACACATTACCTAATGATTTTGCAAGCATCGACTCTCGTACTAAACTTCTTCCACTAGATTGTGTTAAAATCGTGTAAGTGTGCTGCTATCTTAGCATAACCTATCGATTTTACATGCATCGACTATCGCGAGCATAACTAAGACGCATGAACTTAAAGTACAAAGAATAGCCTTGTTTCAAAGCGTGTACACATTACCTATCGATAATGTATGTATCGAATATCGTACTAAACTTCTTCCGCTAGATTGTGCTGCTATCTTAGCATAACCTATGCGCATGACTTTAAGGTACAAAGAATAGCCATGTTTCAAAGCGTGTACACATTACCTATCGACTTTGCATGTATCGACTCTCGTACAAAACTTCTTCCGCTAGGTTGTGCTGCTATCTTAGCATAACTCATACACATGAACTTAAAGTACAAAGAATAGCTATGTTTCAAAGTGTGTACACATCACCTATCGATTTTGCATGCATCGAATCTCGTACTAAACTTCTTCCGCTAGATTGTGCTGGTATCTTAGCATAACTTATACCCATGAACTTAAAGTACAAAGAATAGCCATGCTTCAAAGCGTGTACACGTCACCTATCGATTTTGCATGTCTCGTACTAAACTTCTTGCGCTAGATTGTGCTGCTATCTTAGCATAACCTTACGCATGAACTTAAAGTACAAAGAATAGCCTTGTTTCAAAGCGTTTACACATTACCTAATGATTTTGCACGAAACGACTATCATACTAAACTTTTTCCACTAGATTGTGCTAAAATCATGTAAGTGTGCTGCTATCTTAGCATAACCTATCGATTTTACATGCATCGACTATCGTACTAGACTTCTTCCGCTAGAGCATGTAGCAATCGCTTTTGTGTATCCCAAACCCATGTGCACGAACTTAAAGCATAAAGATGACCTATGTTCTAAAGCGTGTACACATCACCTATCGATAATGTATGTATCTAATATCGTACTAAACTTCTCCTGCTAGAGCGTACGAGTATCGCTTGTGCGTGCACGAACTTAAAGCATAAAGAATAACAATGTATAAAAATCTTGTAAACAAAGCAGCAGCATTACGTATAGTCAAGATTAAAGGCGTGCACACATCATGTATCCATGATGCACACAGTACTAAACTTATTCCATTAGAATGTACAAAGTTCACATGTGTTTGTACTGCTATCTTAGCATAGCCTATGTGCATGAACTTAAAGCATAAAGAATAGTTATGTGTAAAAAATCTTGTGAACATAGCAGAGTGATAACTACGTAGGTGTAGACATTGAACTTTACATGCTGAGGCAACATACTACGTGACCGTGACGTCACGACCACGTGCTCTTGTTTGGTAAACATAGCCACGTGCTTTTTTGACAGCTGTCTTCTTGACGAACCCTAACCTCACTTTGAAGGACAATAGAGCGTCGCTAACCTCACTGCTGCCAACTTTACGGCGGTAAACCTCAAGGCTGCCACCTTATGCATGTTATAGCGCGGAATTTAAAATCCAACAACAGAACATTGTTAACCTCACTCTTGCCATCTTTACGGCAGTAAACCTCAAGGCTGCCACCTTATGCATGTTGTAGCGCGGAATTTAAAATCCAACAACAGAACATTGCTAACCTCACTCTTGCCATCTTTACGGCGGTAAACCTCAAGGCTACCACCTTATGCATGTTGTAGCGCGGAATTTAAAATCCAACAACAGAACATTGCTAAACTCTCTGCTATCATCTTGAAAAGTTCAGTGTTCCAAACACTAGTTCGAAAAACGTAACTCATCGCACCTCGGGGATTTTCCATTCCTTGTTCTGAACATAAAACCATTTACCAATAAAGATTAATTTTCTACAAAGTACAAGCGTTCTTGCTGATAGCGATCGACGAGGTTGTTGCACCTTTAGCCCTTTAGCCCTTTAGCCCATTAGCCCTTTAGCCCATTAGCCCTTTAGCCCATTAGCCCTTTAGCCAAGGAATGTGCGGTAAGGAGGAGGAAGAGTCTTTTCATCCTTTTTGCCCTTCTGACAAGATGTAACCCCTGGGTTCCATACCCTATCACGATTTTTTTTCAGCCATGTTTATGCGATAACTTGTTCGACTGATTTTTACACACAAGACGAATGATGGAAGGTAAATAATTTGAAGTTATACTTTGGCTATATCGTTTACCGAGCGAGTTAGCTGCGCAGTATGGGTACAGTGTGTTTTTGATTTTTACACTATGCAAATCATTGAAGTTGTAGTCTTGCAATATTGCTTACTGAGCGAGTTAGCTACGTGATATGTGCACAGTGTGTTTCCATAGTTTTTGATTTTACACTAAGCAAATCATCAAAATTGTACTTTTGCTCTGAACACATCAAACAATGTTCTGATCATATGTTGAGGTTAACAACATCGATTACAGTGTTCGATTCTAGTCTTGTTATGTTTCATTCTGATCTTCTTAGAACAAGGGTACCCCCTAACATGTTCTAAACACATGTTGTATTGAGTACAGTGTTCGATTCTAGTCTTGATCACTTATTTCGTGTTCTGAACACATCGATCAATGTTCTGATCACATGTTGTATCGAGTACAGTGTTCGATTCTAGTCATGATCACTTATTTTGTGTTCTGAACACATCAATCAATGTTCTGATCACATGTTGAAGTTAACAACATCGATTACAGTGTTCTATTCTAGTCTTGTTATGTTTCAATCTGATCTTCTTAGAACAAGCGTATCCCCTGACATATTCTAAACACATGATGTATTGAGTACATTGTTCGATTCTAGTCTTGATCACTTATTTTGTTTTCTGAACGCATCAATCAATGTTCTGATCACATGTCGTATCGAGTACAGCGTTTGATTCTACTCTTCTTATGTTTCGAAAGTCTAAACATGCACAATAATGTTATCGCTGCACACGCTTGCCTTCGCGATGCAGGTTTAAACTTGTTCGATATAAAGCTATGCCTTGACATAAGAGGCGGAGGAGGAGGTAGAGAAGGAGGAGGAGGAGGAGGGGGAGGAGGAGGAGGAGGAGGAGGAGGAGAATGATAAGGCCTTAAAAGCCTATGTATAGTCGCCATTGTTTTTAAAGATGATAGCTGTCAAAAGAATTTTTCAAATTATCCACCACCACATTTCAGCTAAAGAGGGCGGTAGGGTGCTCTGTTGATTAAGCACATAGAATTTCAAATTGCCCTCCACCACATGCATAACAGCAGCTGTTATCTTTCGCAGTAGCCTCTAAGCTAGCTTTCTTCATAAGAGTAGCCGCCATCTTGTGCGAGCACCCCTAGGCCGTCTCATAAGGAGCTATGTATAGTCACCATTTTGTGTCTGCCATCTTGCGTAAGCATCCCTAGGACGTCTCAAGGCATCTTGTTTCTCATAAGAGCAGCCACCATCTTGTAGAAATAGATAGCTGCGAATGCCAAAGGGCTTAAGTAGGAATCGAACCGTTGATCTCATCATTAGACTATGTTTTTTCTTGTTCCTGATACTACGAACCTACGTATTAGGCGGAAAAAGTTTGTCCGTTTTGCTCTACGATGCATCGTTTTCGAGATATTTAACATTTTGCATTTAAGCCTCCAAATTTAATGAATCGAACCTGCACGGTACGTTATACTCTCTACCATAGCTAGACCTGATCATGTTACGAAGACTCGCTTCAATACAAGCTAAACAGAGCAAATGCCAAAGGGCCTAAGTAGGAACCGAACCGTTGATCCCATCATTAGACTATGATTTTCTTGTTCCTCATACTGCGAACCTAGGTATTAGGCAGAAAAATTTTGTCCGTTTTGCTCTACGGTGCACCGTTTTCGATATATTTAACATTTTGCATTTAAGCCCTAAATTTAATGAATCGAACCTGCACGGCACGTTATACTCTCTACCATAGCTAGACCTGATCATGTTACGAAGACTTACTTCAATACAAGCTAAAACAGAGTGAATGCCAAAGGGCCTAAGTAGGAACCGAACCGTTGATCTCATCATTAGACTATGTTTTTCTTGTTCCTCGTACTGCGAACCGAGGTACTGGGCAGAAATGTTTTTGTCCGTTTTGCTCTACGATGCATCGCTTTCGAGATATTTAACATTTTGCATTTAAGCCCCAAATTTAATGAATCGAACTAGCACGACGTGTTAGCCTCTAAGCTAAGAGCAGCAGCCATCTCGCGCAAGCACCCTTAAGGCGTCTCATAAGGAGACGTGTATAGCCGCCATCTTGTGTCCGCCATCTTGCGCAAGCATCCTTAGGGCGTCTCAAGCCATCTTGTGCAAGGACCCTTAAGCCGTCCCATAAGAGCAGCCGCTATCTTGCGCAAGCATCCCTAGGGTATCTCATAAGGAGCCATGTATAACTGCCATCTTGCGCAATCATCCCAAGGGCGTCTCATAAGAACCTGTGTATAGCAGCCATCTTGCGTAAGCACCCTTAAGGAGTCATGTATAGCCGCCATCTTATGCAATTAGCGTCGAGAGAGGGCTGCTGTAGAATTTTTCTTTTTAAATTATCTGCCACCACTTTTCAAAGGTATCTAGCTAAAGATGGCAGCACTGCGGATGACAGGTGACGAATTTACATCTACTACGATAAAGAGGGCAGCACGGTGCTCTCTGTATTAAAGATGGCGGATGACAGCTGTCAAAAAAGCACATGGCTATGTTTACCAAACAAGAGCACGTGGAATTTGCCGCCATCACATAGAGGGCAGCACTATGCTCTGTTGATTAAAGATGGCGGATGGTAGCTGTCGAAAAAGCACGTGAGTTTGTTTCCAAACAAGAGCACGTGGAATTTTTCAATTTGCCGCCACCACATTTCAAAGGTATCTAGCTAAAGATGGCAGCACGGTGCTCTCTTGATTAAAGATGGCGGATGATAGCTAACAGAACTTTTCAAATTGCCCGCTACTACGTGCTTAAGGTAGTAGCCATAAAGAGGGCAGCACGGTGTTCTGTGGATTAAAGGTGGCGGATGACAGGTGATGAAATTGCCCGCATGATAGTAGCACAGTGCTCTGTTGATTAAAGATGGCGGATGACAGCTGTCAAAAAAGCACATGGCTTTGTTTCCAAACAAGAGCACGTGGAATTTACCACCACCACATTTCAAACTAAAGAGGGCAGCACTGTGCTCAAAGATGGCAGATGACAGCTGTCAAAAAAGCACGTGAGTTTGTTTTCAAACAAGAGCACGTGGAATTTTTCAATTTGCCGCCACCACATAGAGGGCAGCACTGTTCTCTCTGGATTAAAGATGGCTGCTTGTCGAAAAGCATTTTTCAAATTATCCGCCACCACATTTCAAAGGTAAGTAGCTAAAGAGGGCAGCACTGTGCTCTATAGATTAAAGATGGCGGATGACAGCTATCAAAAAAGCACGTGGCTGTCAAAAAGCACGTGGATTTGTTTATCTCGAGCTAGTGAGGTTAAGTTGGTAGCACTAAGGTTTAGGCCCATCAAGATGGCAGCACTGCCGATGACAGGTGACGAAAGAGGGCAGCACGGTGCTCTGTAGTTTAAAGATGGCGGATGACAGCTGTCAAAAAAGCACGTGGCTGTCAAAAAGCACGTGGCTTTGTTTATCTCGCGCTAGTTAGGTTAAGTTGGTACTACTGAGGTTTAGGCCCGTCAAGATGGTAGTACTGAGGTTAGCGATGCGTTGTTGTCTGTCAAAAAGCACGTGGCTTTGTTTACAAATCTGTCAAAAAGCACGTGGCTGTCAAAAAGCACGTGGCTTTGTTTACCTCATGCTAGTTAGGTTAAGTTGGCACTACTGAGGTTTAGGCCCGTCAAGATGGTAGTACTGAGGTTTGCGATGCGTTGTTGTCGATGAGAGCTGTCAAAAAGCACGTGGCTTTGTTTACAAATCTGTCAAAAAGCACGTGGCTGTCAAAAAGCACGTGGCTTTGTTTACCTCGCGCTAGTTAGGTTAAGTTGGCACTACTGAGGTTTAGGCCCGTCAAGATGGCAGTACTGAGGTTAGCGATGCGTTGTTGTCGATGACAGCTGTCAAAAAGCACGTGGCTTTGTTTACAAATTCAAATTTCCCGCGGGAGGTGGAGGAGACCTCTGGGAGGCCTCTGGCTGAGGTGGAGGTGGAGGAGGCATCTGGGAGGCCTCTGGCTGAGGTGGAGGTGGAGGTGGCCGCCGAACTGTCCAATTATACTACTATTGGTATTTGGAATCTCCTTTAAGCATAAAGAAACACGCCTTCTTTTTGAGGGGTGGGGGTGTATATCAACATAACGGCGGTGAGGCGAAAAAAGGAGTTTTAGACAATTGATTTTACTGTTCATAATGTACTTATTTTGATCATAAACTGATCATTTTTAATATTTCCGGGGTTCGTTTTCAAGAGCCATCTTTTCCTTTGGAGAATATAAAGTTAGATTACAGTAGATTCTCCTGGCATATAAATAAAAAATTAAACACATTTGAAATAAACGATAGGAATGATATTGGCCGTGCAATTGTTCACCTCTATAATAAGGTCAATAATGCACGCGTGTAGGCTATATCATTCGTGTCGCCAGAAATCTCGCGCACTTGCCTACGCGCGATGATGGTGCTGGTTACATTGTCAGCAATGACAATGGCAGCAGATGTAATTTACCGCCAAGTAGCATCTCGCTGTGGGGTCCAGAACACCAATAATAATAATAATAATAATAATAATAATTGTTACGGAGATATCCGTGGTAGGTAGAGGTGAAAGAAGGTGCGGGTGTGAATGGGTTTCAAGCTACGAAATTAACGTGCAATGTAAAATTAATTTAAAATTTAACTAGGTTATATTTTCTTTTCAAAAACAAGAGATAACAATCATAACAGGTACAGAGTAGCAAAAATGTAGGTACAATATTACTGGATTCGGGCTCAGTGCCCTTACTTCATAACTCTTGGGCAATCAGCCCCGCCTTACTCCAAAAAAAAAAAATTTTAGCCAAGGGGCAGAAAACCCCATTCATGCCCAGGAGCACTGGCTCCAAACATTACACATAAAGCCTGCACGAGGCATACAGAAACAAATTTCAAAGAGCGATCCGCTCTCAAAATTGTAAGCCTATCACAAGGCCACACCAAACTCTACCTTCAAGCTGTCCTCTAAGGACGTATTCACAGGGGTAAAATACCCAACCTACGGAGGTCTATTACATGAAAAGACGGTTGATTACATGACCTCTAAAATAACAATTTGAGAGGAGGCGAACTTGCACTCCTAATACACTTTGTTTTTAAAACCTAATCTGGCTCTGGGCCGCTAACGCAAGGGCTAATCCCATACTACAGAGGTGACTTAGAGAAGAACACTTTACATTACATAAACGAAGAATAGTTTGAGAAAATAAGTTCACCTCAAAACAAATGTGAGTGGGAGCTCGAGAGGGTTAGCACTCTCTATCCCAATATGTAGCTTTACAAGAAAAAGATGAAAAGAGTAATTACATTTTAGGAAAAGGTTACATGATGGAAATGCTTCGAACCCGCCGCGAGTGTTAAACTGCCGACCTAGCAAGAAAAGAAGTTATTAATAGGCCATTACCTGGTGTTGAACGGCTGAAGAAGAAAGAGGCGCTTCCCGCCTCCTGCTATGTACTTAATACACTGAAAGATGGAACAGAAGTGGCCCGGAGACCCCAAAATCAGCAGTTTAAATACTCTCGCGGAAGTTTCTAGGCGTTAGGGGAATGAAAACACCCGCCCACAATGTTTTTATTGGATAGGACCCCGCAACAGATACAAGTTGGGGGAAGATACACCAGATTGGTCAGAAATTACTAAAAGAAATTCGGGATTGGATAAATCTAAAACAAGGGGAAAAAGAGGGGTATACAGCCAACTTAAACAATAACAGAAAGAAATTTAACAAGAAACAAACTTTTGAAATAAAAATTTCTCCAACAAAATAGTTCTTTGACTCCGCACTAGGGTGCGCTATTGTTGATCTTCAGTAGTGTCCTCTAGAAGAGAAAGTTCACACTTCTTACTTCAAGCGAAACAAAAACACATCAAAAGTGACACAGTTCAAAAACTCAAAATTTTCCACGTGGTGACATCTTCTGAGAAAGTAGAGAATTAATAGAATAGATAAAGTTCAACCTTCCTCCAGAAGAGGAGTTTCAACTGGCGCAACTTTTAAATAAACGGTGTAGAGGTGTACCGCCCGGTACAGACCTCCCCCCCCAAAAGTTCCTCCAGGGGTGACACATGAAATCAGTTTGAAACAAAGTCCAAGTAATGATGTTGATACGAAGATAGATAGCAGAAGCATTTACAAGATTTCTTAATTCAGTTTCAAAATGTTGTTGTTGCAGGTGAATGAAAGTCTTTATGTTTGTAGAATTTGAATTTCTGAAGATAAACTTTTAATACTTAAAGGTGAAGAAAAATTTTGCAATGTCCACCAAATATTGTTGTTGAATTCCCAAGTGTAGTTATTGCTTATGGTGACTGTCCATGTCGTTGATGTAGATTGAGTCGGATGGCCAGACCGGCCGTTGCAGCTTGCGTCCAACGGAGGCCGCTCGGACCCCTCAAGTACCCTGAGATACCGCTCGCCCGCACTATGAGGGGAGCAGAGGTGTTGAAGTACGCCGCGCCCGCGGTGAACAGATACAGGCTGCGGGCATGTAGCAGGTCGTGCGCCGCACATCAGCCTTGGCCGGGAGGAGAGCTCCGGCTCGCCGTGCACATGTCGTCCTCGCTGGAGAGGAGGGGGCCCATCCCCCTCCCCAGTCGCTGCACGGCGCTGCGCGGCTGCGGGGGCGCTGAAACATTAAAGCTAGGCGGCAGAATTGTGTTGGACTATCATCTTCTTTGAGGGTACAGGCTTGTGGAGAGGTTGAGGGGCCAGCGGCGTGTAGATATCCATGGCATTTACTATTATGAAGCCACAGTGTAAGGAGGAGCAGGAGACGGGAGCGTGGTAATGGCCGTGGCAAGAACAGGATGGCAGTTTAACGGGTCGGGGCAGGTTTTACACAAGGCTTACATCTAAAACCAAAATATTACAGAAGGGGCAGAATGCCTTAAAAGTGAAACTCAAAAAAAAATATAACCTTCATATCCTTTCAAAATAATATGAAGCAAGTTAACACAGAAATTACACCGGTTTCACCTGGGACAGGTGAACTCTAAATATCCTCTCGGTGGCTGGATTACTTAGCAATAAGGTAACCGGCGTAAGAAAATCGAGAATGATACAAGGCCCATGAAATCTGGGGGCAAGCTTGCCCGCGGGAACAAAATTTTTGACCATAACCTGGTCACCTACCTTCAAAGTGGTGGGTCTCCGTCCACGATCATACTTTTCCCTAACCTTTTCATGAGACACTTTAAGATTGGCTTTAGCCTTCTTCCAAAGATCTTTAATGTTATCCGGATCTATTGTCTCGGGTAGAATGTCATTCAAAGACCAGAGGTTAGAGAGCGGCGAGTTGGGAACAAACTTGAACATCAAAGAAGCTGGAGTAAACTTGTGAGATTCATGAACCGCCGAATTCAAAGCAAAAGCTATCCAATGCAGGGACGTGTCCCACCTGGAAGGATCTTCATGATGATAGGCAATGAGTGCGGACCTGAGATTACGGTTAACCCGTTCAGCCAGAGATGGTTGAGGGTAATAAGCAGAAGTAGTTACATGAGAGATGGACAAGTCAAAACAGAATTTACGAAATAAATTTGATGTGAACGCCTTAGCATTATCAGATACAATATATTGACACGGACCAAAAGAAGCAAAAATAGAATTTAAGCAAGTAATGGTTGACTGAGCGGTAGCCAGCTTAGTCGGAAATAACCAGGAAAATCTTGTAAAACCATCTACACACACAAAGATGAACTTGTTGGCATTGCCCTTTGACTGGGGGAAGGGTCCCACATAATCAATATACAGGCGTTCCATGGGGCGCGACGCTTGATGAGAAGACAAAAGGCCTACTTTAGTGGACATGGTGGGTTTACTGATCAAACAAGATTTACAAGCTTTTACGAGTTCCCGAATTTCACCGTCCATACCTTTCCATATGAACATTTCACGAATCTTTTCACGAGTTTTAAAGATTCCAAGATGCCCCCCCAATGGGGTCTCATGATAGTATTTGAAGATCATAGGTACAAGAACCGCTGGAACAACAACTTTCATCAACTTATCATGCCTCGAAGGGCAACATAGAACACCATTCCTCAGAACATAAGGGACAGCATGTTCCCCAGAAGAAAGGGTTTCCATTATCGGAGCCAGCGTAGGATCTTCACGTTGGTATTTCTCGATATCCCTAAAGAGCATGGGAGCATCGGTTAGGATGGCATTAACCTCGGATAGTATGGACTCGGAAGGTGATGAACTGTCGACCGGTTCATGGGTCTCGACCTCGTTTGAAAACATACGGCTGAGTCCATCAGCCACAACATTTTCGGTACCTCTGATATGCCTGACATCGAATTGGAAGGCGGAAATACGGATGGCCCAACGGGCTATACGACCAGTACGACGCGGTCTACCTAAGACCCAGCTTAAGGCTTGGTTATCTGTCTCCAGGTCGAATTTGACATGTTCCAGATAGAGACGGAACTTTTCTAAGGCGAATAAGACTGCCAACCCTTCGAGCTCATAGATGGAATACTTGGCTTCTTGAGCCGATAGAGTCCTAGATGCATAGGCGATGGGACGCCTCCCTAGTTCAGTCTCTTGAAGAAGGACTGCAGCTACAGCTGACGACGACGCGTCCGTTTGGACGATGAATTTCTTCGAGAAATCAGGCATAGCAAGTACAGGGGCATTACAGAGAGCTAATTTAAGATCTTCGAAAGCGGCTTGTTGAGAAGGTCCCCACTCGAATTTGATGCCTTTCCTACGAAGAAGGTTTAAGGGCGCCGCTCTATTAGCGAAGTTAGGAATAAACTTCCTGAAGAAATTCACCATACCAATGAATCTAGCGATACCTTTGATGTCCTTAGGAGGTTTAAAATCACGGATGGCCTGTGTTCTAGAATGATCGACAGCTACCCCATCGGGTGACACAATATGCCCTAGGAATGACATAGAGGGCTTAGCAAAGGCAACCTTGGACAACTTGACAGTTAACCCAGCCTTACGAAGGCGATTCAGAACTTCTCGCAGATGATCTAGATGTTCTTCAAAAGTCTCGGAAAATACGACGACATCATCCAAGTAGTGATATAAGTACTCAAATTTGATGTCGGAAAAGACCCTATCTAGTAGCCTAGTGAGCACAGCTGCCCCCGTGGGGAGCCCGAAAGGCACGCGGTTGTATTCGTATAAGTTCCTGTCCGTGGCAAACGCTGTAAGATGTTTAGACTCTTCGGCAAGGGGAATTTGATTATAGGCCTGATTCAAGTCCAAGATGGTGAAGAACTTGGCCTTACGAAACCATGAAAAGCAAGAATGAAGGTCGGGAAGGGGCACAGATTGCAACACCACCTTCCGATTGAGAGCCCTGTAATCAATGACAGGCCTGAAGCCTCCTTGGGGTTTCGGGACTAGAAAAATAGGCGAAGAATACGCTGACTTAGAGGGCCTAATAATACCATCCTTCAACATCTGATCGATGATTTCTTTCAGAGCCTTAATTTTAGGTGGAGATAGCCTATACGGTGGAAAACGGACAGGAATCGAATCCGTGACCTCAATTTTGTATTCAATAAGGTCAGTAACACCAAGAGTATCAGAGAACACCTCGGGAAACGACTGACACAGTTTCCGAATACTATCAGCCTGCTCCTCAGGTAGATGTCTAAGGTCTAACAACATCTCATCCTGGGTAGGCGAAATAGATGAACATGATACAGAATTACACTTTAACAAGGGAATTCTACAATTGGACGCAAATTTGAATGTGCACGACCTACTCTGGAGATCGAGCACAAGACCAGTGTGAGAAATGAAGTCCGCTCCCAATATGATGGGGCAAGACAAGTGCTTAGCCACAAACAGTTTGATTTTCCATGTAAATTTAAAAATACGAATTTTGACCAGTACGGAACCTAGAATTTCTAATGGCGATGAATTAGCCGAAACATATTGAATAAGAGCTGAGACATGGTCAGGTAGTTTACAAACAGATTTCAATTTAGAATACCATTCAGCCGAAATAATCGAACAAACACTGCCTGAATCTAAGAGAGCTGTTATAGGCTCGTTATTTAACTCAATCTTAAGAAAAGGAACAGGTGCGGGGGTATCCGCCGCAATCCTAAGACATTCTTTAGGGCATTCAAAAGATGAATTTGAAGGCTGATTGTTCTCTGCATTTACAACCTGTTTACTAGGGGCTGAGTTTCGGGAAGATGGATTAGTCGACTCAGCCGATGCCACTAGTCACTTTTTATTATTGGCATAGGTGGAATTTGCACCAGAAGTTGAGCAGGAGGGGGTGCTATTTGAGTTTGGGCAATTTTTGGCGATATGTGAGAAGGCCCCACACTTAAAACAGCCTTGTGATGAACCAGCTCCATTATTTGCCCTACTAGACTTGATCAGAGGACACTTATTGCGCAGATGGTCAGGCGACCCGCAAGCATAACATTTACGAGGGGTGACTGATCGGCGAGGTGGAAGCCGAGTATTACTAAAAGAAGGCGGGGGTTCTTTTGCCACACGCAAGGAATCGGCATACCTAACTCCTTCCGCAGAGACGGCTAATGCTTCCAGTTCAGAGAAGGTTTGCGGGCACGCCGCGAAACACAAATATGACCTGTAGGGTGGTGAAATCCCTTCGATAATAGCTTGCACGATCTGATCCTCAGGGAAGTGGAGAGCAAACACCCTAGTATAAAACTTAATATCTTGGATGAAGTCTGCCAGGTTTTCATCCAAGCGCTGTACCCGATAATAGTATTTCTGAATAAGAGATGACCTCGCGCGGGCAGGAATAAAATTTGCAAGCAGATGTGCATGGAAATCTTCGATAGATGACTGTTCAGCTATGGCTCTTACTATTTTATCTGAGAGAACCCCAATAGCATAAGGATAGATAATTTGCAAAATTTGACATGGGGAAAGAGAAAACACCAGGGCATGATCCTGAAATTCCACTAGAAATCTTAAAAATGAAATTACGTCACTGGTGGTATTAACGGAAAACTTGGATATACCTCTGAGCAACATTGCCAATGGATGAGGCAAGCTGCTAAACCCGGGCGACATAGTAGGTAAAGGTTTCAATGGCAAGGAAGTTAATTCAGCACGTACATTGTTCAACGATGTGCGGCGTTCAGACTCGTTGTCCAATGGGGCAGAGATAGTTTGAGCAGCAACGGTTATCCTATTGCCTTCTCCCTTAGCAGGTTCTTCCTCACTACTTACATTCACTATGGTGGGCTGATCAGATTTGGGAGGAACTTCCCCAGTTAACAATTGAGTGACTTTACTAGACAATTCAGAGATAGTTTCAAGGAGCGTATTAGCTTGCTTCCTCTGAACGTCATTCACCTTCAGAGACAACAGATCATTAACTCTATTTGAAAAGTGATATAATCTGCCTTGCACACGCTTAATTTGGTTAGGAGACGGATCATTTTCATCAAAAAAACTAACTACGGAAGCTAGCCCAGTAATATTCTCCGTGATCGTGGAAAGAGAGTCGTCAATTTCTTTCTCTCCCAAATTGGGGATGGAAATGGGCAAATCAAGGGACTCTCTAAGCTTGTTAGTGTCTATTGCAACCGTGCCTCCAGATTGAACGTTTCTGATAGTTAACTCGTATATCAACTCCTCTTTGCGCAAATAGTTAAGGAGGAGAACATCGCGAGGGCCGGACATGATGACAGAACAATTTTAAAAAAACTCAAAAAATTCCAGCAACTGAGAAAATTGTTAGAGTTCGAATTAAAGCAATGTTTAGCCGTCAAAAGGGGCTAAATTGAGACCCATTCAACCACGCTCTGCTACCACTTGTTACGGAGATATCCGTGGTAGGTAGAGGTGAAAGAAGGTGCGGGTGTGAATGGGTTTCAAGCTACGAAATTAACGTGCAATGTAAAATTAATTTAAAATTTAACTAGGTTATATTTTCTTTTCAAAAACAAGAGATAACAATCATAACAGGTACAGAGTAGCAAAAATGTAGGTACAATATTACTGGATTCGGGCTCAGTGCCCTTACTTCATAACTCTTGGGCAATCAGCCCCGCCTTACTCCAAAAAAAAAAAATTTTAGCCAAGGGGCAGAAAACCCCATTCATGCCCAGGAGCACTGGCTCCAAACATTACACATAAAGCCTGCACGAGGCATACAGAAACAAATTTCAAAGAGCGATCCGCTCTCAAAATTGTAAGCCTATCACAAGGCCACACCAAACTCTACCTTCAAGCTGTCCTGTAAGGACGTATTCACAGGGGTAAAATACCCAACCTACGGAGGTCTATTACATGAAAAGACGGTTGATTACATGACCTCTAAAATAACAATTTGAGAGGAGGCGAACTTGCACTCCTAATACACTTTGTTTTTAAAACCTAATCTGGCTCTGGGCCGCTAACGCAAGGGCTAATCCCATACTACAGAGGTGACTTAGAGAAGAACACTTTACATTACATAAACGAAGAATAGTTTGAGAAAATAAGTTCACCTCAAAACAAATGTGAGTGGGAGCTCGAGAGGGTTAGCACTCTCTATCCCAATATGTAGCTTTACAAGAAAAAGATGAAAAGAGTAATTACATTTTAGGAAAAGGTTACATGATGGAAATGCTTCGAACCCGCCGCGAGTGTTAAACTGCCGACCTAGCAAGAAAAGAAGTTATTAATAGGCCATTACCTGGTGTTGAACGGCTGAAGAAGAAAGAGGCGCTTCCCGCCTCCTGCTATGTACTTAATACACTGAAAGATGGAACAGAAGTGGCCCGGAGACCCCAAAATCAGCAGTTTAAATACTCTCGCGGAAGTTTCTAGGCGTTAGGGGAATGAAAACACCCGCCCACAATGTTTTTATTGGATAGGACCCCGCAACAGATACAAGTTGGGGGAAGATACACCAGATTGGTCAGAAATTACTAAAAGAAATTCGGGATTGGATAAATCTAAAACAAGGGGAAAAAGAGGGGTATACAGCCAACTTAAACAATAACAGAAAGAAATTTAACAAGAAACAAACTTTTGAAATAAAAATTTCTCCAACAAAATAGTTCTTTGACTCCGCACTAGGGTGCGCTATTGTTGATCTTCAGTAGTGTCCTCTAGAAGAGAAAGTTCACACTTCTTACTTCAAGCGAAACAAAAACACATCAAAAGTGACACAGTTCAAAAACTCAAAATTTTCCACGTGGTGACATCTTCTGAGAAAGTAGAGAATTAATAGAATAGATAAAGTTCAACCTTCCTCCAGAAGAGGAGTTTCAACTGGCGCAACTTTTAAATAAACGGTGTAGAGGTGTACCGCCCGGTACAATAATAATAATAATAATAATAATAATAATGATGATAATAATAATAATAATAATGTTCTGGACCGTCGTCAAAATGTGCGGGCCGCGCTGGAAACGGGTCCTGGCCGGGTAATGACTACAAATGCAGACTGGCCGCGGGTTCAGTACCGCCAAGGCACCGAAGATGTCACCACGCCGGATCTCCTCAAGGATTTGACCCATATTAAAAATTGCTTATAGGAAAAGATGGCAAAGCTTTAGGGGCTCAACTGACCGGGTGGAATACCTGGACCTAGCCCGGGAAGTACGAAATCGATTGCTGGAAAGAAAGATTGAAAAATGGGAGGAATTTTGCCGTAATCTGTCAGAAAACGAGTCAGATCGTTAATTTTGAAGGATTCTCTCAGAAAACAGTCAAGTATCGGAAGTATGAGAGTCTGAAGAAGATTCATTTTCACGTCTTGTGTCAAAATGTAGTTGTGTGTTCGAGTGGGGGTAGTGACGCGTACATCTTTCTACATGTATTTCTTACACATGCAGACCAGTCAAGAGTTTCTCAGTCATACCAAGACTCTTCACTGCTGTACTGAGGGGGATTACAGTTGCTTTTAATGTTATAGAAGGGATAGTGTAGTTTTTACAAAGGACATTTAGCAATCCCGTGAATAGATTATAATAATAATTTGGATCTTTTCCTTTTCGGTTGGGAAGAACACACATTTTGTTGTTGTAGGGCGGTGCTTATGTCTCGTAATGCGTTCGAAACATCTTTGATCCTAACGTGACAGTAAATTTGGAGGTTCTCTCCATAAAGGAGATATCTATTATATTTTATCACTAGCAAGATACCCGTGATTCGCTACGGTATTATACTGAAATTTATAACTGAATGCTTAACGTTTTATATATAATCCGCCGAAGTTCACGATTTCAACTTCACTGCATCGGCTCTTCACAATTTCAGTTCATAACTTTAAAAGTTCTCAATATTTCGTTAGTAACAATACACAGCCACTTGTGGATTTTATATACAAAAGGTACTGTTCTTATCCAAATGCCCATTACACTCACGTTCTTCGAAGATTTATTTCCCTATCATCACAATGTTCTACTTCTTGATGCATTTTCCTTCTGAATTTATCATTTCTTTCGACGTCTGTTCTACTTGCTTGTAGTCTTAACTGTTAAGAAGGTGTCGAATTTTGTCTCATAGGAAAACTTAATGATTCATGGGGCAAACAAGACTGACTTACACACGTAAGCATCATTAAATGTCCGCGAACTCAGCCAGGATCGGTCCAACTAACTTGGGAACAAGAGGTCAATTACCAATGAACTGCACCACTTGTGGTACTAGTGATAGTGTTGCTGACGATTGCAGTTTTAAATGGTAAACCAACGTGATAGTCAGCCCCTAGAGTGCACCATTGATGTTGTGATCAGCAAACTGGTTCTGAATGTTAATCCTTGGTTCAGGACAGTTTTGTCTTTGATATTACTATTATTTTTCTTGTTATTGTTCTTTTATTTATACTAGTGGTAGCAGAGCACCTGGCTTATGAACGGTCTGGACGAATTCCTACTGAAGTAAAGTGAGTTAAAACTGACATTAAGTTGTGCATTCTGAAAATTTTCGTTTCTCCTACTTTTCTAATCTGGCCAATGTATTTAATAGTTCCTTTCTCCGTTCCATCATGGCTGCTCGAGACATCTCCTGCCCTTGCCACTGAGGAAACAGGAGCTCCTGTATGAGCTTATAATAAGGAAAGTCCTCTTGCCCGGAATCGTGAATGCCGACGTCCCCCTCTTGAGGCAGCATTGGGCTAACATATGATTGATCCTGTGTTGGACGAAAAAGCAGTTGGCGAGGCTCTGTCCATTGTTGCATCAAATATATCGGGGATTTCCTCACTTGTTAAATTTTTGGAGAATTGAGATCCATCTTCAAGCTAAACAGGTTTCAAGCTGGAATTTTACATTACCTTAACCGTGTACAGGCCTGTTATCTCTTAAATTACTGCCAGAACAATGTAAAACTCCTGAAGTTCTATTAGTTGAAGTCACGTCTGTGTCATCTAAAGTGGGGACCTTGTAAACATGTTCCGGTAGTGGTAGGGATGTTGACTCCCAACTAGAGATTCAGAACCTTGAGGTAGCTTACCTCATCCCCGTAATCTTTTACTGAAAGGTAGCGCTAAATACCATGGGTGACGACATCTCGTTCCTTCGTTTCTTTGTAGAATTTCAGGATCATGTTTTTGTATTTGGAACCGAGCTCGATAGCTGCAGTCGCTTAAGTGAGGCCAGTATCCAGTATTCGGGAGACAGTGGGTTCCAACCCCACTGTCGGTGGCCCTGAAGATGGTTTTCCGTGGTTTCCCATTTTCACACCAGGAAAATGCTGGGGCTGTACCTTCATTAAGGCCACGGCCGCTCCCTTCCCGCTCGTATCCCTTTCCTTTCCCATCGTCGCCATAAGACGTATCTGTGTCGGTGCGACGTAAAACAACTTGAAATAAAATGTGTTTGGAGTTAGTCTCATTTGCCAATTTTCCTCTGTGTTTTGTTATATGGATTTGTGTAATTCTGTTTCCCCTCCTGATTATAGTTAAAATCTGGGGAGAGGGAATTGATGTTACTGTAAGATATTTTTCTATTTTTCCGGTCAAATTTCCACACTTCGAGCTCTTTTTGATTATTTCAAATTTTACATTTATCTGCCTTGTCTTTTTGGCCTTTCATCTACACTGCCCAAAATGGTTCATCAATGCACGTGTTAGTTGGCGCCTGTTTTTTATATTAGGTCTTATTATGGAATGAAAATAGTATTTATATGTGATATTGAAATAGAATGTACAGTATTGTGAGTAGCGTGACCCTTTCGTATTGTTACAATGGATGTTGCGGTAACCTCTCGTCTCTTGTGAGCGGTATTTAATAAGTATGTTTAGGGTGTGTTGTGTTTTTCTTCGGTAATGTGTCATGGATGTTCAACTAGTGCTCGTCGATTTTGACCCCAAGGTCTGACATGTCTTCTGATACGAGGCTCTATTAGATATGTCCTTACCGAGCTCGATAGCTGCAGTCGCTTAAGTGCGGCCAGTATCCAGTAATCGGGAGATCGTGGGTTCGAACCCCACTGTCGGCAGCCCTGAAGATGGTTTTCCATGGTTTCCCATTTTCATACCAGGCAAATGCCGGGGCTGTACCTTAATTAAGGCCACGGCCGCTTCCTTCCACTTCCTAGGCCTTTCCTATCCCATCGTCGCCATAAGACCTATCTGTGTCAGTGCGACGTAAAGCAAATAGCAAAAAAAAAAATTCCTTATTGTCAGTTAAAGTCAGAATTAGGCTATTGGCATCGCCTTGCCATCTTACTTCAGCTTAGAAATTGGCTACTAATATTCTCTCGTTGGTAGATTTTTGTTGAAAATCCGTTATTAAAAATGATGCCCAGTTTTTAGGAACTTGATCTTCCTTAGACGAACCTCATAATCTGACTCCACTATTTTTCATATTTGTTGTTGTTCCCAGCTCTCCGTTGTTACCTTTGCCCCCGTCAGTGGATCCTAACAAGGTTGAGGAAGTGTGGAACAGCGTCAAAGACAGCCTAAAAATATCTCATGAGAGTTAAGAAAAGGTACGACCATGGGCGGAAGACCGTCTAAATTTTCTGTTGATGACAAAGATGTTGTGAAAAATTGAAGGGAAATATAGAGTTAATGTAAAATGCCCTTGTATCCAGTACTGACCGAGTTAAATTGTGCCCCATAATTTTTTTGATAATGACATACGCGTATGTATGCTGACATGTCCCCTTTATGGCAAGGTATTGTGCTGAATGAGGCGATAGTGCCTTCCCTTTGCTATTTCCAAAATTACATTTTCATTGTGCTAATTATATTGCTCTATTGTAGTCGTCCTTCAATGTGGGATTTTTTTATAGGGACTGGCCTTCTCTATTAAATGAAACAACTTCAAAACAGAGAATATTTTCAGTTTCAATAAATGAACTCTAATTTCTAATACCACCAGCGTGTACTGAGATGTCAAAAAAATCTCACGGAACGTTGTTGTTGTTGTTGTTGTTGGTAAAATTAAGAATGGTAATTCAGGATTTTGTCCGCCTCTGTGGTATAGTGGTTTGTGGGATTAACTGCAACCCCCGGAGGCCCAGGCTCGATTCCCTCTCTCCCACGAAATTTGAAAAGTGGTACGAGGGCTGGAACGGGGTCCACTCAGTCTCGTGAGGACAACTGAATAGTGGAGGGTTCGATTCCCACCTCAGCCATTCTCGAAGTGGTTTTCCGTTGTTTCCCACTTCTCCTCCAGGCAAATGCCGAGATGGTACCTAACTTAAGGCCACGGCCGCTTCCTTCCCCGTCCATTGCCCATCCCTTCCAACCTTCTCATCCCCCGCATCCCCCTGGGCGAGGTACTGGCCCTCCTCCCCTGTTGTATCCCCGACAAAATGTCTCATACTCCAGGACACTGCCCTTGAGGCGGTAGAGGTGGGATCCCTCCCTGCGTCATAGGGAAAAACCAACCTTGGAGGGTAAACAGATTAAGAAAGAAAGAATTCAGAATTTCATCCCTACGTATTTTTGCCCAGAATAAATTTTACTTTACAATATTACTGAAATGTCCAGTGACAATGTGAATTATTAAAAACAAATTATATTAACTTACTGAGCTCTTATATTATTAAACGAAATCAGAATCGTGCAATAATACATAAAGGACTGTTGAATAGTGATTGCTTATTAAGCAATGGAAAAATTATATTTGTATTTCCTAAACATTGTAGTGTAATTTATTCTATTTTCGGTATAGAAAAGAAAGAATAATGGCCGAGAGGACTCGTCGCACTGACCATGCGTCACCTCATAATCTGTAGGCCTTCGGGATGAGTAGCGGTCGCTTGGTAGGCCAAGGTCCGTCAAGGCTTTATTGCCATAGGGTTTGGTTTGTTTTGGTTTTATTCTATTTTGTTCCAGTTATGAAAGGCTGGCAATATAGCTTAGGATGCTATCTCACTAACAACGCAGCAGATGACCAACAAGTTTAACTGTCAATATGAAAAATGAAAAACCTACAACCTGTTTTCCAGTCATTGACCGGGTCAGGGATGTAATGAATGAAGCAGATATAGGCTGTTAGTACGATGGGGTCGCCACTCCCAAAGTGATTTATTAATGAATGGTAGATGCTATGAAATGAGAATGGAGAGTGTTGCTGGAATGAAAGGTAACAGGGAAAACCGGAGTACCCGGAGAAAACCCTGTCCCGCCTCCGCTTTGTCCAGCACAAATCTCATATGGAGTGACTGGGATTTGTACCACGGTATCCAGCGGTGAGAGGCCGACGCGCTACCGTCTGAGCCACGGAGGCTTCTGTCAATATATGGAACATAAATATTGGAATTGTGCATAGAAAGTATTATCCTTGCATTTACCTGGTCTTAGTAACATGTCCAGAAAATCCTATGAAATGGCATATGGCCTTTAGTGCCAGGAGTGTCCGAGGACATGTTCGGCTCGCCAGATGCAGGTCCTCTTATTTGAAAACCGTAGGCGACCTGCGCGTCGTGATGAGGATGAATTGATGATGCAGACGACACATAAAACCAGCCCCCCTGCCAGCGGAATTAACCAATGATTGTTAAAATTCCCGACCCTGCCGGGAATCGAACCCGGAACCCCTTGACCGAAAGCCAGAACGCTAAACATTTAGCCATGGAGCCGGACAGAAATTTATAAATCATAGTGAACACAGTCGCCGACTTCGGCAAATATTCGACCCATTGGCCTCGCTTACAGAATAACTACCCAGTCCACAATTTTGGTCACTATAATTTACAAGTGTTGTTCGACGAGTGTATCAGTATTGCGAAAGAATGGAAGAGTTTGCTATTTACAGTGTGGAATGGAAGAAAGTTATTTGTAGCATTTGTGTGCTCCATAATGGGTCCAGCTGATATGCAAATTGACCTTCCTGTAATTTAGTGTAGCTGAGTACCTGCAGTTCCAATTGGGGTCAGGTCAATAGTAGAATGGTCAACAGTTGCTCCTGGCGACCACTTTTGTTTCGTCTCACCTATCGATTTGACCCGTTTCCTTGAACTGCGCCAAGCACAATGTCTGTGTGTGGATCTAGTAAATTATTGCTATGAACTCTTAGTGGAAACATCGTCGGTGTGTGCTATCCTTGACCTTAAACATTTTCCAGTATTATTTCAAGCAAGCGCCTTACTAGGTCAGATGGATATAAAATACTTCCACAAGGATCTACAGACACAGAGAATTATTTATTTCTAACATGGGATACAACCTGTGGCCCGCGACCAACTCACGCAACAAGGAACTTCAGGACATTACCTCATACTGGTTAGTAAGTTCGTCAATTTTTCAACTTCTAGCTTCAAATAATGCACTAACGTGGTTTTAGTTCTTTTTTCATTAATTACCTTAGTCTATTTAAATGGCCCCTTAAATATTGAATTTGATTTAGAAATGTAAAAGGCAAGCAAGCTTGTAGTTTTCGGAACTGATGACATCGTGACCATAGCCGCGGGACCTCCAGTTTTACGAAGTGTCCGAACTACAGGGACGTGATATTACGTCTAATAAATTACACATACATTGGCTGGGATTCGAAACACAACTGCCTTTGTGAGAAGCCAGTATTGATGCCAGTCGGCTATCACATCGCCAGAAAAAACGTTTTATAAATAACACAGTTCAAAAAAATTAGGGGAAGGTGTTTTTAAACGTTTGGTATTTGAACGTTAATTTAGTAGATGGGGTTCCAATGGTCGTACAGCATATCTTGGGACCTTATCTACTCAGGGTATGTCAAATCGAAGTTATACTCCATCCGTAGGCGTAGCCATGCATTCAACTGTCAGGTGACCCCTCAAAACAAAGTGAATAGCTGTGCGTCCGTGTGTCGTTGTGAGGTACACAGACTACTGCGGTCATTTGAGCACGTTGTACGTAAACCAGCGTATCCCATGAGACATCTTAACGACGTTCAACTCGCAAGGGCCGTCACATTGATCCAGGAAGGATGGATTTTTCGTCATTTTGCTATGGATCTCAATGTCTCTCCGTCAGTTATTCACCGCTTGTGGAATCGCTACACTGAGACAGGCCAGTTCACAAGGAGGGTTGGACAAGGTCGTGGACGCATGACAACCCCACAGGATGACCGATATCTGACCATCTGTGCGTTGCAGCGTCGTTCAGCAACTGCCAGAGAACTGCAACAAGACCTCAGGAGGTTCACTGCAGTCACGGTGTCTGACCAGACAGTAAGGAACAGGTTAAGAGAAGTGTCCTTACGACCCAGACGTCCTGTTCGAGTTCCCCGTTTAACGCAGCAGCATCGCGCAGCTCGCTTTCTGTTTGCCCACACCCACGTCAATTGGCAACTTCGCCAATGGAGACCTGTGTTGTTCACAGACGAGTCTAGAATTTCCCTGGCACAGCGTGATGGACGTCAACGTGTATGTAGACGCCGTGGTGAGCAGTACATGTCAAATGTTGTCCAGGAAGGCGACCGGTTCGGACAAGGTTCTGTGATTCTGTGGGGTTGCATCAGTATTGATGGCCGTACGGATCTTGTCTTCATCCGTGGTAATCTTACCGCTTCGGGGTACATCGATCAGACACTGCTACAGCATGTGTTGCTTGCTGTATACGGTGTTGGCCCTGAATTCGTATTCATGCACGACAATGCCTGAGCTCATGCAACGCGCATCACCAGAGCTTTCTTGCGAGAACTGAAAATTCAACAGATGGAATGGCCAGCAGTAAGTCCCGACCTTAATCCCATCGAGCATGTGTGGGATAGGCTTGACATAAGTGTTCGTGGTCGTCCTGTTCCACCACAGACTCTCAAAGATGTTAATCAGGCTCTCATTGAAGAATGGGACCTAATACCGCAACGTGACCTCCGTCGACTTATACGAAGCATGCCACGTAGGTTAAAGCTGTGATAAATGCTCGTTGAGGACACACACCATACTGAAACTCTCCCACTGTGATAAAAGTCCACTCTGGAGGACTGTTACCACTTTGTTTTTGCCGCTATTCGGACATTTCCATTTGTGTTCTGAAAATGAACGCGAATCTATCGATGCTCTTTTGTATACTTCAACGGTAAAGAATAAAGGTTTAGTGGGTAATATACCTGGGTGTGAGGGAGCATGGCATACGTTCAAAACATGTTCCTCTAATTTTTCGAACTATGTATTTGTATTTACTTTATGTGTTTGACAAGCTGCAGAACTCAAACTGCTGTTGACAAGTTCATCCTTCTTTCACTCAGACGCTACAGAGTTAAGCCGGTCATCAACAATCACCTACGATTGTTATAAATGCTGAATCGCAATACATACGCATATTTAAAGTTGCATAATCTGCAAATGCTTTACTCGAAATCCATTGCATGGATTATAACGCGTTCATCATGCCCACGGACTAAATGCCGATATTAATATCCGGAGACCTCTCCCGCAGCTAACGGACTGAGGAAACTGTACACCCCATGATGCACAAGCAAAATACTAGCAAGCATAGAACTGTTTTTCGAAAGGAAAACGAGCTTAGCTCTAACTTGCATTGAAACAATGAAATTTCCAGGTGTGTGTTTGCAACCATTATTAAAACTCGGGAAGTATTTTCATCAGAATCTGCCTTTCTAGATGCCACGAACAGCAGAACAGGTTTTCATGCTAATCCTCAGTGCTTTGCGTACATGTCAACAAATTACGTGGCAAATGATTGCGCCCCATATACCGTATGTTAAAATAATGTGGACTACTGAAGAAAATTATAGGAGAACATTTCATTAATATCATTCGCTGCGCTCATAACTTCTGCTGTTTTGAAATTTGAAAGACATTCTTGTTTTCAGTGAGTATGGAATACTGACATCTTTACCAAGGTCGAACATATTCCCGTACTGAGGTATAAACTGGATGCCTCTGTCTTTTCTACATATTTCAGGTGTCAATTCATCCATTTCAGCGTCCGTTGTATCCCCTGTAATTACGACAAATACACAGTTCTATCCGAAAATCGCCATTGTAGTTTGATAATTGTGTACCTACCATGAGCCGTCCGACTCGTTGGCTGAATGGTCAGCGTACTGGCCTTCGCTTCAGAAGGTCCCGGGTTTGATTCCCGTCCGGGTCGGAGATTTTAACCTTAATTGGTTAATTCCAATGGCTCGGCGGCTGGGTGTGTGTGTAGCGTATTCAACAGTAGAAATCATCCTAGGTAGGGTCCCCATCTTCACAGACATACAGGTCGCCTACTAGAAAAAGACTTGCACCAGGCCTCTGCGAAGGCCATACGCCATTATTATTACCGTGAGCCAGTTGTTCGGCAGTAGAAATGGTCGGTACTGATATTCATAACAGTACGGAGATGGTCGTATTTGTAAATAACCCCAGTTTTCTACGCAATTAAGAATCAGATGACAGGCAAAGTTTGCAGCTAATTCCTTGCAACTTTGCGTAAGCATTGAGGAAAAAACATATTCCGCACGAAAAGCATATTGTCATTTCTCTGGAGATGCCTGGCTTTGTAAATAGTCGACTCAAATATTGTTTGCCCGTTCTACGATTGTGTAGGAAACATCTCATTACAATTTGTTTTACGTCGCACCGACACAGATAGATCTTATATGGCGACGATGGGATGGGAAAGGCCGAGGAGTGGGAAGGAAGCGGCTGTGGTTTAATTAAGGTACAGCCTCGGCATTCTCCTGGTGTGAAAATGGGAAACCACAGTAAACCGTCTTCAGGGCTGCCGACACTGGGGTTCGAGCCCACTATTTCCCGGATTCAGGCTCACAGTTGCGCGCCCTTGACCGCACGGCCAACTCGCCTGGTACGTTTCATTAATAGTAGGAGTTATAACAGGGCATAATCCAAATATCTACGCAAATCTTAAAACGAAGCTGTCCTGCGGATAAGAGGACACTTGATATTCGTTTGCACTCTAACTTACTGTTCCATGACATTTCTGCTTTAGTGATAATACAATGAAACAGACATATCTGGGTGGTGTTTGTCTAGGTATCAATGAAACCTGTGTTTGCTTTTCTTTGACATATGAAAACAGTTATTTTTTGACACAATTTCGTTAAGTTCTTTCAAATTCTTTTCCAAGACCTCATCTCACTGTAGGCAGCCCTGAAGATGGTTTTTCATGGTTTCTTATTTTCACACCGGGTATATACTGGGGGCTGTACGTTAATGAAGACCATGGCCACTTCCTTCCTATTCCCAACCCTTTCCTGTTCCACCGTCGCCATAATATGTATCTGTGTCGGTGCGACGTAAAGCAACTTTTACAAGATTGGATGGAAACTTCAGCCAGTGGCAACTACAGCCGATTTCGGGGGTTAGTTGCGCGAGCCCTGGCAGCAACTTCCTCAAAATAACATCCGACGCCTTTATGTCTCCATTTCCCCAACTTATCGCCGCCTGCATCTGTGCTACGGGCGGTCCAACACCCTACTAAGTGCATCGTGCAAATCTTTTGCTACCCTTCAATAAATGGTTAGTGTGGTGCAATAGTGTGATGTTTTCTTTATATTACCACGTCCTGTGCCTGTACCAGTAACGTGCCCCTACGATCGTTCCTACATAGTGCTCCATGCTTTTGCAACGAAAAGGATTAGTTTGACCTAATCACGTGGCAATGCAGTGTTGGTTCAAGGTGAGCCGTACTGGAGAGCGGAATATGGTACAGCATTAGGTGTATGTAAGATCTGACTCCTTGGATGAATGGCCAGCATTGAGGCCTTCAGTTCAGAGGGTCC
The DNA here is from genome assembly GCF_040414725.1 of Anabrus simplex. NCBI lineage: Eukaryota > Metazoa > Arthropoda > Insecta > Orthoptera > Tettigoniidae > Anabrus > Anabrus simplex. The sequence goes on from NC_090266.1 coordinate 932,769,854, forward strand.
CGGGCTCGATTCCCGGTCGGGACGGGGATTTTAATCGCATCTGATTAATTATTCTGGCTCGTGGACAGGGTGTTTGTTTTCACATCTGTAACAGTGTATGCACCGTATTCATTTAAAACAAAGATTGAGAAATAATTTAGTAAGGTCTCTGTGGCCGAGAATGGGACAATTTTGACTTAAATATTCTTTAATAGTACGCATACTAGCACTCGCATCTTTGGAAGCAGGCATTCAGAAATATCTCATAAGGAACATTTTCACGCGAAAAAATGTTTAAACTTTTATATATACCACGTGAATAAGTTAATTCTTCTATTAATCCTTTAGTTCTATTTGTCTAAATATCACCTAAGCAGCAGTAACCATAACTGTACCGGGAGGTACACCTCTACGCCGCACATTTAAATCTTGCGCCTAAAAGAACTCCTCTACTGGAGGAATCGTGAACTTGAAGCTAGACCTACTTAAACCTTTACTAAGAAGATGTCACCACAGTAATTTGACGTAATTTTGGTATTGTGAAATTTCCTGTACTGTGTACTGTACTTGTTTTGTTTGCCATTCATCAAGAAGTTTGGACAGTCTGCCATAGATGTCACTGCTAAAAAACTACGATCATGCACCCTGGTGCGGAGTGGAAGAACTTTTGATTGGAAGCGTGCTGGGCCCATAACCCAGAGGACCGTGGATCGAAACCACGCTCTGCTAGCACTTGTTACGGGGTTACCCGTGGAACGCAGAGGTGAAAGAAGGTGCCGGGTTGAATGGGTCTAACTACAATGTCAAGAAAGAATTTAAAACTGAAATTGAAGGTTATATTTTTGAAAAGCAATAAGTTAACAAATTCTCATTTAGTGAGATAACAATGACAAAAATAGAAAAATCCAAAATTTTAGAACTTTAACTCTCTTGGGCTTCAAGCCCCTAGTCTTACAATTCCTCGAGCTCCTAGCTCAAATTTACCAAAACAAAATTTACACAAGGGCGGAAATCCCTCCATACATGGAGCGCTTGCTCCCAACTCACAATAACAAGCCTCCCAGAGGCATTTCAAGGCACAACTTACAAATTTGAAACAGAGGTATCTAGTGCCCAACCTATTGGGCCGATGCGGGAAAGAACAGGTTAAGTACCTAATGTAAATGGCCCGAAACATCAATTGAATGGAGGCGAGTACTTGCACTCCTAAATATATATTCTTAAAACCTAAGGGGCACTAGGCCGATGAAACAGGGGCTATTCCCAAACTATGGAGGTGACTCGTATAAGAAAGTAATTTACCACATTACAGAATGAAAAACAGCAATAAACGTAGTCACCTCAAACCAAGATGAAGGGGAGCTCGAGAGGGTACATCACTCTCTATCCACGATTTCCAGTTAAAGATTTATGAAATGTTTACATGAGCCGAAAGGAGATTTACATTTTAGAGAAGTTGGTTACATAGTTAACGTTTCGAACCTTTCCCTCGGGTTAAACTGCGGAGCTAGCAGAAAAGTAAGATGTTAGATGGCCATTACCTTGCTGAAGAACTGCTGCCTGATGAAAGAGGCGCCGCCCGCCTCCTGCTTGACACACACACACTTAGTTAGATGACGATCAAATAGCCAAGAGACGCGAAAATCCGCAGTTTATAAACCCTTGGGGAAAGTTCGAAACCAGCCACATCCTCTCAATTTATTGGACAATTTGAAAGGTTACACACCAAATCGAAGAAGAAGGTTGTGATAGGTTGAAAATTAATTACAGAAATCCGTCATTGGCTAAATTCAAAACTGCCGGAAAGAAAAGATAAATATTACCAACCCAAAAATAAAGGAACATCAATTAATAAAAAACACTTATGAATACAAAACTTCTTCAAATCAAGAGTTCTTCCACCAGGGTGCATGATCGTAGTTTTTTTTGCAGTAACATCTATGGCAGACTGTCCAAACTTCTTGATGAATAGCAAACAAAACAAGTAGAAATTCACACAGTACAGGAAACTTCACAATAACAAAATTACGTCAAATTACTGTGGTGACAACTTCTTAGTAAAGGTTTAAGTAGGTCTAGTTTCAAGTTCACGATTCCTCCAGTAGAGGAGTTCTTTTAGGCGCAAGATTTAAATGTGCGGCGTAGAGGTGTACCTCCCGGTACAATAACAATGAACAGTATTATCATTATTACGATTAACATTATTATTATTATTATTATTATTATTATTATTGTTGTTGTTGTTGTACCCCGTGCATTTAAAACTAGCGCCTTGTAGAAGGCCCTTTAGATCAGGATATCTGAAACTCATTTCGGAAATAGTGTGAACATTTCTCAACAGTTGTCGCTACTATCAACTTATGTTGTGCGCTCTGGGCTGAAGATGAACTACTAAAATTCAAGATAAATTCTGGTTTCCTAAACTGGAATGTTTAGTGTTTGCTTTTGATGTTCAAAAGTTATCAAAACTTCTATCTCTTCCCGCCAGCTTAAAGCGTTGGCCAATAAGAATTGTTTTTATATTTATTTATCTACCAATCAAAATTTTCTGATATTTATTATATTAACCAATATGTATTGGGGGTGTGTCAGGGCCTTGGCCCAGACTTTTCTGGAACTTGTCTCTCCGCTATAAAAGCCGAGGGATGGTGAGCCATGTTGTCTTTGTGATCGCTCCAGTCTAGGGTGTGTACGTAACGGAGGTACGGAGAAAGGCTCCCCCGTCCATCTTCGGGAGGTCCACCAGCTGAAGGCAATGGGAGTTTCCGCTTAACTATGTGATAGTCTTTGAAAGATAGCTCGAGGGGAAGGTTTCACATTTTTAGTAATGTGAATTATATTTTCTCAAATGTAAATTTCAAACCTCGCATTTAAATTTCAAAGAAGTCGAAAGAATTTAACGGAAATCAGGGAATAGAGAGTGAGGTACCCTCTCATTTTTAGGCAATTGGACAGTTGAGCAGTTAAGACAGTGAATACTGTTTGTTCTGTTAAATGTGGGTTGTGCCTGGATAGGCCTGGAAATTGTAAAGAGTAACCTTCTGAAAAGTAAACTTGTAGAGCGAAGACGCTCCTCCACTGATGTAAATTTTTTGAGATCCGTCTCCTGACTGTTGGTTAAAAGGAGCAAGTGTGCTCATGTATAACTTGTAATTAGAGAGCTTCAAGCTCAGGTTGTTAATTGGATATTAATTGATTATTTTGATTGTCCTAACATTATTCTTTACCTGATGTACTATTTGCTTAGCAAAGTGCAAAGTTCAAAATTTGAAAATAATAACAAAACTTATAAGGAAGAAATATACCTCAAATTTTAAATGTTTAAATTAATCTTCTGACTTTTCTATATCCACCCATTCATGCCCGGACTTCCTTTCACCTCTGTAAACCACAATATTTCCGTAACAATTATTATTATTATTTATATGGTTCACTGAATGCCACTTGAAATACATACCTCTGATTTCTTGGACACACCTCGTACAACAGAAAATCTTACGCATATCACTTCATTCAAAAGTAGTCTACTTCGAGAATTTGTGACTTCAACGTGGTTACTACGACGTCCTCATCTCGCCAAGATGTCATACTGAAATACTGTAGCAGCAACAAGGGAATTCCCACATGTTACAATGAGATACGCACAAAAATATAAAATATTCAATGATGTATTCCGGAACGTTTGCATATATGTGAAGCAGTCCCTCGGTTAACCACCGCACGTGATATTAGCGACAACACACTTAGCTATGCTCTCGTGGTACGATTCAATTATGGAAGGATAACTTGACGATTCACGTTAGTGGGTAAGTTGCAGCCTTGTCAGCAATGGTATCAGACTGATTCCTGTCCAGAATGTGGGGTCGAAGGGAAGTACACTGACTGACAGAGCAAATGCAACACCAAGGAGGAGTGGTTCGAAAGGGATGAAAGTTGGGGAAAAAACAGAGTCGGCACGGAAGAATAATTGATGTTTATTTCAAACCGATATGCAGGTTACACAATGCGCACGGCATCGACTCAGTAGGATGTAGGACCACCGCGAGCGGTGAGTCAATAAGAGTGCGGATGGTGTCCTGAGGGATGGTTCTCCATTCTCTGTCAACCATTTGCCACAGTTGGTCGTCCGTACGAGGCTGGGGCAGAGTTTGCAAACGGCGTCCAATGAGATCCCACACGTGTTCGATTGGTGAGAGATCCGGAGAGTACGCTGGCCACGGAAGCATCTGTACACCTCGTAGAGCCTGTTGGGAGATGCGAGCAGTGTGTGGGCGGGCATTATTCTGCTGAAACAGAGCATTGGGCAGCCCCTGAAGGTACGGGAGTGCCACCGGCCGCAGCACATGCTGCACGTAGCGGTGGGCATTTAACGTGCCTTGAATACGCACTAGAGGTGACGTGGAATCATACGCAATAGCGCCCCAAACCATGATGCCGCGTTGTCTAGCGGTAGGGCGCTCCACAGTTACTGCCGGATTTGACCTTTCTCCACGCCGACGCCACACTCGTCTGCGGTGACTATCACTGACAGAACAGAAGCGTGACTCATCGGAGAACACGACGTTCCGCCATTCCCTCATCCAAGTCGCTCTAGCCCGGCACCATGCCAGGCGTGGACGTCTATGCTGTGGAGTCAATGGTAGTCTTCTGAGCGGACGCCGGGAGTGCAGGCCTCCTTCAACCAATCGACGGGAAATTGTTCTGGTCGATATTGGAACAGCCAGGGTGTCTTGCACATGCTGAAGAATGGCGGTTGACGTGGCGTGCGGGGCTGCCACCGCTTGGCGGTGGATGCGCCGATCCTCGCGTCCTGACGTCACTCGGGCTGCGCCTGGACCCCTCGCACGTGCCACATGTCCCTGCGCCAACCATCTTCGCCACAGGCGCTGCACCGTGGACACATCCCTATGGGTATCGGCCGCGATTTGACGAAGCGACCAACCTGCCCTTCTCAGCCCGATCACCATACCCCTCGTAAAGTCGTCTGTCTGCTGGAAATGCCTCCGTTGACGGCGGCCTGGCATTCTTAGCAATACACGTGTCCTGTGGCACACGACAACACGTTCTACAATGACTGTCGGCTGAGAAATCACGGTACGAAGTGGGCCATTCGCCAACGCCGTGTCCCATTTATCGTTCGCTACGTGCGCAGCACAGCGGCGCATTTCACATCATGAGCATACCTCAGTGACGTCAGTCTACCCTGCAATTGGCATAAAGTTCTGACCACTCCTTCTTGGTGTTGCATTTGCTCTGTCAGTCAGTGTATTTAATGAGGTGCTATTTACGACAGAATTTCCTACAGATAATGGAATCCCTGTGGGAGGGTGTACTCTTCGTAAAGTAGAGATTAATGATTAACAAGGCTTACTTTGAGAGACTGGTGTGTCCAATACAATGTCGTACTGCTTGACGTAGAGGATGAGAATGACGTCTTGACTAAATAACAGACCCAGGGATTAATGAAGCAATTATTGTAACGCTATACATTTATAGCTATTATATATATATATATAATAGATAATAATAGATATAATATAATATATAGCTAATATAAGTGTAAGTGGGAAAAGAATGAACTGTCACTGCGGCGCGTGCAGAAACTTTAGATTATGGAAAAGAAACACTAGTCATTGAACCATTGACGAAAGAGACCTCCATATCGTACAGTTGTACATCACACCCTAAAATACGGCTCACTGGAATTTATCAGCGTACTTTCCGCACTTGCCCATAGTTATCAACAAGTGAGATGGCAGTCATAGATCTAATCATTATATTCTAAATGTAATATTAACGTTCGGCACTGACCCTGTAGCGCTGAGACTGAAGATGCCACTATCTCACCTACAAATGTGGCAACACGAAATACAGCCATTTGTTGTGGTCACGATGGGCAGGTAGCGACTGACACGCCGCCATCTGCACTATCAGATCCTGCAAACAGCAGTCAGTCTCGGCGTCTCTCCAGCCGAGTTCCAATCTACGTATCGTCCTGAACAAAACGACTAGTGTGGTAGGAATCATGACACATGTCTGTAGCATGTAGCTGCGGCCAAAACGATTTTTAGATATTGCAGGTGTGAATGAAAAAATACGCATTTTCGGTGTCTGTCGAAAGTTGTTGTGTCTTAGATTAGTATCACTAGAGTTTTTCCTGAACTAAAGTCACGTTTCGACGCTGAGTATTAATCATTAAATTTCCCAGGTGGATGAGTTATTTAATAATAATTTTATTAATTGATCTGACATCCCAGTAACTACTCTTATGATATTTGGAGATGCCAAGGTACCATAACTTTGTTTTTCAGGAGTTCTTTTACGTACTGGTAAATCTGCTGGCACGAGTATTTCAGCACTGGAGTGAGCCAGGATCGAACCCGCCAACTTGGACTCCAACGGACAGAATTCTACCATCTGAGGTATTCAGAGTGACAAAGAGTTATTTCATTCTATTTAGACACTTATCATAACACGGTATACCGGATACTAATCTAAGGGAGAATAATGACTATGTTCCCTTAATTTATAATTGTTAGGTTTTTCAGTCTTCCGAAACTAATTCAAATAAATAAATTTATAGACTGCCTGTAAAAGAAAACATATGCTATACCTGATAAACAAAAACTTAATTAAAGTATAATGAAATAAAATGAGTAAAATAGAATTAAAATAAAATTGATAGACTGGGTTGCAAAAAGAAGAACTTTAAAATCAATTGTATTACTTTTGCAGATGATATGGCCTTGTTTGCTAAAACAATGGAGGAAGCAAGAGAGAAAATCCTTGAACTAGAGAAACAAGCAGGTAAAGTAGGTCTTCCTTTCTCTTTTGAAAAAACCAAAATCATGGCAAACAACAAACACCCACGTAAATACCTCAAAGTCTAAGAATAAAAGATTGAATTAGAATTCAAATATCTCACATAATGGATTAGTTGGAATGCTGCGTTATGCACAGCAATGGAATCCAGGAGAAATAAACTTGAACTAGTCTTCCAATTAACAAAAATATACAAGAAATCCCTTTCATGGGGTCCGAAATTAAACACTATAAAACAGTAATTAAACCTGAGCACTATACGCTGCAGAAACACTAAACATGAATTTCAAAGGCCGGATGGAGAAACTCGAGTTAACAGAAACGAAAATGTTAAGAAAGATCATTGGACCAAAATTTCAGGATAATACATCGAGAATGAAACACTCTACAAGAAAATTGAAATACTCTCAGATACTATGCGAAAAAGAAAGATATTATTTTACGGTAATCTTCCTAGAATGGATTGTAATAGATTAACCAAATAATATTTGACTTCTTCCGTAACCGCAAAACAAAACCCAACTGGTTTATAGAAACTGAAAAAGCTCTAGTAGAATTACAATTTACAGAAAATTCACTATTCGATTGAACAGCTAAAATAATAACTTAAGACGAAAATATAAGGTTCTAAGAGAAATCTACATTAATAGCCAAACCTATTACCTCGGAATACGAGAGGAAACGAAGATTAGAAAGAATGAAGAAATGCTGGGCACTAAGAAAAGGACAGAACACAGAGGAATCATTGATTCAACGTATCGCAAAGAGGGTAAAACGAAAGAAGGAGTAGAATGACATTTTCCGTTCTTGAAAGAACATCATCATATCACAGTAAAAAGTATTAAGAAATGTGTATACATTTACGTTTAAATTTTGTTCAAATCCTTAAAATCTTAAAATTTGGAAATTATATTAATGAAGGCCCCACATTTTTCCATTCTATCATAGAAGGCATTAAATGTTTATACATTACTAAATATTTTTGAGAGTTATGTGATAGAATTTGATGATCTTTCAAGAACGAAACACGTCTTTCTATTTTAATAAGGTTATTTATTTTCCAGGTATAATTCTGTTACCATATTTTAATAAGGTTCTTTATTTTCCAGGTATAATTCTGTTACCATATTTTAATAAGGTTCTTTATTTTCCGGGTATAATTCTGTTACCATATTTTAATAAGGTTCTTTATTTTCCAGGTATAATTCCGTTACCATATTTGAATAAGGTTCTTTATTTTCCAGGTATAATTCTGTTACCATATTTTTTTCTTTCTCAGGTTAGTTTATAATTTATTCGTTTAAAATTAGTTTCGGCAGGCTGAAGAACCTAACAGTTGTAAATTAACTGAGTTGAAACTGAAAAGAAATGGTTGCAGGTATCACAAAAAATAAAACATGTTCCCTTAGCCCTTCAGATAAGCAATAACAATATTTGAAGTGAGTGACGCGGTAATGTTTGAAAGTACATGAAGTGGTTGGTTTGGCTGGCAACACAGAACAGTCTCGAAGAATGTAATAAAAACGTTCCAGTCTGTGAGACATTCAACAACTTTAATTGCAAATTAAAACACTATAAGCATACCCGTAAAAATCACGTATTATATACAGAGAATGCCATGTTTCATTGTACATGAACATCTTCAGATTCTATCATATCACTAAATTATGTGCATATATGTACAGGTATAGTTTACGTAGTATAAACTTGTCAATGATATTGAGTTAGGTAATAATATGAACCACATGTGAGCAAAAAATGATTGTATGGGAAACGACCAACACCGTATAATGAAATATTTTGTACTTTATGTACACTGCCGAAGACACGTCCGTTGTCACCTCACACTATAACAGATCTGTGAACCTGGGAGAGGAGCGATTTTGAGTTTAGCTAACAGTTTCTCGGGGAGGGGCACAGGTAGGGGAGGGGCGCGTGTAATGATCTGGATCTTTCCTATTCTTTGGAGGAGAGCAGGTTGAAGCCTTCATCCTAGAGCTAGCAACTGTAACCTGGAGAGATTTGGTGGGGTGGAGATATTAGGGGCGGAGCGTTGTGAAACTTTCTTCAGCTATCTTCTAGTAATAATGTATGCTGCATTATGAATAAATGCAAGTTTATGGTGTGGGTTTAATAAATTAGATATTGAAATAGAGTGCACCTACTAAACGTTATTTTTAATGTTAACTTATGTTCTGACTACATGAAACATTTACTTTTTAAATTTACTATTAATATTATTATTATTACAATAGGGGCTGTCTGGCCTAGGCGGTAAAGGAGTGCTTAGTTCACCCGGAAGGACGTGGGTTCGAATCCCCGTCAGGAAGTCTTAAAATTTAAGAAAAAAGAGTTCCACTTCCAGAGGTGCACATGGGCCTGAGATTCAATCAGCCTACACCAAAAATTAGTACCAGGTTAATTCCTGGGGGTTCATATCATCACCTAACTCCATATCATTGACAAGTTTACACTACGTAAACTATACTGTACACATATGCACACACTTTAGTGATTTGATAGAATCTGAGGATGTTCTGGTAAAACGAAACATGTCATTCTTTATATAAAATTGATTTTTACAAGTATGCTTATAGTGTTTTAATTTGCACCCGAAATTGTTGTGTGTCTGACAGACTGGAAAGTTTTTATTACATTTAATAAGTCGACACTGAAAATATAGTTCCTTTCTTAACAAAAAAAATCACGAAGGAATCATGAACGAGTATAGCACTCATCTTACGAGAGCAAATTAACATTATCTGGTAATTTCAGACATCTAACATTTACGAAGCTACATTTGCTTATGATTTTCTCTGAGCTGGAATAACTTCTTCACCATTTCTTACTTCATTATATCAAAGTGTCCTGTATATTCAGTTGACATTCATTCCACTCCGACTTTTATTCATGGCAGTGAGTGTGTCTCCACCCCCTCATTAAGCATACACGCTCGCTACCTCTAGGTCATCAGCGCATTCTCTTGCCAACTTGGCATTACACACAATAATTTTAATTGCAATATGTTGCATGTTATTATGCTTTTGGTAAGCATTGACGCATATGTAGTAACACAGTGAAAACACGGTACCGAGAAGGAGTAATACCAGAAACTTAACAGTCGTAAGGAAGGTCGTTTGGGAGACTAGAAACAGAATGTATTACGCATGTGGCGCATGTACATGAATAGCACAAAGTCTGATATCTGATGATGTCTACACACCAATCTGTGATGTCACCAAAGCCTATATTCTGGCTTGAGAATAACCAAATACAGTGAGAGTCTTCTACCACTTTGAATACAGTTTTAGGCCACACTTCGCACTCTCGCATTTATAGACAACCTACAAACATCGGGCCATGCCTTTGTGCACATACTACTGAGGTAACTAAGTAGGCTACGCTGCGTACAAATCTAACGGCATTATGCCATAGATTTGGGAGTAGTAGCGTTCCTCAATGAACTCGTTAGCCTTTCGCAACAGCGAATTAAACCTTTATAGACGTGGAAGTGTGCATTAGGTCTACGCGAAGCGTACTCGATAAACTGCAATCTTGCGGTGACAACCTATGTTCCTCGTTAGAACCTGCAGTGAATTCGAGAGCGACCGAATCACCGCAGGTGCTGTTTTCTTTCTTTGTTACGTCGCAGGCATGCTGTTTCAGTGACTGGATGTTTACGATGCCCTGAAAAGGGCCGCTTGATGACCAGCTCTGGACGGGAACCGTATGGCCGGTGCAAGGGTCTTGAGGTACGTGAACACAAGTTCGCTAACGCAGTATGTGTTTGAAATGGTGACCTTGATTAATGCATATTTGGACTGAGACTCTGGCTTGCTGAACCATGTTAGGTGCGACGGACCTGGAGGCCTCCGTAACTAGATTTCGACGGCTTTGAGGTACTTCCGGCTGTTGTGCGTAGACTACTCTTTTTAAGTGGCCTCACAGGAAGAAGTCCAATGGTCTTAAATAGGGCGATGTCTAACAGACTGGAAGGTTTTTATTACATTTAATAAGTCGACACTGAAAATATGATTTTTTCTTAACAAATAGAAGTCTCGAAGAAATCATGAATGAGTATAGCACTCATCTTACGAGAGCAAAAGTCAGTGTAGCATTCAGGTGGTCGCGGATGACTGCTCAATTGTGAGGTAGAGCTCCTTGATGCTGAAACCACATGGTAACACTCTGCCCTAGAAGCGCATCATCTAACAACAGTGGTAATTAATGGCGGAGAAAACGTAGGTAGCCGTAGCGGGCTTCTGTCAAATGGGCCTCAAAGAAATTTGGACCAATTAGATGGTTACCCAAAATACTACACCAAACATCGTACTTTAAAGGCTTCCTCTATTATCCAGTCAACGCTCCAATAATGCATGTAGTGGCGATTCACGGTACCATTATTGTGAAACTGTGAGTCGTTCGAACACAAGATTTTCGAAATGAACGCCCCATCATTTGCCATTTGCCTCAGTATCCATTCGCAAAAGTTTATCCGAGCTCCGATATCTGCCCCGTGGAGCTCCTGGTGTATTTGCAGATAGAGGTTGAAAGCGCCTGTCGTGCAAGATACGTGCTACAAACGATTGGCTGATATTAGCCTGTTGTGTCATTCCCTGTGTACTCGCATGCGGGTTATCCGAGGTAGCGTTCAGCACAACCTCTGCACTAGCTGGAGAAGTCACATGCCTCTCTAACTGGTAGCAGTCGGGGGAGTGACCCTGCTGTACGCGAACGGCGTTCCACATTACTAAATGTGCTGCGGCCGGTGGAAATCTCTCTTGGTAAATGCGTCGTGCTTGTAGTGCGGTCACGCTTCAAAAACCGTAATGTAGTAATTTTCAGCATTCCTCTCATATTTCACAATATCAGATCATTTGGCACATTATCGTTTGACAGATAGATTCATTTCGTAACCCCTGGATGCATACATATCTTTACAACGATCTTACTGCGATGGCATCATCTGACGTTACCTTAACCCTTATTTTTATACTAATGTGTAGTAAGCCAAGTTTAACGACAAGATGCCCTTTCCCGCGCTAACACAATGTAGAGAGATGTATTCGCTACTGCGTTCTTGTGATATGTTGTACGTAAATGAATGTAGAGGAATTAACTAATCGCGGCTAATACTCCCAGCCCGACCAGGAATCGAACCCGAAGTCCTTTGAACCAAAGGTCTATACGATACTCATTCAGGCAAACAGCCGGGCATGTACGGTACATAATGTGTTGGAAATTTTGCCATGAAATAATAGGATGAGAGATGAGACCAAAAGTATTTTTGTGACTGAAGTGCTACATTTTGCATAGTATTTCCATCGATCCAGGAAGCTTCAAAGTGAAGCTTGCAAACCTCTTACTAATCATTTTCCGGGAAGAGTGGATCAAACGGTAGAGTGGTGGCTTTCTCCACCCAGGTTGGCATTCCGCCTGCTCAAATGCGCCTGACTCGTGTAAGTAGATTTAACGATAGATAGAAGTACGCTTGCAGGACAAAATTCTGGCTCCTGGGCATTTCCAGAAGCTGTAAATATAGCTAGTACGACATAAAGACAAGTGCTTTTATTATTTAAAAATGTATCCAACCCGCGGATTATCTACGTATCGAGCGAGTTGGCATCGTAATGTAGATCATGTAGCTGTTAGCTTGTATTCGGAAGACGGGAGTCCGAATCCCACTGTCGGCAACCAGCGCTGAAGATGGTGTTTCTGTGGTTTCATATTTTCATACCAGGCAAATGCCTGGTCTGTACCTTAATTCAGGCCACGGTCGCTTCCTCCCTAATTCTAGCCCTGCTTTAGCCCATCGTAGCCGTACGACCTGTCTGTTTCGGTGCGATGTAAAACAAATAGTTTATCGTCGTTGCCGGGAAAAAACCTCCGATGTGATAATATTTTTGGAGATAAACTGACCCGCAGCACATACATTATGAAGAGCGAGAATGCTTTGACAATATTCACACAATATTGCACCTTAGATGACAGAACCTCACTGGTCATAGTTCTAAGCTAAAATATTTCACATAGGAGGTTTTCCCCGGCACCGACGTTATCTACTATTGTTGAATGTAGCATTTAAGTATCACCGCAAAAATACAGAGAAGTGAGCTGGAGCTCTTCGGCCTCAAACCACACTTGATGTCTTATTGCGAGTGGCACACCTTGTAATGTTTCAGGGAAGGATTCCACAAGAAACACTTTAAAACGTCTACCGTCAAAGTGATTTACTTAGGCATCATCGGATAAAGAATTTCCTGTACAAAATTTAATTCACTCATCCCAAGGAATAACAAGATAAGTAAAAAAAATGTTCTCAGGGGAAGTATTTTTTTTTTTGTTTAATAACGCGAAATTACCGGTCCACCAAATGTTTTCAAACCATTCTGCGTTATATGAAAAGCCTTTTTAAATAATGGTTTTGGTTAGATTTTGTTTAATTCAAAAAATGAATGAAGTATCTGCTTAGAATCGTGAATGAAAGCGACTTGTCCTATACTGACCAGGCACTATTTTCTGGTGTGGACCACTCAGAACCAAAGTGGAGTAAGTCACATTTGTGTATTGTTAGCTAGTAAGATTTAACAGAACCAGCTGGGTAAATACACTATCAATAATTCATATACATGATAATAATGTCCACGTCCACCACAACCACAGAAAATGCATTACACATAAGGCAAACCAACTTATCTGGTTGAAGCCACTTTTATTAACAATATTCAGAATATTAACAGTATAACCCGACTTATCTGGGTCTTACCGGTAAATGTTTTGTATTCTTGAATTATCTGGAAGTAAAATTGGGCTATTTCTTCAATATTATAACGAAATGAGTAATGTTGTTAGCAGTTGCGGTGGGCTCTCAGGAGCACATGAGCACGTGAACACCCAGTTGTAACGCATATTCACGCATCCATGGATCCCGGCAATTCAAAATTGTTTCCTTTTTGCGATATGATTTCGTCAATCGATCGAAAGCATTCGACTTATATCGAACTCTGTTACAATGACAGCTGTTCGTATCGACTGACAATGCCACGGAGCTCACTGGAGATTTTGCTACGAACCTTAAGACTATATTTATTTATTTTTATTTATTTGATCTATTGTTTAACAGGCATTTCCGCCCACTTACAGAACATTCCCATTTCTTATTTCTAATTTTATAAATAATTTACAATAAAAATTAAAATATAAACCTAATATTATACTTATGAACTATGGACAGTGGTAAGTGTGTGTTTCAAATTATTTTAATTCCTCCTAAAATATACATTATTAATCTAAATTAATCTAAGGACTAAATTATTCATGGTACACAATAATGCTACTCTATTTACTTTATGTCTTCTCTCTGTGCGAGTTCCCTTCTGACTGACCTTAACAAGATACTCTCGTCGTGAAATATGTCCACGTTTGGCATTTTATTAATTAACTGACATATTCTGTTTAATGGTGAATTCATTTGGTGATTTGTGTTTGACCTTTTAACAAAGAAAATTAAATTATTTCTATTGCTTCCAAACGGTGCATATAAATTTATTTGGTGGAGTAACTCTCGGTTATCTGCTTTACCTTTGAGAATTCTATGTAGGTATTTTACACAGGTTAATGTTCTCCTCGTATGCAACCTATCTATCCCAAAATTTGTTATTAAGTCACTGTATGCAACATATTTTGCACTAGTTTTAGAGATACAGAAATACAGATATCTTAGAAATTTAGCTTGAACATTTTCTCTTTCTTTTATACGTTTGATACATGATGGATTCCAGACTATAGAGGCATATTCTATTACTGTTCTAACTAGTGAATTGTATACCGGTATTATCGCTTTGATATTTTAGAATTTGTTTGTGCTTCTCATTAGAAATCCTAGGTTCCTATAGGCCTTATTTACGGCGTTATTTATGTGTATATTGAACTGAAGTTTACTATCAAATATCACTCCTAAATCCTTCTTTTCTTCAACTCGTTTTAGGCTGATACCGTTCATTTCATAAGAATGGATTTTTGGTTGTCTTTTTCTAGTAAATGTCATTGATTCACATTTCTTAACATTGAATTGAAAGGAATTGTGTTTTCCCCTTTCAAGCAGTGCTGTGAGGTCTTGTTGTAATTTTTCGCTATCTTTGTTTGAACTAATCTGCCTGTAAATTTTCACGTCATCGGCATATAACTGAAATTTAGAATTCTTCAACACAGAGCCAATATCGTTAACAAACAGAATGAACAACAGTGGACCTAATTTTGAACCTTGGTTTATGGATGAAGCTACCCCTTTGAAACTAACAAATTGAAATCTATTCCTGAAGTAGGAGTTAAAGAATTCGACTAGTTCAGGGCTAAAACTAAAACTGCGAAGCTTGTTTAGAAGTTTACGATGATCAATCCTATCGAATGCTTTTATCATGTCCGTGTATATGACATCCACTTGCCCTCCTTGATCTAAAATAGATGACACATATTTTGTAAAGTTTACTAAATTCGAACTTGTTGATCTCCCTTGCATAAAGCCATGTTGTTGCTCTATGATGACTTTCTCAACTTGTCGATAGATATTGCAGTAAAGTATATCCTCAAACACTTTGCATAAGACCGATAGTATTGATACTGGTCTACTGTATAGTTTCGATATTACCATCTTTGTGAATTGGACACACTCTTGCTATCTTCCACAAATCAGGAAATGTTTTTTGTTGCAGCGATTTGTTAATAATTATACAAAGTGGATATGCAAGAGTGTCTCCGCATCCTTTCACTACATATTGGGGTATATTATCTGGACCAGCACTTCTTTTAGATTGTAATCTTTTTATAGCACATTTAACATCATCAACAGATACCACTGCATGCGCAAGGAGATGACGTCATGGTTTATGCAGAGATATATCATTAAGCGAGGAGCACGGTAAGGAATGTGCCTTTCCGTCTACAACCACTCTCAAACCAGAGATAGACCACAAGGGCCCGCCACCTCCCCTATTACTGTTGGCCACAGCACCCAGAAGTTACTATTGCATTACATCGCTGGAAGATTTCGCTAGTAGCTAATTCTGAACAGGTTTTCGTAATCACGGGATCAGAAAGCCAGAGCCTCAGCCAAAGCCTGAGCGACTCAGCCCGGCAGTCGTAATTTTACTTTTCTTGTACACTCACAGAGTAGTCTCGGGAAAATGCATCCTCGGTTATAAGGGTTCCACCATATTATGAGTAGAGAAGCAACCGTACAAGGAACTTTTAGTGAAATGATTTAAGTAAGTGATTTTGTACTTATTTGCGTTCTACTTTGGTATATTTCAGGCGTGAACACAAATTTTGTTGTGAACCCCCTGAAAATTTGTTCACGAGCCGCCGCTGGTTGTTAGTGTCAAAGGATAGAGAGCATTGACCTTATTAGGTTATTGTAAAAATTAAAAAAAAAGGTTTTTCCCCGGGATGAGTGAATTAGATAACTCTGATAGCAATGCTCAGTACTATCGTGTACATTCTCTTAGACCCAGATGTGCTCATTATTACTTAAGAGTAGACGTAGCTTAATCCGTAAACAAAATCTTAACAACGTGCTTCATGCAGTCCATTAAGTGCATTTTGTCTTATTAGATGACTGCTGCCATGTGACATTGCCAGCAAAAGTCGGAGTGTCACATGGCTGGCGTATTATTTGTAATCCATGATACAATTCTGAGACCCTCATATCAATAGTTCCTCAGACCTCGTTTGATAAGCTGAATATCCAACATGGAGGTTTAGTTGAAATACATGAAGCCACGACACGTACACCATGAGCTGGGCTGAGTAAAATCGCATCCATTTGGTATATGCTCCGAAAGACCACTGAACGAAGCGCACTTCAGCTGAGTGTGTTGATAGATGCTGTTGATTCTCATGGAGCATTAAACTGCTAGAAGTGCCCGGTTCCTTTGCGTTGGCTGGAGGACTCTTTCACGGACTCTCTTTGGCCACATCGACCATATACTCCTAAGTGAACAGATCAGACACACTGATGTGTCTTCCCCACGTATATTAACATGTTAACCTCCTCTGTCCTAAGATATCTATCGATATCAGTGACAGTACTCTGCCAGTACCACGAACACAGTTATACTTTTTATTGCTAGTGGTTTAACGTCACACAAACACATCGAAGGTATTCATTGGCATAACGATGGGAAGGAGTTAGGATTGGGAAGGTAGCAGCCATCGACTTAATTTTTTTTGCTAGGGGCTTTACGTCGCACCGACACAGTTGACTTAATTAAGGTACAGCCGCACCATTTGCATGGTGTAAAATTGGGAAACCACGAGAAACCAACTTCAGGACTGCTGCCGACGGTGGGATTCGAAACTACCATCTCCCGAACGCGAGCTCACAGCTATCCGATCCGAACCGCTACGAATGAAAGACTTGCCAGTACTGTAGTTCAGGCACGTTGAAAGCAACAATGCTATCTAGTGAAATCGTAGGTGTGGTTGCCTAATCTAATAAAATATTGTACCGCACCTTGAGGATTTGTAGAGCGTAGGGAAAGCGACGAAGAACTGTCAAATCTTCACCATTCCCAAACATTTTAGTAGCTACGTAGTTGAGTTATTGAACAACATTTACTTTTGTATTTTCGAAACAATAAATTGCATTTAATATAGTAGATATAAATGTCTGTAAATTGTCAAACATTTTCTCACACCGAGTTTGTTCGTCCGGTTGAATTACAAAAACTGATCATTCGTATTGAGTATCACCACAGTCCAACTTACTAGGGTGTGATAGATGATCCTTGGGTAATCACATTCCCTCCATAACAATGACTCTAGCGGATAATACGAATCAATACGAATCAATTACACAAACAATAAATGCATTTTAACTGCCTCTGTACGTAGAATTAAACATAATTATGTTGAATTTATCAAAATATCTTTGTATAGACAGAATATTATACGAAAATGAATTCCACTGGACATAACAGGTAATTGTTCTCCAATTTTTTAAATATATTATATTTTTGAAAATATTTCGGCATTTCAAATATTTGATGAAGTATTTCCTTTTATAGTTAAACTAAAGTAATTCCGATTTAGCAGAAAACTTTCATCGACTGGTACGTGAATGCTTACGCTATAGCATCAAGTTCTAAAACTGGTTTTAAGTGCATAATGTTGCTACCAGGAGTGTAGGATTAGTATATTAGATCGGTTGGAGACATTTATTCACCTGGAAGCCGGCTAGAGCTAGATATAGATAGATAGATAGATAGATAGATAGATAGATAGATAGATAGATAGATAAATGTCTTTATTGGCGTAGTTAAGGCCATTAGGCCTTCTCTTACACTAAACCAATTTGTACATAGAATCAAAGTTAACACTACCGTAATTAATACTAAGTATAGCACAGTTAAGGACAATCTAAATATTTTATAACAGAAATAAAATTCCACCCCAGTGAGATAAACATACTTACAACAATAATAATAGGCATAATAATAATCACAGCAATAATAATAATAATAATAATAATAATAATAATAATAATAATAATAATAATAATAATAATAATAATAAATAATAATAATAATAATAGCTAGTAGTAATAATGTACTAACACCATCAGTAAAGGACTAGAAATGCACAGTTCATTCGTATCCTGCTGTACCTCTTAACGCTCTTTTAAATGACCTGGTGGTTGGTATTCCTCTGACGTCATCCGGTAAGCGATTCCATTCTCGGGCGGCAAACACAGAAAATGAGTTATTATATGTTGCAGTTCGATGGTGAGGAATGACGAGCAGGTTTGATGTTTGAGCCCGTGTACCTCTGTTATGAACATTTGAGAAATAATGGAAACGCGAAGAAAGGTAAGTTGGGGAAGATGTAGTAAGGACTCGGTGGAGGAGAGACAGAGTATGATGATTACGACGAACGTGGAGTCGCGACCACTCTAGTTCTAGGAAAGATGATGATACGTGGTCATATTTTCTTAGATTGCATATATACCTCACACATGCGTTTTGAGCGCGTTGTAGCCTTAGGGACAGCAGTGGCCTCACATCATTGAAAACAACACCGCAATAGTCGAAATGTGGCATTACAAGAGCCTCGATTAATTTCTGCTTAAGTTTTATCGGAAATATGTATTTATATTTATATAAAGAATGAAGAGCAGAGAAAACCTTCTGGCAGATATGTGAGATATGTCCAGACCAAGTCATGCGTTCGTCCATGATAACGCCGAGGTTCTTCAATTGTGGTACAAAAGGAATTGCAACATTCTGAAGGATTACTCTCGGCAATGGACGTTTATTGATACTTGCCATTTGATTTTGGTGGCCAAGAAGGATTACTTGTGACTTTGTAGGGTTCAATTGCAGGCCGTGGGCAGCAGACCATTCACTAACAGTCTGTAAGTCAATGCTTAGTAAGTCTATATTTTCCTGAAGGTCTTGTGCTGTAGAGTCTGTGTAGAGTTGTAGGTCGTCAGCGTACATGTGGTATTTGCAATGTCTTAAATTCGATGATATGTCATTCACAAAGAGTGCGAAAAGAAGTGGTCCAAGTACAAGCCTTGAGGGACTCCTCTATTCACTTGACGCCACGATGAAACAATTCCATTATTACCTTTCACACATTGTTGACGTCCGTAAAGATAGGAATGCATCCAAGCAATCGTACTTTGAGAAAAATGTAGAGCCTTCAGTTTTACAAGTAATATGTCAATGTCTACGCTGTCAAAAGCTTTACTGTAATCTAGTAGTACTAGAACTGTGACTCGTCCTCTGTCTATTTCCTGTCGAACGTCCTCAGTCACTTTGAGTAAGGCTGTAGTTGTACTATGTCCTTGTCGGAAACCGGACTGGAAAGGATTAAGGAGACTGTGCGTTTGAAGGCACTCTGACATTTGTTTATGGACTATATATTCTAAGATTTTAGATAAAGCTGATAAAATACATATTGGACGATAGTCTCCCTCGTTCGAAGGCGTTTGACTTTTCGGAAGAGGTAGCACAACAGCCTTCTTCCAGAGAGTTGGATATGTGGAGTATAGAAGAGAGAAATTGATTATATGGGTTAAAGTTGGTAATATAAAATCAAGAATTAGTTTCACCATGTCAGTCCCAATGTCATCAATTCCTTTCGCTTTTGTGCTTATCCTAAGAACTGCTTTCCTGACTTGGAGGGGTGCCACGTGACTGAAATAGAATTTATCTCTGTCAGGGGTGGGGTGTGTATCGTAATGGTTCATAAGTTTCTGTTTGTCGATAGGTCGTACTGCGGAGGAACTAGCAATAAAGTACTCGTTAAGAGCCTCGAGAGGTACTGTAATTTCGTCTTTGTTTTTGTTCTTCGTAAGTCCAAGGTTATTAATAGATTTCCACAATGTCGTCGCTGTTCTACCGTTAGGCGTAATTAAACTGTAAGCGTGCCGCAGTTTAGCATTCCGTATTTGTTGTGTTGTCTTGTTCCGTAACTTCCTATATTCGTCAAAATTTTGTACAGTAGGGTCATTTTTGTATTGTCTGTGGGCGCAGTCTCTTTGTTTCATTAGTTGTCTAATGTCGTCATTTAACCACGGAGAGGGTTCTTTAGATATTCTCGCTCGCCGCTTTGGGGCATGCTTGTCAAATAATTCCGTTACTTTGCTGTTAAAGAAAGTGACTTTGTCGTCTAGTTTGTTATATGTCGTTATGTTATGCCAGGGTATGTTGCTTGCGTCCTGGAAGAGTCTATCTTTATTTATATTTTTCAATGGTCGATAGGTAAAAAATTTCTGGGAGCGTTTCGGTGGCCGGAGGTCATACGAGATGTATATTGCGTCATGTGCAGAAATACCAGGTACAGAGGTTTGACCAACATTGAGAACTCTGTCTGAATTGCTGGTAACTATAAGATCTAACAGAGTGTGCGAATGAGATGTGTGGTGAGTTGGAGAGAGAGGCAAGATGTTCATATTATAGGATTGAAACAATGTTTTAAGTCGCGTGGTTTCGGGAGAAGTTACGTCAATTATGTCCGTATTAAAATCTCCCATAATTATTGTGTGGGGGTAGTCTGGCAGCAGTTCAGTTAAGTCAGCTTCAAAGTCTTCTAAGTGGCCTATATTCGGAGGTTTGTAAACTACTCCTACAAGGGTTTTAATCCCGTTCGCTGTTATTTCTACGAACATGTATTCTGGTTTTCTCTCATACCTGCCTGGTGAATGACCTAACATTTTGGGTTTGAGGCTGGTTAAGAAATAGCCACATACCCCTCCACCTCGCTTGTGTGCGGTCATTTCTCAGAAGCGAGTAGCCTTCAAGTTGACACAAAGAAGACGGGCTCTTATCTGTCAACCATGACTCAGACACTAGTAGGACATGGAAAACAACTGGAGTGAATATTTCTGTAAGCTCATCCATTCGATTGGCAGCTAATAAGCTTTGGCCGTTTATATGACAGACGTGAAGGGCTCTAGGATGTTGCGAGACGAAGTTCTTAAGAATGTTAGCGGTACTTTGGTCAGGATTGGAACTACAGGGTGGGGGGAGCGGGGACAGCGGAAGGAAAGGAGCGGGTACATGGCCTGGTGGCTGCTGAGATAAACAGGTGACGTCAGAGGAATGTCCATTGTGACTCGTGACAGTAACCAACTTGTTAGAATGTAAATCACCAAAATAGACAAATAAACACTAGGGGCTAGGAGAAAATTATCGTTAACTGAAGTACAAGGGTGCAGGTAATGAATTAACTGTGCATAAAATTACCAATATTTTTAAAGGACAACTAAACTAGGGGTGTGTTGTCTTAAATTAATGAAGTATATATGTGACTTCCCCTCTTGGAGAACAATAATTGAACGAGAAATGCAACCATGCAAGCTAAGGGCGCCAATCTTTAAGTTGATGACTTAAAGATAAAAATTTATAATCAAGCTTGGACGGACTCTTATCACAGGGGTGGGGTGATAGTGCACTAATCATTAAGCAGGAGAATTAGAAATCAAAAGGCTAATTAAGGCAGACTGATTAAAGTAAACTAGGAAAATACTATTTATTATATTGAATATAAATGACGACGGTTTAACGAGAACTGAATTTAAAATAGGAAATGAATTTAACAAAAAGTTGAATGACTCTACTTCGCGAAAACTTGCAATATTTTTAACTCGCTTGCTCACCATGTAGTCTTGTTCTGCTGGTCCTTGGAAAGCTTCCATCCTTGTAGCTGGGACATCACCGGTCGTCTTTGAGATATCTTCATCTGCAGCTAAGTACCATTCCTGCCTTGCAAATTGCATCAACCACTAATTGGATGATGGCTTTGAAACTATCACTCCCTGTTATGCTCTATCCCATATATTGGAGATAAGCCCTATGTCATAGTTAGAAAAACCTCCTTGGGTTATGTGGAGAGGATACTCAATTAATAATCCTTCCAACTTTACTGAAAATGTGCACTGAAGTTTCATTTCTATCTAGTTTAATACTACCTATTGTCTTAGACTGGTATAAACTGGTCTAATACAGAGCTGTTCGTACTTCCTGATGAGAGTGGCTATACACCCATCATTCAGAAATTCCGAAGTACCACGTCGTGGTAACGAAGTAATGAATGTAGAAGTAATAAACTATCACACTAGTCCACTATGGTACAACAACCATAAGACAAGTTATCAGACCTAAAGCGAAATACAAGATAGAAGAATAATCAAGAAGATCCAGAAGATTCAAAATGATGACAAGAGCTCCAACACGCCCTTTTATAACCTTTTCTGGCTCGAATTACAGGTCGCTACACGTGGTCCAATCAGTTGACACGTCTCTCCCCACTCCAGATTTTAAAGTTGATGGGTCCCAACCATGATATCAACTGTTCTTCTATTAGCCCTTTCACTCAGTATCCATGGCAACATGACGCTCCTTTGAAAATATAGGCGGTGATCAGTTTGAATTATTCTGGTCGAAATACAGTAGCTGTTCGTTACAACGCTTGAACACGTGCTCGCTTTTCCCAGAATTTGATGTCTAAATTTGTCTTTCCTTCTTCCTCAGTGATGT
Source organism: Anabrus simplex (assembly GCF_040414725.1). Taxonomy (NCBI): domain Eukaryota; kingdom Metazoa; phylum Arthropoda; class Insecta; order Orthoptera; family Tettigoniidae; genus Anabrus; species Anabrus simplex. Next base: position 932,792,695 of record NC_090266.1, read on the forward strand.
GGCAAGATAGAGGAAAATCTACTGCAAGTTAAATTTAAACGAATGTCGCAAGAATCTAAGTTAATATTAGGATATTCAGCCCTCGTTTACAAGTCGTAGTTACAAAGTAATGAAATGATAGTGAGCAAATGATCAAACATGAATTATAATAAAATTACATACCAAGATAAATATCATGACGTTAAATTCCTGAATTAATTACACGTAATAAAATTAACATAATTACACTGTGACGTCTGGAACGTTACATATATTACTGTTAAAGTATTAAAACTATTTAAAAAATATTACATTAATACTAATCATAAAAAATAAGAACGCAAATACACGTATTTGGTTAAATTCAAAAGTTAATTAAAATTAAAAATGAAGTGTTAAGAATAGGAAATGTATATACAAATATAGTAATACTGAAATTTCAAAGTTACAGTTCAGAATAGTGGGCAACGGAGTTTCATAACTATGGAAAATAATGCTATCTTAATATTTACAATGTGATGTGTTCCATCCGTGTTGCTCGGATTTTGCTGCCGTCTGGTTTGCGAATGATGACTGTGCAGTCTTTGGTCCACACGTTACGCAGTCCGTGGAGCTTCACTGCTGCACGAAGGATGCTCAGCCGGCAGGTCGTCAGATCTTCCCGGATGGTGACCCCACTTCCTTTAAGCTTCCTCTTATTATGAAACAGTCTGCTGCGATCTCTGTATGACACAAATTTAACTATTATCGGGCGAGGTTTCTGCCCCACCTTCGGACCAACACGGTGGCTGCGCGAAATATCGGTTAACTGAATGTCAGCTCCTATTTTTCGTGCAACATCCAGTACAAGATGGTCAGTGTCTTCCCCTTCAGTCTCAGGCACACCAAACACTCGCAGATTGTCTCTCCTCTGGTACTGCTCGAGGTCATCAGTCCGAGAGATAATTTCTTCTTTAGACGATGTCCTTAGCTCCTCCAAGCTTTGCCTCAATTGTTCAATTTCACTGTCCTTTAAACTGAGTTGTTTTCTAAGTTCCTCATTCAAATTCTTGAACTCGGACAGTGCCTCCTCCACTCAATTTAGAACTTTAGTTTCTATGCTGGCTGCAACCGCATCGGCTAGCACCTTCGCTACGTCCGGCTCCTAGAGTACGCGCCGAATGGTGTCCTCCACGCTAGGGTTGGCGGCACTTCCTCTGGGCTTGGATGCAGGCATAACGCTACTTCACAAAGCAATCAATAATTTAAAGATAATTACGAAACCGTAGCTTTTTCGTATGTGGTACTTAGCTATCAGTTAAACACCCTTTACACACGGAACACAAGCACAGTTTCAATGCGCACTTCACTGTTTTTCCCCTCCTATTTTTACTTTCTCCGGGAGCCTCACAACTCACGTGTTGATATACCATAACGAATTAAAAATTATTGCACCGGGCAAGTTGGCCGTGCGGTTAGGAGCGTGCAGCTGTGAGCTTGCATCCGGGAGATAGTGGGTTCGAATCCCACTGTCGTCAGCGCTGAAGGTGTTTTCCTGTGGTTTCCCATATTTACACCAGGCAAATGCTGGGGCTGTACCTTAATTAAGGCCACGGCTGTTTCCTTCCCATTCCTAGGCTTTTCCTATCCCATCGTCGTCATAATACCTATGTGTGTCGGTGCGACGTAAAGCAAATAGTGAAAACGTACAGTTTCCTGTACAGCTCATTGACAGCATAGGTGCCTTTCTACCCTATTAAAATCAGTTCAAAAGTCGCGTCATTTGTAGGGTGATGGGCGAAGGGACTCGAGCGGCGTGTGGCCAGAACGAGACCCGCAAAAGATCGCCTGGAAAACAAAGGAAAGTTTGGGCTGGAACCAAGCCCTCGTGAAAAAGCCCTCTCAACTTTTAGACAGAGTTGGAGATACGACGCAACGCTACGGTAGTCTAATACGCCCAGAGGTGTGGCCTAGTTTCTCAGGGTTCCACACAAACAGAAGGAACTTCCGGGTTTTTATGCACGTTCCACGGATGCCAACGTCGAATTTTGGCGCGTAAAATTATATGATATTTTGATCCAGACATGGGAAAATTATGGGAGGCACACCAATGAATAGAGGTGAATTTTCTGCGTATCCCAGACTGAGAATATGGAATACCTTATTCAAGGGGTGAAATGAGGTCACCAGATGTCCAGCTGTAATGTATTACTAACACATGTGAATGTAGAGCGTTCCCCAAGCTAAGAATAGAATGTATTATGTAAGGGGACATCATCTCATATTACACGGTGTGATCGACAGAAGAATAAAATTAACGAAAATTGTACGAAATTAATGAGGGAAAGATAGACGATATTAGTCGCCAAACCTCAATTATACCTTTGTGCTAAATGAAGGCCCTCAGGCGAGTCAATTTAAAGCTTTTATTGCTTTTCTTTTGGTTTCCCCTCCATATGCGGAGAATTAATTGTATAGGGCTGTTCCCTGTTATGTCACAATTCATAATAAACTAGTCTTCGTAACCCCATTACATGATTCTTGTCATTTTAGCAGTGCTAAGCAGTATCCAGTAGACAGTTGAACCCAGAGATCCTACTTTCATATTACATAAGGCTCCATCTTAGGTATTTTTTCTCTTCTTGCGAACGTGTCCACCCCCAAGTGCTCGAGCTGCCGAGGCCAGTACAGAAAATAGGAGGGGAGCGGTTCGAAGCTCGTTAGGCAGTTCGGGCCGCTCTTCACTCTAGTCTCACCCGTGGTTGCTTAACAGGTTACGCTGAAGCATTATTATGCGTGGGTCGCCTATTCGAGGCCCGTTAGGGTACAATAGCAAATAAAAAATTGCAGCTAGTTGTACTTTTTTATGGTACTCCCGATCGTATATTGAACTGCCTGTACATTCACTCAATTATATTTAATTTAGTAATAAAAATGATTTTATATACTCCTTATTGATATTGAGGGATATTTTATTTCTGATTTATGGTAATTAAGGGTATTATTCTGTTCATAAAACGTCCGACTCTTTGGCTGAATGGTCAGCATAGCGGCCTTTGATTCAAAGGGCTTTAATCGGGCCGCGGATGTACTGTATGCCCGCTCGCACCTGGTTAATTCTTCTGGTTCGGGGACTAGATGTTTGTGTTCGTCTTCATATTCGTCAACGTAAAACTGGGTCAAATCCACATCTAATGTCGGCACCAAATTATCGGGGTAAGTCTAAGAAGGTTCTGTTCTTCGAAGAATGCTTGTTCCCGTAGTAACTTGTACTTCCCATAGTTATCTATTTCCTAAATCATTGTTATATTCCCTGTATGGTTTGAAATATAAGAAATAAATTTCTTCTTCTACTTCTTCTTAACAACCCATTTACCTTCCAGGTTTGGTTTTTCCCTCGGACTCAGCGAGGAATCCCACCTCTACCTCCTCGAGGGCAGTGTCCTGAAACGTGAGATTTTGGGTCTGGGATACAACTGGGCAGGAGGATCAGTATTTCGCCCAAGCAGCCTCATCTGCTATGGTGGACAGGGGCCTTATGGGGGATGGAAATATTGGAAGGGATAGACAAGGAAGCGGCCGTAGCTAGGTACCATCCCGGCGTTTTCCCGGAGGAGAAGTGGGAAACCACGGAAAAACTTCGAGGATGGCTCAGGTGGGAATTGAACCCCCTCTACTCAGGTGACCTTCCGAGACTGAGTGGACCCCGTTCCAGTCCTCGTACCACGTTTCAAATTTCGCGGTAGTGCCGGGAATCGAACCCGGACTTCCGGGGGTGGCAGATAATCACACTAACCACTATACCACAGAGGCGGACAATAAATGATTTCAAGTATACAATTTTGCTTTACGTCGCACCGACACATAGGTTTTATGGCGACGATGGGATGGCAAATGGCTAGGAGTTGGAAGGAACCGACTGTTGCCTTAATTAAGGTACAGCAGTAGCATTCGCCTGTTGTGAAAATGGGAAACCACGGGAAACCATCTTCAGGACTGCCGACAGTGGGGTTCGAGCCAACTATCTCTCGAATGCAAGCTCACAGCTACGTGACCCAAACCGCACAGCCACTTGCTCGGTACTATATTAACTAAGCCGGCACTGAAAAGAATAGCTCCCGTCTTAACAAACAAAAACAAAAGTCGAAGCTCGCTCACCGTGAAGGGGCCTTGAAATAGACGGGGAACAAGGAAGTTAGCGACCAGTTCTTTGAAAATGACCAACCCCTTGCATGTTCCTGATTTGAAATAAAGTAATTGCCAGAAACCATTTCAAGGATGGGATGCGAATCAATCTGTCGTACAGATCCATGAACAGCATCAGCCATTGTAAGCATCAGAAGGAACTGAACATCACCATTTCAGGATCAGAATTCCGATAATAGCTTAACTGTTACAGTCATAATTGTATATGATGGAACAATATACTTACACTATAATTAACGTGCGCCTGTTTTGTCCCCATTAACCTCAATTTCATTTCTCGTCTATTCTTCAAGTTGAACCATTCATTATCTGAGCGGAGTGGTTGGAGCTCTGAGTCAATCCAATATTGATACAGGAGTCTCTGGAGAACGGAGCCGTAAAAGGAATATGTAAATTGTAGTTGTACATGTACCCTGAACTGGATGTGGGTATGGGGACAGGGAAGGAAATGTTGCCTCTATGACCTCGATTATTTATTCTGGAAAGAAGTGAGATCAATGAATATATTACAGAAAGTTTAGAATACTACGTACAGCAGTAAACATTGAAGAAGTTTATTTATGGTCATCGATTAATGTAACCAGTATTCCTGTTTAGAAAATTACGATATTCATCTACGAGGTATATATATACACAAAAGAACATGTCCTGACTGACTGACTGACTGACTGACTGACTGATTCATCATCGCCGAGCCAAAACTACAGGACGTAATGAAATACAATTTTAAGGATACATCTATATTACAATGTAGGTGCTCACTAAGGGAGGATTTTTGAATATTCCGTCGCTAAGTTGGTGAAAAGCGGGGTGAATTTTTAAATTGAGTCTATCAATATCTCAAACATTTAAAAGTTTATAGACGTAAAATTTGGTGTTTAAAATCTCCTTTAAAAGTACAGAAACGCGTATCTTTTGTTTTCGGAAAATCCCACTAGAAGGGGAGAAAAATGGTGAAAAAGTGGTTGAATGCCTTTAATGAGGATACTTATATCTCTGAAAGTGAAGATATTACAGACCTAAAAATTGATATTTGGAATCTCCTTCAAAAATAAAGAAACACGTATGTTTTGTTTTTGTAAAATCCAGTTAATGGGGTTTCAACAGGAGTGACGAATGGGGTGAATTTTTAGAAATTTTTAAAATGAGTGTATCTATATCTCAAAACTTTAAAAATTTACAGATGTAAAATTGGTATTTAGAATCTCCTTTAAAAATAAAGAAACACGTATTTTGTTTTCGGAAAACCCCACTAGGAGGGGTGAAAATGGGGTTGAATGCCTTTAATGAGGATATTTATATCTCAGAAACTGAAGATATTACAGACCTGAAAATTAGTAATTAGAAACTCCTTAAAAAATAAAGAAACACGTATTTTTTGGTTTTTGGAAAATCCAATTAATGGGGGTTAAACAGGAGTGACAAATGGAGTGAATTTTTAGAAAGACTATATCTATAGTATATCTCAGAAACGTAAAATGTTACAGACGTAAACATTGGTATTTGGAATCTCCTGTAAAAGTAAAGAAACACAGGTGATTCGTTTTCGGAAACTCCACTTAAGGGGAGCTAAAAAGGGTGTGAAATTTTACAATGAGCATGTCTACAACATATCTCTAAAACTTAACATGTTACAGAAGTGAAAAATAGTATTTTTAATCTCTATCAAAAATAAAGAAACCTGTATTTTTGTTTATGGAAAAACCACTTAGGTGGGGGTAAAAATGACTGAAAATGGGTTGAATTCTTTTTATTAGGGTACTTATATCTCAAAAACTGAAGATGTTACAGACGTGAAAATTGGTATTTGGAATCTCCTTTAAAAATAAAGAAATACGTATTTTTGCTTTCGGAAATCCACTTAAAGGGGTGGGGGGGAATTGAAAAATTAGTTGAATTATTTGTATGAAGATACTATTATCTCAAAAACGAAAGTGTTGCAGACGTGAAAATTGGTATTTGGAATCTGCTTTAATAGTAGAGAAACACGTATTCCTTTGATTTCGGAAAATCCAATGAAGGCGGTGGGGTGAAAGAATTGAAAAATTAATTGAATAAATTGTATGAAGATACTTACATCTAATAAAACAAAGGTTGTTACAGACGTGAAAACTGGTATTTGGATCTCCTTTAAAAACAAAGAAAAACGCATTTTGGGGAGAAAATCATCTTGGCGGTGTGGATGAAAATGAGTTGAATTCGTTTAAGATACATATCTCAAAAACTGAAGATGTTACAGTCGTGATAATTGGTATTTAGAAGATCCTTTACTAATAAAGAACAAGTGTTTTTCAGAAAATTCAGTTAACCGGGGGAAGGGTTGGGGGGGAGGTGAGTGCAAAAAAATTAAAAAGTGATTTGTTTTGTTTTTTGCTAGTGGCTTTACGTCGCACCGACACATATAGGTCTTATGGCGACGATGGGATGGCAAATGGCTAGGAGTTGGAAGGAACCGACTGTTGCCTTAATTAAGGTACAACCCCAGCATTTGCCTGGTGTGAAATTGGGAAACCACGGAAAACCATCTTCAGGGCTGCCGACAGTGGGATTCGAACCCACTATCTCCCGGATGCAAGCTCACAGCCGCGCGCTCCTAACCGCGCGGCCAACTCGCGCGGTAAAGTGATTTATTTTTATGGCGATACTTATATCTCAAAAGTGATTGTAACAGACGTGTACATTGGTATTTAGAATCTCCTTTAAACGTAAAGAAACACGCCTTCTTTTTTTTGGGGGGGGGGGGGTAAATCAACTTAACAGTGGTGGGGTGAAAAAGGAGTTGAGACCAATTGATTTTATTGTTCATAATGTACTGTACTTGATTCTGATCATAAACCGATCATTTGCGATCTTTCCTGGGTTTGTTTTCAAGAGCTATCTTTTCCTTTGGAGAACTTAAAGTCAGATTACAGTCGATTCTCCGGGCATATAAATAAAAATTTAAACACATTTGAAATAAACGCTAGGAATGATATTGACCGTGCAATTGTTCACGTTTATAATAAGGTCAATAATGCACGGAAGTATATCATTCGTATCGCCAGAAATCCCGTGCACTTGCCTACGCGCGACAATGATGCTGGTCACATTGTCAGCAATGACAATGGCAGCAGATATAATTTTCCGCCAAGTAGCGGTCTTGCACCTTGCTGCGGAGTCCAGAATATAATAATAATAATAATAATAATAATAATAATAATAATAATAATAATAATAATAATAATAATGCTAATAACATAAATTCAACTAATGTCACCCACTCTAACAATGGGCAATGGGAATAATAATGTTCTGGACCGTCGTCCAAATGTGCGTACCGCGCTGGAAACGGGTCGTGGCCGGGTAATGACTACGAATGCAGTCCGACCGCGGGTTCAGTATCGCCAAGACACCCAAGACGACACCACGCCGCATCTCTTCAAGGATTTGATCCATATTTAAAATTCTTATAGGAAAAGATGGCAAAGATTTAGGGACCCAACTGACGGAATGGAATATTTGGACCTAGCCCGGGAAGTACGAAATCCATTGCTGGAAAGAAAGATTGAATAATTGGAGGAACTTTGCCGTAATCTCTCAGAAAACGAGTCAGATCGCGAATTTTGGCGGATTCTCTCAGGAAACGAGACAGATCGCGAATTTCGGTGGATTATATATAAAACGTTAAGCATTCAATTATAAATTTCAGTATAATACCGTAGCGAATCACAGGTATCTTGCTAGTTACGTATAAATGAACAATCCCTCCTACCTAAGAAAATCAATCTTCTAGTTTTATGTGACTCTTGATATTGATATCATAGTCACGGCACGTCCTATTTTACGTGAAATCCGAACCACAAAGACGTGAATTTTCTTTTCAGAATTCCTAAGTGCACTGGTCGTGTTTTGTACCATGTCCATCTTGGTGGGAAAACAGTGACAATAAAAAATCCCGCCTACTCTTCCTTGACACTTTTTTTTATTTGCATCTGTCTCTTGGCACGGGCCAGAACAAAATGTAGCTTTCACCGAAGTCTCCTACTCATTTATGGATGTGACAGTATGGAAGCTGCTGAGTGGCGCTGACAAATGCCATTTGGAGCATGGCTTGTGCATCTTGATTCTATGAAAATTGCTACTCATTGTGTCAGTCGTGGTGCAGTAGCAATTCCCGGCTTAGCAATGGGAAACTTCCTCACTCCTCATCTTTACAACTACTCCTCTTTATAGCACCACCATCGGTTTTTGCTATTTTCTTTCGGTAGTGCTGTTTGAGGATCTAACTGGCCACCGGTCTGACGACTTCATAGATAGATAGATAGATAGATAGATAGATAGATAGATAGATAGATAGATAGATAGATAGATAGATAGATGTACTACGAATTACAGTGTAATATAGAAGCACGGAGAAGTATGGGGTTATTGGTTAAGTGCAACGTCTGTTTCTCCACATCTTAACACTGGCAATGCCAACTGTCAGAACACTTCACATTAGTGTTGAACTGTATTATGGAACGGGATAGATGCCGTATAGAAAGAAATATTCCACTATATGACCAGATGAAGTGTGAAAATGCTTATAGGATATTCATATTCAGAATTTCATTCCCTTTGAAGTTACATGCCTCGAGGATCCTCGACGCACTGCCCAATAATTGATTTCCTGGGGTCAGTACGAAAGATCACATAGTCACTGATGACAGATATAAGTTGCTCCCACAGCCTGAACGAATTTTGCTCATAGACTCACAAACCAGACTCAGCTTCGTAGCAGAGATAAAGATCGTTCCTAGGACATCCTAGATAGCAGCTTGCAACGCTAACCCTTAGGTTAGAAGATACAGTCTCCACAGACGAATTTCGTCATGACTGAACCGTTTGAGTACCTGTTCCTTTCATGTTCCACAAGACTATGTAACAGTAATAACACTTTAACAGACTGCCCACATTAGATCCTAAAGGCGTTATTTCTTCACCCAATTCACTTTCAGGCAGTCGAGAGTAAGAATTGTGTCTACCACTTTTGGGGTGGCATATGATGTTGATATTTACTGATACTACCAGGGAAATAAGTACCAAGTTGAATTTCTTGTAGGAACGGCGGCTGGTTTAACAACTATACCACTCACTGCCCAGGTTGTCATTCGTGGAAGACTTTACTGACTACTCTTCCATGAAATTTCACATCACCAAAGAATGTACAGAGATGGCTTTACTTTCGATTTGACTTTTCTGAGAATTAAGGAGAAGGTTTCTTCTTCAAGTATTTCTTTTTATTACTTTAAAGTCAAATGAATCCACCGTGCAAAATAGTTTAAGTGATATCCTTACAAGGGGCTGCCCGTGCCCGGTTCACCCGGAAGGACGTGCGTTCGATTCCCCGTCAGGAGGTCGAAAATTTTAAGAAACGAGATTTCCACTCCCGGAGGTGCACATGGCCCTGAGGTTCACTCAGCCTACACCAAAAATTAGTACCAGGTTGATTATTGGGGGCAAAGGCGGCCGGGCGTAGAGCTAACCACTCTACCCCAAAAAGTGCCGAGGTTACCGGTACGGATAGTGGAAGCCTTTACATTCCTCCCCTCCAAGGGCCTTTTACCTTTTACCTTTGAACCTATAATCTGTTCTGCTCTAATCTGTTGTTTCTTAGTTCTTGTTGGTGTTTTCACATTGCACTAATCCATAAGGAATTTCGGCGACTCAAGTGCAAAAGGTCTGGGAATGGGACGAAGTGGCCATGGTTTTTATTTATTAAGGTACAACCCCAGCATTTTCCGGATGTTAAAATAGGAAACCACGGAAATCCATATCCACGACTGCCGACGGTGGAGTTTGGAACCACCATCTCCCAAATGCAAGCTCATAACTACGTTACTAGACCACGTAGTCAACTCGCACGGTGTTTCTTATTTCAAATGTCATATCAAGGGAATGTGGGTAACGTGTTTCTTTATACAAGTATGTTGTTATACGCTCAGAATTTGAATGAAGTCTATTCAAAAATAAATTGTTGAATTATAATGAAACGCTGACCATTCAAATAATGCGCCGAACTATTCAGATATAGATATTGAGAATGGAAAAAGTCTGATCCTTAAATTATTCCGCTGTTCTAAATATCCAGTGAATATGAAGTTGAAGAAGATTGCTCTGAGTAACCTACAAACGTACCCACGTTGACTTTGTGAAGTTTCCGCACAAGTGAATAAACACAGGTAAATTTATAAATTCTGCATATTCAGTGTTTGTGTAAGCATGTAAAGCCTTTTATTCCAGCTTGTGTTATGCAAATAAATTGTTTTAGCCTTAAGAACAGAGAGCAGTATAGCCATACATTTCCAGAAGAATAAATACCAGTAGGGGTTTCTGACCAGTTAAAGAGTTAAGACAAATGCAAATACTCAAACCCCGAGCTATAGAAATGAACCATACGTGATTAAAATCCTCGGCCCAGCCTCGAATCGAAACCGAAGCTCTCTGAAATGAAAGCCAGAACGCTGACCATTCAACTAATGCGCCGGACTATTCAGATATAGATATTGAGAATGGAAAAAGTCTGAGCCTTAAATTATTCCGCTGTTCTAAATATAGCAAACGTCGAAAGGATGTTGCTGTGAAAGTTCCTATTCCACCCAAGTCGATGTCATAAATAATTCTACCTCGAAGTTCCAAATTCTGCTCCCCGTCCTTCACCTTAACTGTGCCTGACTGAATGACCTAGTGACCGATAATCACGATATCAATGTAGCATTAGAGCAGACGGTAAGCAGCTCATCCCAGTGACCTAATCATGCATATTGACCCAACTGTCGCGTGTGTCTATTCGTTCGTCAGCGAGAACCGCTAAACTGGGTCATCACACGACACGACAAGCAGTCCTAAGAACGGGCAGGTAAGTAATGGATTGACCTGGTCGGGAACTAACAGCGTCCTCACCCACTAATTTATTAACATTCTCATATGCTTATGAAACAATGAAGTTCTAAGCTGACGTTAAGCAGTTAATTATAAGTGACCTGGTTATGTAAAAGAAACTATTAATGACCTTTCATGGCTCGAGAATTTCACAATGAATGATTGTTTGATTACTATTCTGTGGAAAAATACGAGGTTATCAGCCCATATTAGAGAAAAGGAATCATATAGGTCTCAACGCTAGCTCAAACATTAACTTTATTCTTAAGCAACCATAAATCCCTTCCCAAAGATGCTCCATCATAACCGTGCGAGTTGGCTGCATGGTACGGCTGTATAGCTATAAGATTGCATTCAGGAGATCAAGGGTTAACACTCCACCATTGACATTCTTGGTTTTGCATTTTCGCAGCAGGCAAATACTGTTGCTGTACACTAATTAGAGACACAGCATCTTTTTTCCCCCAACAATCCTGGCCTTTTCTTATTTCATTGTCGTCTGAAGCCTACCCAAATTAGTGCGACGTTAAACTTACTGGCAAATAAATTCTTGATCATAAAATAACAAATTATCATGTAATAATAATAATAATAATAATAATAATAATAATAATAATAATAATAATAATAATAATAATAATACTTTTACGTTCCGCTGACTATTCTTACTGTTTTCTGTAACACCGAGGAAATATATCGACACGAAGCCGGCGTATTTTAACAACTTCAAATACGAGCGAACTGAGCCGGGATCGAACCCGCGAACTTGAGCTCAGAAGGCGAGAACTCTACCGTTTCATCAACTCAGTCCGGCATTAAGTAATGCATGTTCGTTCTGCAGTCATCCATGTACTGAACAGTGTGAAAATATGGCTTTAAGAATCTATTGGTGTGTACATCACTGTAGCCTTGATAAACTAGTATGTAATAGCACCTTTGGCTCAGTGAGGAAAGCAACATGAAACTACCTCACTCCTCATTTTCCTAGTAGGCCCCCTCTGTGTCACCTTGAATTAATTTGACTGGTGATGGTGAAACTGTTGGGGATTCAATGGGCATCAGACTGAAAATTCAACAAGCATTATTATTATTACTATTATTATTATCATTATTATTATTATTATTATTATTATTATTATTATTATTATTATTATTATTATCCGCCTCTGTGGTGTAGTGGTTAGTGTGATTAGCTGCCACCCCCGGAGGCCTGGGTTTGATTCCCAGTACTGCCACGAAAATTGAAAACTGCTACGAGGGCTGCAACGGGGTCCCCTCAGCCTCGGGAGGTCAACTGAGTAGAGGGGGGATCTATTCCCACCTCAGCCATCCGTGAAGTGGTTTTTCCGTGGTTTCCTACTTCTTCTCCAGGCAAATACCGGGATGGTACCTAACATAAGGCCACGGTCGCTTCCTTCCGTCTTCCTTGTCTATCCCTACCAATCTTCCTATCCCCTACAAGGACCCTGTTCAGCACAGCAGGTGAGGCTGCCTGGCCGGGGTACTGGTCCTACTGTACAGTTGTATTCCCCTAACCAAAATCTCATGCACTAGGACACAGCATTGAGTCGGTAGAGGTGAGTCCGAGGGAAAAACCAACCCTGGAGGGTAAACGGATTAAGAAAGAAAGAAAGAATAATAATAATAATAATAATAATAATAATAATAATAATAATAATAATAATAATAATTGTCGAATCTTCAGCCTGAAGCTGGTTGTCTCCCAAACATTTCCACTATAGGAATTGGGACGTAATATATATTGGCGATAATGAAAAAGAAAAGGAATATCGGGAGAGTGAGTTACTATTCATGACTTGATTCATATCTCGGAATATGAACAGCGCCGTTGCCTACCACCTGAGTTAAGTCGTTGTCGCTGGTTATTGTCGTTAATATTATTTCTTTTGAAGTCCTCCTACTGCTATAGATTATTAGAGACGCCAGGGCGTCTGATTGTTGCCCCGTAGGAGATCTTTATCGTGACGGAAGCCAAAAATCACCGAGTTGTTGCATATAAATACCTTCAAATGCAATCGACCTCGGGTGGGATCGAAACCGATTTTTGTCAGGAGGAAGAAAAAGAATAACCGACTGCGCCATACTTACTGATATTGGCTATACTTATCGTCCTAGCTAGTTACACTATGTCTGGAGACTGGTCGGTGGGTGGTAAAAATTTACCAGGAATACTTTCAAGCGACATGAACCTTAGTTAGGGTTTTCACAACAAAGTACCTGTTATCTCCTTCTTCTCAAATTATTGGTGTCACCAATTGATTTGGCCCAGTTGTACGACCGGATACCCTTACTGACACCAAACCAATGTGGACGGATGTATTCACTAGTGTGTTAATGTAGCGGTTGGCAGTCTGGTGTTTTGTATGTAAACAAGAGAAGTGTATTAAAGTGAAGAATAACACCCCGTCCCCGAACCAAGGGAATCGCCGCACGCAGTTAAAATCTGTACTTTGGTCTGGAATCGAACCCGAGGCCCTCTCAACCGAAGGCCAATACGCTGATCATTTAGTCAAGCTGTCGTACTATGCAGTACGACCAATGCCACGATATGCATTAATTAACTCTGAATGTGAAAAATTCAGATTTATATGACTGTTTAAGTTTACAGTAGCCTGTCTCTACACATGTCGTGAAAACCAAGTGATAAAAACATGTAAAATATCGATTATATTATATTAGCGAGCTACTGTCTGTACGCTGTTATTACCAAACAATGCTGGTAATAAAATAATGTTTCAACATTCCATATTTAATACGGTTACGTAAAATGTTATTTTGTTTCTGCTTTAGAGGATTTCTCAGGGAGGAAGTATTTCGTGCAAAAGTCAAACCATTATATAAATTCGGATAACGCATATCAAACGGTAGATCATTTTAAAAAGCATTTGGAAACTAAATCTTCTCAGTGTTTGTATAAATGTAAGAGGTTCTGAATATTTTCGTCTGGTAGAAAAATTCGGTACATTTCCACAACACTAAAATAGAGGGTGTAAAAGTATGGTTATATCTGGCATCGAGGTATTATATCTTTCGTACAACAACTGAGCGAGTTAGCCGTGCGGTTAGGGTCGCGTAGCTTTGAGCTTACATTCAGGAGATAGTGGGTTTGAACCCCACTGTCGGCAGTCCTGAAAATGGTTTTCTGTTCTTTCCCATTTTCACACCCGGTATTTTTAAGTCAAAGATACCCGTATCTCTTAATCTCGAAAACCATAGATTAGGGAGAGGGTGTTGTTTATTGTAACCGTTTCATAATTTGTGATACATGCAGTATACTAAATTAGAAGGAGTAACCTGAGATAACAATTGAGAATTGTGTTAATAAATGGTACATTCGATGAATATTAATATAAAACAGATGATTAGAAATTCAACAGAGAAAGAATAATTTAAACTGTATGTTGGAGTTGCGTTGATAGATGGCATTTTGAAAGAAAAACCGAAACATCTATGGATATGAATATCTTTTGAGATTATAAATAAAACCTCAAAGAATCTCAATATTGTCTTTGCAGACTATTGAGAAAAGAAAAAATGAAAATTAGTATTCGGCAAACGGCAGACTAATAGAACTACTGCAACAAGGTAGTTCCATACTATACCTTAAACCTACGTACCTAATGGCTCTAGACTTCAACGGAGTTATATTGTCTAGGTTACCTTATGTACAATTCAGTTCCTGGCTGACATGTATCACATCCTTTCCTTCCCTCAGTTTCCTACTCCACATTCCCCTAATAATGTTAAATAATTTTGGGATTCTCCCCGGGTGCATCCATTCTCTGTTCAATAACTTTACGATTGTATACAACTGATTTTCGTTCTCAATTTTCTTTACATCCTCCTCATCTATACATTTCCCTCGTATTTGCTTTGTCATTGAACAATCTTTTATAATGTGTTCCCATTCCATTTTTTCAGAACAGAGTAAAAATTTATTTTCATCTGTGTTTTGTCTGTATGCTTTATTTTCATGTATCCTCATTAACCACCATATTATACCCCTCATTCCCTTTTTTTTGTTATAATCTCTACATTTATCCTCATTCTCCCACTTACATTACAAAATTCTTCTAATGACCTTTTACTTCTACATTGTGGAGCAATACATTGGTTTTCAATATCCTTAATTCCTAGAACTATTTCTTTACATATTCTCATCTTCCCTGTACAGTCTCTTTTCCAGTAATATCCCATTCTTATCGTTTCCAAAATGTTCCGTACCCCAGCCACCCCGTATCCTTGGTTCTGATGTTTCATTTGGTGTTGATATGCTATCTGTAATACTTCGCCACCTTCTCCCAGCTTCAATCTCAACGAATACTTTATTATCCTTTTAATAATATCCGCTTGCAGACTTATATCTTTGCACATCATTCTCACTCCACAGTTAGCTGTACAACTGTGTAGACCCATAATTATTTTACCAAAACTACTCGTGATTGTATCAAGTGAATCAACCCTCCCTTCAACTCCCCAAATTTACGCTCCGTACAACACTCTAGATTTAACTAATGCATTAAAAACATTTTTATACACTCTGTAGTCTGTGTTGGACATCTTATTCTCCAGTTTCTTAATGGCTGACAGTGCACTCATACCTTTTAGTTTCGATCTTTTTATTTGCTCTGTCCATTTTCCACTTGCCCTTAATATCAAACCCAAGTATTCCACTTTCTTGACAACTTCTAACCTCGTCTCGCCCATCCACCTTTTTTCATTCTTTGACAATTTATACCCTTTTTTGCACACCATTTCCTTGGTTTTCTGTGCATTAATTGTTTAATTCCACTCTTTACAGTAATTTACCACTACATTTATACTAGCCTGCATAATATTGGGTGTCAAAGTGAGCAGAAGGATATCGTCAGCAAAAATCAGACCCGGAATATCCTGGTTCTCATGACTTGGGTAAACCCCTGCCTCAAAACCTTTCGATTGAATGATATAATTTATAAACAGTAGGAACAGTACTGGTGACAACTTACAACCATGTTTCAGCCCTACTTTAGAGAATATTTCCCCAAATACTGCTCCCTCCTTAGTTTTAATTGAGCACTTCATTTCTAAATATACGTTTTCAACCGCTCTTATCATATTCTGAGACATCCCTATCCTTCTCATCTTGGCTACGACCGCCCCTCCGCTCACAGAATTAAATTCTTTCTCCAAGTCAATGGCAGTAATGTACAATTTTCCACCTTTCTTTTTACGTACTTATTCATTATTGTTTTCATTACAAAAATATTATCTGTTGTCCTCATCCTTTCTATAAAGCCTGACTGAAGTCTCTCCAGAATCGATCCCCCCTCTGCCCACTTCATTATCCTTTATGGTAACACACATGTGTATATTTTACTTAATGTATCCAGCAACGTTATGCCCCTGTAATTATTTGGGTTAGATTTATCTCCTTTCTTCTTGCAGATTGGGCAGATCACTCCCCCTTGCCAAGATTTTGGAAACGCCCCTCCTTCAAATATTCTGTTAAATAGTTTCACCATACTTTCTAGGATATCCTTATTCTGCACCACCTGCTTCCAAAATTCGTTAGTGATGCCCGAAATCGCTCCTGATTTGCCTTTCTTGGCTTTCCCTCTCTTAATTCCTCTCTCGACATTTCCTTGTCTAATGCAGGCACAGTACACCCCAGCCCTACCGATATTCCGTTTTCATCTATTCTCGGTCTCCATCTATCTTCAACCTCTAATAGTTTCTTATAGTGCTCCACCCAGATAGCCTGACTTATTTCAGTCTGCCGCGGAAGCTTCCGCATTCCACAAATCCTCCTAATTGTACTCCATACTTTCCTACTATCATTCTGTTTTGCATTGCTATTCAATTCAACAACTCTCTGCTCCTGCCATTTGGACTTAATTGTATACAGTAAATCCCTATATTCTCTTCTCAAGTTACAAAATTCCATCCTATGGTTTTCTCCCCCGTGCTTTCTGTACGCCTTCAATGCTTTCAGTACTTCATACTTTTTATGCCTGCATTCGTCATTGTACCAAACCTTTCCTATTATGTTCTTCCCCTCCTTTACCCTCATCTTCTCCCCTGCCATCTTTACAGCGTTTTCTATTATTTTAACTGCTGTACTCGTTTGGTTAATCTCGATCATTGAGTCTATTCCAGCTTTCACTATCTGGCCTATTTCTCCCTGATAATAGTTCATAAACTCCTTCTTTAGCTCCTCTCTCCACCTGTATTTAGTAACTAACGTTTCTTTGAATTTTATCGTATAGCTTGTTAATGCCCTACCCTCTCATCATTGGTAGATGATGTGACTCACCCCATTCCTTAACCTTCATGCTTTTAATCACAGGCAACGCATTCCTAGAGCATAGCGCCAAGTCTATGCTACTACCCCCTGTCTCCGTTATGTATGTCAGGTTCCCTAATTCGTCGCCATGCCACCATCCATTCAAAATATATAGTTCTACCGCACCACACAGCTCTAGCAACTTTTCTCCATTTTTATTACAGCCCTTATCCTGGCTCACTCTCTTTTGTACATAAAAGTCTTCTGCCTCCTTGTCGTACACCGGCTTCTGATCCGCAACCCTTACTTCTGTAACTTACTTCTAAGGACTTCAATATTGATGCACCCTAATGTTATCTCTAGTTATTTCTTTCTCCCCTGCCCCTCACTCTGTCTGTTCTTCTTAGACCTCGTAATCCTAGTAACACCCAGTTCATCAGAGTTCTCATCTAGAGTATCGAGGCCACCCTCGTTTAAATTACATTTTCTGTGCCAGAACTCCTTGAGGCTCACACGTCTGCGTTTCGGTGTTGCGTCTCTCATGGAGTCAGCACTCAGCTGTCGCTGAAGGTCACCAGGACTGCCCTCAATATTATTGTCTCTGCGTCTGCTTCTTCCTCTCTCTCTGTCTTTGCCGCTTCACTACCTGGTCTTCACTCGCTGCTCCGCCTTCTGCTGATCTCAGCTGCCTCGTGCGTTTACCTTCCTCCTCGGCCAATGTACTCGCTGTGTTGTACATATTCTTTAACTGCTCTACCCCCCGTGCTCTAGTCCACTTGCCGTCACCCACCACTAATTTGTTGCGCCTTATGTAGGCCACGCCTAGCTTTACCTAGGTGGAACTGTAGCATTCTCTGGTTCCAGAAGGCTTCTTTCTCCAGCGCCTGTTTGATCCATAATTTTTCACCTTTCAATCGGCTTGTATTATACAAAATCTTCTTCACTAGTAGGGTTAATACGAACCTCACTCTCACTGGTCTCTTGCCTTTTGCTTTCCCCATTCTCTGTATCTCGTCTATATCGGTCTCTCTGCAGCTGATCTTCAATCTCCCGTTTATTAGCTCCACTTTGGATACCAGATCTTCTTTAGTGTCTTCGGGCAGCCCATATATAAAAATATTTTTCTTTCGGGTTTTCTGCTGTCGCTTTTTCTCCTGCCACCTCAATTCGTTTATCTCTTTCGCCATTTTTCTTACCTTATCCCTCAAACTTGATATTTCTTTATTATTTTGGACCACCATTTCTGTCACCTTGCCTATCTTCTCTTTCACTGTTTCTCGTAGTTCACTAGATTGCTCTCGTAGTAACTCCCTCATTTGTTCAGCTTGAGCCTTAGCGATTTCCCTTATCTTCTCCATCTCTTCCCATCCAACCGCATTATCATGATCAGGTCCGGGGTTCATCTCGACCCCTCCAATGACCAACAACACTGCCATCACTGATGCAGCCATCAGAATTGAAATCAAACTCACCTGCTGTCCGGCTCTGCTACCCATGTTGCGCCTCGTGGGCGTGCCTCTACCGTGCCAACGATCTATCGTCGCCCAGTACAATTCTATTGAAATCCCCATGTCAGCACTCACTCATTCAACAACCTTCCTCTTCGCTTGCACGATTACAACTGACACTAGGTAAATGCTAGGACTGTACCTTAATTAAGGCCACGGGCGCTTCCTTCCCTCTCCTAGCTCTTTCCTTTCCGTCGTCGCCATAAAGCCTATCTGTGTCGGTACAACGTACAGCAACTTGTAAAAAAACAAACAAATATTTCGTACAAAGACTAAGGAGTATAAGTCAAAAGCAGCTGCATTTTAGCGACGGATCCCACCTCTACCGCCTCAAGGGCAGTGTCCTAGAGCGTGAGACTTTAAATCGGGGGGATACAACTGGACAGGAAAATCAGTACCTCCCAAAGGCGGCCTCATCTGCTATGCTGAACAAGAGTCTTGTTGGGGGATGGGAAGACTGGAAGAGATAGAGAAGGATGAGGGAATGAAACGGCCCTGGCCTTAAGTTAGGTACCATCCGGGCATTTACCTGAAGGAGAAGTGGGAAGCTACGGAAAACCACTTTGAGGATGGCTGAGGAGGGAATCGAATCCCGCTCTACTCAGTTGACCTCCGGACGCTTAGTGGACCCCGTTCTAGTCCTCGTACCACTT
Source organism: Anabrus simplex (assembly GCF_040414725.1). Taxonomy (NCBI): domain Eukaryota; kingdom Metazoa; phylum Arthropoda; class Insecta; order Orthoptera; family Tettigoniidae; genus Anabrus; species Anabrus simplex. Next base: position 932,812,206 of record NC_090266.1, read on the forward strand.
TTCGAATTTCGTAGCAGAGCCGGTAATCGAACCCGGGCCTCCGAGACTGGCAGCTAAACACACTAACCACTATTCCACAGAGGCGGACAAAATTGTATTTTTACTTTTTAATAATCGTTTCCTTCTATTAATTCTCGATTTTTTTTTGCTAGTGGCTTTACGTCACATCGACACAGATAGGTCTTATGGTGACGATGGAATAGGAAAGGCCTAGGAGTTGGAAGCGGCCGTGGCCTTAGTTAAGGAACAGCCCCAGCATTTGCCTGCTGTGAAAATGGGAAACCACGGAAAACGAACTTCAGGGCTGTCGACAATGGGATTCGAACCCAGTATCTCCCGGATGCAAGCTCACATCCGCGCGCCTCTAACCGCACGGCCAACTCGCACGGTAATTGTTGAAATTTAATCAGTGACTTGTTCTATGAGGACCCGATATAATATGGCATACTCTTACTCGCTAGCTCGAAAGAAATAGCGGATCATCATAAATATATTGAAGACACAAACCACACCTCAGCCTGGTGGGGATGCGGTAGATGAGCGGCACAGTCACTGGCTTCTCAACATAGCTGTCGCGCTTATCATAAATTAATAATAATAATAATAATAATAATAATAATAATAATAATAATAATAATAATAACGGCTTTACGCTCCACTGTCTACTTTTTACGGCTCTCGGAGAAGCAAGGTGCTGGAATTTAGTCCCGCACGAGTCCTTATACGTGCCGGTAAATTTACCGACACGAGGCTGACGGAATTTTAGCTCCTTGAAATACCACAGGACTGATCCAGGATGGAATCCGTCAAATTGGGGTCAGAAGGCCAGCGCTCTACTGTCTGAGCCACTCAGCCCAGCGTCGCGTTAGGTTCTCGGCCAATCCATGTAGGATTTTTGATATGAAAAGTCACATCTGTGTGGTTAGAATTCCACGTACAGTATAGCTCCGAGATCTGAGGCTATGGTCACAATATGAGCCGTCACAATCTTGCTTTTTCCTTTCAACATCTTAGTTGGATAACAGTCATGTAGGGTATTGGTAATCCAACTGGTGTTATAAGTCGTCTCTTCTTCTTCCTCTTCTCCTTCTACGTAATGCTTGCTGGTGCCGCTGGTGCGATTTTTGCCACACATGTTGACTTGACCTTGCTTTGCACCCGGATCCTGTTCCTTTTCATTCCTTCCCTGAAGGGGTACGGCGGGCCTCATAGAGTTTGACGCCCTCTCTCGGGCCAGGAGATGTGTAGCGGTGATTTGATATGCAGCGAAGGGGGTGAGGGGAGCGACCATGGCCTATGAAAGGAACTGTTCCGGCATTCGCCTTAGTGATAAGAATGGAAAACTAATCAGAACAGCCGACGGTGGATTTTTCATTTATTCAGAAATTGTATTCGGTCATTTTTCCACGATGAATTAACAAACAAACAAATAAGCAAACAAGCACAAAAGGTTGAAATGGAACTACTTTCGGCTTCTGTACGTACCGAGCGAGAACTGGCCGTATGGTTTGGGTCGCGTACCTATCAGCTTGCATTTCGAAGGTGGTGGGTCTAAATCCTACCGTCGGCAGCTCTGAAAATGGTTTTCCGTGGTTTCTTCCTTTCATACTAGACAAATGCTGGCCGTTACCATCTCAATCCTATCACTTCCCCAACGATGCGTTTTTGAAAACCTTCAGTGTGTTAGTGCGACGTTAAACCAGTAGCCCCGAACGAGTTGGTTATGCAGTTAGGGGCGCGGAGCTGTGGGCTTGCATTCGGGAGATGGTGCGTTCTAACCCCACCGTCGGCAGCCCTGAAAATGGCTTTTCGCTGTTTCCCATGTTCACGCCAGGCAAATTAAGGGCACGGCCGCCACCTCCCCAACTCTTGCGTCGCCGAAAACCTTGGATGTGTTAGTGCGACGTTAAACCACACACACAAAAAGATCATATACCACCTCGGCACTTGTTGGAGTAGAGTGATGAGCTCTACGCCCGGCCACCTTTGCCCGCAGGAATAAACCTGGTACTCATTTTTGGTGCAGGCTGTGTGAACCTCCGGGCCATTAGCGCCTCCGGAATTCGAAATATCGTTTCTTAAATTTTACGACTTTCTGACGGGGAATCGAACCCACGTCCTTCCGGGTGAACCGAGCACGCCTTTACCGCCTCGGCCAGGCAGCCCTCTTTATATACAGTAAATGTACAGGCAAAATTATATATATTTAAATATAAATCGCCTCCTCTCCATGTATGTTGAGTACTCTGTCCGAAGGCTGCTCGGATCCTCAATGGCTCTACCATCAGCTTTTACAGATAGCGTAAGTACCGGACGAGTTGGCCGTGCGGTTAGGGGCGCGCAGCTGTAGTGGGTTCGAACTCCACTGTCGGCTGCCCTGAAGGTAGTTTTCTGTGCTTTCCCATTTTCACACCAGGCAAATGTGGGGGCTGTAACTTAATTAAGGCCACGGCCACTTCCTTCACATCGTCGCCATAAATACCCATCTGTACCTGTGCGACATAAAGCAAGTCGTAAAAAAATAGCCCAAGTGTCGCTGAGGAGGCGTACGAAGGATATGAGTAAGACAGTTTGCCGTTGCTTTCCTTACGGAGCCGGAGGTTATTACATATAAGTCTTCCAAGCCCATTGAAATGCATGCGCCAACCGATCCTGTGAGCAACACTTTTAACACTAGTCATAACAGTGACAGACTGAATAAGGAATGGCATAACTAGCATCACACATACCTCAGATATTTGCATATTGTCAAAGCCAAGGATGGGACTGAGACAAGTCAATGAATGTAACACGTTTGTTCTAGACCATGCTAAAATATATAATGCCCTGTGAACACTACAGTACGTCTCGCCAGCAAAGTCTGCTCCACAATACAGGTGGTCGGAAACAGCTTGAACCGGGTAGAGGGCTGGTCATACTGATAAGTAATTGGAAAAAAAGTAATTAGATATCTCGCATTTTATCAGCTGCTGAAGTTAGTCAATCCGATCTTCTCACGGGTGACTTCAGATGAGCTTTGCGAGGCGGAGTTGCTAAACCTGCACGTGGCTTATGACCGGATTGAGAGCACTAATAGAGGAAATAAACTTCTCCAGGGGCGGGACCTCGCTGCTGATAGTCTCGCCCCATAGCAAGCACGCTGCGGTGGCACTGGCTGAAACCCACTGTGTTTTGGTGTTTGACGCTCATTTCTCGACATGGTTCTCAAGTCACACCAAGCCACGTGCAGATTTGGCAACACCGCCTCGTAAAGCCCATTTGTATTCGCCCGTGAAGCGATCCGATTGGCTAACTTCAGCAGCTGATAAAAAGACAACAGCGCGAGATATCAACGTAATGTCCGACTAGTTGGCTGAATGGTCGGCGTACTGGCCTTCGGTTCAGAGGGTCCTGGGTTTGATTCCAGACATGGTCGGGAATTTTAACCATCATTGGTTAATTTATCTGGCATGGGGGCTGGGTTTATGTGCTGTCTTCATCATCATTTCATCCTCATCACGACGCGCAGGTCGCCTTCGGGTGTCAACTCAAAAGACCTGCACCTGGCGAGGCGAACATGTCCTCGGACACTCCCGGTACTAAAAGCCATACGCCATTTCATTTCATCAACGTAATTTTTCTCAAATCAGTGTTCAGTATGACCAACGCTCTAACGCCCATATACTTGGTTCACGTTATTTCCGACCACCCTGTATAAGGTCCCGATATCCGAACGCGCCCGTAGTTTTATTTTCTTTATGTAGGAAATTGCGATTATATTGTGTGGAACACACTTGAAGAATACTCCTAGAGAGACAATTATCAAGTGCCATTTCAACTTTGTTAGATGAATCTGTCATTGGTGTACCATTCTAGTTACTGAAATAATCGCAAGGTTCGCGAGAGCGTTTCATTGGTGTCCCCCACACGCTGCGGGCTGCAGTAACTCACTCACTGAAATGAGGTAATCCGTACTACAAACTGAACGCTAGTGTACGTAAGGTGTATTATTTGTACTAGGTTGTAAATGTATTCATCATGCAATTCATCTGCGCACATCAAGTTTATGAATCATAGGACAGTAACACTATAGTCACCGTAGGGGCTTATGAGTATCGCTTTCCAAGCAGCAGAATTCCGACAGCGAGCACTCATTTAACCGACATTGTTCCACATAATCATTTAACAGTGAAGTATGCAGTACCAAAGGGCGAGGTGAAATTAAGAGAAAAATATACTAATGACAGGCCAAGATTTAGACCTCGATATTACTTTTACAGAGACGCCAAGTTGCCGGAATTTTGTCCCGCAGGAGATCCTGTATGTTCCGGTTAATCTATTGAGACGAGGCTGATGTACTTGAAAACATTCAAATACCACCGGACTGAACCAGATACGAACCTGCCAACATGGACTCGGCTAATCAGTATTATTTATTTATTTATTTATTTATTTATTTATTTATTTATTTATTTATTTATTTATTTATTTATTTATTTATTTATTTATTTATTTATTTACTGCGTTTTGCGTCGCAGTAACTCGGGCAGGATTTCGGCGACGATGGGATAGGAAAGAACTAGGGAAGAAAGTGGCCGTGGTCTTAACTGTGGTACAGCCAAAGCATTTGCCTAGCATGGAGATGAGAAGTCTGAAAAACCATCTGCAGGGCTGTCGATGGTAGAGTTTGAACACACCATCTTCCGAATGCAAGTTTACATTTACCCAGTCTCAACATTCATAGAGTTGCTGCACAGGAGTGAGATCCTTCGCAAACGTTCATAAATGGCATTTATACTTCTGATCAATAGGGACCAGTGGCTTTGATAGTACAGCGTTGAAATTCTAAAGACTAATGTGTTGGGTTCGATCGTGTCTCCCAAGGAACATTCAAGAAGTGCCGGACTAATAATTGTATAAAGTAAAATACGATAGAAATGTCAGTTGTAATCAATATGTATTGTACTAATGTTAACTGCCCATAGCGTTAGTTATACATGTTTATGACGACAGGAAACCTAGCTATAAATAATTAGCCGGGCTGAGTGGTTCAGACGGTTGAGACGCTGGCCTTCTGATCATAATTCGGCAGGTTCCATCCTGGCTCTGCCCGGTGGTATTTGAAGGTACTCAAATACGTCGGCTTCTCTTCGGTAGATTTGCTGGCACGTTAAATAACTCCTGCGGGACTAAGTTCCGGTACCTTGGCATCTCAGAAAACCGTGAAAGTATTAGTGGGACGTAAAGCCATTATTATTATTATTATTATTATTATTATTATTATTATTATTATTATTATTATTATTATTATTATTATTATTATTATTATTATTACACTAATTTTATCTGTCCTTCCATATTCTTAAACATATTTGTGGGTCTTGATATAGAAATCTGTTGAGGAAAATTGTAAGCAGGCTGAATGAATGATGCATTTGTGCAATTGGGGGTTGAGCGAATCGAATCTTCAGTGGCCCAGGTAGCGTTGTCAGGAGCATGAAATGCATCACATTCAACTGTAAATATAGCTTTCTTCCAGGCATAGATAATCATGTTATTGAATATGGGGGTAACGAATTGATTATGGATAAGCGTACGGAGGTTGATGATAGCGTTACGGCTCTGGAGGTCAAAATCAATGTTGTCGAGTAAAACTCATTCAAGAAAACATTTGGCGACCTTTTTCCATTGACTAAAAATGTATAGGGTACACCCAAGGTTGAACTAGGTAAGTTTCACCAAATGGAATGGTTGTTACATTTATATGTTCATCCAGAATTACAAACTGATTTTGTTGCCAGACACTATTTTTTCCAACATCAGGAGAGAGAAAGACAGTTATACCGCAATTGTCCAAGAATACTCTTGTCCTCTTTTCCTGATTTTCAACAAGTTATATCAGGAGATCAGAGCATGCCCTGTTTCACAAATAGACCAAATATGCTACTTGGTCCACTTAAGACAATAAAAAGTGGTGAGTGGAGTTTACCTTACATGGATACAATGGACAGAATTGTATACGAATGTGATATTTTAGACGTTTATTTAACTCGCGTCTCTTTCACCGATGCCAGATAATGTGCAGTCTCTGTAAATTTCATAATTAGAACCAGATTGGTCGGTATTTAAAGATTCAGCTGATGAATAATTAGGAGTGATCTTAACAGTTAATTTAATATCACATGCAATAGCAGTCAATCTCTTCTTACGATTGAGCATTTTTGTCAATTACAAAGTAACTATTTGACGAGTTAGTATGGGCAGTTAAAACTTACATTGCTGCCATCTACTAGATCATTTATGCATATATATAAAAGATGAGGTAAATACCCGCCAGGTACTTCGCGCGAATGTCAGTCTGGTGGTATCTGAAAGTGATCAAATACGCCTGTCTTGTGTCGTTAGATACACGTAAAGAAATTCCTAAGGGAAAAAGTTCCCATCACCTCGGCGTCTCTGGATAGCCTTAAACTTAGTTTCTGGGACGTAAAACTAATAATAATAATAATAATAATAATAATAATAATAATAATAATAATAATAATAATATGTTTCCATCCAGGTTGCCGCTTTAGTTGATGGTAGATCGAGTTCTGAATTAAATTTTGTTACAAGGGTAAGGTAAGGTTGTAATCTGTTGTATTCACTGTTCACGTCGTCCATGAATCATGTACATAAAGCAGGAATATGAGTTAGATTCAGTTACGGGGAAATTTAGGAACAGTTTGTCTTCTACTGACGACCTGAAAATTAGTACCGAAATCTTGCAGTGTAATATAATCATTTTATTGGCTTTACGTCTCACTAACTACTTTCACGGTTTTCGGAGACGGCGAGGTGCAGAAATTTTGTCCCGCGGGAATTATTTTACGTGCTGATAGATCTGCCGACATATCTAAGCACCTTCAAATATCACCGGACTGAGCCAGGATTGAACCTGCCAACTTGGGACCATAAAGCCAGCACCTTAGGCCTAACGGTCTGAGCCACTCAGCCTGGCACAGTCTAATGTTTTATAATTCGAGGAGAAACGCAGCGATTATTTTCAAAACAAGGCATTTCTAACATTAAACTGCCGTTAGCTCAGAAAAACGTATTGCCAGAACTTTGATTTCTTTTTCGTGATTCACTAAAGCGAGAGTAATAGTGACTAAGTGTGAGAGCGAGTTCACCGACTAGTATCGTCAATGGCTTCTCACCAAGACAGCCATGGTTTGAATCCCAGCCAATACACGTGGGATTTTCATCTGACCTGGTCAGAAGTTGTGGTGACCAGTGGTGGTCAATTTGAGTTCTACGAAGTAAATGGAAGAATGTCACTTGAATTGCTCCAGCGCTATGTACTCGCACGCTGCACTGATTTTACAGTCTCTATTTGTACACAATATGGTGGACCCCCACCACTCACCTCGACGTTATTCATTAATGGACCTAATGTCAAAGAATTTTTCATTTTTCTTCATTCATTCTAACCGTATATTAGATACCACGTAGAGTTGCAAAGTCATTAAGTCACTACGCTGGTCTTGTTTGGATTTTAAACATTCTACGCGGGGCACAGTACACGAACGAAACTAAAGGTGTATCATTTCGTCGCTGCTACGCTAAAACTGAGAATCTGACATTGATCTTCCTATCCATTATTCCCTTAAGATTGGTCACGCCTCCCAGCTACATATTGATATATGCCTGCAGTCCATCAGAACAATTTTCGTTTAGTTAATTTTCTTATGCGCAAATGTGAAGGAAAATTAACCTTATATACATCATACTGTAGGAGTGGATAAATATGTCATGCAAACATACATTCCTACAGTACGGTACAGTAAGGTTTATTTTCCTTTACACGTAAGCATGGGAAAATGAACTCAACCAAAATTGTTCTGTTGGACGGCATATCAATATGTGGCTGGGAGGCGTGACCACTCTTAAGAGAAATATTGGATAGGGAGAGCATTGTCACATTCGCGGTTTTGGCACAGTAGAAACCATGTATGAACAAAAGAGTTAACACGAAAGTCTGCGTGAGACATGTAAATATAACACATCTGTTCAGCAACAGACCGCTGGTTTTTCTATTTGCTTTATGAACACCTACGTGAACACGCTTGATACCTAGTAGTCTCGTCCATGTAGCGATATATGTCTGTATCCTTCTTGGCATAGTCACAAGTCTGGAAAGCCATTCTTATCCCATTCTAGAGTGCCAATACTACGTAGATCTTTCAGGTTATTTGGTTTGTAATAATGCGTACGAACTTCGGCTCCTTGGCTGAATGGTCAACGTACTGCCCTTCTGTTCAGCAGGTCGCTGGTTCGATTCTCGGACTTATCGAGGTTTTTAAATGTGTACGGACTCTTTCTTTCTAGACGTAATTTATTTATCCATTTCCGTATATGCATTTCCATTTCCACGCCACTAGGAGAGCCACTTGCGAATTGTCTCCCATTTTAACAAGTCTCTACTGTATTAGAAAACGTTTTGTTTCCGTGTACAAGGTAAGGTAAGGGTGTATGCTGCCCGAAGGCAGGTCCGAACCTCTGCAGAGGTGTGGCTGAGCCGGAGTTTACGTACCGCAGGGTGGCCAGTTTCTTTCCGCCCCTCCATTCCCTTACCACCACCAACAGCGCGCGGCAACCCATCCAAATCTTGACCACACCCAATGTTGCTTAACTTCGGAGATCTCACGGGATCCGGTGTTCCAACACGGCTACGGCCGTTGGCCCCTTGTTCAGGATTCATTAAGAGCCTGTTATTCCTAGAGTGAGCAATGATATGTGTATGAAATACTGGACTGCATTTCAGTCGTGTGGTGTAGTTCCAGGCGTGTAATCGCTTCAGTGAGGTGGTTGGTGTTAGTTATTGTAGCGGCCATTATAATAAATCAGGGAATATTCGTAATTTCGTCCCCTTTCTTTTTGTGTGTTATTTATGAAGTTTATTATATATTTTCAGGTTGGAAAATGCAAGCAGTGGGATAAGGAGGATATGAAAAAGGCTATTCAGGCAGTGAGGGACAAGATAATAGGTAACAAACGTGTAAGTAAAGCGTTTAACATCCCACGAGCAACGCTTAAATGCTATGGTAAAAAGAATACCAAGAAAACATTTTCATAAATGGTCTTCAAGTAATTCAGTACAGGGAAAGTATTTGGTAAGGTTAGAAAGGAAAAATATATTAAAATTCATTGTACTTTTCATAAATTCCTTGGGGGACGAAATAACGAACACATTTTGGTAGTTTAGTTTTTCTAGTGTTTATGTCAAATATTGACTACCTTACGTTATAACAGTTTCATTGTAACTAGCCGTAAACGGAGAATATATTCAGTAATATGTATACCAATTTCTAGTCTTGCCCATAATATTCTTGACTTTCTTCAAGTCCAAATCTGCTGAGGGGACGAAATATGGACCCCCTACCTTAGAGCGTTACACATCTCATTTAAGAGGTCTGTTGTTATAAATTAACAATGTTCAGCAAAGAAGAAATATACAGTTCCTTTGCAACTCGTGATAAATCTTCACTGGTATGGTTAAAACTAAGCTTATGATGTGTTGGATTAGTCGATTTAGCATACGTATATAACTGCAAGACAGTATTTGCAAAAGACTTCTGTTGAGTCGCCAGCCATGCTAGCAAGCCACCCTTCATAATTTGGGTCGGATTCCTATTCTTTTCGGTAACGCTGTGGACAGTTTCTTTCAAGCATTGGCAAATATATACAATATTTTCTTTTCCTGTAAAATATGCCGCGGTGCAGTACGAAAAAATAATTGACGACGTAAAAACTGTTCGTAAAATTATTAAATTCGCTGCCACTTAGTATAATCATTTATACCAAATTTTAAATATATCATTAAATCACACTTCAAAAGCAAGAAACTATAAAACAACTTTGAACACCACCACATTCAACAAGCTACTGGGCACCGACTGACTGCAGTTTGCTGTTAATATGTAACACACACAAGAAGATACGCTATTGGCTCAAACCAAGGTCGTGAATTCCTGAGTACCAATGACAGCACTCGTTACAACCACAACTTGTTTCCCTTCTCAATTTTGTAATCTAATCAATTTTCTATGTCGAAGGCAATACTGGCTACGAAAAGCGAATACAATAAAAATAATATTGGTCACTCAGGTGGACAAAATATTCAATAAAATGGTTTCCTGAAACTCAAAAGTTCAAATTTCAAGATTAGGCTACATAGTATGAAAGGTAGAAGTCGCCAGTTTTGTCTCTAGTCAGTAAAAATTAAATTTAGTCATTTTCAACGATAACGATTTAGCGAGGAAGTGTGGAGACGGTGGGACATCCGAGTACTGCTAAGAGCGGGTTTTCCAGTTATAAGTACATCGTGCTCGTGAAGGTCGCCAGGTGATCAACACTGTATGGAGACGGTGGGACACCCGAGTACTGCTAAGGACGGGTTTTCCAGTTATAAGTACATCGTGCTCGTGAAGGTCGCCAGGTGATCAACACTGTATGGAGACGGTGGGACACCCGAGCACTGCTAAGAGCGGGTTTTCCAGTTATAAGTACATCGTGCTCGTGAAGGTCGCCAGGTGATCAACACTGTATGGAGACGGTGGGACACCCGAGCACTGCTAAGAGCGGGTTTTCCAGTTATAAGTACATCGTGCTCGTGAAGGTCGCCAGGTGGGCAACACTGTGTGGAAACGGTGGGACACCCGAGGACTGCTAAGGACGGGTTTTCCAGTCGTAAGTACATCGTGCTCGTGAAGGTCGCCAGGTGGGCAACACTGTGTGGAGACGGTGGGACACCCGAGCACTGCTAAGGACGGGTTTTCCAGTTATAAGTACATCGTGCTCGTTATTTGTGTTCCTTCTTTTCACTTTGTTAACCCTTCGTGGTTCAAGAAGATACGCTATTGGCTGAATATTGATTATGCTGAGTGTCTGTATTATAGTCAACCATATTGAAAATGAGCTTTATTTTCACGCTAGTTCTTTCGTTGTAATTATCATGGCTGAGATATATTTAAAATTGAATTCCCACCAAATATCTTAAAGATTACTGTTGCAAGTTTTGTTACTTTGCTTCCTTAATCCTTCTGTCATTAATGTTTTGTTTTTAGATAGCACTATGTTTTCACTTTCGCCATGAAATGTTCTATCTGTTTTTGAGTTTAAATTAAGTGTGATGAGCTTGTTCACGTTGCAGTCCTTTAATATTTCCTTGTCTGGCTCCTTGGGAATGGTCGGAGTAGTACACTTCGGTCCAGAGAGCCCCGGCTTCGATCCCCGGCCGGGTCGGGGAATGGTTCATTCATCTGGCTCGAGGTCTCGTTGTTTGTACCATCCCCAACATCCCTGCATTACACACCACTCCTAATACTACCATCCACTACAATAGCACACAGTTTCCCAATATAACAGATGCCACCCACCCTCGTTGGAAGATCTGCATTACAAGAGCTGCACCAGGCTAGCAACAGCCATCCGAAATGTAAAATATTTCCATGTATTTTATTTCCATTTATTGATTATGTTTGTTCTTTCGTTTATTTATCGAGTGTCAGTCAGTCGTCCATTCTTGATGGATCTTTTATTTGATCCCATTTTTATTGTTTACATAAACTGCTTCTTTGTATTTATGTATGTATTTATATCATCCCTGCTGTTTCATTTCTTGCATATGACCTCAGATGAAATGAAAAGTACCCTGTCTTCCATAGTACCATACACAGATGATACAGAAAGTTTCAAAAACATAGTGAATTCTAGTTATTGTAATTGTATTCAAAATGCTCTGGACTTTTGCTACGACTGGGTTGACTGAATGGGAACACAAAATTAATGCATTCAAAAGTGTTAATATATCATTCTGCCTAAATGAACGTGAACTTACCCACAGGATGAAATAAACGTCACTCCACTAAAGGCTGTTACTCAGGTCAAAGATCCTGGAATAATTCATTATAGTAAACTAAATTTATCTTTTCATAGACCAGGTGAAGTCCGACTCCTTGGCTGAATGGTCAGCTTTGAGGCCTTCAGCTCAGAGTGTCCTGGGTTCGATTCCCGACCGGGTCGGTTATTTTAATCGCGTCTAATTAATTCTTCTGGCTCGGGGACGGGAGTTTTGTGTTTGTCCCGACACTTTCCTCTTCATATTCAAACAACACATTACATTACAAATCACCACAGAAACACGCAATAGTAATTAGACCTACATCCCTCCACGTAAGGTTGGCGTCAGGAAGGGCTTCCGGACGTAAAGCAGGGCCAAAGTCACACGTGCGACACAGTTTTCTCACCCGCGACCCCATGGACGTGGGAAATGCTGTAGAAGAAGGACAATAATAAGACGAAGCAAAATCCCATGCCATGAGATATATTGGACTTTTGTTCAGATTTACTGAAATTCGTGACTTAAACGCTCTTAAATAATATTTCTGTATGGGAGGTGAGTTATATTTTAATAATAAATTAAGGCTGATGAAATGTTAAATGCTTGGAACATTCAATAACACAGGTTCACTTTATCACGGCCTGTGATTATTGGATATTATTCGTACATTCTGTATAGCATTGTTAGTATACTTCACTGCACCACTTAGCCATAACTGCAACTCTCTGGAGCTTACGTCACTACTCTACCTCCACTTTCTACATCGGTACGAAACCAGTTCGCTTAGCTCGTGTCTTATACCTTCGTGTTATGTACAGTCGTTCACGTTGCTCGCATTTAATATTTCATCAGACTTCATGTTAATTATTATCAAAATATAATTCACCTTCCATATAGATATAAACCTTGTGGATACCCACAGCAAACATTACATCTATTGGTAGGTTTAACTGTTTCTGAGAAAATTGCACCAGCGCAGAACTTACACAGTACCACGCGATCATTGTTTTGAGCAACTGTGCACTTGCCAGCAAATAATAATAATAATAATAATAATAATAATAATAATAATAATAATAATAATAATAATAATAATAATAATAATAGAATCTTGCCCACGTATGAACGTTAATAATTAATAATTTCGTGTGGCTATTTCTAGCCGAGTGAAGCCCTTGTAAGGCAGACCCTCCGATGAGGGTGGGTACATCTGCCATGTTTGGGTAAGTGCGTGTTATTGTGGTGGAGGTTGGAGGTTAGTGTTATGCGTTGTGTGTGAGTTGCAGGGGATATTGGGGACAGGACAGGCACCTAGCTACCGCGCCATTGGACTTAACTAATGAAGGTTAAAGTCCCCGACCCAGCCGGGAATCGAACCCGAAACCCCCTCATCCGAAGGCCAGTAAGTTGACCATTCAGCCAACGAGTCGGAGGTATGAACGGTGATTGAGCTTCGTAATGAAATGTCTAATAGCCTCGCCTTCTCCAGTGTCAACCGCCTATCCCCACTTGTATGTTTCTAGCAACATGACTGACAAGTTGCTTAGCTCCCCAAGAAGATGTGTGAAGGATAACACGCACCCCTCCCTCTACAAGGTTGAGTCTCAAATCGTATTACAATGAGCTAGATCAACCCTGCCTATTTTCTGAAAACGTGCCAGGCTGGGTGGCTCAGACGGTTGAGGCGCTGGCCTTCTGACCCCAACTTGACAGGTTCGATCCTGGCTCAGTCCAGTGATATTTGGAGGTGCTCAAATACGTCAGCCTCGTTTCGGTAGATTTACTGGCACATAAAAGACATCCAGCGGCACTAACTTCCGGCACCTCGGAGTCTCCGAAAACAGTAAAAAGTAGTTGGTAGGACATAAAAACAATAACATTATTACTTTATGAAAACAGATAATTTCATTAAAGTAGGCCATTTCTGACCCATTCATTCTTTCTTAATCTGCTTATCCTTTAGGGTTGCTTTTTCCCTTGGACTCGGCGAGGGATTCCACCTCTACCGCCTCAAGGGCAGTGTCCTGGAGCGTGAGACATTGGGTTGGTGGATACGACTGTGGATGATTACCAGTACCCCACCTAGGCGGCCTTACGTGCTATGCTGAACAGGGGCCTTAATGGGGGATGGGAAGATTGGAAGGGATAGACAAGGGTGAGAGAGGGAAGCGGTCGTGGCCTTAAGTTACGTACCATCCCGGAATTTGCCTGGAGAAGAAGTGGGAAACTACGGAAAACCACTTCCAGGATTGCTGGGTGGGAATCGAACCCACCTCTACTCAGTTGACCTCCCGAGGCTGAATGGACCCAGTTCCAGCACTCGTACCACTTTTCAAATTTCGTGGCAGAGCCGAGAATCGAACCCGGGCCTCCAGGGGTGGCAGCTAATTACACTAACCACTACATCACAGAAGCGGACACCCATTCTTCATTTTTTTTTAGAATTTGCTTCATGTCGCACCGATATAGATAGGTCCTATGGCGACGATGGGGTAGGAAAGGGCTAGGAGTGGGAAGGAAGCGACCGTGGCCTTAATTAAGGTACAGCCCCAGCATTTGCCTGGTGTAAAAGTGGGAAACCACGAAAAACCATCTTCAGGACTGCCGACAGTGGGGTTCGAACCTACTATCTCCCGAGTGCAACGTGATAGCTACGTGACACAAGCCGCGCGGCCACTTGTTCGGTATTGTTCACTTTACACGGAATGTAACACCGTTCAATATTTGTACAGAGAAGCAGTAACGGCTGGGTGGAGATCGGTGCTAGTTAAGTAAATGCGTTATTCATACGGAAGGAAAAACTATTGTGATCTGAGAGTAAGGGCCAGGTTTTATGCACGCAAGTGTACATGAATTTCACTGACTGGTAACCACTGAATATCTCTATTTCCTGGATTTGAGTTCATTTTCCACATAACCTGTTGTGCCGTACTTCAAAATTCTAGTCGCCAGATGACGCCTGCACTGTACACAGACTTGAATTCAGTTGCGTCATGTAATATTTCCTCTACGCATCTTAAGGGTTTAATTTACTGCATACTTCAAGAGTATAGTCCAATTACGTCTAACGTGAGAACATAAACACCATACCTGGAGTACAGGATAGTAACTTGTTCTCAACACAGTTAAACAGTAAGACGTTCCCCTCAGACCGAGTCAAGGCTGGGGTTACAGTACGTATATAGGTCGGTGCGACAAGGGAAAGTTCAATGCTGCTCGCCACAAGTAGGTCGGTTATAGATTTTCTGCTGTCAACTCTTAACAACGGAATTCATTATGCGGACAATATGCATTTCTCAGGCAGCAATTCCTCTGCTCATATCGTGCAACATGCACTCTCACTTCTAGAGCGAGCAAAATACCAGTCAGCCATAAGAAATGAAGAGCGGTATACCCACACGCCGATTGTAGTACCTATACTGAACATTTTGTGAGGTGTGAAAACTTTGCCACTCTGCAAGATATTAAATCTTTTAGGGGTAAGAATGCAAATTATTGCGTAAGCAAGATAGTCTTGTATACTGTGACCTTTTCTCTTTCCTTGCATGCACTGATCGACCCCATTGGAGACAAACTTGCAGGTAACTACTACACATGCGCGCCTTCACCCGTGGTAGCATATAAATAATGCTTGAAATTAAGTTTCAATCCTTTCACACCATTGTTCATTATGACGTGCACAGCCTTGTGTGCCCTCTACTAACAAATTTCAATTTACAACTTCTGGAATGGCTTGTAGGCCTGCTCGTCAGTGGACTCCTCTGGTTCCGATAACATAGTACGATATACAGGATGTATCCACGATGATGCTACAAACTTTCAGGGATGAAGGAGGACGGAAAATGGATCAATTTGAGACAAGGAACAATAGTCCGGAAACGATCGAGTCAAAAGTTAAACGAAATTCTGCTCATTTAAGTACTTTTACCTGCCCAAGTTTCACAAGCTGCTCCATTTACAACAAATGTTCGAAATAGCATCCCCCTGCGCCAATACAGGGATGGCATTGCCGCAAAATGTTCTGTCGTACGGATACGGCGTTGGTCTACACATCCCAAGTTCGCGGGTTCAAACCCGGCTGAGGTCAATGGCTTTTAAGGGTGTTTAAAGGTGACAACCCTATGTCGTTGGCTTCCGGCACGGTAAAGAACTACTACGGGAAGAAATTCCAACACCCCGGCGTCTGTTAAGAACGGACGGTCGTTAAATAACTTGGATTGTTAATAAGTGTTGACTGCAACGTTTCCGGACTACAGTTTCGTATCTCAGACTGATCCATTTGCCGTCCTTCATCATCCCTGAAAGTTTGTAACATCACGGATACGTCCTGTATAAGGACTTGGCCAAAGTGAAATAATAAATGAAAACAGTTTGCAAAGCTGGCTGAGTATATACTAGGTGAGGCAATCCCAATCATCTTGTCTTCTTACGAAAATAAACGTTACTAAGTTTTATAAAACATATAATGCACGTTCCTTGGATGTAGATTATGTTATTTATAACATAATGGATAAAGAGATGGAATTCTATTTTTATTACACCTTGCACCTAAACATGGAAATGCTACATATATAGATACAAATGAATAATAACTTTCCTTAGGAACGATGTTCATTCAATATCCTCGCAGAAATTCAAATTTATAATAGACGGCGAAGGGATAAAGCCTAAACCTGTAAAAATAAAAGCAATTTGCGAATTTCCACGTCCCACGAAAGTGAAACAGATCAGACAATTCCTCGGAATGACACAATTCTTTTACGATCCCTGTGAAGGATATACAGAGATAGCTGCACCACTACAGGAACTATTAAAGATGAATAACCAGTGAAAATGGAATGAGAAAACTGAGCAGGCATTCCTTAAAATGAAAGAGCTGATGAAGCAGGATACCCAGATTATGAAAAAGAATTTATTATTCAGGCGGATGCGTCACACATTGGTGAAGGAGCATGCTTGTACCAGGAAGAAAAGGAAAATAAGAAGCGAACATATCTATCCTTCGCCAGTAGAAAGTTGCGAAAGCATGGACGACATTATACAACTACTGAACTTGAACTTCTAGCTATCGTACACGCACTGCAGCATTGGAGACGAATAATCTATGGATATCTCGTGATCATAAGAACTGATCATAAAGCGCTTACATTCGGGTTAAAAGCAGTAATGGTAAGCGAAAGGGTGACAAGATGGATGTTATTTACTCAGCAATTCCACCTTAAGATTGAGCACTGTAGTGGCAAAGATAACATATTAGCTGAAGCATTGAGTCGGAATCCAACAGACCAAGAGGATAATATTTTGCAAATAGTACTGGACCATCAAGATGAAGAACTGTTAAGGAAACTAGAAAATTTAGGAAAATTTCAGAGATCGGATGTAGATTTACAGTCCATCATTGAAAAGTTAACGGAAGATGAAACTGAATCTTCATTAAGACACAAATATGAAATGGTAGATGGCCTATTGACTAAATATGTTGACAGCACCAAGAATAAGATAAGAATCGTAGTACCACGAGAGCTACAACGGGAATTGATATGGCATACCCATAAGATAACAGTTCACGCAGAAATTGATAAAGTAATACGTACTATTATGGAGAAATTTACTTGGACAGGACTAAGAATGTTGGTCAGGAATACCGTAAATACATGTGATATATGCCAGCGAGTAAAACACAATAACTATATTAATAGCCATCAGCCCATTGCTATTTTACCATCAAGATCGAAAGAGATCTTCGCAATCGATATTTTTGGAAAATTGCCAACTGCAAGGAAAAGGCGGAAATATATACTGGTAACAATAGACGTCTTTTCAAAATATATTTCTCTACAGCCTATACAACGGGCAAATACAAACAGATTCTGCGATGCTTGACTCATAAAGTATTACTGAAATGGGAAAGCCCAATAAAATACTGACAGGGGAACACAATTTACATCTAGTCAATTTCGAGAACAGATTAGAAATATGGGTATAAGGCATGCATTATATTCGGTGAGGCATCCATCAGCCAATCCAGTACAAAGATACACGAAAGAAATAGCTAAGTTCTGTCGAATTTATTGTAACCAATGTCACTGGAGATGGAATGACGAACTAGATATAATCGAAGAAAGCCTTAATAACACCGTGAACGAGTCAACAGGACGAATTCCCAATGTGTTACATAATAATAAATATCCGCAGAGACCTTGGGATAACATAATGAATCTATCACTAGAGATAAAACCCGATGCTCATAGCATAGTTATGATGGTCGAAGAAAGTTTGAAAAATCAATCTGAGAAAAGACTAAAAAGAGTGAGGAATAAAAGATTCCATGCACCATTCAAGGCTAATGACTTGGCGTTAATCAAGAAAGCACCGATATCATACGCATCAGCGAAGATATGTGCCAAGTTTATACACTTATACGATGGGCCATATATAATCAAAAGAGCATTTGGAAATAACGCATATGAAGTAGCAAGTATGAATGGTAAATACAGGAATATACACAACACAGCTAATATGATGTTATATTTCCAAGAAAACATGAACCACGACATAAATAACGAGTTGGAAATGGCCAAGGAAAGTACTGAGCTCATGTGCAATCTTAAGTCAGCTGATGATCAAAGAAATCAAGATTCAGAGTGAACGTACAACGTTAACCATGGAGAAATAAATCGATACCGTTCCATAAAGGAATAAGAACTCGATGCTCAAAGAAATCAGAACAGAGGTTGAACAGAAAATGCAAAGTCACATTTAGAACTGAAGTAAGAAAAGAGTAAATATATTGCGAGCAATATATTTAATCCAACTAGGGGAAGAAAATGTGCCCAATGCATTTTCTGACGTGTTTCAAAATGGCGTCAAGTAGAGGTATGAACCACACAGGCCGTAACTGTATGGAAAGGAATATTAAGGTATAAGTTTATAGGAGGCCATGATCAAGTTGGAAAATACAATTTTAAAAGGCTGTGAGGAGAGAACAGAACAGTATCATATGAATTGTTTCCAAAAACAAGTAAAATAGAATATATTATTATTATCACACTTAAAAAATTGAACGGACAGAGACCAGAAGTATAGCATTTTTACTGCGACGAAAGAGAATAATAATTGTCAATAGAGTTGAAATTACAGAGATATAACCTGTGGTAGACAAGAAAATTCAGAATAATACTTGTTAAACGTCACTGAAGAGTGTAATAGCGGCGTAAAATAGAATTCATTCAAATACGTTCACCAGTTGGACCAATACGAAACACAACGATACGTCGAAGCTCATCACAAGCAGAGCGTAAAGAAGAGAAATATATACAGAAATCATTTTCTGAGAAAAGTAATTCAAGATTAATTTAGTCTTCAAGAATAGAAATACCATAAAATTGCAGATTCTTTTAAAAATAAGGTCGAAGACATTGAGACAAGTGTAAACATATTTGATTGACTGAATTAATACGAAAGATATAATGATATTTAAGAAGAGATTATTACACTGACTGACAGTGACAATGCAACACCAAGGAGGAGTGGTTCGAAAGGGATGAAAGTTGGGGGAAAAACAGAGACGGCACGGATGAATAATTGATGTTTATTTCAAACCGATATGCAGGTTACACAATGCGCACGGCATCGACTCAGTAGGATGTAGGACCACCGCGAGCGGCGATGCACGCAGAAACACGTCGAGGTACAGAGTCTATAAGAGTGCGGATGGTGTCCTGAGGGATGGTTCTCCATTCTCTGTCAACCATTTGCCACAGTTGGTCGTCCGTACGAGGCTGGGGCAGAGTTTGCAAACGGCGTCCAATGAGATCCCACACGTGTTCGATTGGTGAGAGATCCGGAGAGTACGCTGGCCACGGAAGCATCTGTACACCTCGTAGAGCCTGTTGGGAGATGCGAGCAGTGTGTGGGCGGGCATTATCCTGCTGAAACAGAGCATTGGGCAGCCCCTGAAGGTACGGGAGTGCCACCGGCCGCAGCACATGCTGCACGTAGCGGTGGGCATTTAACGTGCCTTGAATACGCACTAGAGGTGACGTGGAATCATACGCAATAGCGCCCCAAACCATGATGCCGCGTTGTCTAGCGGTAGGGCGCTCCACAGTTACTGTCGGATTTGACCTTTCTCCACGCCGACGCCACACTCGTCTGCGGTGACTATCACTGACAGAACAGAAGCGTGACTCATCGGAGAACACGACGTTCCGCCATTCCCTCATCCAAGTCGCTCTAGCCCGGCACCATGCCAGGCGTGCACGTGTATGCTGTGGAGTCAATGGTAGTCGTCTGAGCGGACGCCGGGAGTGCAGGCCTCCTTCAACCAATCGACGGGAAATTGTTCTGGTCGATATTGGAACAGCCAGGGTGTCTTCCACATGCTGAAGAATGGCGGTTGACGTGGCGTGCGGGGCTGCCACCGCTTAGCGACGGATGCGCCGATCCTCGCGTGCTGACGTCACTCGGGCTGCGCCTGGACCCCTCGCACGTGCCACATGTCCCTGCGCCAACCATCTTCGCCACAGGCGCTGCACCGTGGACACATCCCTATGGGTATCGGCTGCGATTTGACGAAGCGACCAACCTGCCCTTCTCAGCCCGATCACCATACCCCTCGTAAAGTCGTCTGTCTGCTGGAAATGCCTCCGTTGACGGCGGCCTGGCATTCTTAGCTATACACGTGTCCTGTGGCACACGACAACACGTTCTACAATGACTGTCGGCTGAGAAATCACGGTACGAAGTGGGCCATTCGCCAACGCCGTGTCCCATTTATCGTTCGCTACGTGCGCAGCACAGCGGCGCATTTCACATCATGAGCACACCTCAGTGACGTCAGTCTACCCTGCAATTGGCATAAAGTTCTGACCACTCCTTCTTGGTGTTGCATTTGCTCTGTCAGTCAGTGTATTTTAAGAAATTCTAAAAAAAATGACCTATTACTTTTTGGATTTCTTGGATTTTATTACTAGCTCCAGAATGAAGAAGCAGATGTCTTGCTAATTTCGAGTGGACCGACCTGGAGATGAATGTGATTTGGCCAATAGACCAGACCTGGTGAGAGGAACGACTCCAGCCGAACCACAGACCGCAGCCAACCGAGACCAGTGATGTGACGCGGAGAGAGAGCTACAGAAACGGCCTACTTGCTGAATGACGAACTAAATTTGCTATATATATATTAGTTCTTTATTAGGATAGACATAATGATGTAATATAATTTACAATAAGTGTGAGATATTTTTGCCTTTGCTGGCAGGACCTAGTGTTTACAGCGCACTGTGTCTTCTGGTATGGGCTAGAGTAATTTTGTTACTTTCATTGATCTGTCTCTGTCTTATACTTGGCTTTGACAATATGAAAGTGACTGAGGTATGAGCGATGCTAGTAATGCCATTCCTTCTGCAGCCAGTCCCTGCTATGAATGGTGTGAAAATGTTGCTCATAGGGTCGGTTGGTGCATGCATTTCATTGGGCTTGGCAGACTGATATGTAATAGCAACTTCTGGCTCGGTGAGGAAAGCAACGGGAAACTACCTCACACCTCATTTCCTTAGTACGCCTCTTCAGTGATGCCTAGGCCATCTATGACAGCTGATGGCGGAGCTCTTGAGGATCCAACCAGCCTTAGGGCTGAAGACTGAACATACACGTGAGATATTTAGATGATGAAGTGATTCAGTGAAGTAATATATATATATATTTGAATGATACCATGCTAAGTTAAGCTATGGTTAGATCGATATCTCGAAAGAAGTGGCTATACATATGTTGAGTGAATCATCATAGTAAATGAGAATACGATTATTTGCGAGAAAGGATGTAGATTATCATACAGCTGAATATGAGTGTTGGCGTGTAGTAGATTTCATTAATGGATTTCGTGAAGCCATTCATGCTAAGTTAACGTCATTATGGGATGATATGATAGGAACTATGATATATACGAGTTATTCCTTGTCGAAATGCGTCATCAAATGGAATTACGAATTGCCAGAGGTTGAGCATTGTTCTACGAGAATAAAGATGATCCAAATAAGTAAATATGATTGCAACGGAGATATATACGTCTTAATAAATGTGTTTTTTTAGGAAGAGGTTATGATATATGGAAGATGGTTATGTTGTTGTTTTTATTGAATTGATTGAGTGATATATATATATATATATATATATATATATATATATATATAGTTGAGAATGGATTAATGTAAAGCGAATTGAGTATTTTAATAGGAATTTATGTTGTAATAAGACGTAAATATGAATGTTAATTTTTTTGTATATTCAGAAGCGGATCAAATATGCGATGCAAGTACATTGAAAGAGATACATCGAGGGAATAGCGCAATACAAGATATCCATGACAAACCCATATGTGTAGATAAGAATAAATGGTTTCCAAAATGTCAAATGCAGCTGTTGATGCTAGGAAATACTTATAGCAAATGACATATTCTGGAGATGTAATGTACGGGAGATGTAATGCGTGTGTGTAGCCCTAGTGAACGACATAGGTGGATAATATCGAGATATCATAATTGAAATGTTAAAAGAGTCTTTTAGATAAACTTCTCATGATATAAGCCTCATGAAAGATCAAATGCATATTGAGAGGAAATGTATAGGATAATTAAGAACTATTTAGTTAGGAATGTGAGGTAGATTATTTTATATTTCGAGAAATGATTAATGATTTATTTTATACGTAAACATGATAGACTAGGATGATAGGTGCCTAGATTTTGGAAGGCAATAGGGGTAGTAATCTTAGCACGCCTTTTAACAAAATAACTACATACAAGCTTCCGATAAGAAGTTAATTCACACTGCAGATTTTAATGAAAATATTAGAAACTGTATTGAGTGTTATTATGTCAGTGACACAAATGATAAACTTTATTGCAGTTTAATAATTAATTTAATAATGTGATTAATTCATTGAATGATTTTCATACCAGATGGAATGTATTGAGATATTAGTTCATTTCAGAAATGAAATTCATTTTTCTTTTGAAAGCCAGCGCTGACTTTAATGTGATACATGTAAATAATAATTGATTTAAAGACACAGTTGGAAGAATTTCAACATATTATAAGTTCTCTTTTCTTTAATTTTCAATTAATTTAATAAATTTCTTCCTTTGATTTATTTTTAAATAAGTGAGTTGTGATTTATAGATGTTAGATGTATATTGACCTATTTTAACCCTCAAACACACGCGTATGGGGTGGAATCCACCTCAGGTCATTTTACTTCCTAGTGAAATGTACAAATAACTCTCCTGTGCACTCCCCGCTCTTATATATTTCTGGCTGGATCCCCGCAGAAAGAGTCATTCTTATATAACCTATCTTAAAATCTCCAAAGAATACAGTAAGTCATATTTTACAATACAATGATATGCGGGGTGGAAAGCACCCCCACGCGTGTGTCTGCGTCCTAAAATTTGGCGCGTGAGTGTTGTTATGGTGGAAAATAGTGTTGTGTGTGGTGTATGAATTGCGGGGGTATCGGGGGGCAGCAAAAACACCCAGTCCTCACGCCAAGGAAATTCACTATATGATATCACAATTTCCGCCCTTGCCAGGAGTCGAACCCGGGGACCTTTCAACCGAAGGCCACGACGCTGACCATTCAGCCAAGAGGCTGGACTATTCTATGGTTAAGAGTTGCTTTAAAATTATGTCATCAGTATATTACAAATTAGGTTTTAACTGAGTTAAGATACGATAGTAGATTTTATTAATTTGTGAATATTTTAGTTTGTGGCGTTTATGAAGTTAATAAACTGTGCTTATTTTTCAGTTCAATTGACTCTGATAAAAATAGTACTTTTAAGCTATATTTCTGTTTGTGCTTCCGCACGAAATATTGGAAGTTTAAGTATTTATACAAGCCTAGGTTATGTTTTTGACCGATTCTAGAAATTTCGTTACTCTTCAGATTTACTAAAATTTGAATAAAATGATGTCAAGGTACCTTTCGATTTATGGTTGAAGTTCTGAATATTACCGGTACATGCTAAACGCCTTCCTACAGCTTTTCTTGTTCAGTTTGCTTTATTAATTCCCAGGTAGTGTATATTGAACCATCTTAACACGTGCAGTACGTAGGTAGTTTACTGCTTACTGCCGCGGCAGTATACTTGACGAATATGTCTTCCTTCTTTGTCATAATATTCTGTAATATTTTTAATTAGTTGCTACATACCGCGTCATACTCTCCACGACAACGCCAACTCGTCCGCGATTGCTACCAGATGACGTAATGTATCCCTCCGCAGTTTTTCTGCATTTTTGCTTTGTGATTGGCCACGTAGTTTCATTGAATTTACATTCTTTCTCATTACGTATTTAAATATGCATACTGATGTTCTTTTAAGGCCTTTGCCTTTTTTCTATTTTGTATTTTAATTTCTACTTCCGTTGTGCAATTTAAAGTTTTTGGTTCCTTTCAGTTCTACCTTTTTCTGCGCACCATGCACCGACGTCTCCAAATGAAAGGACTCGCCTTCTCGCCAGAAACCGGGAGTTGCAGTTGCACTTCTCGCTCCAGTTCCTACAGCAGGAGAGGATCCTAGCCACCCCGTGCAACAAGCCTCAAAAGTTTCGCTGAAGGCTGGTCTCTTCAGACCTGGCATGCAGTCAACATGAATATATTTCAGTTGGTGGGCTACACATGTAGTAGATGTTTTTAGACTTCATCTTTTAATTGCACTTCTGAGAAGCATGCGTATGTAATATCCGTTGAGAACTCAAGGTAATGAAGGTAGAATTGGAAATTTTTACGGCCTACAAGCATTTTAGTATTTAATATCGAGGTCTGTAAAGACCTCTCCCCCTTTGTTTGGGAAATTATGCTGTAACGTAAAGTCTTCATCTATAGAAGCTTCACCTGTTCGTATTCAAAGTTGACATTTTTGTCACCTTTAAATTGATGTCCACTTAGCCGTTGTACAGCATGGTAGGAGAAATGCCCTCTTTTCCGTAGTTATCAAAGAATAGATTACCAAAGTAAGTCTGTCCATTCTAGTCATGTTAACTCACTCTATGGGTTAGTTCTATGCAACATATCCTTATGCAACTTTAAGTTGCTTTCTAGGTTCATTAGACTTCGTCTTATCTTTTTCGATAGTTCCTTTGTGCTAATCGGTGACCCCTGAGGCTCAACACCAAGCACATTTGTTATTATTTTTATACTTTTGTCAGGTAAACAAATTTAATTTTTTATTGTAATCACTTAAACACAAATTATGCACAATTTTTGAGATAAAGTCTCTTTTCATGCATACTACTTTCTTCTTTGGTACTTCATCATTAATTATTTTTGTAGTATCTGTGGTTTCCTACCTCCAACTTACTTTATTACCTTAGCTTCCCCATGGCTAAATGGTTAGCATGCTGGTCTTTGGTCACAGGGGTCCCGGGTTCGATTCCCGGCGGGGTCGGGAATTTTAAGCATCATTGGTTAATTTCGCTGGCGCGGGGACTGGGTGTACGTGTCGGCTTCATCGTCATTTCATCCTCATCATGTCGCGCAGGTCGCTTACGGGAGTAAAATTAAAAGACCTGCACCTGGCGAGCCGAACATGTCCTCGGACACTCCCGGCACTAAAAGTCATACGCCATTTCATTTCACTTTAGCTTCCATTCTGAACTTTAAAATATTGGTTAGACTAGCCAATATATTTGCCATTTTCCATCAGTTTTACTGAGCGGAGTGACCACGCGTGTTAAAACGCTACGGCAAAGAAACCAAGCTCGGGAGGCGGGAAGGTTCGAAATCCACCGCCCGTTGTCCTGAGAATGGTTTTCTGAGGTTTCCCATTTCTTACTTCCAGGCAGATGCCGGGAGAGATCCTATTCATAGGCCACAGCAGATTCCTTCCATATCCTTACCCAATTTCTTTCACTATCATTCATGTAATTTCCATTAGCTCCTCAACTGAGATTGGCGTCAGGAAGGGCATCTGGCCGTGAAGACGTGCCACGTAATTTCATCTCCCCGTATCCCTGTTTCAGGAGACGGGACTAAGGGGTAGACATGCATTTCCATCAATTTCTTGTAACAAGGACATTCTCTCATTAACATACCTCCACACACAAAATTTGATCAGCACTAATTGGTAACACTTGTATAAGCAATACACAGAAAAACTGCATATGTATTGCGTGTAAGTGTTACCGATTACCACTTACGACCACTTACCGACCTGTGTGTGCGGTGGTGTAGTAATTGAATTATCTTTAAGTTTCGTACCGAATGCAACTAATAGTCATTACGCGAGTGTTCAGTTTATAATGTGCCTTATTTCTTTTCTTTAATTGAAAAAGTAACGCAGTATCAATATTTGAACCATATATTTCCTCCTTTCAAACCCGACGATCGTAATCTCTGAGGATATTCACTCGTATCCGTCGCCATCCTTTCGCGGTCTTCTGCTAGCGAGTTGCTTGTAGGAGTGACATCTTGGTCGTGTGTTTTATGCAGTCTATCCCGACGTGTAGTGTCTTTTCCACGTTCCCTCTTTTCTGGCACATTTTCTAATATTATGTGCTTTACGAAGCTGCCTTCGCCCCGTCGTAGGATGTGACCAAATAATTGGAGACCACCGGGTGAGTTGGCCGTGCGCGTAGAGGCGCGCGGCTGTGAGCTTGCATCCGGGAGATAGT
The DNA here is from genome assembly GCF_040414725.1 of Anabrus simplex. Classification (NCBI taxonomy): domain Eukaryota; kingdom Metazoa; phylum Arthropoda; class Insecta; order Orthoptera; family Tettigoniidae; genus Anabrus; species Anabrus simplex. The sequence goes on from NC_090266.1 coordinate 932,838,748, forward strand.
AGGTTCGAATCCCACTATCGGCAGCCCTGAAAATGGTTTTCCATGGTTTCCCATTTTCACACCAGGCAAATGCTGGGGCTGTACCTTAATTAAGGCCACGGCCGCTTCCTTCCAACTCCTAGGCCTTTCCTGTCCCATCGTCGCCATAAGACCTATCTGTGTCGGTGCGACGTAAAACCCCTCGCAAAAAAATATAATTGGAGACCGAGCGAGTTGGCCATGCGGTTAGGATCGTGCAGCTGTGAGCTTGCAACCGGGAGATAGTGGGTTCGAAGCCCACTGTCGGCAGCCCTGAAGATGGTTTTCCGTGGTTTCCCATTTTCACACCAGGCAAATGCTGGGGCTGTACTTTAATTAAGGCCACGGCTGATTCTTTCCCACTCCTAGGCCTTTCCTATCCCATCGTCGCCACAAGGCCTATCTGTGTCGGTGCGACGTAAGCAAATAGCAAAAAAAAAAAGTAATTGGAGAATTATTTGCTCTCTCTCACACACACACTGCCGATAACATGGTACTGATATTCAGCTCCTTCAGCATTGACTCGTCGGTGCGAAATGCTGCCCGTGGAGTCTCCAGCTCGCAGAGTCCATGTTTCAGCACTGTAGATGAAGACTGAGAATACTAGTGTCTAGAATAGTCTCCCTTTAAGCTTTATAGAAATGGAGCGATCGTCCCAAATATAAGACCGTTGAGTCATGATGTTCTTAGCCATGGCAATCCACCTCATGATCTCTATATCAGAGCTGTTATTGTTGATTATAATCGCTTCAAGGTGCGAAATTTGAAAAATGGGACCTAAAGCAATAACATTACTTGTTTCATTCGTTAAGGTCATCTATGGACCACGTTTATACAATCCACCAGATCTTCTATCTCTCAAACTCATTCCCTTTTCTTTTTGTTTTTTTTCCTTTTTCTCCCTCTCCTTCCAGATGTTCTTAAGTCTTTGACTCCTCCTTTTTCGCTCTTCAACCGTGACGTTGCGTGACTTGCCGAGTTTCTCCGGTGCATCCCTCATTCCCGCAATTTTCTTCCTAAAATTGTTCTTTCCTGAATAGCTCCCTCCTGGATCCCCACTTCTTCCAAGTCCTTGTGAAGCTTCTTTCACTTTTCTTGTAGACTAAGTATCCTGTGTGCCAGTCTCTTTGGACTCATCCTCTTAATGCGTCTAAAAAATTATCTCACCAATCTGGTTCTGATGATGATGATGCTTGTTGTTTAAAGGGGCCTAACATCTAGGTCATCGGCCCCTAATGGTACGAAATGAGACGAAATGAAAGGACAAATTAAAAGCCCAAAAACATCCACTGACCACAATTCAAAACATGAGGACGAAGAATGAATTGATGGATGGATATGAATTTAAAACGATCAGTGGAACCGACCCACAGTGACTCACATGCACAGAAGCTGGCGTAGAACAATTGAATTACTGACCAAGGGACTGCTTCTGTAACACAATGCTGAATCTATCGTACTTGTAGTCAAAAGGGGTCCAAAATCCAAGTCAGCGGCCCCTCACAATGGTACTTATCGCTAGGAAAGTAGAACCATGGTATTTGTCATGTTGCGGTACTAATCAAGAGTAGCGTATACTCGCGGTATTCCACACATTATGGTACTACTCACAGGTAAGGAAATTCGCACATTTATTCCAAACCTATGCTGTTTCGCACATTGCGGCGCCATTTACAGGCGACGCAAACCTATGGTGTTCATCACATAAGGGTACTAACCACAGGGCCTCGTACTATCCCGTGGTGTTCCTCATATAGTGGGTACTAATCATAGGCAAGCCAGAACCATGGGTTCCCTCATCCCATGGTGTCGCTCATATAGTGCTACTAATCACAAACCTATTTTTTACCCAACATAGTGGTACTACGCGCAAGTAAAAGCAACCCATGGTGTTCCCCGCGTAGTGATACTAATCACAAGTAGTTTCATGGTTCCAATTTGATCATCCCTTGGTCGCCTCTTACGACAGGCAGAGGATACCGTGGGTGAATTCCACAGGGGATTGTGTGTTAGGTCCGCGAGAGGTATTTTATTTCCCTCAAGTCCGCCGGCAAGCCGGTTAGGAAGCCTCTCTCCGCCACCTGGGACGCGCCACGTGGGAGTATCACCTCTCCTCCTGCTACGCCAGCGTAGTAGGTTCGTGGCAATCTGGTTCTATTCTTTGGTGAGGCCTTTGGGTCTCAGCCTGCTGACGATTATTGTCATATAAACTACCATGATGGGAAAACGTAAATCGGAAGGTGCAATAACGTTATTATTATTATTATTATTATTATTATTATTATTATTATTATTATTATTATTGAAATCTACTTTCAATATATTAGGTCGTGTTACGTACATGTACTACGTGTTGAAGAGATATTAAATACAGAACGAAAATGGCCAACCGAATCCCACTTTGACACTCTCATTTCTGAAAAAATCCAGAATCCCTGTCATCTCTCCATCATCCTTAGCAATGAGTACGATGAAGAGCACTGGTGACTGTATGCAGCCTTGTCGTACACCCTTTTGTGTCTTTAAGACTGCAGATATCTTACCATTTATCCTGATAGCTTCCACTGGTGCCCGGTTGGTCATTTTTATTCTGTACTTAATATCTCTTCAACACTTAATACATTTACGTTGTTGTTGTTATTGTTTGAGTCATCAGTCCAGAGACTGGTTTGATGCAGCTCTTCATGCTACCCTATCCTGTGCTAAACTACTGCGTAACTACTGCATTCTGCACCTCCCCTTATCTGCTTCTCATACTCATACCGTGGTCTACCCCTACCGTTTTTACTGCCTACAATTCCCTCAAAAACCAACAGGACAAGACTTGGATGTCTTAAGATGTGTCATATCATTCTATCTCTTCTCGTCAAATTTAGCTAAATCGATCTCCTCTCACCAATTCGATTCAGTATCTCTTCATTCATGATTCAATATTTCCATCTCACCTTCAGCATTCTTCTATAACAACACATTTGAAAAGCTTCTATTCTCTTTCTTCTTCTTCTCAATCTGTTTACCCTCCAGGTTCGGTTTTTTCCCTCGGACTCGGCGAGGGATCTCACCTCTACCGCCTCAAGGACAGTGTCCTGGAGCTTCAGACTTTGGGTCGGGGATACAACTGGGGAGAATGACCAGTACCTAGCCCAGGCGGCCTCACCTGCTATGCAGAACAGGGGCCTTGTGGAGGGATGGGAAGATTGGATGGGACAGGCAAGGAAGAGGGAAGGAAGCGGCCGTGGCATGAAGTTAGGTACCATCCCGGCATTTGCCTGGAGGAGAAGTGGGAAAGCACGGAAAACCACTTCCAGGATGGCTGAGGTGGGAATCGAACTCCCCTCTACTCAATTCACCTACCGAGGCTTAGTTGACCCCGTACCTCCACTCGTTCCACTTTTCAAATTTCGTGGCAGAGCCGGGAATCGAACCCGGACCTCAGGGGGTGGCAGCTAATCACGCTAACCACTACACCACAGAGGCGGACTTCTCTTTCTTCCTGAACGAGTTATCGCTCATGTTTCACTTCCATACAATGCTGGGCTCCAGATGAAAGTCTTCATAAACATCTTTCAAATGCCTCCGTGGCTCAGGCGGCAGCGCGCCGGTCTCTCACCACTGGGTTCCGTGGTTCAAATCCCGGTCACTCCATGTGAGATTTGTGCTGGACAAAGCGGAGGCGGGACAGGTTTTTCTGTGGGTACTCCGGTTTCCCCTGTCATATTTGAGTCCAGCAACATTCTCCAATATCATTTCATTTCATCTGCCATTCATTAATTATTGCCCCAGAGAAGTGCGACAGCCTTCGGAAGCCGGCACACTTCCTATCCTCAACGCTAGATGGGGGCTTCATTCCTTCCATTCCTGACCCGGTAGAATGACTGGAAACAGGCTGTGGATTTTCAAGAAAACTCTTCTTTGCCTATGCTAGTCTGCATTTTATGTCATCCTTACTTCTGCTATCGTCAGTTATTTTACTAGCAAAGCAAAGCAAGGTCATCTCCGTACAGGCCATGAAGGCCTTTGGAGTTGTGGAAGGTAAAGGCTTCCACTATTAGTAACCTCGGCACGTGATGGGGTAGAGTGGTTAGCTCCACGCCCGGCCGGCTTTGCCCCCAGGAATTAACCTGGTACTCATATTTGGTGTAGGCTGAGTGAACCTCAGGGCCATATGCACCTCCGGAAGTGGAAATCTCGTTTCTTCAGTTATTTTAATACCCAAGTAAAAATATTCATCTTCATTTCCTAATCTAATATTTCCTTCATCACTTGACTTCGTTCGACTGCACTCCATTACTTTTGTTTTGGAATTATTTATTTTCATGTTGTACTCCTCACCCAAGATTCCGTTCATACCATTCAGCAACTTCTCGAGATCTCCTGCAGTCTCAGATAAAATAACAATATCATCGGCAAATCTCAGGGTTATGATTTCCTCTTCTTGGATTGTGATTTCCTTTCCAAAATCTTCTTTGATTTCCTTTACTGCCTGTTCTATATAAACATCGAAAAGAAGGGGAACAAACTGCAACCTTGCCTCACTCTTTCTGTATTGCTGCTTCTTTTTCAAAGCCCTCAATTCTTATCACTGCAGACTAATTTTTATACAGATTGTAGATAATTCTTCGTTTTCGGTATCTGAAGCCGATCACCTTCAGAATATCAAATAGCTTGGCCCAATCAACATTATCGAATGCCTTTTCTAGATATACGAACGCCATGTGCGTGGGCTTGTCCGTCTTAATTCGATCTTCTAAGATCAGACGTAAAGACAGGATTGCTTCACGTGTTCCTACATTTCTTCCGAAGCCAAGTTGATCTTCTCCCAACTCAGCTTCAACTTCCCTTTCCATTTTTCTGCAAATAATACGTGTTAAGATTTTGCAGGCATGAGATACTAAACTAATGGTGCGGTACTTTTCACACTTTTCAGCACCAGCTTTCTTGGGAATAGGTATAACTACATTCTGCCGGAAATCGGATGGCACTCCTCCTCTCTCATACATCTTACACACCAAATGGAATAACTTCCCCATGCTGGTTTCTTCTAAGGCAGTCAGTAATTCAGAGGGAATGTCATCAATTCCAGGTGCCTTGTTCCTAGAGCTTTGTCGAATTCTGACCTCAAAATTGGGTCCCCCATTTCATCGGCATCGACAGCTTCTTTCTGTTCCAGAACCATATCATGTACGTCTTTACCTTGATACAACTGTTGGATATGTTCCTTCCATCTTTCTGCTTTGTCCTCTTTCCCTAAAAGTGGTTTTACATCTCAGCTCTTAATATTCATACATCTAGATTTCCTTTCTCAAAAGGTTTCCTTGATTTTTCTGTTTGCAGCATCTACATTTCTTACGACCAAACAACCTTCAACATCCTTGCACTTCTCCTTCAGCCATTCTTCCTTAGCTATCTTGCACTTTCTATCCACTTGATTCCTTAATCGCCCGTATTCTTTTCTGCCCTCTTCATTTCTTGCATTCTTGTATTTTCGTCGTTCATCAATCAGGTCTAGTATCTCCTGAGTTATCCATTGATTCTTAGTTGATCTTTCCTTCCTAACATTTCTTCAGCAGCCCTACTGACTTCATTTTTCACGACTGGCCATTCTTCCTCTATTGTGCTTCCTTCAGCCTTTTCATTTAGTCCTTGTGCAACATGTTTATTGAAACAATCCCTCACACTCTTTTCCAGATCCCATCTCCTTTCATTCCTTCCTTTCTTCAATTTCTTCAACTTCAGATGGCATTTCATGACCAACAAGTTGTGGTCAGAGTCCACATCTGCTCCTGGGAAAGTTTTGCAATCCAACACCTGGTTTCTGAATCTCTGCCTAATCATAACGAAGTCTATATGATCCCTTCCAGAGTCTCTAGATCTCATCCAGGTACACAGCCGCCGTTAGTGAAGTTTGAACCAAGTATTGGCAAGAACTACTGTAAGTTATGATCAGTGCAGAATTCAACCAGCCGACTTCCTCTTTCATTCCTTTGTTCCAGTCCGAATTCTCTTACTTGATTACCTTCCCTTCCTTGGCCTACAACTACATTCCAATCTCACATCACAATTAGATTCTCGTCACATTTTACATATTGTATCCAATTTTCTTTCTTCATATATTCTTTCGATTTCCTCATCATCCGCTGAACTAGTAGGCATATAGACCTGCACTATTGTGACGAGCATTGGTTTCGTGTCTATCTTGACAACAATAATCCTTTCAATATGCTGGTCGTAGTAGCTTACTCTCTGCCCTATTTTTTATTCATTATTAAACACACTCCTACATTTCCCCTGTTTGATTTTGTGTTGATTATACTGTAGTCGTCTGACACAAAATCATATTCTTCCTGCCAACGTACTTCACTTATACCAACTACATCTAACTTTAGTCTATCCATCTCCCTCTTCATATTCTCTAACCTACCACAACGATACAAACTTCTAACATTCCACGCTCCGACTCGCAGAATGTCAGTATCCATCTTCCTGATGATCGCCCCCTCTCGTGTAGTCCCCACCCGGAGATCCGAATGGGGGACTACTTTACCTCCGGAATATTTTACCTGGCAGGAAGCCATCATCAGTAGATCATTCATACAGAGCTGCATGTCCTCGGGAGTTAGTTACGGCTGTAGTGTCCCGTTGCTTTCAGCCATGTAGCAGTATCAACACAGTTAAGCCATGTTGAGTATTATTACAAGGCCGTATCAGTCAATCATCTAGACTACCGCCCTTGCAACTTCCGAAAAGCTGCTACTCCCCTTTCGATGAGCCATTCCTTAGTCTGGTCTCTCGACAGATGCCCATACGATATGGCTGCAGCTGCGGCTCTGCTATCTGCTTCATTGGGACGCACAAGCCTCCCCACCGCGGCAAGGTCACATGGTTAGCAGGGGAAGACATGTACGTAACACGATCTAATAGGCTGAAAGTCGATTTCGATCACAATGCGGTCGTGAAAATTCAATATTCATTATTATTATTATTATTATTATTATTATTGAAAAACAATTTTTGTTTCTCTGGGAGCGGTGGCTTTAGTTAATTTGCCGGCCGTATAAACTGTCATTATGTTGGTCTTTTGCATGTTGATCTACAAGTCCAATTTGACGCTCTCATTTCTGACATAGTCCAGAACCCCTGTCATCTCTCAATCATCCAAAGCGATGAATACTATGAAGAGCACTGGTGACTGTATTCCGCCTTGTACAGCCCTGGGTATCTTTAAGGCTTCAGATATCTTACCATGTATCCTGATATCAGCCAGAGAATATGCTTTGGAACTGCCATTTCCATTAATATTTGCCACATTTTCCCCCATTGAATACGTTCGAAGTATTTTTACAATCTAGAAAGCAGATTACCATAGGAAGCTGGAATTCTCCATTCTTTTCCACAGTATTAGCTGTCGAACGTTAAGCACCTTTTCTCTGGTGCCTCTCCCTTTGACGAAGTCAGTTTGTCCAGGGGGAATCTGAAGCTCGGTAATGTTGGAGTCTCTCTTTCAAGACGTCTAACGTGGTCTGGCTAGAATTAGAGACAAGAGATATGGTCCTGTAGTTATCATTTACACATACAGCGTAATATATTGTCCTCCGTATAGAAAAGCATGCAAATTAGTCATACTGCTACTGCTACTTAACAGTTATTTAAACCTCAAGCCTATAGTCACGATTAGACTTGGATCTGTAAGATTATTCGTTAGAAAGTCCTCTTCATCAAAAAATGTGTTTTCAAAATATTACATGAATGGCGAGTTCTCGTGCTCACGTATGGCGCCTGGCGCCTGGAGCGACCGCACCAATCGTCCCACACTCGTGACATTTCTGTTATCACCTATCCTCCGAAGCGAATGGGTAAACAAGACCGACGGTGGGATACGAACTCTTTTATTTGCATTCATTTACAACCTTCATACTAGTATTGAAATGCTCGGCAGTAGTAGCTACGTAGGCGCTCACTTCCTTGTTCAAAGATGCATCGAATAGCGGGACAGTCGTCTGGAATGCAAAATGGTTTGAATGCGAGATATTCTTACCTGTAAAGTTATTGCCACGTTGAAGGACCTCTTTGCATGGTAAAATTGTAGTACTCGAGTGTCCCTTAATCCACTGGTATTTGAACGGTCGTTAAACACGCGGCTTTAATATCCCCATGGCATGCCGCACACGCATAGAGGAATCCTAATCTAAATTCGAGGTTCCATTAGATACTTACAGATTATTTAAACAGCATGTAATCTTCCATTCACAAACGAAAACTTAACGAGGTAATTTGATAATAATGACGATTAATCTATTACACTAGGGGATTTTGTCATAGGTGACCTAACTCATTCATAGTACATGACAAGCAGAGTGCTATAATCCGACAGCTAGGGTAAAGTGTTCGGTTTAGTTCTGAAGGAGGTGTCCTTATATAGTTTATGCAACTAACTTTCAGTCATGTTATACTAACACTATAGGAAGGTTATGGAAATAATCATTGCTACCTCTTACCCGGAGGCCCCGGGTTCGATTCCAGGCCAGGTCAGGGATTTTTACCTGCATCAAGATGTTGTTGGTGACTTGAGAATAGAGGGTACGATCTGTATTGGTGATGCTGAGGGCCGGGCGGCGTGGAAGGTTTTTCGAGCCATAGGTGGCGAGGGCTAGTTCGGGGTCCACTCAGCCTACGTGATTACAATTGAGGAGCTATCTGACGGTGAGATAGCGGCCCCGGTCTAGAAAGCCAAGAATAACGGCCGAGAGGATCCGTCGTACTGAACACACGACACCTTGTAATCTGCACACGACACCTTATAATCTGCAGGCCTTCGAGCTGAGCAGCGGTCGCTTGGTAGGCCATGGCCCTTCGGGGCTGTTGCGCCATGGGGTTTGGGTTTGGTTTTCATGTAGGATCTTCTGTGACCACGACATAATTTTAAAGCAACTCTTAACCATAGAATACCGAGCTCGATAGCTGCAGTCGCTTAAGTGCGGCCAGTATCCAGTATTCGGGAGATAGTAGGTTCGAACCCCACTGTCGGCAGCCCTGAAAAAGGTTTTCCGTGGTTTCCCATTTTCACACCAGGCAAATGCTGGGGCTATACCTTAATTAAGGCCACGGCCGCTTCCTTCGCACTCCTAGCCCTTTCCTGTCCCATCGTCGCCATAAGACCTATCTGTGTCGGTGCGACGTAAAGCAACTAGCAAAAAAAACATAGAATAGTCCATCCTCTTGGCTGAATGGTCAGCGTCGTGGCCTTTGGTTGAAAGGTCCCCGGGTTCGACTCCTGGCAAGGGCGGACATTTTGATATCATATAGTTAATTTCCTTGGCGTGAGGACTGGGTGTTTTTGCTGCCCCCGATACCCCCGCAATTCATACACCACACACAACACTGTTTTCCACCATAACAACACTCAGATTCCCATACACGTTGGATGCCACCCACCCATCGTCGAAGGGTCTACCTTTACAAGGACTGCACCAGGACAGCAATAACCATACCATAGACAAACTGTTCACCGTCATGGCCTAGGAGACAATTTACTGCCTTCGACACAACTGCCCGACTTCTGTAGCAAATTTGAGGGTAGCTCTGAAGGGGATCACGCAACCTGCAGACACACAATTGGTAAATCACGAATTCTGTTGTTTCCCAATACAATTTCTCGCGAGTTTTCCTTTCGTTTTTGAAACATTCTGATTCTCAGTCTCACAGCCATAGAAAATAATAAGCATTTTGTTTGTTACACACTGTGGTCTAGGAATTAGCATAGAAGTTTCATTCCCATTTTAGACATGGTTTAGATTCAAATTGAGTGCATTTAGCCGTAGGTACCAAAAATGAGAAAATAAGTGAACTAAAACCACAGTGTTGGCTATCTAAAATGTGGATGGTTTTCCACTTCAAATTGATGAGAAGGCCGGGATGATAACCAACATATAAGCCAAAATATCTTCCTCTTAAATCCTAGTCAACTTTCTTTTTTCCTGACTGAGTGCCACAGAACTATGGCCTTCTGGCCTCAAGTTGGTGTGTTCGATCCTGCCTCAGTCCGGTGGAGTTCACTTTACCAGGATGGTATTGGTAGATTTACCGGCACTGTGATGTATCCGAAAGCCGTCAAAGTATTTACAGGGGTGTAAAACAACAACAACAACAATAATAATAATAATAATATCTCGCGATCCTTGCAACAAACGAACAACAGGCAATCAGCCAAATCGAAACCCTCAAGAAATGCTCAGAAAAATTCGGCCTACAAATCTCCTTCTCAAAAACCAAGGTCATGTGCAACCACTGCAGCCTCCAGAATTTGAACACGAAATTCGGCACAATCGAAAAAGTAACTGAGTTCCGATATCTCGGAGAAATTATAGTACCAACAGGAAAAGAACAGAAGGCCCTCGAGGTCCGCATCCAGAAAATGAAGAGAGCCCTCGGCCGAACGCAAAACATTTACAACAAAAAATGCCTTTCAATCTTCACCAAAATTCGACATTACAACACTGTGATCAAACCTGAAATACTATACGCGAGTGAAACACTGGATCTCCACAGGAAAACAGTACTCGAAGACATCCTGAAAGAGGAACGTAAAATCATCAGAAAAATTCTCGGCCCAAAACTGACTGACGAAGGATATAGACTTCAATCTCGTACAAAAACCGAGGAGCTCTCAAACCTTGCGGCCGACATCAGAAAAAGACGCCTGAAATTTTACGGACACATCAAACGCCTTCCAGGAAACAGACTGGCAAGAATCTTACTTGAGGCAACAGAAAACCTCAAAACAAATAGGTGGACAACGGAAATCCGCCAAGACCTGGAAAAATCAGGAATCAAAGTGGCCGACATCGCTAACCGAACCTGCTACAGAACGAAAATCAACAAGTAGGAAGTAAAGTCAGAGAGAAACCACAAGAAGAAGACAGGAGCTAAGTGGACAGAAGAACGAAGAACCACGATGAGAGAAAAACTGAAGGCTGCCTGGCAAAGAAGGAAATGCACAACTTCTAAGTGAGCTTTGCGTGATCAGTTTTCTGGTCTTTTTTGCATCTAATAATAATAATAATAATAATAATAATAATAATAATAATAATAATAATAATAATAATAATAATAATAATAATCAGATCATGTGGTACCTTGTCGAACGCCTTTTCCAAATCAAAAAAGTCCAAGTGAACTGTCTTCCTTTTATCGTGGTGTCTTTCCATCAAAAGACAAAGTGCATGGATGGCGACCCTTGTTCCGCTGTTTTTCACAAAGCCATACTGGTTAGACGAGACAGTGATGATGGTTCGTAATGTCGCATTGAGAATGCCAATATATATATACCGTATATATTTAAGGGATAGATCTATCGTCTGGAATTGTGAAGTATTGCAGCTATAGATTTTAAACTTTAAACAATGTGGGAGGAAATAAAAATCAAAACGTATGTTAAGAAACCATGCCAATGATTTGTTCAACCTCGTCCTGGCGTCTGGAGGTCTTTCACGAAGTATGAATGATTGATTTTATTGATTTTATTGATTTTAAGTGATAGATAATGACCGTTATTTTCATAACTTTGTACAGGTGGTGGTGTAATAAATCAACAAAAAGCTGTCTCCTAACAGGCAACGGAGGCTCTTGGAGGAGTGGAAGGTGAGAGCTTCCATTATTCACCATCTCAGCTTTTAGTAGGAGACAGTAGTAAGCTATATCCCCGATCACCATTACCCGCAGGAATAAACCTAGCACTCATGTCTGATGTAGGCTGAGTGAACCCTACGCCAAGTGCCTCTCCAGAAGTGGATGCCTGATTTCTACGTGTTTTGACATCCTGACGCAGACTCGAACCCTCGCCCTTCCGTGTAATCGCAGTATGCCTTAACCATCTGGACTAAGTAGCCCCGGTGTGCTAAACATATAATATATTTCATTCGTTCCCATCGAACTGAGAAATGATTACTAAAGAACAGACAACGTTCATTACAAAAACAATCGTTCCACAGTAAGGAAACAAAAAACAGGCTGAGGAAGGAATTATTTAATGTAGCTCAAATGTTTGTACAGCCTATGCCACTTTAAGAGGAGTAACCTCACGCTTTGTGTACATTTGATTAGCTTAAGTCTACTCAGAGCAAATACATCGTTTGATTTCTAATTTTGCTGCTGAGCTAGTTCTTCGAGCGCTCTCCTCGAATTACCAGTATTGCCTCCAAATATTGCCAAACTTATCGCGCAAAGCCAACCCGTTATTTGACCTAACAAATAGAGAAGCAGAGAACCCAACCACAGTAATGAATAAGGATAATTCCATCCTTATAATGCTGTTTTATTCAGAACTTTTGCCACTAGATATTATCATTGTATCCCTAGAGTAGCAATTTTCAACAACGAAGTTTGAATTACTAGACAATTACTTGCATGAAGTTGTCTCGCACGTAAAATTACTCCGAGTTATTTCTACACAAGGGACAATTGACAAAACACATCATTATTCAGCTTTCGGTGTTTCTAGAAAGAAGAGTTAACATAGATTTCGAAATGATGACACACTAGAATTTTTGTTATTAAGAATAATATATAAGGCCTTCATAAAATAAGAGGACTTTCTCTACTTGTTTAATGTCGCACCAACACATTGAAGGTTTTCGGCGACGGAAGGATCGGAAATAATTAGGAATGGGAAGGTAGTGGCCGTAATGAGTGTTTTGTCTGTATACTTCTTAGAATTAAAAAATAATGGTACTTCTGCATCGGTCGTCTCCAAAGTAAGAGGAAAATGCTGTTTTCAATTGTCTATCTGTATATCTGTTGGCATCACAAGGAAATGGCTGTATTCATGCTGAGTGAAATGGTAGTTTAGGGTAAGGCCTAAAATTTAATTAACCGAACTAGTTGGCCGTGTGGTTAAGGTCGCGTAGCTGTGAGCTTGCATTCGAGAAATGGTAGGTTCGAATCCCTCCGCCGGCAGCCCTGAAGATGGCTTTCCGTGGTTTCCCATTTTCGCACCAGACAAAAGTTGGGGCTTTACCTTCATTAAGGCCACAGTCGCTACCTTACCAACCGTAGCACTTCCCCAGCCTCGCGTCGCCAGAAACCTTGGATGTGATAGAGCGAAGTTAAACCACTAGTAAAAAAAAGAAGGAAGCAGTCTAGTAGGTCGAAGGAAATTTCTTTTTTTCCTAGGAAGTTTCATCCCCCTTTCTTCAATGAAGAAAAGCTTTTTCATGATAGCAAATGTACGAAACTAAAAATACACGTGCGGTATTAGCTTTTGCTGTTTTATAGCGAACAAACCAGTGGTGTCAATGTAGCAATTTTTTCCACTGGGCCTAGCGGGTTAGAGAAGTTTTTAGCAGGGTAATTAAAAATGAATGTTCATATAGGGATTTGATGGTTATTTCAAATCCTTATAGCGGCGTAGAAAGATTTCGTTTCATTTATAATAAAGGAATTTAGCACATTTTCGTTTCGTGACTGCCGGTTTTCCATGCAATTTTATTGACCTGGCTGAACCAAACACGAGTGATAACCGGAAATTAACCACATGGTTTCTACTACTACACGTTTTCCTTCCGTTCCTGAAGAGGACGGCGGGCCTCCTAGACGGGAACACTGCCTTTCAGGCCAAGGGAGATTTGATACGGTGAAGGAGATGCTCTGAGAAGGTGAGGGGTTTGGCGGCCGTGTCGTGTACTAGGAACTGCCCCGGCACTCGTCTTAGTGCAGGAGAATGGAAAACTATGGAAAACCATTCTCAGAACAGCCGATGGTAGTGACGAGACCCTCTCAGTCTCCCGAATACAAAGGTATAGAGCCGTGGCCACTGGTAGGTCGAAGCTTCCGACCGCATGGTTTCTGTTTATCTTAATGTGCACTTACAGTGCATGTCGCTATTTGGTGCGTTTTAGACTATGTTTTTGTGAATATTCACGTGTTATTTGTCTGTATTTGTTCAGTTATAGTAAGTAAAATGAATCAGGTGAACTATTTACAAACTAGAACTCTAAATTACGAGACCCGATTACTTGCAAAGGAATTAGGTCCTCCACGACCCGAACTTTGTGTAACTCAAATGTTTAAGGAAAAAAATAGAACATGTAACAGAAATTTTAAAAATATGTACGAAAATGGGATTGGATGATTGTGTGGCTGTCAATTAGTTAACTCACTATTCTATTAAAAGACCTAAAAAGATTGTGCCCAATCTCTTCTGTACTCCACGAAACTCCGCTGGTATGGAGGATCGTATGTACGTAAAATACTACTACTATTACTACTACTACTACAACCGGGCGAGTTAGCCGTGCGTTCAGGGACACGCGGCTGTGAGCTTGCATCCGGGAGATAGTGGGTTCGAGTCCCACTGTCGGTAGCCCTTAAGATGGTTTTTCGTGGTTTCCCATTTTCACGCCAGGCAAATGCTGGGGCAATACCTTAATTAAGGTCACGGCCGCTTCCTTCCAACTCTTAGGTCTTTCCTATCCCATCGTCGCCATAAGACCTACCTGCGTCGGTGCGACGTGAAGCAACTAGCAAAAAAACGGTTACTACTACTACTACTACTACTACTACTACTACTACTACTACTACTACTACTACATGTTTCCATTACACCCCTGAAAGGGGAGGCGGGCTTCCTAGACGGTGACGCCGTCTTTCTGGCCAGAAGGTTTGTATCGGAGGAGGAAGTGTTCGGAGAAGGTGAAAGGGTTGGCGGCCGTGGTCTATACTAGGAACTGTTCCGGCATTCACCTTAGTGTAGGAGAATGGAAAATCACGGAAAACCATTCTCAGGATAGCCGACGGTTTGGACAAGCCATTTTTCGCCTCCCGAATACAGAGGCGTAAAGCCACGGTAGAGCCCTGACCACCCCTCCTCTGGTCGGTTGGCCGGTCTGAGTCTAGAGCTCTCGTACAACGGAAGAGCCATGGCCACTTGTGGGCCGAGACCCACTCTGCATCTGCCGACCTCACATACAACAGGTCGTTGTTCATTGCCTTCATACAACCAACATGCTCTGGGTAAACACAGTCATGAAATCGCGAATTGGTAGGCTAGCATTTGACTACATGTGGTACGCCACAGCTGTGAGTGAAACTTGCATAACGAATACATTAGGGTAAGTTACTCATCCAATTCACTATTACATCACTGCATCGTTGTTTTAAGCCTTAATTTCGCGTTTTGCTATACCCGGTCACTTGGCACATCTTACATGGTATACTGACGTACGAGAAATTATTGAAACTATGTCGTTTTTAAAATGGTCTATCATCACATGACGGAAACGACAATAGTGTTCAAAATCATTTGCGGGATGTGTTTGTAGGATGTTCATACAGTGCTTTAGAACCATGCGAGATGCTAGCAGAGAAATACAGATCTCACGACATTTGTTGGGCTGCAGAACAAAATATTGGTAGGGGCAGCTGATTTACCTTTTATAGTACATACCGAAGAGTTGTTACAGAACAAAGGAAAACGAGATCACTGTAGCTCAATCGGGGGAGCATTGGATGTGATGTCCGAAAGTTGTGAGCTCGCTTCCGAACGGTGTGAGTTTGGCCATTTTTGTTCTATACTTAACAACTCTCCGGCATGCCCCGTATGTACTCAACACGGCCTAATGAGCTCAAAGATTATTTCAGTAAATACTAATCTCTCACATTCCTGTCGATCTAGGAAGGACTCACTGGACATTACTTTCTTCTCAGTGCACAGTCTATCTGAAAGTTAGTTATGTTGATTCTTTTGGATTTATTCCAGTTACTTTGGATTGCATAGTAGGCAATTCCCGGAAATCATTCTCATGCCAAACTAGATGGTTATCTTCTTTGGAAGTACCTATGTACGTTAACCGCAAATCCAGGGACAGGCGCTTTGAAATGCTGCCTCGATTAACGAGCATTGATACGTCCACAGATTTAACCTGCAAGTAATCAGCCATGTGGCAGTGCTCACCCAAGATAGATTTCAATTTTTTAACGATTAAGTTGATAAGTAGGAAAGTGAGCTTTCAGTTTGATATGTTTTCTGTATCGTGATCACGGACATAAGACCTCTAATTTCACGTACAGTCCGAACCACACGGATGCCTCTTTCCACTTGAAACATTCTACACACGTTGGCCAGAATTCGAACCGTGGCCGCCTTGGCGGTAAGCCAGTGACGATGCCACTCGGCTATCACGTCCATAAATTGCCGTCTGGTCAATAGTAGCTAAGTCTCACATATATTTATATTCATCACCTGATATTCTGCCTGCTGTAATTTCTTGATGGATACAGTACTTTTGCATCCATCTCTTGGCACAGGCCAGAGTAAAGTGTAGCTTCCACCGAAGTCCCAGTCAACATCCATGGCTGTGACAATATGGAAGTTGCTGGGGTATGGGCAGTGCTGAGTAATGACATTCAGAGCATGACTAGTGCATCTGAGTGTTATGAAAGGTGCTGCTCATAGGGTCAGTCGTGCTGCAATAGTACTTTCTGACTCAGTGAGGAAAGCAATGGCAATCTACCTCACTCCTCATATTGCCTAGTACGCCTCATTTTGGTGCTGCCATTGGTTTTTTGGGTTTTTTTTATAACCGCATAACCTTTGGTGGTGCTATTTGAGGATCCAACCAGCCTCTGGGCTGATGACTTAACAGACAGACACCTGATATTAACTTGGAGTTCACGCACTTTCTTCGAGAAAAAGTAAAAACGAGCTCGATAGCTGCAGTCGCTTAAGTGCGGCCAGTATCCAGTATTCGGGAGATAGTAGGTTCGAACCCCACTGTCGGCAGCCCTGAAGATGGTTTTCCGTGGTTTCCCATTTTCACACCAGGCAAATGCCGCGGCTGTACCTTAATTAAGGCCACGGCCGCTTCCTTCCCACTCCTAGCCCTTCCCTGTCCTCTCGTCGCCGTAAGACCTGTCTGTGTCGGTGCGACGTAAAGCAACTAGAAATAAAAGTAAAAAAAAACATTATGATCAAGCATTTTAATTTGTTTTTGTCTTAAATTGTTATCTGGTACGACCACTGCCTAAAAACATTTCTTAACCTGAAGTACATTACAGCACATTCATTCTGAAGAGGAGTAGTAAGTATTCTGACTGTTTTCGTCGTGCACACCAGTCCTAATCTGATCGTTGTACCTAATCTCCAGATACGGACGCATATTTAAAGTTTGCATCTGACGAGTATTCGGCCGATACATTGAAATCATCCGTCCGGCTCCATGGCTAAATGGTTAGCGTGCTAGCCTTTGGTCACAGGGGTCCCGGGTTCGATTCCCGACAGGGTCGGAAATTTTAATCATAATTGGTTAATTTCGTCTTAATCATCATTTCATCCTCATCACGACGCGCAAGTCGCCCTCGAGCGTCAAATGAAAAGACCTGCATCTGGCGAGCGGAACTTTTCCTCCGACACTCCCTTCACTAAAAGTCATACCCCATTTCATTTCAGTGAACTTGCTCAGTGTGAACGTCAAGCACAGCACGCGGTCGGGTGATATGACGAATAACATGAACGAGTGATTGAATATGATGATGATGATGCTTGTTGTTTAAAGGGGCCTAACATCGAAGGTCATCGGCCCAGTGATTGAATAGAAGCAGTTTCTATTTTCGGGAGAGAGTGGACCCCCCCCCCACCTTTCACATGTAGCAGTAAACTCCTAAGCTTATTCGGCCTGTCTGAACAGTTATTAGTGGGTGAGTGCCGAACACGGTTCCATGTGTTTCATGCAATGTTTTATAAGATGTTCAAGTATAAATTCCTTCCAGTCAGACTGCGCAAACACAGTAGCTTTCTCAAATGCTAGAAATGAAAGACTCACGTGCAGCTCCATTCCTGTTGGTACGGCTTCTCTCACTACAGTGGCTGCTTGCTGAATTTTATCACCCTTATTTTACAATAACATATCAAATTGTTCCGCATTCATTCTCATGAATATTCTATAATCTGTTGGTATCGACATCTTCCAATTTTCGAAGGAGTCCTACTGAGGTTCCGTGAGGATACCTCATTAACCCTCGCAGTACAAGGCCATTTTTCGAAACGCGAACTACCAACGGGGGAGGGGATACTTGGTGACCAAAAAATAATTTGTTCTGTTCATCATTATAGCTTTTATTTAGAGAAAATTTATCATATGGACCACAAACAACAACAATAATTATCTATATTAAATCATATTCACACACAGATTTGTCTGTTATGGTATGCTTCATGGAAGAAAATTACATAAACCAATAATGCACAGTTCATGGATTTCATGGATCACTTCCATCTGAATATTCATTGCACTTTGCACAAATGATTGTCTTGTTGCTATGCTTTGCACACGTGTATCTCCTGCAAGAAGCACAGATCATTGTTGTTTAGTTCACTTTGTTGTATTTCTGTCCTTTGCTGTGACACTCTTTGGTGCATAAGTAACAACGTCCTCTTCCACCGCAAGCTTCCTTGGCTGTGCCCTTCTGTTCAATTTTACATATCATTTACACCCTGCATGGCAAAAACTGTTGACTTGTGGAGCGCTGCGGTATTTTTAGTACGTTCTTGAATACAAGGTCTTATTCGCTGCACTATCTACAAGAGTGTAAAAACAGACTGTGGCCATCTCCGAGATCCCCTTTTTGTAGAATATTTCCGTACCATTTGGTCTACTGCATCTACTCCACCTTTCGTCTCGTTGTAATACACATTAATCGCAGTTTCCATGTTTGGATCACATGGAGAACTAATAGCTGCGTTATCATGTTGGGGAGACAACACTAGGAGGTTCTTCTTCGGCTTCTGATAAGCAACGTACGACACAAATATCAAAGGAACATTGCTAGTACTTGAATCTGAGAAGGCAAATTTGCTAGAATATAGCTGTCTTTCTGCAAGTTCTTTCAGTTCCTCCGGTATGTGCCTCTTGTTCTGGTGAATATTCCCTACTAATTTGAGTTTATGGTTGTTCCAGCAGTCCTTTGCTAGATCCACTGAAGTGTAATATCGATCTGTAGTTGATCAGAATTATTTATCGGTTGAATGAGACGTTTGACGACATCAATAGCTGTGTTTGAAGGCTGAGTTCCATGTGTGTTCTTCCCTGCATATATCTCCATACTAAGAATGAATCTGGTTTTGCAATCTGTAAGCATTCGAATGAGAATACCATACTTCCCTGGCTTCTCTTTGAGAAAAACTTTAAGCGGACACCTTCCGCGAAATAAAGACATTTCGTCCACAACTATGTGCATACTTGCAGAAAAATATTTAGGAAATGTTTCATTCATTAGATTGAAAACATCTCGAATCGCTGCAAATGTATCTTCATCCCTGCGACACTGTCGAGTATCTTTGTCATCAAACCTAATTAACCTCATAATTTGCTGAATCTGGCCCTGATCATAGTAGCAATGTAAATAAATCTTCCCGAAATATTTGACCACGGGTCTGGAATAGGTGTGCGATTGTCATTAATTTCTCCCACGTAAATAATAATTCTAAACAACCTAGGAGTTTTATTTCATTCATTTCAGGAATATTTACTCTCACTGCGTCTTCAGGTGTGTATCAGATGATAGTCTGCAATATTTTTGGCACAAAGAATTTTTTAAACGATTCACGTATGGAAGTTCATTGCGTAATCCTTCACGTTCTCTCACAATGTTGTGTGCTGAACGTTTAGTAATACGAAGTGGATTTGAGTTATATACTCTACCAGTTTTAGTGGCATACCTGCTACCATTGTCCGTTAGTACACATTCAGGCGTGTTGCATGTACCGTCGTGTTCATTATCAATCAGATTTACTTTCGCCACTAGGACCTACTGTTTCTACGTCTGCACCATCATGCTGAGCACACTCATTCTCTGTTTCATTTATGTCTTCACTAATATCATATTCTGAGTCAGAATCTCTATATCTAAAATAAGAGTTTTGTCTGTACATTGCTCAGAATTTAAAAAGAATGGTATTTCTGTATCAGTCGCGTCCACAGTAACAAGGAAATGCACTTTTTACTTTTCCGTAATGTCTGTCTGTCTGTCTGTCTGTCTGTCTGTCTGTCTGTCTGTCTGTCTGTCTGTCTGTCTGTCTGTCTGTCTGTCTGTCTGTCTGTCTGTCTGTCTGTCTGTCTGTCTGTCTGTCTGTCTGTCTGTCTGTCTGTCTGTCTGTCTGTCTGTCTGTCTGTCTGTCTGTCTGTCTGTCTGTACACGCATCACGAGAAAACGGCTGAAGAGAATTTAATAAAAATCGGTATGTAAAGTAGGGGAATAAGTCGTTACAATCTAGGCCATAAATATTTTTTTCACGCTGACTGAAATGGTAGTTCAGGGGAAGGCCTAAAATTTAATTCTCAAATATTTATGTTCTCAGTGGTTGTACCTTAATGAAAATCGGTGTGCAAAGTCGGGGAATAAGTCGCTACAATGTAGGCCATAAATAATTGCATTCACACTGAGAAAAAAAATAGTTTAGGGGAAGGCATAAAATGGAATTCCCAAATATTTATGTTATTAGTGGTCCTATATTAATGAAAATCGGTATGCGAAGTCGGGGAATAAGTTGCTATAATCTAAGCCATAAATAATTTTATTCACGCTGAGTGAAATGGTAGTTTAGCGGAGAGCCTAAAATTGAATTCCCGAATAATTGTTAATAGTGGTCGAATCGATAAATACAACATATCTAAAGTTATATAGCATTAACTTTCCGATCATTTATGTCTTATACATTGTTAACGTACCGGCAATGATCACAGAGATATTCATGAATTTGGATATTTGTTACTAAGTCCATATCAGCGCCGATCCACGAGAAAATGGGTAAACAGGATTTTATGAAAATCGGTATGTAAAGTCGGAGAACAAGAAACTACAGTCAATAATTTTATAAGACACCCTAATATCACAGAGTCGAAAGAAAAGTATATGTGAAGGCCTACAGTACAGAAAGCTCATAAAAGTTATCAACAATAACATTACATTGACCATTGTTTGTTGTGATGTGCTTTGTGTTTTCTGTTGCCACTCAATTCTGATAGATAGGATTACTGCTGCGTACCGAATACTTTTTCCTTAAATTTGCCTTACGTTGCACCGACACAGATAGGTCTTATGGCGACAATGGTATAGGAAAGGGCTATGAGTGTGAAGGAAGCGGCCTTGGCCTTATTTAAGGTACAGCCCCAGCATTTTCCTGGTGTGAAAATGGGAAACCACGGAATACCATCTTCAGAGCTGCCGATAGTGGAGTTCGAATCTACTATCTCCGGAATGCAAGCTCACAGTTACGTGCCCTTGATCACACGGCCGTCCGACTCGTTGGCTGAACGGCCAGCGTACTGGCCTTCGGTTCAGAGGGTTCCGGGTTCGATTCACGGCCGGGTCGGTTGATTTTAACCTTAATTGGTTAATTCCAACGGCACGGGGGCTGGGTGTATGTGTTGTCTTCATCATCATTTCATCCTCATCATGACGCGCAGGTCGCCTACGGGAGTCAAATAGAAAGACCTGCACCTGGCGAGCCGAACCCGTCCTGGGATATCCCGGCACTAAAAGCCATACGACATTTCATTTTTTCAACCACACGGCCAACCCGCCCGGTCGTACCGAGTTTAACAATCTGCCTGAAGTCGCTGAGGAGTTAGGTAATTTTCTTCTTTACCATGCCATTCCTCTGATTCATAAATTTTCTGATACTACTGTACGCAACACACTGGCTCATTCAGCTATTAAATCCGTACTCCGAGGCACTGATCGGATGAGCATTCTGCATATTTAACGGAATAACGGCAGAGGAGTGCTCACGGCTGTCTGCGGCCTGGTCATTCCAATTCTGGAACTTAGGACATGTTCGGTCGGCACTGTAGTACTATTTGTTAAAAGTGAGAAAATGTGCGGTTTTTCATTTGATTACCTTATATGATAACATTGCTTTTAATCTTTCCGAGAGTCCCGTAACGAAGCACGGGTATGTCAACTAATCTGTTCCTAAAGATGTTACCTCCCCTAATATTTCATCATCAGTCGGACAACGTCGAGACATACTAATACACACCACCAAGGTCGGTAGATGCAGAGTGGGTCTTGGGCCATAAGTGGCCACGGCTAGTCGATGGTCCAACAGCTCTGCACTCTGACCGGCCAACCGAGAAGAGGAGGGGTGGACACGGCTCTACCGTGGCTCTACGCCTCTGCATTCGGGGACGGGAAAGGGCTGGACCTCACGGCTGGCACCAACCGTCGGCTGTCCTGAGAATGGTTTTCCGTGGTTTTCCATTCTCCTACACTAAGGCGAATGCCGGGACACTTCATGGTATAGGACACGGCCGCCAACCCCCTCACCTTCTCCGTGCATCTCCTACACAGTAACAAATCTCCCGGCCTGAGAGACGGCGTCACCGTCTAAGAGGCCCGCCTCCCCCTTCAGGGGAGGAATGAAAACATTTTAGTAATACGTCACCAAGTGTTCAGATGTAGTCAAGCTAACCTTTTGTAACCAACGTACACATATGAACCGACACCAGCAATGCACTCAGTGAACTGGACTACACCTTCAAGGACGCCAAAACGATTTATAAAGTAACCAACAGGCAGTGCAATCTGTGAACAGAATCGGAAACAATGACTAGCGTTCTGAATGACCAGGCACACAAACTGCCGACAGGGAGGGCGGGGGGATGTACTCTAAGCCCACCAACAAAAAATGGTATTAGTTTTCACAGATGATAAAATGAAAAAAGCAGTTGAATGGTACGATGACAGAGTTAATTATGGACAATTACTTCTCTTTCAGGATGCATAGGAAATATTACAATGAAAGTTTTAAAAATCGAAATGGTGGGAATAAAATACACACACCCCCGTTGGTACTGCTAGGTTAAGATCCATTGTCTAGTCGACATCCACCTCCGTCCATTTTCCAACTCGTCTTCCCGTAGATCAGTCAGCGAAGGAATAATATATTTGGCATTGTCCTTGAAAGTGTTCTTCTTCCTCGTCCTCGTTTTTCAAACGTCCTTCACTACAGCATCTGCTCTGCACGTAGACGTGTCGCGGTCCACTACTTGACAGGAGTAAACTAGCCTTTTATGTTGCGCAACAACTACTGCAAGCAGTTGCTCCGCAACAACACGTTTCTCTTTTTCTTTTTTAAATTAGGTCTGTCTGAGAGGAGTCGAACTGCGGGATCTCAAGACTTTTTAGAGAACAACTAAACATAAGGGATATGACGTGGTGGTTGCTCTTCAGTACTGATAACGGTAGTCAATTATTTATTCTCATGCTCGTAGACCAAATCTTACACTGGTGTATAGTATGTTATAGATGGCGGTAAAATCGACAGGTTTTTTAAAATTTGTTTTACGTCGTACCGACACAGCTAGGTCTTATGGCGACGATGGCATACGAAAGGGCTAGGAGTGAGAAGGAAGCGGTCATGGCCTTAATTTAGGAACAGCCCAGCATTTGCCTGGTGTGAAAATGGTTGCCTGGTGTGAAAATGGGTAAATACGGAAAATCATCATCTCCAGACCTGCCGACAGTGGGGCTCGAACTCAATACCTCGACAGGTTTTAGTGGCAGACCGCATAGCTTTCACTGTATGCATTACATGCAATTTCACAAGAGAATTATTAGTACGGACAACTGGCAATCGTTAACTTGCAGCAAGAAAAGGTACATGCGTACCTTTGCCCAGACTTCTACTTACATCACAATAGCATCCTACACGTCTTCAGTGATTTCACGAGAGGACTCGTTGCGGGAGTATTAAATGGTTCACTTATGAAAACATGTTTTGTCCCTTTATAAATGAGGGTCGTCTACGTTTGTTACATAGACCCACGCTCGTCCATGGCACCAAGACCCAAGAAAGAGAACGATGGCGTGGTTGCTGTAAAGTTATCGTTCTTCTTGACTGTTTGTGGAAGGAGCATTCAACAGCACGTAGTACGGACAAAACCTTGTTCAACATCCCTGCTCCTATTCCTGTAACAATGAATCAGTGTACCGTCGTTGCGCCTAAAAAAACGGGAAGAGCCCGGAGGTTAGGCGAAATGCCTTTATTATCTGGGTGGATATATCGATGTGTCACATAGAGACAAACATGTTTCCGTACATTTGGGAACGGTAGGACCCGTTATTATTTTGTCTTTTTGCCTATTTTAGCTTCCGTAGCCTATTTCATAGTTCAGCGCCTTCTTTTACATTTTCTTAAGTTGTTGTAGATATTTCCTGAATGTACTGTATTAATAATAAAGAAAACATAATTTTAACTTAATAGATAAAATATAAGTCCACCTCTGTGGTGTAGTGGTTAGTGTGATTAGCTGCCACCCCCGGAGACCCGGGTTCGATTCCCGGCTCTGCCACGAAATTTGAAAAGTGGCACGAGAGCTGGAACGTGGTCCATTCAGCCTCGGGAGGTCAAATGAGTAGAGGTGGGTTCGATTCCCACCTCAGCCATACTGCAAGTAGTTTTCCGTGGTTTCCCACTTCTCCTCCAGGCAAATGCCGGGATGGTACCTAAATTAAGGCCACGGCCTCTTCCTTCCCACTTCCTTGTCTATCCCTTCCAATCTACGTGCTGTTGAATGCTACAAGGCCCTTGATCAGCATAGCAGGTGCGGCCGCCTGGGCGATGTACTGATCATCCACAGTTGTATCCCCCAACGCCAAGTCTCACGCTGCAGGACACTGCCCTTGAGGCGGTCCGAGGGAAAAATCAACCCTGGAGGGTAAGCAGATTAAGAAAGAAAGAAGATAAAAAGTAAGACTGACATAAACGATATTTCCATATGACACAATTCTCTACCGAAACTCCACAAGCCAAATGGTCGAGAGAGTTGCCACGTCCTGTCCTTGCTACGTAAAATTACGTGCTGGTGGTTTTTATTGTTTTAACAGGAAGAACAATTGGGTAACCATCCTCTGATATCACTAATGAGAAGGAAAATGGAAGAGGTCCGATACTTCGAAAAATGGTATTATCGAAAAAGACCACGAAGAGTGCGAAAATGAAGGGCTCCCTAGGCCGCAAATCTAACACCGCCGGGGTCTGAAAAGAACAGAAATTGACCAAGGGAGGTTAGGCCGAAAACATAAGAGCGAGGAACCTGTCACAAGACACAGCTAAGGGAACCGTGGTCGTCAACCCACAATCCCAAGTTGAGAGGTCCTGGTCCCCCTTATAGCCGCCTCCTCTTACGACAGGTAGGAGACACCGTTGACATTATTCTATCATTCCCACCCACAGGGGAATGTAAGATTAAGTACTACCATGTGATGCTGATGTGTGTCACATTATAGCATCTTTATTATTTTATGCCTATTCTAATGATTTTACTGCGTATTTCCTAAATGTTAAGTGCGTACTTGCCTGCCTATTTTAGCAAAAATAAATGCCTGAACTTCTGGGCTCTGAACTGATCATATTTCAGCTTAAAACTCTGATCAGAAGTGTTCTGTCATCTGAGGTTCAGTATTGCTTGAAATATCAACGAATTTCCGTTCTAAGTGACACATGTGCTGCGGGTCAGTATTTCTCCCCTGAACATGGTCACATACCGATATTTCGAGGCACAACGACGGTCCTGTTTGCTAATGTTTCCCGCGCTACTCAGTACATGCAGAAAGTTCTCCGGTGATTTCCCTGGTCAACACGAATGCTGAATCTTTCCCCCACTGAACGCATATTTGACTCGTTTTCCCAGAGCTCTTACTTGCGCAAAGAGGCGATGGACAGTCTATCGCAGATGTTTTCTGCCACCCATATGATATTTGACATGCTAGAATATGGACAGTTCTTGAACCTGAAGATGATTACACAGGATATTCCTATTGAACTCCTGCCTGTCAAGAGATTTATGCCCACCCAGATAGCCTGAAGGTATTGGAATATCTTCTGTTCAGCGTAACGACTTCCTCAGCCTAATTACTTGGCCTTTTTTTATCAAGTCTGCTGCCTTGCTTATGAGAGAGCTCCTTAGTTGAACCTACGAGACTGAGTGAACTAGTTCTCTCTTTGGACGAGCCAAGAATTGAACCAGCGGTTTCCGAGTAAAATACCACACCACTATACTACGGGGTGACAAAGAAAAATTCTAGGCTGGATGATTTAGGGTCCATGCTAGTAATGGGATAATCGAATAATTTTAAAAATCGATTAACCTCCGAGATTTTTTTAAATAATTGAATGAGTTTAAAATATCATTCAGTTTTATCGCATAAAATAATCAGATACGTCATGAATAAAGTTTTCGGTTTAAGTGTGTCGGATGAATAATGATTATCTGATTATCTCATAATCGATTGAAATAACGGTAGCACTGCGCTTCACGTAATCGTGTGGGTGCATGACTCATTCACCGTGTGGAGTACGAGTTCGTATTACTTTCGGAAGGCTTATCAGAGACCGATCGTCCCACTAACACACTTCTTGTAAGGGAATGAAGAAAGGAAATTATTATTTCCTTGTTATGAGATTCATGAACTGATGACAACGTCTGGATCACTTTTCATGCGATTATTTCGAAAGCATTCACTATTCGTTTACCTCGCTCATTCTAATGGAGTTTCGAATGAATAACCGAAAAGTAATTAAGTGGAAAGTATAATCGAATAAAATTAAATAACCCTTTTGTTTTGTATTCGGTTAAACCATCACTAGTCCACACAACGTAGTTTTGGTGAAAATAGGTGTAAACTGATCGAGCTTACATGGTGAAAATATATTACACTATTGAAAAATTGGATATATGCTGCTAAGTTATTCTGCGTCAAGCAATGAAGCGTTGCTTATCAGCCTAGATTTAAGTACCAACCCCCAAAACTCTATACTTTTTATCAAACTAATAGTTATGCACTCTTCCTTGACAACAGGAGTAATCTAAAATAACTACCATTAAAATGTTTTATTATAATCTTGATGTCCTATCGTATGTTATCTGTATTATCCCGCCCGGGTATTCTCTTTTACAGAAGGAATACAGCATAAAACATGATTTAATGTTTTGCTGTTCTTGCAGAAATTACCTTCCGAGAAGCCTCTTGGCAGTACACCTAAAAGAAAATTTATAGAATCATCTAGCGGTTTTTGAAAATGTAAAGGTTACTTTATTTTACTTCTCCTTAACAGAAACGAGTGAATTATTGTAAACAACATCTCAAATCGATACTATGCTACACCCAAGGAAAATTGTAGCCAAACTCATATTTCGGTCACACTTTTGCTAGTGAAGTACAAAAGCAAGCTGTTACAGGGAACTTACACACGCTAATTAAGGATTTCAAATGTCATTTCCCAGCACGGTGTAAAATATCAGTTGAAAGGAAAGCGAGAAATGAAAGCACGCCTCTACAGTACACTGTACGTATTACGGTCACTGATCAAACAAATTTATGGAAGTGCATCTCTCTAATCCCGTAACGCATAAATGTCAAAGCATGCTCCGGTAGGCAGATATATGTATTTATACGACCAGGTGACATTGTGGTGAGATGAAAGAGGCTAGGTTTACGAGGGTGAAATAATAGAAATTACTTCATTAATATTTTCTTTAAAATACACAGTAGAGTACCACTCGGTATGTTCCACATTATCAAGGAGTTTTTCGTTTCTTGGCGATAAACCACATTGCGTACTATGAACTATCTGTGTCCTGAGTATTGCTACTTTATCACTGAAGACTGTTGTGTGCGACAAGTTAAACCGGCCCTTGGGGTATATACTAAGTAAAGAAGAACTTGAACAAGAAAGTGTGGCCTATAGCTAGGTAGATCCTGTAACAGCGTTGTAGGTATATTACATATTGTATATTACTACACTCGTACCTTCAAGCACGAGAATGAGGACACCGCTCCGAGCTAAGTAGAGGATTCCACAATAAAATGCAAATACAAATAGTGAACAATATAGAAATTTACACAGAGAAGAAGGAAAGAAACTCGAAAGATGATAATGTTGCATACATATCTGCGAGATCTCCTAGGAAGCGAAAAATGTTATTATGTACAGGTATAGACGTGTTTAGTTTGATTTTTAAATTACTACCGCCACCTCTCGACATTATAACCCGTGGCTGTACACGGTACGCCGATAATAATAGTTACATGTAACAGGGGTTTCAAGGGTGGTAGAAATTATAGTCAATTGCAAATTGTGGCTGTTTAAGTATAGTGGTGAGTGTTTGTTAAAATAAATTCTGATGATCCTGAATGATTATTCTTCCTTTTCTACCGTAACGTATTTCCCATTGAATGGGGTCAGTACAAATGCGGATTAAGTTCAGTATTACGGCCGGCTGCCATTCCTGACGCCAACTCTATGTGTGTTTCTATGGTGGTTGAAAGGTGATATGTTGTACGTAGATGAAACTGCGTTTTCAGACGATCACAAAACCGCAATCCCCAAGTTACAGAAACCAACCAACCGCAGATAAATCCCCGGCCCCACCGGAAATAGAGCCAGAGATTCTCTCAATCTAAGGTCTCGATGCTGACAATTCAGCCAAGAAGTTATCAGTATGGAGATATTCCATGCCATTTCGTTAAATCCTGTTTATTTTACTTTTAATTCTTATTCATATTCAAAACAAAAAAGTTTGCTAATGCAGATAGATTTTTCTTACACTCAGATCCAGTACATGGGATACTGAAGCTCCGTGATTTGAGATTCCCCTCACGAAACGTTGTTCCTTTTCTTTTTTTTTTTTTTTTTTTTTTTTTGCTAGTGGCTTTACGTCGCACCGACACAGATAGGTCTAGGAAAGGCCTGGGAGTTGGAAGGAAACGGTCGTGGCCTTAATTAAGGTACAGCATCAGCATGTGCCTGGTGTGAAAATGGGAAACCATGGAAAACCATCTTCAGGGCTGCCGACAGTGGGATTCGAACCCACTATCTCCTGGATGCAGCTCACAGCCGCCCGCCCCTAACCGCATGGCCAACTCGCCCGGTGACTTTCCTCTATAGCATGGACAGGATGAGGTTGGTTTCCAGCCCCGGTGCTCTAGTGTGCTCCACTTCCGGTGTCTGAGTTTAAGAATGTGAAGTTTACTACAACCGAACATTTCAGAGTCTACGCTGTAGGATCTGAGATGATGTAGTATTTTGAGTTTAGGAGAGAAGACAGTGTTGACACAGCGCGCATTCTAATTGTAGGCCTGCTTTTTAATCATTAATAAATTTTGAGGTCCAATTTTTCAGTATCGAAATTACGACTAAGTGAGTGTGTTTCATTGCTTGTAAAGAAGACTCTCTCATCACGCGATGCGGCCGGGTGGTGAGAAACAGACAGAGAGAGTGAGTGAGTGATTATGGTCACTCAACTTAAAAGTAACCACGCTCAATATTGCTGAATTCTCTCTCTCTCTCTCTCTCTCTCTCTCTCTCATGTTTTAAATCCACTGCATGGTGATTATCTCGTAAGAATTAATAGTTTTGGAAAGTTGCACCTGCCTCGTTTTCAGTTTAGTTCTAGAGCATCACGATAAGACTGGTTGCCAGTCAACGGGTCTGATTATGGAGGTATCTGTGGTGATGGAATCCAGCTGTGGTTCGCGACAGGGTGATCACATTGTAATGGGTACTTCTGGTTTGAAAGTCATTTTTTGCTAACTGCTTGAACCAACTAAAGCTCGTATGGGTGCCACTTGTTTCCTTTGAGTATTCGATGAATGGAAGTCTTGCTGAGTCCTAAATCGACTGCGTCTTGTCTGGTTCTCACGTGGGGATTTTCGCGGAATCTTCCTGACGTCCGTCAACAATTGGCCTAACACTTATTGCAATGAATAGCCGTGCGTCTCTTGTCTCACATGACGCGCATGCAGTGTTCGTGCAGCAGAAATGTTTCCTTCAGCCTCACTAACTATCTGTACCATCTGAGCCCAAGGTGGCATGTTCGATCCTGGTTCAGTCCAGTGGTGTTTGAAGGTGCTCAGATACGTCAGCCTCGTGTCATTAGATTTACTGGAATGCAAAGAACTCCTCTGGGACAAATTTCCGCCACCTCAGTGTCTCCGAAAAACCGTCAAAAGTAGTTAGATCTAATGTTATGGATTTTACTTCCCGCTAACAGCTGAACAATATTTACAGTAGATACAGGATATTAAAAAAAGCACGGAGTAAGGAATTATTTAAATAATAATTCCAAAGCCAGTTATCTTTCTAATCCGTGGTAATTCTTTGGCTGATTCATTTGCGAGGGTTGGGGCATAAATCATGCGAAATATGTTTTGCTCAAATTTGCACTGTGCTACTATACAATGGTTATACTGTATGTACTCGAAAGCATGGCACTCATAGAACATGGACACGGCACGAGGTGGCGGTATATTGGACAGGTACCCCGCACAGGGCGATGGGACTGCAGTAGTGATGAGACGGGACAAGGACAGTGTGCGCATATCAAACTGGTCGTTCATCGGGGTCGCAAAGACAACGAATATCAGAGAGCTGGTGGAAGTTGTGGGGAATAATGTCCTTTCGTGCCGAATCGTTGCGAGGCAGGCAACAGCATTTCAGCACGGACGCGAAACGAATTTGTGAGGTTTGCACGGAGATGGAATGTGTTTACATTTGCACGGAACGCCGAACATTCCAGGAAATTACTAAGCATGGGTATTTCTGAATGACGCTTGCACGATTGCCCAAGTACTGTTAGATAAAGTGTAGGGCTCCGTGCAAGTGTTCCAAAATGACCTTGATAATGTGAGATGGACAGTAGGCAATGGTATGATGATAAACGGTGTTAAAAGTCAGGTTGTGAGTTTCACAAACAGGGAAAGTCCTCTCATTTTTCATTACTGCATTGATGATGTGAAAATTCCTAATAGGGATCACTGTAAGTACCTAGGTGTTAATATAAGAAAAGATCTTCATTAGGGTAGTCACATAAATGGTATTGTACATAAAGGGTACAGATCTCTGCACGTCGTTATGAGGGTGTTTCGGGGTTGTAGTAAGGATGTAAAGGAGAGGGCATATAAGTCTCTGGTAAGACCCCAAATACAGTATGGTTCTATAGTTCCAATGTATGGGACCCTCATCAGGATTACTTGATTCAAGAACTGGAAAAATCCAAGGAAAAGCAGCTCGATTTGTTCTGAGTGATTTCCGACAAAAGAGTAGCGTTAAAAATGTTACGAAGTTTGCGTTGGGAAGACTTGGGAGAGAGGAGACGAGCTGCTCGACCAAGTGGTATGTTCCGAGCTGTCAGTTGAGTGATGGCGTGGAATGACATTAGTAGACAAATAAGTTTGAGTGGTGTCTTTAAAAGTAGGAAAGATCAAAATATGAAGATAAAGTTGGAATTCAAGAGGACAAATTGGGGCAAATATTCGTTTATAGGAATGGTAGTTAGAGATTGGATTAACTTACCAAGGGAGATGTTCAATAAATGTCCAATGTCTTTGAAATCATTTAAGAGTTGGCTAGGAAAACAACAGATAGGTAATCTGCCACCTGGGCGACTGCCCTAAATGCAGATCAGTAGTGACTGAGTGAGTATAAATTAATTAATTAACTCCGTGAAACAAACAGCGACGTGCAACGGTCCGAAAGACTGTTTAGTGTCCGGACTTATATGTCTCGTGCAGTAAATACCCAGTGCGTGGACACTACTTGAGTTATAAACTGAAACAGGCATTGAGAAACGAACCATCCACAGAACTTTACGTAAAATTGCATCATGGTGTCCGTCACGTGCACTCACTGACGTGCAAAAGTGGACAAGGTATTCTACATGGTCTGACCACTTGGTACAGACAGGAAAGCGAGAAAATGCTAGAGTGACAGTGGATGAATTTTGTGCGAGGGCGTATGAACCAGATCTCAAACGCCAGTCTGCATAACGGCGATATACAGGATCAGCACGAAGACAGGTTTCGGCAAAACCGTTCCCCGTGAAGCTCATGATCATTGTGGTTTACGATATCAGAAACGTGATTGTGTCACTTCGTTCCACATGGTACAACGGTGACAGCAACGTACTACAGAACATTCCTGTAGAGACATTAACGTCGTGCCATTAGAAGACAAACGCCCGATTTTTTCAACAATATCATTCTTCTCCATAACAACGTCAGACCGCGTGTAGCAGAGGCTGTACAGAGGCAACTTCAGCGCTCGGGTTAGGAAGTACTGGAACACCCACCATACTCACCAGACATGTCTCTGTGCGATTTTGACCTCATCCCCAAAGTGAAAGAACCATTGCTTGGAAGACGGTTTGGGACACGAGAGAACATTGTCAACGCTGTAAACATGAGATTGCAAAATTCTCACGCTGTGAGGCGCCAGGTATTAGACGTCTCCCGCATCGTTGGCTTTGTGGACTATCTAGGGTATTACTTTGAGGGTTCACCGCAAAGTTTACTGTACTCCCTGAGAATAGATATGATGTAGCACAAGGATTTCCTAGCTGACAGTATCCTCGCGTTATATCCTACACCTAGTCAACCTACTCGGAACTATTCACACATTCCACAGCGCCTTACACTCCCCACTCTCATCTGTGTATTTCCATTCGCCTGGTAGATAACATTCATGCGTGGGGAAATTAGCCGACATGACTTAGGCCCGAACCCTCTCATTTAACCCATTCCCCTGCCACGAGAGTTATAACAGTTATCTATACTAATATTTTAAAGAGGAAAAGTTTGCATATTTGTTTGTAACGGATAGACTCAAAAACTATTGAACCGATTTTAAAAATTACGTCACATATAGAAATTTACATTGCCAGTGAGTAACATGAGCTGTATTTTATTTTCAAAACAATTCATGGGTGGGGGAGACGGAGGAGATGTAAAAATATAAAATTTATAGGCTAATATAGGCGAAATCGAATATGTCGTAAAAGGACTAGACAAAGCTCAATTTAAGCCCCTTGACGCAAAGAACAAAACTCGCTAAGCCCTACGGGCCCGAAAACCATGTTTTAAGGCGCTAAAACCAACCGTTATGGAGATATTGACACCATACTACCCCTGCTCTAAGAATCGGGTAAAGAAATGAACTGCCGTAACCATGGCAACGTCGGCTCCAGTATTCTTACAGCAGCGAGATTATTTACAATATATCACAAAAACCTAAGATGTTACAGACATGACAATTGGTATTTGGAATTTCCTTCAGAAATAAAGAAGCCCTTCCTTTTTCGACTTAAAAGAGGACTGTGTCTCACGTGTAGAGTTCTATGTCGCATGTTTCAGATTTAGCTCTGCCAGTAGCCTGGTCATCTTAGCCCCAAAATCCAATGCCACAAACGTGGTTTTCAAACAGGTTCTGGGATAAATGAAATGCAATTTTTCGGTGAGTTTTTATACTTTAGCGATTTTCAGATAATGTCTTAGTGCAGTACCGAGGAACAATTCATTTTTATCAACTTATCAAATCCTCGCGAGCGAAGCCTTGGGTAACAGCTAGTCGCTTATAAAAACGGAAATATATTACTGTATTCTATAAAACAATGTATTTTTGTGGAAAGGCATTATTATTATTAGTATTAGTACTATTATTATTGCTATTTGTTTTACGTCGCACCGACACCGACGTCTTATGAGGACGATCAAATAAAACAAGTCAAGGAATGGGAAGAAAGCGACTGCAGATTTAATTAACATACAACCCCAGCATTTGCCCGTTATGAAAATGAAACCAAGGAAAACCACCTCACTACTGACGACAGTGTTCGTTCCGACTATCTCCCGACTGAAATCAAAGAGCTACACGACCCGAACCACGTAGCAAACTGGCTCAGTTGTTAGATCTCTGATCCTTGAATTGCATTACGATTTTGAGTAATAATAATAATAATAATAATAATAATAATAATAATAATAATAATAATAATAATAATAATAATAATAATAATAATAATAATACTTAGTAAACGGAATGTTATCACCACAAGAAAGAAGGAAACGATTTTCCAATTTCTAATTAAGGGTATAGAAGATGATGGTTCAGAAACATTTGATGGCGCGTTGAGCAATTATTGTGGAGATGCTATATATAATAAGCGAAAGAGTTAAACATTAAGTCGTTCTCGGAATTCAAACACGAATTTTCCTCACCTAGGATCGTCAGTGGACAAAAATCTTTCAACACCGAAAGACTGCAGTTAAAGGATAGGAATCTAAAATGTAACTCAAATAATCGCAGAGTTTGGCACATTTTCAAGCGAAATAACTGTATGTCAAAGGGTTAAAAAGAGTGTAAATTGCATACGTTGTTCTTGCTCACCGCACATCAGCACTTTTCTGAGTGCATCTCAGACAGTTATATGTTACGTACAAACCTTATTCAAATTCAGTAATTCTGTTCCACTTCCTCCCGACAGGCCTTCCAGAGCCCACTGCTGACTTGAAGTCATCCCAGGAACTCTAGTCTTATGTGCAATCAGAACTCATATGGTCGCGATCTTTTTTTTTACATTTTAAAAATACCACACCCATCGGCTGCAATTTGAACCAGCGACAATTGGTAAAAGACAATTTAGCTATATTTGTTCACTAATGGTTTCATCTCTAAGTTTATTCTGTGGCACATTGCTTAGCAACGAAACACGAAAATGCATGTTCCTGCACTTCAATATCCACAGAGGACTTGACCGGAGCACAACTCTGGCAATTCTGTTCCACTCCTCCCGACAGACTTTCCATAGCCCATCAACTGTCCGAGTTCTCCAGCATCCAAGGGCTCTTTTCGTGAGGCCAAGAGCGCAGAAATCGATAGCTGAAGTGTCTGGTGACTTTGCTGGAATCTCACTCGATATAACAGAATAAATAGCTGCTTCCCGTTTTCCCTCCTCCAGACATCAGTGAGTAGAAGTACAATGTGGCTTTAGACCTTATCTTGCTGAAGTAAGTCTATGTCGGAGAGAATGCAAATTTCAGTTCGGTAATTAGGGGTCACAAAACCATTTGCACTTTCATCTAACCAATGTCATTAACACTCTCGCTACCAAGCCCGTAGATTTTACAGGCCGCCTTCTTTCCGAAAATCGACATTCCTGTAGTTTCTACGGGGTCGCCCATTTAAACGAATGTTTTGATACTCGGTGTTTCTACGGGTCTGGACATCGGGGATTATGCCTCGTACTGTTAGTAACGATACTGAGTAAGAGATGACACTCCAGTTGACATATTTTCAAATCTACTCCTTTCTCATGACCTTGTTATCGCGCCACTTCACCGCGCGCGCGTAAGACGAAATGGAAGCTCGCCCAAGTGTGTGTGTTCTATTATTTTGGCTGAATGGTATTCTAAATTAAAGTCTGTTTGTAAGTTTCCCGACTATTGTTCATCTTCTGTCCAATGCGTTTCGGCTAACTCTTCTCCTTTAGAAATTTTTGGCTTCACCTTCGCTAAAATTCGTATTTCTAATTTCACCTGGAAAATAAAATTATTTTTGGCTAAACACTTGTCTTGCTCTCTAATATTGGGGGCTAATTTCATATCTTCTACTGGTCTGGTGCTCGACATTCAGAACAAGTCGTGCACCTTCAAATTTGCTAATAATTGTAAAATTCCTTTGTTCAAATGTAATTCTGTGTCATGTTCATCTGTTTCGCCTACCCAGGATGAGATGTTGTTAGACCTTAGACATCTACCTGAGGAGCAGGCTGAAAGCATTCGGAAATTGTGTCAGTCGTTTCCCGATGTATTTTCTGATACTCTTGGTGTTACTGACCTTATCGAATGCAAGATCGAGGTTACGGATTCGATCCCAGTTAGGTTTTCACCTTATAGGCTGTCTCCGCCTAAAATTAAGGCTCTTACAGAGACCATCGACCAAATGCTAAAAGATGGTATTATTCGACCTTCTAAATCGGCGTATTCATAGCCCATTTTTCTGGTGCCGAAACCCCAAGGTGGCTTCAGGCTTATGATTGATTATGATTAAATCGTAAGGTAGTGTTACAATCTGTGCCCCTTCCTGATCTTCGCTTTTGTTTTTCATAGTTTCGGAAAGCCAAATTCTTTAGCATCCTAGACCTTAATCAGGCGTACAACCAGATCCCTCTAGCTGAAGAATCAAAACATCTAACTGCTTTTTCCACGGATTGGAACTTGTATGAGTACAACCGCGTGCCTTTCGTGCTCCCCACGGGGGCAGCTGTTCTCACTAGACTGCTAGATAGGGTCTTCTCTGACATCAAATTTGAATACTTGTATCACTATCTTGATGACGTCGTGGTATTTTCGGAGACCTTCGAAGAACACCTAGATCATCCAAAGGAAGTACTCTATCGACTTCGTAAGGCAGGGTTAACTGCCAAGTTATCTAAGGTAGCTTTCGCTAAACCATCTATGTCATTCCTAGTGCATATTGTGTCGCCCGATGGTGTTTCTATTGATCATTCCAGAACACAGGCCATCCGTGATTTCAAACCTCCTAAGGACATGAAAGGTATTGCCAGGTTCATCGGGATGGTGAATTTCTTCAGAAAATTTATTCCTAACTTCGCTAACAGAGCGGCGCCCTTGAACTTACTCCGTAGGAAAGGCGTCTAATTCGATGGGAGCCGTCTCAACGAGCTGCTTTTCAAGATTTGAAATTAGCTCCCTTTAATGCCCCTGTCTTAGCTATGTCTGATTTCTCAAAGAAATGGATTGTCCAAACCGACGCCTCATCATCGGCGGTGGCTGCTGTCCTTCTTCAGGAAACTGAACTCGGAAGGCGAACCATAGCTTATCCTTTTAGGACATTATCGGCTCAAGAGGCAAAATATTCCATATATGAACTTGAGGGTTTGGCATTTTTATTTGCACTAGAGAAGTTTCGACTCTATCTGGAACACGTCAAGTTCGACCTTGAAACAGATAACTAAGCCAGGCCTCGTCGTACTGGTCGTATAGCCCGCTGGGCCATCAGGATTTCCGCTTTCCAGTTCGATGTGAGACATATCAGAGGATCTGTAAATGTTGTTGCGGATGGCCTAAGCCGCATGTTTTCTCACGACGTGGAGACCACCAAACAGGAAGATATTTCTTCTCTTCCCACGCCCATACTTTCGGGCGTTAATGCCATTCTAACTGATGCCCCCATGTTGTTTCGGGACATTGAAAAATACCGACGTGAAGATCCAGTGCTGGCTCCGGTTATGGAAACCCTTTCTTCTGGGGAACATGTCGTCCCTTATGTACTGAGAAACGGGGTTTTATGTTGCCCGTCGAAGTATGATCAAAAAATGAAAGTAGTGGTTCCAGCTGTTCTTGTGCCCATGATCTTCAAGTACTATCATGAGACCCCATTAGGGGGCATTTAGGTATCTTCAAAACTCGGGAAAAGGTCCGAGAGATGTTCATTTGGAAAGGTATGGACGGCAAAATTCGTGAATTGGTAAAAGCTTGTAAATCTTGCTTGCTTAGTAAGCCAACCTTGTCCACTAAGCTAGGTCTATTATCCTCTCATCAATCGTCGCGCCCCATAGAACGCCTATATATAGACTACGTCGGACCCTTCCCCCAATTAAAGGGGAGCGGCAATAAATTAATTCTAGTGTGTGTAGATGGTTTCACTAAATTTTCTTTGTTATTTCCTACTAAGCTGGCAACCGCTCAGTCCACTATTTCTTGTTTGAATTCTATTTTTGCTTCTTTTGGCCCTTGTCAATATATAGTTTCTGATAATGCTAAAGCATTCACATCCAACTTATTCCGTAAATTCTGTTTTGATCTATCTATATCACATGTAACTACTTCGGATTATTATCCTCTACCATCTCTGGCTGAGCGGGTCAATCGTAATCTTAGATCTGCTCTAATCGTATTGCATCATGAAGATCATTCCAGGTGGGATACGTCCCTGCATTGGTTGGTCTTTGCTTTAAATTCGGTGGTTCATGAGTCCAATAAGTTTACTCCAGCTTCTCTTATGTTTAAATTTGTTCCTAACACGCCGCTCTCTATCCTTTGGTTACTTAATGATATTTTACTGGAGAAAATAAATCTCGATAATATTAGAGATCTACGGAAGAAGGCTAAAGCCAATCTTAAAGCTTCCCATGAAAAGGTTAGGGAAAGATACGATCGTGGACGGAGGCCCACCAATTTAAAAGTTGGAGATGAAGTCATGGTTAGTCCAGTAAGTTTACTCCAGCTTCTCTTATGTTTAAATTTGTTCCTAACACGCCGCTCTCTATCCTTTGGTTACTTAATGATATTTTACTGGAGAAAATAAATCTCGATAATATTAGAGATCTACGGAAGAAGGCTAAAGCCAATCTTAAAGCTTCCCATGAAAAGGTTAGGGAAAGATACGATCGTGGACGGAGGCCCACCAATTTAAAAGTTGGAGATGAAGTCATGGTTAGGAATTTTGTCCCTGCGGGCAAGCTTGCCCCCAGATTTCATGGGCCGTGTGTTATATTAGATTTTTCGACTCCAGTTACATTATTGTTCAGTAATCCAGCCACAGAGAGAATCTTTAGGGTTCACTTCTCTCAGGTGAAAACTGTCTAGTTTCATTGTTTAGGCTACTTTAGCCATCAACATTTGGCAGGAGTTGAAGGTTATGTTTCTTTAATTCGAGGCCTTCTGCCCCAATTGTTTTATTAAATTTTGTATATCACCTGTTATGTACGATCTTCCCCTCTTATTTTCCTGCTGTCAGTTCCTTGGTGGCCATTACCTAGCCCCGTATCCTGCATCTCCGCACTTTCAACACACTCGCCGCCTACGCCGCCCGCCCCTCTGCATCACCAGTAAAGATCTTACTCTCCAATTTCAAGCAATAACACTTCTCGGTCGCCAAGATCTTACTGTTTCAGTACCCCCCACAGCCGTGAGCCCCCGTCTTGTAACATCCAGCGAGAGACACCGGAGTGGGGACTGGGCCCACTCCACTCTAGTAAGGCCTCCATCTGTACGGCGTGCCGGAGTCCATCTTCCCGTCAAAGGATGAAGTGTGGTAACACTACTGCAAACAAATCTGGGGACTGCACATAGAATATACTTCTAATTTGCGGCGACCATCACCACGACTACCCCTCTCATAGTAGCGGGAGAGGTGTATCTGAGGGTACTTGGGGGGTCCTGGCGACCTCACCTGGGTATCGGCAGCGGCGGCAGGTCTTGCCGTCAAATCTATCAGGATGTATTTAACTTTCTATGACCACAAGGACACTTTAAATCTTGATTAACGTAGTTTCCTACAAACCTATTTTCGAAGAAAGACTTATAAACATTTCTTCAACTGGAAATGTTTTCTCAAAATTCTTCTGTGTCACCCCAAGGAAGGACATTTGTGGAGGGGGAGGTCTGTACCGGGAGGTACACCTCAACTCCGCTCATTCAAAATAAGCGCATTAATAAACTTCTCTATCGATCAAAAGGTGAACTGATACCACCTGAACTTAGAACTTTAATCAGAACATATCACTACTGAAATATTAAGTAATTGTGTTATGGTGAAGTTTCCTAAACTGATTGAATTTCTCCTTGTTTTGTTTTGCTATACATCAAGAAGTTTGCACATTTTTCCACAGATGACACTACCAAACATTATGACCAGGTGGAAGAACTTATAACCTAAAGAAGTTTTGTATTCCTAGGTTTTCCATAACAGAAACTATGTTCATTTATTTTTGGGTTGACAACACTTCTCTTTCTTTCTGCCAGTTTTGACTCTGGCCAATCAGGAAATTTTGTAATTAATTTTCAACCAATCTCGCTTTTCTTGTTCACTTTGTGTTAACCAATAAATATTGAGAGGGTGTGGCCGGATTAGTCCTGAATTCTATCGAACTTTCCCTGAGGGTACATAAACTGCGGCTTTTCTGGCTACCTTGTCAATTGATCGCCGTCTTTCTATGTGTGTGTGTTAAGGCAGGAGGCGGGACGCCTCTTTCTTCGGCCGGCAGTACATCTACAAGGTAATGGCCACGTAAATTCTATCTTTCTTGCTGTTTCCGCAAATTTAACCGAGGGGAAGTTCCGAATCTTTAACTATGTAACAAACCTTTCTAAAATGTAAATCTTCCTTTGGTTAATGTAAAATTTCATAAAGTCTTTAACTGTAAATCGGGGATAGAGAGTGAGTTACCCTCTCGAGCTCCCCTTCATCTTGGTTTGAGGTGACTACGTTTTCGCAAACTTTCGTTTCTGTAATGCATTAAAGTTATATCCATACGAGCCACCTCAGTAGTTTGGGAATAGCCCCAGTTTCATCGGCCGAGAGCCCTGTAGGTTTTAATTTTTCATTATCTGTGAGCGCAGTGTTCGCCTCCATTCAGTTTGTGTTCGGGCCGTTTATTTAACCTGTTCTTTTTTCGCAAAGGCCCAGTAGGGTGGGTTCTAGATACCCCTGTGTAAAAATATTTCAATTGTAAATATTGCCTTGAGAGGCCAGAGATTGTCAGATTTTCATGTAATGTTGCCCTGAGTAGGCTGGAAGAAACTGAGAGCCTGTTAGCTCTTTTCAAAATTTGGTAATAGTGAAGGATGCCTCTGGAAGGCTAGATATTGTAACTTTGGGAGCAAGTGCTCTTCAATCCGTCCCTGTTTAAACATTGTGAGTTATTAAGTTTTTGTAAACTGGATCCGGTATCTCTGAAGCAGCCCCAAGGAGGTAAACTTCATTAATCTTGGATTTTTCCATGTCTGGTTTCAAGATTGGCATTGTACCTGATTGTTATTTCAGTTAGTGGAAATTTGTTAAGGTTGTTTTTGATATTGAAAGGAATTTGACCTTTGTTAAAATTTCAATTCAATTCTTGATATTGTAGTTGGACCCATTCAAGCCCTCTGTGGTGTAGAGGTTAGCGTGACTAGCTGTCACCCCGGAGGCCCGGGTTCGATTCCCGGCTCTGCCACGAAATTTGAAAGGTGGTACAAATGCTGGAACGAGGTCCACTCAGCCTCGGGAGGTCAGCTGAGTTGAGGTGAGTTCGATTCCCACCTCATCCATCCTCGAAGTGATTTTCCGTGGTTTCCCACTTCTCCACCAGGCAAATGCCGGGATGGTACCTAACTTAATGCCACGGCCGCTTCCATCCCTCTTTTTTGTCCATTCCTTCCAATCTTCCCATCCCCTCCATAAGGCCCCTGTTCAGCATAGCAGGTGAGGCCGCTAGGGCGGGTTACTTGTCCTCCTTCCCAGTTTTAACCCTGACCGAAAGTCTCACGCTCCGGGACACTGCCCTTGAGGCGGTAGAGGTGGGATCCTTCGCTGAGTCCGAGGGAAAAACCAACCCTGGAGGGTAAACGGATTAAGACAAGAATAATAATAATAATAATAATAATAATAATAATAATAATAAAAATTAGAGTTTGTACTCATTTGTCCATTTATTTATTTATTTATTTATTTATTTATTTATTTATTTATTTATTTATTTATTTATTTAGTTAGTTATTTTCCACAAATGCTAGATACAATTCAGGGATGGTGAATGGAGGAAGGGCGCAGCCCCACATACACGAAGGTCCTTTCATCCCCACTTAAAATTACAGTATTAAATAATTACAATTATAGGCTACAAAATGTGCATGACCAATTGCCGTATTTATATAGATGTATTATTTATATAATACACTGACTGACAGAGCAAATGCAACACCAAGAAGGAGTGGTCAGAACTTTATGCCAATTGCAGGGTAGACTGACGTCACTGAGGTATGCTCATGATGTGAAATGCGCCGCTGTGCTGCGCACGTAGCGAACGATAAATGGTACACGGCGTTGGCGAATGGCCCACTTCGTACCGTGATTTCTCAGCCGACAGTCATTGTAGAACGTGTTGTCGTGTGCCACAGGACACCTGTATAGCTAAGAATGCCAGGCCGCCGTCAACGGAGGCATTTCCAGCAGACAGACGACTTTACGAGGGGTATGGTGATCGGGCTGAGAAGAGCAGGTTGGTCGCTTCGTCAAATCGGAGCCGATACCCATAGGGATGTGTCCACGGTGCAGCGCCTGTGGCGAAGATGGTTGGCGCAGGGACATGTGGCACGTGCGAGGGGTCCAGGCGCAGCCCGAGTGACGTCAGCACGCGAGGATCGGCGCAT
This sequence comes from Anabrus simplex, assembly GCF_040414725.1. Taxonomy (NCBI): domain Eukaryota; kingdom Metazoa; phylum Arthropoda; class Insecta; order Orthoptera; family Tettigoniidae; genus Anabrus; species Anabrus simplex. The sequence continues at coordinate 932,880,751 of NC_090266.1, forward strand.
CCGCCGCCAAGCGGTGGCAGCCCCGCACGCCACGTCAACCGCCATTCTTCAGCATGTGCAAGACACCCTAGCTGTTGCTGTTCCAATATCGACCAGAACAATTTCCCGTCGATTGGTTGAAGGAGGCCTGCACTCCCGGCGTCCGCTCAGAAGACTACCATTGACTCCACAGCATAGACGTGCACGCCTGGCATGGTGCCGGGCTAGAGCGACTTGGATGAGGGAATGGCGGAACGTCGTGTTCTCCGATGAGTCACGCTTCTGTTCGGTCAGTGATAGTCACCGCAGACGAGTGTGGCGTCGGCGTGGAGAAAGGTCAAATCCGGCAGTAACTGTGGAGCGCCCTACCGCTAGACAACGCGGCATCATGGTTTGGGGCGCTATTGCGTATGATTCCACGTCACCTCTAGTGCGTATTCAAGGCACGTTAAATGCCCACCGCTACGTGCAGCATGTGCTGCGGCCGGTGGCACTCCCGTACCTTCAGGGGCTGCCCAATGCTCTGTTTCAGCAGGATAATGCCCGCCCACACACTGCTCGCATCTCCCAACAGGCTCTACGAGGTGTACAGATGCTTCAGTGGCCAGCGTACTCTCCGGATCTCTCACCAATCGAACACGTTTGGGATCTCATTGGACGCCGTTTGCAAACTCTGCCCCAGCCTCGTACGGACGACCAACTGTGGCAAATGGTTGACAGAGAATGGAGAACCATCCCTCAGGACACCATCCGCACTCTTATTGACTCTGTACCTCGACGTGTTTCTGCGTGTATCGCCGCTGGCGGTGGTCCTACATCCTACTGAGTCGATGCCGTGCGCATTGTGTAACCTGCATATCGGTTTGAAATAAACATCAATTATTCATCCGTGCCGTCTCTGTTTTTTCCCCAACTTTCATCCCTTTCGAACCACTCCTCCTTGGTGTTGCATTGTCACTGTCAGTCAGTGTATTAACAGGACCTGTTTAACATTCAAGTAATTCTACCCACAAAAACACACACACATACTTGAATCCTCAAAATACAGGGTGTATCAGAACTACACCGACAAAAAAGCAGGGACGCTCTCCGTGTTCTGTTAAGAACGATGGTGCAATCGGATTGGCGGAGAACATTTGTCTTTTCAAGAAAATGAGGTTACTGTGTTACTTCCGGCCGCGCGATTCAAATTGACTAACTTGCTGTATTTGCCAGTGAGCCAGCCGCTGTCTGTTGCTGTGCGTCAGAGGAAGGGCGGGAAGGGAGGGTAAGTGGGAAATGAAACACAAAGGTAATGTTCGGTGCGAATGCACAAGTTTCTCGTTCGTTTCGCATATTAGCTTCCCAGCCGTAGCAGGCAGTGTACAGTTTGTTCAGCACAAATTGACTACAATGCGAACCCCGAAGAAGGAGAATATGAACTTGTACCAAAAATACAGGCGGCTTTCCAGGTCGTTCGCGACACACCATACGTCCTGTACAGAGTCCAAATGTCACTACTACAGCTTTGTGAACTGTGCATCGAAGTAGGAGGGAGATTAATTGAACATCTACTGTAATCAAACCATTGGGCCTATTGTTTCCTTCCTTCAGTATTTCATTCCATTTACAATGTTGTGAGTGAAGGTATACACAATCGTCGTGCGGTAGCATTGCACCTTCCGGCATGTTAAATAACAAAGAACGTTACCGCGACCAATAGATGAGAGGAGATACGATCTGGTGCATTCCTTGACTGACAAGTGTGTCCTAATTACAGTATGTTCTTGTACTGTGTGTGCAGTTACGTCTGTTTAATAAACGACCTGTCAATATTGCATGTAAGAGACAAGGACAATTCTGTGCGGGTCGAACGACGAAACTTGTGCATGCGCGCGGAGCATTATCTCTGACTCCATCATACCCACCACTTCCCCTCCCTCCACTTCTCTTTCCTGAAGCATGGCAGCGACTTGTGCTCTGGCATAGCAGATACGGCGAGTTCGCGCGTCCGTAAGCAACAGAGTAACCTCAATTTTCTCGAAAACGAAAGCTTTCTCCGCCAATCCGATTGCACCATCCCTGGTTTTTTTGTCGGTACAGTCGGTGTACTTCAACTAGGCCGGCACATCATACCCACATACCCACATACACACTCGCTCACTCGGGATCACAAACTCTCACCCGTCTTCCCACGCATACTGAACATTCACACAGTGGAAAATTATGTTATGTACAGAAGATTTCGTTATATACATACTCTGTTCACTTCCTTACAAACTTTTTTTCAGTACGTACGTCTTTTATCAGTGGTGAGAGTTCATTCCATAGTCGAGTAAAACGAATAAAGAAGCCAATTTGATAAGATGCTGTTGTTACAAGTGTAGGGAAAAGGAATTTTGCTACAGGTATTCGAATAGATATTCGCTTGATATTTATTTCGTACCACCTAAGTAGACCTACTGTTAAAATAGGAACCACGAAAAATCAACTTCTAGACTGACGACGGTGGAATGCAAGTTTATAGCTATACAATGCTCACCGCGTATCCAATAAGCTCGGTAACAAGGTTCCAAGGTGGTGGTTAGCCTTGGGTGGACACATTTAGCCCCTTGAATTATTCCCACCTTGGGGTTTCCTATCTTATTTATCTCACAAAAATTCCCCCTATTTAAGAGTGTGAACAAGTCTAAACCATTCAAACAGTGCTGGCCGTCCATAGCAGGCTATTGATATCCAACAATGAACCTTTATGATTTATATAAAATGGTATGTTGATTGAAAGTGTTCAACTGTCTGCATGAAGAGAAAATATGTTTCAATCCGAAAAAAGAGAACGGTTCTTTTTTACAAAAATTACAGACTTGGCGATGTAGGATATGAGGGTGGCTAATTATTTTGTCCCAATGCAGCCAATCGTGTAAATCTAATATTTATCAGCAGGTGCGATAAACTCTACAGTGAAAATCGCAAGTTATTAATCATTTTGTCTTGTCGACATATTGTGCGTGGTTATCTAACAATAAAAGGTATTTGAAGACTACCGCTCTTCTCACTTCCCCTCAACTTCATGCGAGTGCCAGGAGGATTCCCTTCATTGGTGTATTCCATTTTGCAGTAAAGACTAGTCGTAGAGCAGAGCTCACCACACTGTCCTCATTTACTGCACAGATTATTATCAAAGGTATTTAAGTCTATTCATAGTATGGTTTTAGTGCCGGAAGTTTCCTAGGATGTTCGGCTCGCCTAGTGCAAGTCTTTCTATTTGGCGCCCATGAGTGACCTGCGTGTCTGGGTGTGTACGATGATGATGATGATGATGATGATGATGATGATGATGATAGTGTAGGGAGAGGTTGAAACGAACCACCATCGACAGACTTGTGCCCTCAATCCATATGAACACTTCTCAGAGGTTTGGAGTTGAATCCAAGCTATTGGCACGCACTCTAGTGAATCTAACCCCAAACCCCATGGCGCAAGAGCCCCGAAAGGCCATGGTATACCAAGTGACGGTTGCTCAGCCCGAAGGCCTGCAGATTACTAGGTGTCATTTGGTGAGCACGAACAATCCTCTCGGCTGTTATTCTTGGCTTTCTAGAGTGGGCATTTAGTGAATCGCCTGATTAGAAATTGTAGGGGGATCGGTTACCTAGTAGAATAACCGATTAGGGCATGGAGGGTAAGATAGGTAGTGGGAGATCAAAACGACGATGGCCAGACTCAATTTCTAATGATTTAAAGATAAGAGGTATAGAACTAAACAAGACCATAGATCTAGTTTCAGATAGAGGATTGTGGAGGCGTTTGAAAGGCATTACACGATGACAGCACCACTTCTCCTCCGCTGTCAGCCAACATTCTAACAGTGAAACATGGTTTCCATCAACGGGACTGAAACCGGCTAACCACGGTCAAGTGTCCATAATACCTACCAAACGTTAAGACGACGCGTATCCCGAGATTTATTTCGAGGATTTGTAATTTAAAGCCATTTTCTTTATTGCCACCTCTGGCAATACTATAAAATTCTTGGTGTACGCTGATATGTAGGGCTTCCCCAGGCCCATTACGACATTTGAGACCCCGCTTGAAGATGGAGGAGGTTTCATACCACCGGTATGTCTCTTGCTCGTTTTTAAGGTCGCGCTACCACGGGTACGTTCTTTGTTCATCGTTTAACGTCATTCTAACAGAGAGGCCAAGTTTTATGTACTATTTTAATAATGTCATTGCTTTTTACGTCACCCTAACTTTTTTTTACGGTTTTTGGAGACGCCGAGGTGCCGTAATTTGGGCCCCGCAGGAGTTCCTTTACGTGCCATTAAATTTACTGACACGAGGCTGATGTATTTGAGCACCTTCAAATACCACGGGACTGAGTCAGGATCAAACCTGCCAAGTTCGGACCAGAAGACAAGCGCCTCAACAAGGGCCTCAACCGTCTGAGCCACTCAGCCCGGCTATAAACTATTTAACATCAATGTAACACAGCTAAATTGTATTCAATATTGAACGTCATACTAACACAGCTACCTTTTTCATTATTTTACGTCATTCTAAGACAGGTACTTTTTCGGCGAGGCTTAGATATCAAGAGGCTAGGATTGGGAAGACAATAGCTATGGTTTTAATTAAAGAAACAAATTCAGATCTACCGCTGGGGTGGTTCCAACCCACCATCTACAGAGTCCAAATTTACCCCCGGATCAAATGGCACTGTGTAGTTAAATTAGCGAGTAAGAGGAGGAGATTGAAGGACATGTGTACCTCATCCCTCCGGGTCATGGCATACAGTAGCCTATATCTCACGCAAGTGGAATACTGCATGCTAAAAGCACAACTGAACTGAACTGAACTGAACTCTGTAGGCCTAGGTGAAGTTCGATTACCTCTTGATATCTCTTATCGCAAATCATTGAGCTTGTTAGGAAGACAGGCTCACTAGCATGGGTTAACAAGAAAAAGAAGAAACTTCTTTCATATTTAGATTAGTACCCCGTCATTTAAAATATCAGATCTTTTTAGAGAGATGGCTTGGAAAGCTGAAAACTCTCGTCCTACGCTGCCATTCGAATAAATATAAATGCACACTTCGCAATACTCCGCCAGGCTCAGTGGCTCAGACAGTTGAGGCTCTGGCCTTCTGACCACAACTTGGCAGGTTCGATCCTGGCTCAGTCCGGTGGTATTTGAAGGTGCTCAAATACGACAGCCTCGTGTCAATAGATTTACTGGCACGTAAAAGAACTCCTGGGGGACTAAATTCCGGCACCTCGGCGTCTCCGAAAGCCGTAAATGTAGTTAGTGGGACGTATAGCCAATAAAGCCAATACTCCAACTCTATCAAGAACTAACTGCGCGAAATTAAGTAATATACGCACACATCGCCAGTGTTCGTTTCTAAATTGTATTACTGTATTATTATTATTATTATTATTATTATTATTATTATTATTATTATTATTTTCTCATAAATTCATCTTCACATCAGTCCTAAATTATAAGCACACTAACTCATTACTTACGGGTGTCCGGCTGCATGGCTAAATGGTTAGCGTGTTGGCCTATGGTCATAGGGGTCCTGGGTTCGTTTCTCTGGCTCGGGGACTGGGTGTATGTGTCGTCTTCATCATCATTTCATCCTCATCACGACGCGCAGGTCTCCTACGGGCACCAAATCAAAAGACCTGCACCAAGCCTTTCCGGAGGCCACACGCCATTATTATTATTATTATTATTATTATTATTATTATTATTATTATTATTATTACTTACGGGTGCATTGATTTCTGGCACCCTCTCTTTATACCCTGAGAACTCATCCCGGCGGTTCGGAGACTTTAAACGCCTCTGTTTAATTCAATAATGCTATTTGCTTTACGTCCCACTAACAACTTTTACGGTTTTGGAAGACGCCGAGGTTCCGGAATTGAGTCCCACGGGGGTTCTTTTACGTGCCAGTAAATCTATCGACACGAGGCTGACGTATTGAGCACCTTCGAATACCACCGGACTGAGCCAGGATCGAACCTGTCAAGTTGGGGTCAGAGGCCAGCGCCTCAAACGTCTGAGCCACTCAGCCCGGCATAAGCAGAAGAAGCAGAGTACCAAGGCTCAATTTAGAACTTGGTCGGAAATTTACGACGGATGCCTTCCTGGCGCCAAGCGCTGGTCTTACTGAAAATCTCACCGGAAAAGTCAGACCTGTGCACCATCTCCTTCGCCTCCAAATATAATAAGATGAGTGAAACTCTTTCTTTCTTTCTTTCTTTCTTTCTTTCTTTCTTTCTTTCTTTCTTAATCCGTTTACCCTCCAAGGTTGGTCCCCCCCTTGGACTCAGCGCGCGATCCCACCTCTACCGCCTCAACGGCAGTGTCCTGGAGCGTGAGACTTTGGATCGGGGGATACAACAGGCAAGGAGGACCAGTACCCCGCCCAGGCGGACTCAACTGCTATGCTGTACTGGGGCCTTGTGGGGGGGGGGTGGAAAGATCGGAAGGGATAGACAAAGAAGAGGGAAGGAAGCGGCCGTGGCCTTAAGTTAGGTACCATCTCGGCATTTGCCCTGATGAAAAATGGGAAACAACGGAAAACCAATTCGAGGATAGCCGAGGTGGGACTCGAACCTCCCCCTCTACTCAATTCACCTACCGAGGCTTAGTTGACCCCGTACCTCCACTCGTTCCACTTTTCAAATTTCGTGGTAGAGCCGGGAATTGAACCGGGGCCTCCGAGGGTGGCAGCTAGTCACACTAACCACTACACCATAGAGGCGAACTGAAACACCTTTACTGTATATTACAGAGATCGTAAATCTTCTTCCAAAAGTGAGCTAGAAGGCGCGTATACTTACAGAGCTCGTAGTTCATCACAGTGATGCTGTGAATGTAGGCTAGTTACCACCTTGATTGTTCTGAATTGGTTGTGAAGACGTGCTGAAAATATTGCAGTAAGGAGCAAGCGCATGTAGAAGAATTGATTCTCTCCAGAACATCATCCACAAGAAAAGATAGTCTTACCTAACAGATCACAGGGATGACTGTCTCAGATGGCAGAGCATAGACTTTCTGAGCCCAGGTTTTCAGATCGATTCCGCCTCAGTTCTGTAGTGTTTGAGGGTACAAAATTTTGACATCCCAGCTTCTCCCAAAACGTTATCAATAATTAATGGGACGCATAACCAATAGCTTTATTATTAACTTGAAATTAAGACCACTAAATTGTAACCGATTCATTATATTATCCATAGCGCAGCAAGTAAACTCACAGAAGCGGGAATGTGCTTCTTCTACTTCTTCTTCTAATGATAATGATAAAAATAATAAATGACCGCCTCTGTGGTCTAGTGGTTAGTGTCATTAGTTGCCACGCACGAAGGCCTGCCTTCGATTCCCGGCTCTGTCACGAAGTTTGAAAAGTAGTGCGAGGGCTGGAACGGGATCCACTCAGCCTCGGGAGGTCAGCTGAGTAGAGGGGTTTCGATTCCCTCCTCAGCCATCCTTGAAGTGGTTTCCCCCTTCTCCTCCAGCCAAATGCCGGGATGGTACCTAACTTACAGTAAGGCCACGTCCGGTTCTTTCCCTGTTCTTTGCCAATCCCTTCCAGTCTTCCCATACCCCCCTCAAGACCCTGTCCAGCATAGCAGGTGAGGCCTCATGGGCGTGATACTGGTCCTCCTACCCAGTTGTATCACACCCCGCCCAAATGTCTCACGATCCAGGACACTGCCTTTAAGGCTGCAAAAATGGGATCCCTCTCTGAGTCCAACCCTGGAGGGTAAACTGATTAAATAACTAATAATAAGTGTTTAATCATTCTTCAACCATTACGCCAGGGTGCCGAAATATAACTCTGAAAATATGTTCCTTGACGCACCAGTAGAGTTACAAGAAGCAAGTCCATTTCATTTATTCTTAGATGCCATCCAACTATGCCGGGATGCGATCCCTCAACCGTGAGAGGAGTAAATGAACACTTAAACAATTTTGCTAGTAAGGTGGCTCTTTCTCCATTTTTGACACTTCTACTGTAAAACATTTCCGCAAAATACCGTGATATGAACAAATATGTATTAAGGTGCATAGTGCCCGCGAGGAGTCGAAGGCAGTGCATCACTCAGTTCCCAGACACAGATGAGAATATGAATTAGTGGGAAACTCGGGACCGCCCTTCACCTGACTTCACTGCTGAGCAACATACTGCCAACAATGGCAGTGCTACGTTCATCAGTCACAATAATTCGAGATTGGATGAGGATAATTGACGGTAAAATGAATCAGATGTGCTACTTCACACATGTCACAGTGTTGTTGAGACTTTCTGAACAGCAGCTTCTGCAAACTCGAAATTCAATAATTCCAGAACTGCAGATTGACCAACTCTGTCACAGCATTGTACCAAAGTCCTTCAACATTACAAGTCAGATTGTATCAGTTGCAAAAGCTCCTCTACACCACTACACCACAGAGCCGAACCGAAACACATTTACTGTATATTATAGAGGTCATAAATCTTCTTCCAAAAGTGAGTGGTACCGTGTAAGCTCCTGTCATTTTTGAAGGAAGGATTAAATTAATTCGGCACTGCATGTCGTATGATGTCGGCAGGTAAAAGATCTCCAATAATACATTCGGTGCTAATGCCAGAAAATTAATTTACTAAAATTCAGTCACAGATGGTCCAAGAGAATTCCGGTTTCTCTGCCGTCTAGTAAAGTAAATTAAAACGTTGGAATAGACACGCAGGCAGACTGAACGTTACCAAATTGGCTACAACACTGTAGTTGAGTCTATACAATTATTATTATTATTATTATTATTATTATTATTATTATTATTATTATTATTATTATTATTATTATTATAATTATTATTATATATAATTCGCTGGGGCCATCAAAGACCACGTTAATTCTTGTTGCATTTGACACTGAACTTGGCCTTCCTTAGAGCCCAAATTTCCCTCATTCTTTGTGAGTGGGCCTGCTTACGCTCCTCTGTCCAAGGGGCACCGTGTCTTCTCTTCGGCTGCTCGTCTCGGTTTAGCCCGTTCGTCAATATTTTCTTGCGGAAGACATCTCTGTTAAGGGCGTCTTCAGCTGAGATATGTAGCATTTGCAGGTCTTCTTTGATATTTCTAAACCAGGGAATTGTGGTTTTGGGGTTTGAATCAAAAAAGTGAAAGATTTCTTTAGTTAACTTTCTTCCGTCCATTCTTTTCAGATGACCGTAAAATCGTGCCCGTCTTTTTCTGATTGTGTCGGTAATTTTCTCTATTTTGCTGTAGACTTCCTTGTTGGATCTCTTTTGATGGATTCCATTTCTGTACTTTGATCCCAAGATTCCTCTCACAATTTTGCGTTCTCTTTTCTCCAGTTCTTCAAGGAGTCCTTTGTTGGCATTTAGAGACAGGGTTTCGGCTGCATATAGAACTACTGGCTTCAGAACTGTTTCATAGTGACGTATCTTGGTGTTTTGGGAAAGGCATTTTTTGTTGTAGATTGTGCGGGATGTTTGGTAGGCTATTTCCAGTTTGCGTACTCGCTCCTGAAGTGCTTCTTTGTCCGGTCCATTTTTCATGATGATCTCACGCAGGTATTTGAATTTGTCTACTCGGGTGATGTCCCCGTATTTTGTATGGAGTTTTGGTGGAGCCTCTTTGATGTTAGTCATTACTTCTGTTTTCTCAAACGATATCTGCAAACCAGTTTGTTCGGCAATTTCCTTTAAAATTTCAACTTGAGCTCTAGCGGTTTCTATGTCGTTGGAGAGAACAGCAATATCATCGGCAAATGCTAAGCAGTCTGTTGCGATCCCCTTGGATTTGGTTCCTATTCTCAATGGACTGTAGTTGGTTTCCTATAATATCACCCGCCAGGTTCTGATGATCTTTTCAAGAACACAGTTGAAGAGTATCGGGGATAGCCCATCACCTTGTCGGACTCCTGTTTTGATGTCAAAGGAATGCGAGAGACATCCGTGGAACTTCACCTTGGATTTTGTATCGGTCAGGGTGGCTCTAATTAATGCCAGTAGTTTCAAATCATCTCCAAATTCATTTAAGATGTTTGACAGGACTTCCCGATCAATGGAGTCGTACGCTTTCTTAAAGTCCACAAAGACAGACACATACTGCTTGGACCTTAGCGTACAATATCTGATGATCGTTTTGAGATTTTGGATCTGTTCAGCTGTTGAGCGACCTTTTCTGAACCCTCCTTGGTATTCACCTATTTGATGTTCGACTTGTGCTTCCAAACGCTCCAGGATGGCAAGTGATAGAATTTTGTAAGTCACGGGTAGCAAAGATATTCCTCTGTAGTTGTTGATGTTCTTCATGCTGCCTTTTTTGTGTAATGGATGGATCAAAGCTATTTTCCAATCTTCGGGTAGGGTCTCCTTGTTCCAAATTTCTTTTATTTGCTTTTGCAAGATATCAAGTGATTCCTCTGGGGCATATTTCCATAGTTCTGCTACTACTGAGTCTTCCTCCGGCGCTTTGTTATTTTTGAGACGGGCAATGTGGCGCTTGATTTCATCTCTGTCAGGTGGTCTAGAATCTGGGTAAATGAGTAAGGGTTCCTTGGTCTCAATGGGGCTTTGCGGTTTAGAGCAATTAAGTAAATTCTTGAAGAAGTCTGCCAGAATGCTGCAATTTTCTTCATTTGATGTCGCCAGTGTGCCGTCCTTTCGCTCAAAGCATAGAGATGGTGGTTTAAAGCCAGTGAGTTTGCGTTTGAAGGCTCTGTAGTACTCTCTGCTTTCATTCTTCCTAAAGTTTTGTTCTATCTTTTCAATGAGAGATTTTTCGTATTTACGTTTCTCAGTTTGAACACCCTAGCTGCTTGGGCACGTTGGGTTTTGTAGGTTTCCCAATCATTTTCTGATTTCGTAGAGTAGTACTGTTTCTACGCATTGAGTCTTTCTTGCAGGACTGATTCGCAGGTACCATTCCACCAGCATGCTTTTTGCCTCTCTTGATTTCTGCAACGTCTTTGGCGGCCTCAACAAGGAGACTTTTGGCGTTGTTAAAGTCAGTGTCATTTGGTCTAGCCTTCTCCTGGAACTCCTCGAACCTTTTCCGAAGTTTATCATTGTCGAAGCGTGTGATCTGTTTGGTTGTCTTCGTTGTGTTTGCGGGAATTGGTTTGAATTTGATAAGAGACATATAATGATCTGAGGCCACATTGATGCCTTTCTTTACCTTGACATTCATAATCTCAGGGCTGTTTCTCCTGGAGATTGCAACATGATCAATTTGGAACTCTCCGAGAGCTTGGACGGGAGAACGCCAAGTCATTTGCTTTCTGGGTAGATGGCGAAAGTGGGTCGACATGACCTGCAGGTTGTGATTTTCGCAAATAGACACCAGTCTTTTGCCGATGGGATTGGTTCTTTTGTGAGCAGGGTAATTTCCTATAACTCTCTTGTACTTCTGTTCACGACCTAGTTGGGCATTGAAGTCACCCAAAAGAAGCTTGACATGGTGTTTGGGGATTTTGTTTAATTTTTCATCCAGTAGGTCCCACAAATTATCAACTTCGTCTGGATCAGACTTGTTCTTATCGTTTGTAGGAGCATGTGCGTTAACTAGGGCGTAGGTTTTGTTCGCGCATTTAATTGTGAGTATAGACAAGCATCACAGCTCCATTGAGGATTCCTCTTTGCGCTTTGCTCTTGAAAAATCGGTAGCCTTCGGATTCAAAAATCTCTTCATCTGGGTATTTTGTTTCCTGTAGGGCCATTATGGATATCTGATTTTCGTGAAGAGCTTTGGTGATGGTTTTCAGCTTGCCAGTTTGAGTAAGTGAATTTATGTTGAAAGTTGCTAGAAAGGTTTTAGATTTTGGCCTGAATTTTTGACTCTTCGGGGTACACCGAGACGCTCCGACTCGTCTCTTGCATGATGTCGAGTCTCCCCCAGAATCCGAACGAGACTCGTGCGCCGTGGCGTTCACGACGAAGGATTTATCCGAAGATTTACCCCCTGGGGTATTATTATTATTATTATTATTTCTTTCTTTCTTAATCCGTTTACCGTCAAGGGTTGGTTTTTCTCTGGTACTCAGCGACAGATTCCACCTCTACCGCCTCAAGGGCAGTGTCCTGGAACGTCAGAATTTGGGTCGGGTGGATTAAACTGGGAAGGAGGACCAATGCCTCGCCAACGCGGCCTCATCTGCTGTGCTGAACAGGGGCCTCCCGGTATTTTCCTGGAGGATAAGTGGGAAACCACGAAAAATCACTTCGAGGATGGCTGAGGTGGGAGTAAGAACCCTCTCTATTCAAATGACCTCCCGAGGCTGAGTAGACCAGGTTCCAGTCCTAGTACCACTTTTCAAATTTCGTGGCAGAGCCGGGAATCGAAAGCGGGTCTCCGTCGGTGGAAGCTAATCACACTAACCACTACACCACAGAGGCGGGCATTATTATTATTATTATTATTATTTTTTTTTTTGCTAGGGGCTTTACGTCGCACCGACACAGATAGGTCTTATGGCGACGATTGGATAGGAAAGGCCTAGGAGTTGGAAGGAAGCGGCCGTGGCCTTAATTAAGGTACAGCCCCAGCATTTGCCTGGTGTGAAAATGGGAAACCACGGAAAACCATCTTCAGGGATTATTATTATTATTATTATTATTATTATTATTATTATTATTATTATTATTATTGTAAGAGATAATGACAAGATACTACGATACAAAGTCGGTAGCAGTTTTTTTCTCTTCTGAAATTTGTCACAGCGCCTTAACTTTGTTCTTTATTTGTTACTTCCTCAGTGTACAAGGTTTGTGGAAAGTCTTATTAAGTCTAATTGTCTACATCATTGTGCGAAACTTGTACTGTCTAAGCGCCTGATTGTACCAAGCAACCTAGCCCAAAATCAATTTCACGTAACCGTAGTGGCCACCACTTGTGTCGCCCTCGGTTAAGGCATCAAACCGATTCACCGCACCGTATGCATGTAGTTAGCATCCACCCACACTGTAATTCAGTGCCTGCTAAATGCTTGTTTACTTGCGGTTAAATAGCAGCGTTACGCTAATATAACTGTACACTGTGGGTATTTATTTTCCAGATGCCGGTGTTAGTGGTCTGGGTGGGTTGATCCGTGTAGGTGTAATTCACTTGCGTGGAACCTGAACGTTTATAGCCTCACCTCAAGCCACGGCTCACCGATCACTTCTCTTCACAACAGCGCTATTCTTTTCCAGCAGGTTGCTCGTCATACCGCTAACTTCCTACTCACGGTAAAATCTCTGTTTATGTAGCTAAAAATATTTTTTATTAAAAAAAATCAAAATACAGTTGACAGTTTTGAGCACTGAAACTCCAGCAGGACAAATACAAGGGTGTACATGTATTTGTTAATCCTGACTCACTGCTTGCGCGAACCATCCGGTATGACGATAATAACCAGTTCGGTGGTGTGTAGGGTTTCTGCATCTTAATTGGATGCTCCGGGTTCTAAACTTGGCTCATGCAGTGATTTTTAATTCTCATCTGAGAACTATAAATGGTCTTCGCTCAGCCTCACAAGGTGAAAAGAGAAAATGTATAATATGAGAGGCAGTGAACTCTGACAAGAGAATCCTATGCTGAGAAAATGGTCGTGTCAGATCCGGGGACCTTAATGGGCTTATTAAACCCCAATTCCTTTCTGTAAGTCAGACATACGGGTGGCACGGAAGTAAGTGGACACACGCGAGTTAAGAAATATACTTGCATGTGTTCCTTGCGTTAGCGCAGTTCAGGGGTAATCTTTGATTAGATCGACAATGTCACGTCACTTTCCAAATACACGAACAAGATTTACTACGACTAAAATCATTCAGCAGTCGTCGGAAACCGAACCACGAGAGTACCTGAACTACCCAATAATTTACATTTCTTTAGCTGTGAGCTTCGCTTTTTTTTTGCCTAGTGGTTTAACGTCGTGTCCGCCTCTGTAGTGTAGTGGTTAGCGTGATTAGCTGCCACCCCCGGAGGCCCGGGTTCGATTCCCGGCTCTGCCACGAAATTTGAAAAGTGGTACGAGGGCTGGAACGGGGTCCACTCAGCCTCGGGAGGTCAACTGAGTAGAGGTGGGTTCGATTCCCACCTCAGCCATCCTGGAAGTGGTTTTCCGTGGTTTCCCACTTCTCCTCCAGGCGAATGCCGAGATGGTACCTAACTTAAGGCCACGGCCGCTTCCTTCCCTCTTCCTTGCCTATCCCTTCCAATCTTCCCATCCCTCCACAAGGCCCCTGTTCAGCATAGCAGGTGAGGCCGCCTGGACGAGGTACTGGTCATACTCCCCAGATGTATCCGCCGACCAAGAGTCTGAAGCTCCAGGACACTGCCCTTGAGGCGGTAGAGGTGGGATCCCTCGCTAAGTCCGAGGGAAAAACAGAACCTGGAGGGTAAACAGATGATGATGATGATGATGATGATGGTTTAACGTCGTGCTAACACATCCAAGGTTTTCGGCAACACATGATGTAGTTTTGAGAGATGATGAGAGTTTTGGAATTCCATTCTAGCACCACTTTAATACGTACTTTTCTGTTTGTTACAAACGATGGCGTTGATAGCCCTGTAATGACGGTGGCATTTCCAACCGTGTCAGAACGAAGAGCACAGCAAAACATGATCTGTCATGCCACAAACGCTAGAAATTAACGTTGTTCTGAAGCATGAGGACGATGAAGAGCAGGATACATTTCGTATAACCGAGAGAGCTGGCAGCGCGATACGGGCCGCGCCGTTGTCAGCGTCCATTCCGGAGATGGTGGATTCGAAACCCACTGTCGGCAGCTCTGGGGATGGTTTTCCGTTGATTCCCCATTTCGCACAAGGTAAATGCTAGGGAAGAATCGTAATTAAATCCAGGACTGCTTTCTTCTCAATCCTAACCCTTTCCTATATCATAGTCTCCGAAAACATTTCTGAGTTAGTGTGAAGCTAAACCAATAACAAGAGTGAATCGTCTTACCTAAAAGATCACGGGGCTGAGTGGCATAGATGGTAGAGCATAGACTTTATTTGCCCGGATTTTGAGGTTCGATTCCGACTCAGTTCTGTGGTGTTTGAAGGTATAAAATTTCGCCATCTCAGTGTCTCTCAAAACCTTCTCAATACTTAATGGGACGTAAATCCAACAGCATAATAATAATAATAATCATGTGAATCAAGACCACTGTGTAGATATATTTATAACGGCCTTTTCCGGAGGTCTGGGTTAGATTACCGTCCTATATGAAAATGAAAACCTACAACCTGTTTTCCAGTCATTGACCGGGTCAGGGATGGAATGAATGAAGCAGATATAGGCTATAAGTACGATGGGGCCGCCAATCCCAAAGTGATTTTATTAATGCCTGATAGATGCTATGAAATGTGAATGGAGAGTGTTGCTGGAATTAAAGATGACAGGGAAAACCGGAGTACCCGGAGAAAAACCTGTCCCGCCTCCGCTTTGTCCAGCACAAATCTCACATGGAGTGACCGGGATTTGAACCACGGTATCCAGCGGTGAGAGGCCGACGCACTGCCGTCTGAGCCACGGAGGCTACTACCGTCCTATATAGTGGTTTAAATTTAATGAATGGTTTGTAGGCTGTGTATGCATGTATGTACTGTAAATTTCTCTGTGCAAATACAGTATGCAAGTTTCCTACATTCCTACCTTCTGCCGCCGCTCCTCTTTTCGACTGTTCTGCTGCTACCTTGCTCGCCTGCTGCTACGTACACCTCACGTCATTGTTCTAGAAAACTAAGGCTCTCTCTCTCATCTACACCTCTAGATTGTTCCATCGTGCTAAATAACCCGGGCGCCACCCCTCACGAGTCAGTCTCGCATCGTTATGGAGTGGTGGAGCACCGAATACCTGTGTACCGTCTAAGTATTTGGCCATTACCATCTTGGCGTATTTGCAATTAGACAGCTTGGTGAGCAGGAAACATCGTGTTATTTGGACTTTGGACTTTTCCTTGGCTCGTCTGGCCTTATTTCCTTTCTTTATATCTGACTTCTTATGTACTTTTTCATTCACCCAGCCAGTGTCAGCGTTAACATTCAATATGCAAACTTCATCCTTTTCAACTGAAATTACTATGGCAACGATACCTTGGACAGAAGAACATTAATTGGAATCGCCTATTTTACGTGTTTGCAATATGTACTGGCTCATCAACACTCGCATTTCTCCAGAAAATAAAGCTACCCGGCGAAGAATCTCTTCCTCCTAGCTTCCCTCCGCTTTCCTTGCATTTCTATAGCATCATTTCGCTTCTTTCTTTCCATACTTTTATTTGGAGTTCCTTCACTACTTCTGTAATTATATCTGTCACGCCTAAAAATGTGTATTGACTAACTGGATGTACTTTCACTATCTATGTGACATTGTAAATGTGGCATATTTTCTCTCGGCTTCAGAGCTGTTACTACGATTTTTATTGTTCGCTATTTCATATTGGTGTTCTAATAATATCAACAGAAAGTTATATTTCTTGTTTATTATTAAAAATATTTATTTGCACTGTTAATATTCTAGTTCTCTCTATTCTCTCTATCCGTTTTATCCTCTGGGGCCCATCACCTTCTCTCTGCGTATTTGCTTACTACGTCACTATTCTTCGTTCGCCACCTACCATATTACAGTATGTATGTATGCATGTGTGTGAAGTGTCTTATGGTAGGTATCAGTAAAAATAGTACAAACATTGAACAGGAAATAGGGGTTGTTCTGCCAAAAAATTTGAGACAGGGAACCTAATGTTTGGGAATCCAGCTTAAGGAGATATCTACATGTACGAATTATTTACAGCTTATTTTATGTGCATCTATTTACATTCAGTGTGTGCATTATTTAAAAACTAAATATATATTAATGAACAGTTGTTCGAGTTCTGGAAAGGAATTAGTGACAACACTAACACAGGAACAATTGCAGACGCTGCTGAGAGCAGATATAGAAGGGGCGTGGAGCTACACAACGTACCTAGTGCAGGTCCTGCAGACTAACGAATGCGAGACCGTCAATTTGTGGTGTCAAACCAGACCACTCTAACGTGATTATTTTCGAAGGTAGAACAGCGAACATGGATAAAGATTGAGGTGGTGTGTGGAAGGTTTCTGGAATATATTCGTAGTTTTCATCCTGCACTGCGCAGAAAACGGCGCATTTCCAAGCGCATTCATCCATTGTCTTGCACGACAATGCCTGCTGTCTTAGTGGTGCCCCTCTAAGGGAATTGTTGGCACTGTCGAGATGGGGGCGTCCTGGAACATCCACCCTAATCACCGGACGTGAGTTCCTGCGACTTCGATCTGTTCTCGATATTAAAGAAACCACACCGAGGAAAGATACTTCATGCGGTAGGGTGCTCCGTCACGAACATCAACAGAGGTGGCACTGTTACTGGTATCTTGCGCCTGTCACACATCTGGCAACGGGTGAAACATGTTGCAGAGAATTACATTGAAGGCCTGTAGAGGTGCAACACTTAATAATTTCGTATGTATGCATATGTTTCCACTTCCTTTTTCCAGCCCTCGTAAATTATTCGGAAAGGATAGGCATGTTTAAACCTATGCTTCATTAAACTGTCTTCCCAGATTCTAGGATCTCTATCCAAAAATGCTCAGCAAAACAGCCCCTATTTCCTTTTACGGAAACACCCCGTAGGCAGCTCACTTCCTCCGGAGCTAAACTTGAAAATGAATGCACCACATTATGTTATTACGAAACCAGGAAAGAATTGCACCACATCAAGTTATTGCGAGAACACGAAAGCAAAACGCAAATTCGGAGGCTCCCGCCATGAACATATGACTAAGTATACAACGAGGAATTGGACCTCTTACCATCACCCACCTCCTCTCCTGCCACGTTTATTTCACCGCCTAACACAGTCACACCTCACCATGACAGAAAGTCACATTAAGATGTTTCACGGGCAAAACTCAATATTCTCTATATTTTCCACGCTTGATCCCAGCTGGTGTCAGCAGCATTTGAGTATACTTAGCCAAGAATCATTTATTGTTCATGGTATATTATAGTGTGGGCTAGAACAAGTTTATGCATTTCTTTGACACGTTTCGGTCAGACTTAAAGTGACTGAGAAATCAGTGAACACCATTCCTTATTCAGTCAGTTCCCCTTAATTAATAACGGTGTGAAAGTATGGGTTGTATGGTCGCTTGGTGGTCTAGGCAGAATGAAACTGCTCAGTCGAAGGAGCGCTGGTCTTCTGACCCAAAACTGGTGGGTTCAATCCCTATTCAGTCCGGTGGCATTTGAAGGTGTTCAAGTACGCCAGCCTAGAGTCGACAGATTTACTGGCACGTAAAGGAACTCCTGCGGTACAAAATTCCAGTACTTCTACATCTCCAAAAACCCGTGAAAAGTAGTTAGTGGGATGTAAAATCACGAACATTAATACACTAGCAGTAGGAGTAGTATGCATATATATGCAACAGTTTCGCGTACGATTTCCTACACATTAAAGAAATCTTGTTGGTGTAAGATAAAACCGTTAACAATTAGAAAGGGCATTGAACATTATTATTATTATTATTATTATTATTATTATTATTATTATTATTATTATTATTATTATTATTATTATTATTATTATTATTATTATTATTCAATACTAATGTTTCAAGTTCCTCCAGAGTTCTATACACAGTTTCCATTAAAGCATTAGCCAATCAGAAGTTTCCGAGGCAAAATGCTGGTTGCAGGTCACGACATCAGACATTTGGCACAGAAATAGATGCAATACTTGATTTATCTATATCGTTATAAATTCTAACCGAGATGGTCTTGATAAAATAGAAAAATATAATCAAATAGTTTGAAGTTAGACTCCCCAGCAGAGCGCAAGCTGTCCGCCGCTCACGAACCGTCCTCATGCCAAATGTTACTCAATTGAATTAGATTTAACCTTTCTTGTCCAAGCTTTTCTCTCATGCAATAGCTAATTTTAAAATTAATATCCAGAAATGCAAGTAAAGGTAAATTGCCTTGGCCTTGACATGAATTCAATTTAAGATGAGTTCCGCAGTGTCGTTCCCATGCCCGCAACAAGAGCGAGCCAGAACTTGAGGCCTTCAGCAGTGTTAGCATGCTGCGGTACAATTACGCTCATGTTACCACGGTACGGGTAGGAAGCTAAGTCTCCTGACAGCAGCAAGCAAAGCTCTCAAAGTGCAATACAAATATACGATTAAGTAGAGAGAGACAAAAATATATTATACACTTGATGTAAAATTTTATGTTTAAAGAGAATCTTTGTTCAGGAATACTGTCCGAGATTTCTAATAATAATAATAATAATAATAATAATAATAATAATAATAATAATAATAATAATAATAATAATAATAATAATAATCATGTTATTGTTTTACGTCCCGGTAACTAAACTACTTTTTCGGTTTTTGGAGATTCGGAGGTGCCGTAATTTTGTCCCGGAGGAGTTCTTATACGTGGCAGTAAATCTACCGACATGAGGCTGACGTATTCGAACACCTTCAAACATCACTGGACTGAGCCAGGATCGATCCTGCCAAGTTGGGCTCAGAAAGCCAGCGCTGTAAAGATGATGATGATGATGATGATGATGATGATGATGATGATGATGATGATGATGATGATGATGATGATGATGCTTGTTCTTTAAAGGGGCCTAACATCGGGGTAATCGGCCCCTAATGGTACGAAATGAGACGAAATAAAATGACAATTTAAAAGTCCAAAACTTATCCACTGACCAGAATTCAAAACGTGATGATGAAGAATGAATGGATCAATATGAATTTAAAATAATCGGCGGATCCAACTCGCAATATTGAAAGTTAAAAATAATTCCAAAATAATCCACTGACTAGAAATAAAAAAGAGACGATGAACAACGATTATGGACTTAAAACAATCAGTGGATTCGAACCGCAGTGCTCCACCTTCAAAGAAACTCTTAATACAATAGTACATGCTGACCAACGGGCTGCTTCGAAAGCACAACCCTGAATCAATTATGCTTTTTGTCTAAAGGGGTCCAAAATCCAGGTCAACGACGCCTCATAATGGGACTTATCGCTAGGAAAGTAAGAACCATGGTATTTCTCATGTAGCGGTACTAACGTAGACTTACAGTGTTTCACAATTTGTGGTACTACTCAAGGGTAATGTAATACACACAAGTAACGCAGACCCACGGTGTAGCTCATACAGTGGTACTAATCACAGGCAACGTAAGCCCATGGTGTTCCGCATTTACTGGTACAAATCATGGATACTGTAAAATCCATACTGATTCACCCTCTGTTGCTTCAAACCACAAACCTATTGTGTACCTAATATAGTGGTACTACTCGCAAGTAAAAGCGACCCACGGTGTTCCTCGCGTGATGGTGCTAATTTCAAGTAGTCTCATCGTTCTAATTCAATCGTCCCTTGGTCGCCCCTTTTATTCGCCCCTTACGGCAGGTAGGGGATATCGTGAGAGTATTCTTCGTCTACGTCCCCCACCCGCAGGGGAGGGGCAGCGATCTACCGTCCAGACTACTCAGCCCAGCCCGACTTTTCTTCCAGATATACCGCATTAGATAGCTGATGAAACCACCTCAAATAACTTGTAAATCGTTAAAGATAACGAAAGTCTGTTTTCAGTTTATTTTTTCTTCTTGTATAGTTTCTTCTTTTTTATAAATTAGTTTCGACAGATTGAAGAACCTTTCCTTCTTAATCCGTTTACTCTCCAGGGTTGGATTTCCTTCGGACTCAGCGAGGGATACCACCTCTATCGCCTCAAGGGCAGTGTCCTGGAGCGTGAGACTTTGGGTCGGGGGGATACAACTGGACAGGAAAACCAGTACTTCGCCTAGGCGGCTTCACCTGCTATGCTGAAGAGGGACCTTGTGTATTGAATTGAATTTATTGATAATGATGATTTACATGCCACTGAGGCTGAAAAGCCCCTTTATGCAGCGTCTCATTATAACACAATACAGGTTTATGAATATACTAACTACTTTTTATAATATTAAAATATTAAATTAAATATTAAACTTAAAAATTAAAATACAGATACCAATTCCAATAAAATTAAAACATAAATTATATAAGAAGTAATAAAGTATGTCATTCAACTTATTTAATATTTTAGACTACAAGAATCTAAAGAATATAAAAAACAGAAATAATTTTCTTAGAAATATACATATTTCTGATTGCGAGACACAAGAATGCCTGATCTCAGCCCCTTGCATACTCCACCAGGAAGATAGATGTTAAGGACTGCTTTAGTTGGGTACAGTTCCTGTAATTTGCAAAACGGTGAAGATTAAAGACATTGAAGATGCCGAATACAGTGCAAACAAAAGATTTGTTAAATTTAGTGGCACGATGAAGGGGAATTTGAAGGGTAATTTTTGTAAACCTATTATCTCTGTTATGTACTGACTCCATAGATTTAAATGCATTATCAAGGTAGGGTGGGGTTTTCAGTTTGAGAATTTTGTGCGTAGCAACGGCTACTGAGATTTCCCGTCGTTCATGGAGTTTCAACCATTGCAGCTGTATGTAATAGGGTGTTATGTGTTCATCACGCCTGGCATTTGTCACGTAACGAACATATGCGTTTTGTACCCTCTGCAGTTGTGTGTTCAAAGTTTCAGATAAGTCGTTGTATACGACTGATCCATAGTCAATTATGGGGAATATAAGACTTTGAACAAGTAGCATAAAAGGTAGTGTACATGACACGTTACGTTTCAAAATATGCATGGATGACACAACTTTTCTGATTACATTTAACGTATGATCAGACCAGGATAGGGTTCTTTCGAAAATGAGTCCTAGATTGTTAACGGTGTCACTATAATGGATATCTGTATTGAACCCATGACCTTTGTGCCCTAAGAATTATAAGTATGAAAAGTTACTACATTTCTGAAAATTTCTTGATATCACGGGAGTGACACGTGGCAAGGGGGTAGCTACTTTCCGCCCACGCTCTGGGATACGTGACGTCATCCGCACGTGTCGTACGTGGAAGGATACAGAAGAAAGTTTGAGACTGCTAAGCCATTTTGGTGAGTTATTTCAGAAGAGCGCGTGTGTATAGCGTCTCCACGCGAAGTCGACAGAAAAGTAGTGCCTATCAAATGAGGTCATCTAACCAGTTAAATTAATAAATATAAATTTTAAATGTCCAGGATCACTACTGCTAGTGAGTTAACAAATGCATGGTAATATCCAAAACTCTTTTAAATACGGTCCATTTAAGTCAGAAAGATTACGCAAATTTTCTTGGCGGCAAAGGGAAAATGCCTGAAGAAGAGAGGAGGTAATGGCTATAAATATAACTTAGAAGGGACGCCATGATGAAACCCCTGTATTGTGTTATTGAATCTTGAGCGAGAGAGTTAGACTGTTCTGTAAATCAAGCGACAAAGTAGACGAAGTCCGACGAACAGATTTTGGCCGATGTGGCTGGGGTCTTGAATCCAAATGGATTTTGTATGTGCAAAGGTAGTCTTATAAAAAGGAGGTCAAGATATTGCAGAAGAAGTATAAAGCTGTACAATATTTTTGTGTTTTAAAAAGTAATTCGTATGCGGGCAGTAACTACCATCAGTCCAGTGCGATCAACGGAGACACGTGTGAAGGGTATTTCTTTTTTTATATGTTTTACTTCCAGGAAAATAAACAAATATTATGATGTACAGCCATAAATGTAAAATGGCTAGATAAAGCGACGGAAGGTCACTGGTGATCCGAAGGATGGAATTCGGCGTCGATTTAAGGTAGGTGCCTTGCCATCTTACCACCTACTATATCTTGTTTTGTGATGTCAAACTTATGTGCATTTGAAATGGGTTTTTATGACGCAGTTGGTCACCCCTATGTTTTTTGGCGAATGTCAAAATATGACGAAAGGTCATTTGTTTTATTTTCTGCTTGGATAAATTTAAAATATTGTGAGTGCCGTGTGACATGTAAAAGTTATTAGCGAGGGCTTCGAAGTGATATCACGTCCAGAGTAGATCGTCAATTCCGTGAATTTATTGCCTATACTTTTGTGATGTTAACTGAGACAATTTTATCTGACGTAAAATTATCTGTTTGAAATTTGACGTAAATGATGTAAGAAATCCATTGTTACCCATTTTCAATCGAGTGGAACCGCGCTGTCGGGTTGAGAATATAGAGTGGTGAATTTTGTCACGGAGTGAAACGTTATTCTATATCCATTTAAACTGTGTCTGACTGGCAATACAAAATAGTGGAATTTTGACAGTCATTTTGTGAAATCCAGTTTTGGAAAATACGAGATCATTATGCGAAGTGTTCATTATTAATGTATTTGTACGTATTATGCGTCGTGGATTCTAAGTATTTTTATTCCAGTCTTGTTTGTCAGTGAGAGCCGTCCGGAGTAGACGAGAGTTCAGATTTGTCGTATGAGTTGAGATAGGATTTTTGAATCAGGTGATTGGAAGCATATAAATGTGCCGAAATATGCATAAGCCCGAGGAAGATTTTGTGTAATGTTTGGAATGGAAAGTAGAACTAGAGAATCCATGCCGGTATTAATTTGCGACGTGTACAATTAGTGTAGGGCATTTTGAAGTATAATCTATGTGCATTTTGTTGGTCAGAAATATCGTATTTGTTTAATTATGTCGGCAAAGTTAAAGGTTTCATTCTGAGAGGCCAGTCAGGCAGGACGAACAGATGTCTCATATCACAGCAGGGCGAGGGTCGTGTCTCCATGCCGTCAGCTGATAGGAGTTCGCAGCTCGGGTAACGGGATTTGAGTGTGTTAGAATTGAGATCACATTTCCTGGCAGTGGATATCAATAATTACGAAATCTAGTTGAAATTTTCATCCGGAAATAACGCGTGTGTTATTAGATACTGTAACTTTGTTTAATTGAGATTGAAATGTACATTTGAGGCCACGAACTTAGAGTATAATGAGTAAGGTTAGCCAATTTCAGGGTTATCCAAGTACACTGACTGACAGAGCAAATGCAACACCAAGAAGGAGTGGTCAGAACTTTATGCCAATTGCAGGGTAGACTGACGTCACTGAGGTATGCTCATGATGTGAAATGCGCCGCTGTGCTGCGCACGTAGCGAACGATAAATGGGACATGGCGTTGGCGAATGGCCCACTTCGTACCGTGATTTCTCAGCCGACAGTCATTGTAGAACGTGTTGTCGTGTGCCACAGGACACGTGTATAGCTGAGAATGCCAGGCCGCCGTCAACGGAGGCATTTCCAGCAGACAGACGACTTTACGAGGGGTATGGTGATCGGGCTGAGAAGGGCAGGTTGGTCGCTTCGTCAAATCGCAGCCGATACCCATAGGGATGTGTCCACGGTGCAGCGCCTGTGGCGAAGATGGTTGGCGCAGGGACATGTGGCACATGCGAGGGGTCCAAGCGCAGCCCGAGTGACGTCAGCACGCGAGGATCGGCGCATCCGCCGCCAAGCGGTGGCAGCCCCGCACGTCAGGTCAACCGCCATTCTTCAGCATGTGCAAGACACCCTGGCTGTTCCAATATCGACCAGAACAATTTCCCGTCGATTGGTTGAAGGAGGCCTGCACTCCCGGCGTCCGCTCAGAAGACTACCATTGACTCCACAGCATAGACGTGCACGCCTGGCATGGTGCCGGGCTAGAGCGACTTGGATGAGGGAATGGCGGAACGTCGTGTTCTCCGATGAGTCACGCTTCTGTTCTGTCAATGATAGTCACCGCAGACGAGTGTGGCGTCGGCGTGGAGAAAGGTCAAATCTGGCAGTAACTGTGGAGCGCCCTACCGCTAGACAACGGCATCATGGTTTGGGGCGCTATTGCGTATGATTCCACGTCACCTCTAGTGCGTATTCAAGGCACGTTAAATGCCCACCGCTACGTGCAGCATGTGCTGCGGCCGGTGGCACTCCCGTACCTTCAGGGGCTGCCCAATGCTCTGTTTCAGCAGGATAATGCCCGCCCACACACTGCTCGCATCTCCCAACAGGCTCTACGAGGTGTACAGATGCTTCCGTGGCCAGCGTACTCTCCGGATCTCTCACCAATCGAACACGTGTGGGATCTCATTGGACGCCGTTTGCAAACTCTGCCCCAGCCTCGTACGGACGACCAACTGTGGCAAATGGTTGACAGAGAATGGAGAACCATCCCTCAGGACACCATCCGCACTCTTATTGACTCTGTACCTCGACGTGTTTCTGCGTGCATCGCCGCTCGCGGTGGTCCTACATCCTACTGAGTCGATGCCGTGCGCATTGTGTAACCTGCATATCGGTTTGAAATAGACATCAATTATTCATCCGTGCCGTCTCTGTTTTTTCCCCTACTTTCATCCCTTTCGAACCACTCCTCCTTGGTGTTGCATTGTCACTGTCAGTCAATGTAGTAATAATGGTTACTATTAAATTTAAATTAAAGTGTGATGTCACGAAACAAGATAAATACTGGAAATAAGTGATGTAAATTGTTTCCAGCTACCGACGATATACATCCAACATGATTAAAAATGAATTACGTCAAGACTTGTGCAGGGACGCGGAGATAGAATTTGTTGTTCATTAAGAGTCATAAAATCATTTAAATTTATTTAATTATTAAATTCAATGGAAACGTATTTTGAAATAACTTTAAATCAAGCGAATAACTTGGAGATGCATTCTGGAAATCTTAGTTTGTTTTCTGGGAAATACGTAAATGTTAACGTAACGATTAAGGGGACATATCCGAAGGTAATGGATTTTACTGCCACAAGGTATTGTGAACATTGTTGTTGTTGCATTATTTAACTTTGATTGATTGAGCAGTAAATGTGCTGGGGTTAGTAAAGTGGAAACTTTGGTCATCAACCGATGTAACTTAAGTGTGTTTAGCTTTCAGCTTAGAAACTTGGATGATCATGGGGTCATCAACCTCAGTGACTTAGAGTATGGCCATATGCCACCATAGCATCATTTTCCTTGCGGTCATCATCCACAATGACTTTAAAGTAACTTAGAAGTTTAGATGTCGGTCCATGACATAGTCGCAGGTCACATCGATTCAATTAAGGGTCCATGCCGTATAACCACTGTGTGGCACACACCGATTGGGCGGCCTTAATTATACCCAGAGACCAGAGTTCGTGTTACGAGGACTGTACCATAAAGAATCACTATGATGGTACATGTAGTCGCACATGGAAGCCGAATCTAAGGATTTCCAGACTTTCTTTGCTTTAATTAATAATTGAGGCAATGGTTTCTAGTAAGGATGCCAATCAGGCAGTTATGTCAAAGGCTCATACCAGTGTTCTGACCTTCTGTGTAAATGATTGTGCTGTCCAGTGGACACGATTGGATTCTAATCATACCGATGATAAAATGATTAACTCTTCAGAGATTACTTGAATAAATAGGAATATTTTCTAAACAGACCTTTCATTTGAGTAGATAGATTAGAATTACTGAACCCTACCTTTACCTCAGTAAGTGACGAAGAACCTGATATGACCCAAGAGACAGATTTCATGAACTTTTGCTGATAGGTAAGGAAGGTAGGTATCCTTCATAGTGGACCAAAGGGTTCAGTATCTAGAAATTTTATTGCTGGGATGGATTTGAGGTCAACAGTTTTCAGGAGTTTTGAGTAACCTATGCAAATAAGCTGGGTCTTAGCCACATTTAATTGGAGGTTATGATTTGCGCTCCATTCGATCAATCGAGAGATATCATGGTTAAAATGCATTATACAAGAAGGTGCGTTAGTGGGACTGAAGTGGAAGTAAGCCTGTAAGTCATCAGCATACATATGAAAGGTACTACTTTTAAAGACTTCAGAAATGTCATTAATATAAATAGAAAAACATAAAAGACCGAGGACTGATCCTTGTGGTACGCCGCAGTTTACTGATTCCCAGATAGAGGATCGTCCGTCAACAAACGTGACTCTTTGTGATATACTTGATAGATATGATTCAAACCACGACACAGCACTCTGCGAGAAACCAATTGACTTCAACTTTGCAAGAAACAACTCATGATTAACAGAATCAAATGCTTTGGAGAAATCAAAGAGACATAAAATAGTAAGCTGCCTCTTATCGATGGCCGCTCGTATATCATCCGTAACTCTCAGCAGAGTCGTAGTAGTACTATGGCCCTTCTTGAAGCCAAATTGGCAGGGATTTAGAATGTGATATTTAGACAGATATTCACATATCTGCTCATGAACAATTCTTTCTAGAGCCTTACTAAGTGCACAGAGGATGTTGATAGGCCTAAAATCACTACAGACTGTTGAGATTTTGTTTTTGGGCACAGGACGTACATTGGCACGCGTTCACTCTGAGAGATACACTCCATTCTGTAGAGAGAAGTTAAATAAATGCACAAGGGCAGGAAGAAATAAGTCAATGCAATTAGAAATCATGGATATTGAGATATTATCTACCGAGCTCGATAGCTGCAGTCGCTTAAGTGCGGCCAGTATCCAGTAATCGGGAGATAGTGGGTTCGAATCCCATTGTCGGCAGCCCTGAAGATGGTTTTCCGTGGTTTCCTATTTTCACACCAGACAAATGCTGGGGCTGTACTTAATTAAGTCCACGGCCGATTCCTTCCCATTCCTAGGCCTTTCCCATCCCATCGTCGCCATAAGACCTATCTGTGTCGGTGCGACGTAAAGCAAATAGCAAAATAAGAAAAGATATTATCTGGACCTTTAGCTTTAGTTCGAATTGATCTGACTGCTTTTTCTACCTGTGAAGGGCGTACGTACATGAAATACAATTTATCTCTGTTACTTGGAGTGAGAGGTCTATAATGTTCGGCAGTTTCTGATACTTTCGGAGAGTTGAAGTTAGAGACTGTAGACATATAATATTCACTTAATTCAGATGGAGTAACAGGCATCTGGCTATCTAGAGAGTGACCGACTCCAATACGAAGTGATTTTGCAGCACGCCAAGAAGCTGAGGTGTTCTTGTGGAAGGATAGGAAGATCATAATGGATAGACATGGAAGAGGGAAAGAAGCGGCTGTGGCCTTAGGTTAGGTACCATCCCGACATTTGCCTGGAGGGGGAGTGGGAAAACACGGAAAACCACTTCGAGGATGGTTGAGGTGGCAATCGAATCCTTCTTAACTCAGTTAACTTCCCGAGGCTGAGTGGACCCCGTTCCAGCCCTCGTACCACTTTTCAATTTCGTGGCTAATCAAACTAACCACTACACCACCAAGGCGAACGACTGAAGAAACCAACGTTATAAATTGACTGAGCCGAAGCTCACAATCCAATATGCAGTACTTTCCCAGGATGTCAACACAGAATCTCAGAGTTACGGGCGTAGCTTAGCTGTCAGAAGAATGTGGAAGCCCGCTGCACGTAGGCGTGCCTTGACCACTTGGGTCGTGACTGAGTGACTGAATGGGTGGCTAAATTTCCAGAAAACAGATCTCAGAATTAGATTCGGTGAAGCCTTAAATGACTTTCAATATAAAGAAAGGGGTCGCGCAAGGCAATATTATTGGATCTTGGTTTTCTTTTAAATAAAAATGATGCGAGTAAAGAACTGGAATTACAGGTAAGACTTTTTGCGGATGACGTTATACTATTTAGAATAATGAATAAGATACACAATTGTGAGAGACTCCAAAAAGTTTTTTTTTTTGCTACTTGCTTTACGTTGCACCGACACAGATATGTCTTATGGCGACGATAAGATACGAAAGGCCTAGGAATGGGAAGGAAGGGGCCGTGGCCTTCATTAAGGTACAGCCCCAGCATTTGCCTGGTGTGAAAATGGGAAACCACGGAAAACCATCTTCAGGGCTGCCGAAAGTGGGGCGCGAACCCACTATCTCCCGATTACTGGATACTGACCGCACGTAAGCGGCTGCAGCTATCGAGCTCGGTACTCCAAAAAGACCTCGACGAAGTTGTGAGATGGGCAGCAGACAATACTATGATGGTAAACAGGATGAAATATTACTTACTTACTTACTTACTTACTTACTTACTTACTTACTTACTTACTTACTTACTTACTTACTTACTTACTTACTTACTTACTTACTTACTTACTTACTTACTTACTTACTTACTTACTTACTTACTTACTTACTTACTTACTTACTTACTTACTTACTTACTTACTTACTTACTTACTTACTTACTTACTTACTTACTTACTTACTTACTTACTTACTTACTTACTTACTTACTTACTTACTTACTTACTTACTTACTTACTTACTTACTTACTTACTTACTTACTTACTTACTTACTTACTTACTTACTTACTTACTTACTTACTTACTTACTTACTTACTTACTTACTTACTTACTTACTTACTTACTTACTTACTTACTTACTTACTTACTTACTTACTTACTTACTTACTTACTTACTTACTTACTTACTTACTTACTTACTTACTTACTTACTTACTTACTTACTTACTTACTTACTTACTTACTTACTTACTTACTTACTTACTTACTTACTTACTTACTTACTTACTTACTTACTTACTTACTTACTTACTTACTTACTTATCAATTTTAGAGATTCTTTTGATAAATTGAGTTTATTGATCATCAAAAGCAAGTTCATATCACCTTCGCACAGCAGCATGGAAGTGTCGTGGCTGGTTGGTACCTCCGAGTCCTGGGATGGCGCTGGACATCGCCTGGGCAGGGACCACACCTGCTCGGATGAGGAGTTCTGGAATGTCTCGACGTTCTGGAATGTCTCGAAGATTGGCACACGTTCCTGGGTTCGATTTGAGACGTAATTCACACTTGAGTTTTCTGCACGGCACTCCACACATTCATGGCAATGTCTGAACAGATATGACCTTTTAATTATGGTTACTGCACTCTAGATATTAAACCAAAACGTTCTGGAATAATCACTCGAAGAACAAGATGATTTTGACTTTGTACCGGTAGAAATGCAAGTTCATAACGCAAGCTTACTGTAAATTGGAATGTTCTAGAGGATTATAGTCACCACAGTTCTTAATGCATAGTTTCTGAAGATTTAAAACACATTGGCAATGAACTGAATAAATAGCACTCGGAAACTGTCTTGTTCCGTCAATAGGCCATTAAAGAAAATGTTATTTGAAAGAAAAGTTGACTTCATAAATTATGGATTCACTCAAACTACTGGAAAGTTCTAGGCTTTCTGGGAACGCGACATGCGTATTCTGAATTGTCACAGTCTTTAATGAGGATAAGAATCAAAACACAAGTCCCAGTGCAGCACTTGGAAAGTATTGCATATTTCACATTTAAACGTAATGTTGAACGTCCCGTAAATTCAATGAGGCACTTGGGTAAACAAGTCATATCGTTCACACGAAAGTTTATGTTAGTAGGACACAAGTTCGTCCTACACGGTCGGAAAATTTCAATGTTCCAGAAATTGATTCACAAAATACAAGTTCGAATAAGTTCGAAACGTAAGTTCAATGTGGTACACAACACTCGTGAAAATTCAAAGTCCTTTCAATCGTCGTCGGATAACTAAGTCCCTATGTGGCACTTCAAAAAAATAACAAAGTTCCAATGTGTAGAAATAACACAGTTCCGATGTGTCAAAATATTAAAGTCCCAACACGACACTCGAAGAAAATAAAGTTCCGATGTGTCAAAATATTAAAGTCCCAACACGACACTCGAAGAAAATAAAGTTCCGATGACAATGTTCCAGTATGTCACCTTAAGAAAATAAGTCTTACCGCGACACTTGGCGAAAATAACTAAGTTCCAATGAGACGCTTCAGAAAAATAACGAAGTTCCTATGTGGCACTTTAAGAAAATATCAAAGTCCAATCACGACACACGAAAAATAACAAAGTTCCAATGTGTCAATATGACAAAGTTCCAACACGATGCTCGAAGAAAATAACAAAGTCCTAATCAGGCACTTCAAGAATATGATAAAGTCCCGACACAACTCTTAGAGAAAATACCGAAGTTCCAATACTTGGATTTCGAAGACTTTTCAACTATAAATTCGACACACACAATGCTCCTCCCGTCATCCGTGTCGCAGAGACGGTGGAGCGACAGATACTGAATTCGTAGGTCGGGTGGTCCTCCTTTTATACCCGTTCGCGTGGAAGTGTCTAGAACCCGGGTATTATCTACCCTTATAACTCCTATACTACTCGGTGGATTTTCTTGAAATCTTGAAAGATTACGTCCATTGTAATGGTTTTTAAGAGGGCAGTGTCGAAATAGCGATAAAGTAGCGCAAAATGTACTTTTGAGGGTAAGCTGGAACATTACCATATATGGTCGCGTATAGCTGACTTACGGCAGCCACGTCACTCGCTGGGTACGTCACTGCGTTCGGCGGGCTGCCTACCTTCCACCTCGCGCGAAGTTCGACAAACGTACTTCGGATTTCTCTCGTAGCGGCGTTCCCGGTACAGTATGGCTTTTAATGCCAGGAGTGTCCGAGGACAAGTTCGGCTCGCCAGATGCAGGCCTTCTGATTTGACTCCCGTAGGCGACCTGCGCGTTGTGACAAGGATGAAATGATGATGAACAGCACACAAAAACCCAGCCCTCGTGCCAGCAAAATTAACCAATTAAGGTTAAAATTCCCGACCCTGCCGGCAATCGAACCCAGGACCCCTGTGACCAAAGGCCACACCCAGGCTTAGTGGACCCCGTTCCACTCCCCTACCATGTTTCCAATTTCGTGGCACAGCCGCGAATCGAGCCCGGGCCTCCAGGGGTGGCAGCTAATCACCCTAACCACTACACCACAGAAGCGGACGGTGATAAGTTTCACCAAGAGGAAAAGTCCTCTGAATTACAGTGTTGGTGGGGTGAAAATACCTCACATAGATCACTGTGAGTACCTAGGTATTCATATAAGGAACATCTTCATTGGGGTAATGCCATTAACGAGGCTGTAAATAAAGGCTTGTTTTAAGTCACTTGTAGACCTTAATGAGAGCATCATTCCAGTGTTTGGGACTCCCATCAAGATTACTTGATCCTTTTTTGCTAGTGGCTTTACGTCGAACCGACACAGATAGGTCTTGTGGCGACGATGGGATAGGAAAGGCCTAGGGGTGGGAAGGAAGCGGCCGTGGCTTAATTAAGGTACAGCCCTAGCATTTACTTGCTGTGAAAATGGGAAACCACGTAAAACCAGCTTCAGGGCTGCCGACAGTGGGATTCGAACCCACTATCTCCCGGATGCGAGCTCACAGCCGCACGCCCCTAACCGCACGGCCAACTCGCCCGGTCATTACTTGATTCGAGAACTGGAAAAGATCCAATGAAAAGCAGCACGATTTTTTCTGGCTGATTTTCGACAAAAGGGAAGTGTTACGAAAATGTCATAAACTTTTGACTGGGAGGATTTGAAAGCAAGCGGTATGTTCCAAGTTGTCAGCGGAGAGGTGGCGTGGAATAGCTTTAGTAGACGAATAAGCTTGAATGAAGTTTTCAAATGTAGGGAAGATATGAAGATAAAGGGGACAAATTGGGGCAAATATTCAGTAATAGGAAGATAAATTAGGGATTGGAATGTCCGGCTCTTTGGCTGAATAGCCAGTGTAGTTGCCTTCGGTTCAGGAGAGCCCGGTTTCGATTCCCGGCCAGGCCGGAGATTTTAACTGTGTATGGTTAAATCCTATGGCTGGGAAACTGGGTGTTTACGTTTGTCGCAACATATTCCCTTTCATATCCGCACAAGACATCACACTAAAAACCACCAGGGAAGCACGCAATAGTTACTACATCCCCCCCACATATGGTTGGCGTTACGAAGGGTATGCGGCCGTAAAACTAGCCCAGATCCACGTATGTGACAGTTCACACCGGCGAACCCACCAGTGCAGGAAAAGCGGTAGAATAAATCGAAGAATTAGTGATTGAGATTTTTTACCGAGGAAGATGTTCGATAAATATCGAAGTTCTTTGAAATCATTAAAGAAAAGACTAGCTAAGCAACTGATGAGGGACAGTCCTGTACGCAGATCAGTGGCGACTGATTGAAGTGATTCGTTCGAATGTATGAAAGTAGGGTTTTTGAAGATATTTCGTTTTCTCGAGAAGCACACGTAGGATTTAAAAAATAATCATACCCCAGAATTTGCAATGTAAGCAGTGTAATTACATCCGTTGTTTCAGCAGATATTGACACCCTGGGGAAGTACCGCAAGTTTGCTTGAACTCATTGGTAGCATTTTACGAAAGTGAAAGCAGATTTTCCATATCTTTAGTGGTTTACGAATTATAAGAAATGAACATATTATCCGATGTATCCTGTATATCAGGATCCTTTATCCTTCACACAAGTGCTCATTTTGACACAACTAATTACACTCATCTATGCAACGGCTAGGCCTGTTGTGTAGGTATGCCGCCTCTCTCCACCCCATCCTCTTGCCCCATATTCAATTACTTCTCTCCTTATAGAATTGTAATACAGATATGAGGGTTGAAACGGGGCTTCGCTCAGCCTCATGAGGCCAAATGCGTAGCTGTCTCATAGGAGATGTTGGCGATCCGAGTTATGAAAACCGAATGATACAGGTCTGCTCGCTGAGTACGCAGTAATCTAATATCTACAGGTCACCTGGCTAAATAGCAATCCTTTGGCCATGCCCCTTGACCTGAACAGGCTGTATGGACCACGTAACTAATAACCTGGGAGAAATAACTATAATGATGAGAAGAATTTAACATGAAGTTACATATACTGTGACCCATAGCTGATACTCTTTGTGCTTTGAAAGAATGCAATACAAAATCTCATCAGCTTTGGTGAATGAATGTGATCTACTTCGGCGGATAAAATATCCGATAGAAATTGATTCTAAGATGTTGCAAATTGGAACTCTTAGGCCAGAGGTTCCTTAATTTTATCATTCTGCAAAGAGAGTCGATGTTATCATTTATGCTTTCACGGGCTGTACTTATAGACATGATATAGGCTTTCCGGGCTCATGCCGTGTCAAGAAGATAAAGCGAAACTCGTTCCGTTTCGCAGAGAACTTTGCTCTGCATCTTCAGAAGAAACTCTCGACTGTTCGCGAGAAAGATTTCTCCAAGAATGAAAGTTTGAATTTAGATCTTAGTAATATACGTGTAAGTGGTACGTTCATTCGTCACCAGATGGCACCCCGGACGCGGTGGAGCGCTAGCATTCGGAGAGGAAGCTGACGGCACCATCAGAATCAGTCTGAGAGGGGTCTCATAACAGGTGTACAAACATTACGGAAGTATGATATTGACACAAGCCTAGAATGAAACATCTGGTGATGGGGAACGTACGAATTCGGAAAATACCGAAACGAAATAACAATAGAGAAGGGGACAGGGAAGGGAACTACCTATCCAAATCATTAATGGCTCGCAACCACCACGTATTACTTAATTGATAGCCAGTGTCGCTGTAGAAGTTGTTAGGATTTCTACGTACACTGACTGACAGAGCAAATGCAACACCAAGAAGGAGTGGTCAGAACTTTATGCCAATTGCAGGGTAGACTGACGTCACTGAGGTATGCTCATGATGTGAAATGCGCCGCTGTGCTGCGCACGTAGCGAACGATAAATGGGACACGGCGTTGGCGAATAGCCCACTTCGTACCGTGATTTCTCAGCCGACAGTCATTGTAGAACGTGTTGTCGTGTGCCACAGGACACGTGTATAGCTAAGAATGCCAGGCCGCCGTCAACGGAGGCATTTCCAGCAGACAGACGACTTTACGAGGGGTATGGTGATCGGGCTGAGAAGGGCAGGTTGGTCGCTTCGTCAAATCGCAGCCGATACCCATAGGGATGTGTCCACGGTGCAGCGCCTGTGGCAAAGATGGTTGGCGCAGGGACATGTGGCACGTGCGAGGGGTCCAGGCGCAGCCCGAGTGACGTCAGCACGCGAGGATCGGCGCATCCGCCGCCAAGCGGTGGCAGCCCCGCACGCCACGTCAACCGCCATTCTTCAGCATGTGCAAGACACCCTGGCTGTTCCAATATCGACCAGAACATTTTCCCGTCGATTGGTTGAAGGAGGCCTGCACTCCCGGCGTCCGCTCAGAAGACTACCATTGACTCCACAGCATAGACGTGCACGCCTGGCATGGTGCCGGGCTAGAGCGACTTGGATGAGGGAATGGCGGAACGTCGTGTTCTCCGATGAGTCACGCTTCTGTTCTGTCAGTGATAGTCACCGCAGACGAGTGTGGCGTCGGCGTGAAGAAAGGTCAAATCCGGCAGTAACTGTGGAGCGCCCTACCGCTAGACAACGCGGCATCATGGTTTGGGGCGCTATTGCGTATGATTCCACGTCACCTCTAGTGCGTATTCAAGGCACGTTAAATGCCCACCGCTACGTGCAGCATGTGCTGCGGCCGGTGGCACTCCCGTACCTTCAGGGGCTGCCCAATGCTCTGTTTCAGCAGGATAATGCCCGCCCACACACTGCTCGCATCTCCCAACAGGCTCTACGAGGTGTACAGATGCTTCCGTGGCCAGCGTACTCTCCGGATCTCTCACCAATCGAACACGTGTGGGATCTCATTGGACGTCGTTTGCAAACTCTGCCCCAGCCTCGTACGGACGACCAACTGTGGCAAATGGTTGACAGAGAATGGAGAACCATCCCTCAGGACACCATCCGCACTCTTATTGACTCTGTACCTCGACGTGTTTCTGCGTGCATCGCCGCTCGCGGTGGTCCTACATCCTACTGAGTCGATGCCATGCGCATTGTGTAACCTGCATATCGGTTTGAAATAAACATCAATTATTCTTCCGTGCCGACTCTGTTTTTTCCCCAACTTTCATCCCTTTCGAACCACTCCTCCTTGGTGTTGCATTTGCTCTGTCCGTCAGTGTATTTCCCAAAGCTTCCCGTGTAATCCTGGACCTGTAGTGTCTAGTGTGGGTGTACGTACGGTGAGCCATCTGGTAAGGAATGAACGTACCACTTCCACTTCTATCAATAACGTCTAAATTCAAACTTCCGTGCTTGGAGAAGTCTTCCTCGTGAACAGTTGAGACTTTCTTCTGAAGACGCAGAGCAAAGTTTTCTCCGAACCGTAAAGATTTTCACCTTATTTTCTTAATACGGCATAAGCCCAAAAAGCCTACATCACCCTAGGGTCGGTATTATTTATATGTCACAGTCTGGATACTCGCGTATAATAATAACAATAATAACAATAATTGTAACAGTAGTACGACCTCTTCCTAGTGGTAGAAAACACTTCTAACGCCTTAAAGCAGTGCAGTGCCTCGGTGACATATTAGAACTTTATGAAATGCCTTAATTTTCTACTTGATTAAGAGATACCACTACTGTGTATTTTGAGTGCAACCTAGGGACCTTGAATGCATAAGCACTAATAGAGTATTATACCTGTTTGTAGGTTGGCATCAGTAAACTTTTTTCATCTATTTCTGAGTTGCCACTACTACCATTTGTGTTCAAACCAACCAATCAGCGCCCAGCTCGTCCCTATAAATACTGGAAACTTGAAAATTATGTATCTTTATCTGGAGCTTGCACTGCGCAGCGAATAAATTGGTTACTGCAGAAACTTGCACAAAAGGAAACAGGAATTTTTATAGCGGTAATACAGAAACACTACATACACTTTGCACGTTTCTTAGGAATGTAGTTTCTCAGCATGGAACGAGTAATATTCTAATCTCTGAACTCATTCCTATTGGCCTCGAAGCTCAAGACTGCAGGATCGAATCTCGGCATCGGACTTAGTGGCTCAGACAGTTGAGCGCTGGCTTTCTGAGTCCAAGTTGGTGGATTTGAAGCTAATTCAGTCCGGTGGTACATGAAGGTGTTCAACTAAGTCGGCTGCGTATCGATGGATTTATCGGTACGTAAAAGAACACCTGCGAGACAAAATCCTGGCACCTTGGCGTCTCCGAAAAACCGTGGATGTATTCAGTGGGACGTAAAGCCATTATTATTATTATTATTATTATTATTATTATTATTATTATTATTAATGCCGCCCTGTGGTGTAGCGGTAGTAAGCCAGCCTCTTACCATGAGGCCCTGGGTTCGATTCCCGGCCAGGTGAGGTATTTTTACTTGTATTTGAGGGTTGGTTCAAGATTCTCTCAGCCTACGTGAAACAATTTGAATAGCTATGTGACGGTGCAATAACGGTCCATTGTAGAAAGCCAGGCATAACGACCGAGAAGATTCGTTGAGCCGACCACGCGTCACCCCGAATTCTATAGGTCCTCTCGCTAAGCAGCAGTCGTTTTAAGGCCAAGGCCTATCAACGCTGTAGCATCACGGAATCATAATAATAATAATAATAATAATAATAATAATAATAATAATAATAATAATAATAATAATAATAATAATACCTTCCTAATCTACGGTATGTTTTTTGAACCTTGCAAAATATCTTCTTCAGACTGGATGCCAAATTAATTTCATGTTAGTTACCAAGAATGTTGTTTAAGATATTTAAATCTCTGACCCGGCCGGGAATCGAACCCGAGACCATCTGAACCAATGGCCTCAACGCGGATAATTCAGCCAAGGAGTCGAACTTATTATGCTACATAATGATACTGTCATATTATTTCATAAGCATACCTAGGGCCTAATCATAATATTTTATTTATAATTTTCACGATCGAAGCTGATGCTGTTGTCCTTAGTACTTCAATGATCCACGACAGTTGGGGCAGTTAGCCTTGACAAAGCTTATTGCAACGTTAGTAGAATGGCATCCACTTACCAATCTAGGTGTTGGTAAACAGCCGGAAACACTAAAGACAACTGTATAATAATTTTGACGTGAAAAAGTATTTCTTTTCGGTCCGGCGCTGGGCCCGTCACAAAACGTGACGCTATTTTGCAACGCTGATATCTGCGTATCTATCACTGGTATCGCCATTTTAATTATATCGTTGGGAATAACTCTTAAACTACAATTTTACACCATAAACATCTGACGTCACGCGTCAAAACAAAATGGCCACCAAATTAGACCCCTATTTCGGCGGTACCGCGCTCGAGGGCAATCGTTATAACTTCGAAAACGTCAGTCCTATTTCGAAAAACGAAGTGTGGTTTGGAGTACTATATAATACTCTACAAAATTACTTTAAAAATATTTCATTTCGTGAAGCACATAGTGACAGACGCTTCCTTGAAGGAAGATACTGTGAAATTTCCGACAAATGTTCACATATGTCCAAATTTAAAACATAACAAAGCAAGCGGAAACGCCCTATTACCCTATCGTTGATAAGAAGACTGAATTCTGACAAAAATGAGACCCAAAAACAGGCCTGCAGGACCAAAAGTATGTAGTCAGTGAGAGAACAAAGAGAATCCACAACTTAATGAATTCGTAATAATTTTTACCTTCCACTCATTGCTCGGGCTATATTCCCAATTAATGGAAAGGGATTTTGAATATCAGTTGACAAGTACAGAAGAAAATAAGTAATGAATACTGTTTGGCGTATTAATACCATGTCATCACCATAATGGCCATTACAGAGAACTGTTGAGCGTTATGAGTACAAAGAGGTTACGCAGTCATTGCAGGTAGCATGATGCATTAGTAGGAGGTCAAAATGATAAAGAATTTGGCAATTAAGTTGTAAAACCTTACGACACCATAAGCGAAATGATTAATTAAGAATGTTTGTAGTATTAAGAATATCCAATTGCCAGTGTCGACTCTTACAGGTTTTGGATGAAAGGAAGCTCCACGTCACTATGGGTGCTAGAAGATCGCACGTCACATTAATATCTTGGTTATGGTGATAGTTCATTTTATGGTTGCAAGGAGATGACGTATCACGTTAAGATCCTATTGATGGTGGACGTCCATTTAGGTCGAGAACGCGTCTTTCTACAATGTCGTAATAAGATAGATTTGCTGCGTTGCTCTTCTTCAGGACAGTACCTACGCTAAAACGTTCGAACTGAAATACGGCAGTGATATTCCACTAGTGTTGATGTATGACTTTCTTAAGATTCAACTGGAAACAAGTGTATTGGAAAAAAGGGAAACATAAAAAATACAGGAATTCCCTTCTTTTCTTCTCAGTAGCACAAAGTTTGCTTCCAAGAGATAAAAAGAAATCTCAAATCTAGTACAACGGTGAGTAGAAAAAGTTCTCACAAGTTTAGCATAGAATCTGAAGCAGCATAAATACATCTACAGAAAACTTCTCGACAAATCAACCTACACTAAATATGAACAAATTCTAAAAATAAGGGGAAATTTCTAAAAAAAATACTAAATAAATTTGAACAGTATTGAAACCATCCTGATTATATCAAGCATAATTACATAGATAAGGAGGGATGAACTCTTACAGTTGTACAGTAGCTTTAAATATTGACTCAAAACGTTTATAATTCCACTATGCTCAGAGATAATTGGAGAACTCAAAATAGGGCTCTGTCTAAGAATTGATACACGTACTCTTTTTAAACCCATTTTTAATATAATCTTTTCAACAGTTTGAGTCTGTGCGTAGATAACAATTAAACTTATGACCACACGCACAGGAAATTTCTATTGGAGTAAATATCACCAAATTAGAACACAATTCAGTGTTAAAAGGGGTAAGTCCTCAGGACTACGGTACAAATTCCTTTCAAGGGCATTAATACTCAGTCCATGCCAATTTATCGTGCTGTCAAATTTCAGGTTCAATTTTGAGAATCTCCAAAATGGAAGACTTTTTTTTTTTTTTTTTTTTTTTTTTGCATCACACAGACACAGGTAGGTCTTATGGCAACGAAGGGATAGGAAAGGCCTAGGAAGTGGAAGGAAGCGGCCGTGGCCTTAATTAAGGTACAGCTCTGGCATTTGCCTGGTATGAAAATGGGAAACCACGAAAAAAAAGGAAAACTAGGAATGGCAACACACTCAGCTAATAAGTGCTTTAAAAAAATAAGTATAATAAGCCTCAAAGGTGTAAGGAATTCGAAGTTCATCGCTCACTCTTACCTTGCCTTCTGGAATCGTTACAAACGTCATCACTGGTTAACACTTCATGGATGTTAGTAGTACTAGCTCCGCTACTCCCCACACGAATATTGCAGTACCACACGGACCGACGAAACTACGAAACTTTCGTGCCCATATAGCGCAGATGAAGGTTCGAGAATGACGAAGCCAATCATATTCAAGGGTGACGGGGAACATAGTAGAGACTTCTAAACGAGGGTGACGTGAGCTGGTGACGTAGCGAGGCGTGGCCGGTGTAAGGCTAGGGCCGCACTTACGTGATTTCAAGCTGCGTTACTGCATGTTTTTCACGCAGCTGGACGACCTGAGAGGTTGGTGGTCATAACTGCGTTTTGTCGCACGGGACTTCTACGTGTTTTTCACGCAGCTGGACAACAGGGTGCGTGGCAACACATGCGTGCTTGCACGGCGATACTTTATTAGTGTGTTGCATATTGTGAAGCAGCAAGGCATCACCATTTCCTGCATATGGAAAGAATTGCATTAAATAATAACTCCATTGTTGCGTTACATGCTGCGTTGGTTGTTCGTCGTCTTCGTCGTTTTCGTCGTCGTCAAAGAAAATATTGGATCCATCCCATAATACTCCTACACAAATAATAAAAGAGAACCAAGAGAATTTTTGTGAGTATAACAGAATGTTCATGACGTCATTTGAAATGTTTGTGTGTGTGTGTGTGTGTGTGCTGAAAAATTTTATCAGGAAAATAAACACAACGTCTCCCCCAACACAGCGCCCATTGCTGATTATCACGCATCTCTCTTCATGTCTCTGTTTATGAACTCTTGGTCCTTTGCATCGTAAAGGCACGGGTACTTTTGTACCTCCAAAATTATTAATTCGCTTTCTAATACCATTTTGCAAAGTGAAAGTACAAAACGAACACAGATGGACCACGCACAATATTCAAACAAGAGCACAATATCGCAGTGTCTTCTCTCTCTCAAGTTTGGCCAGGCACTGACCGGGAAAACACGCAAGCAAAATTGACCTCGGCCCATTTTCGAGCGGGCGACCTTGACTCGTGTCCTTCTGTGGAAAATCACGCTGTGTGTGTGGCCGATCCGTCCAAATTAGTGTTGTGTATTTTCGATGCGAGATTTCACACAGTAAAATCGACTACGCGCGATTACGATATCAGGCGACTACGTGCGTATTAGAACCTAGACTTTCCAGGATATTAAAAACAATAGGTACCAATTGTCAAAAATAAATTTTATTGCATTTATATTCCGGTAAGAGTTCTAGAATTAAAAGGCAAAATCTTTAAGAGTGTCCAAAGACAGAAAAGTCAAAATCAGTCCAATATTCGTGACTGAACAACTTCGGCTCTGAATAGGTCGGCTTTGAATAGGTTTTCTGGTTCGCAACTTTTTTTTTCCTACTTGCTTTATGTCGCACTGATACAGAGAGGTTTTACGGCGACGATGGGAGAGGAAAGGGCTAGGAGCGGGAAGGAAGCGGCCGTGGCCTTAATTAAGGTACAGTCCCAGCATTGCTTGGTGTGAAAATGGGAAACCACGGAAAACCATCTTCAGGGCTGCCGACAGTGGGATTCGAACCTACTATCTCCCGAATATTGGATACTGACTGCACTTAAGCGACTGCAGCTATCGAGCTCGGTGGTTCGCCATTTATGAGGGGTAGCTTGGTTATTTTCTTTCCACACCGCCACCAGTCACAGCATCAAGCAGGTAACTATAGTCCTCACGAGGATACTGATCGCCTCATCAGACCACATCCATTTCAATCCTGTATAACGATAATTCATCCTAAATTCTATAAATCAGAGTACTCCGAAGATTATTGATTACCGTTACAAGAGGAAGTACAACTGGGCAACCATTCGGTGGGCCCCTTGGTTACATGTATTCAAATTATTGCACAGAGTACTTTTTTCTGGAAACATAACACATTTCTGCAATGTATTGTAATTTATAGCAGTTAGGATGGCTTGATAAGATGTTACATGTGAGCTTATGACTACAAAATCCGTACAGCGTAGCCAACGCGTTCGATGAAAATGTTCAGACCTGCTTACGAAGTTCTTTTTAAATGTTATGAAAATACTTCGAACATTAATTTTTCATTCTCCATAAACTTCTTCGTCTAGAACTTCCCAAAACGGCGCATGTTGATTGTCAGGAAGATGCTAGTGTTGAAACAGACCACTTGTACTGCATCCCCCTAGCAAAAGAACATTTGCCTGAATCGCCACAGGTGAGTAACCAATAGGATTGCAATTCGAATCACGGTTAATGCATTATTTTCAAAAGGATATACCTATAGCGCTATGGCTCGAATTCTAAATGTGTCTTTAAGCTTCGTGGCTTAGTTATGGTCATAGGAATCAAAGTCACATAAAATTTTACAGATTTTTAAATGTAATAAGGAAGATTATTTGAATAACAGCACTTAATATTCGTGCTGGTTAACAAATGACTTTAAACATACGTTATTAAGAAGTGGATGATGCAGTACTTACCAACTATAAGAGACCCGCAGCGAATTCAGTTAATTTTACTTTATATTTGTATCACAATATATACTTCGTATGTAGGCCTATATGACAGCATTATTCGGCCAAGTACAGTAAATGCAATTCCTTGAATACCTTAGTATTTACATTCTTTAAATAATTCTATGTTGGAATGGAGTAGCATTAAGCATATAGCACATTCTCATCGAAGGAGCTGCCTGGTCGACGTGGTGAAGGCGTTCTCGGTTCAACTGGAAGAATTTGGGTTCCAATCGAAAAATTTATGAAACAAGATTCCCACTTCCAGAGGTGCATATGGCCCTGAGTTTCACTCAGCCTACACAACCTGATTAATGCCTGGTAGCCAAAGCGGGCGAGCGGGCATAAAACTAACCACTTTACTCCACCAAGTGCCATAGTTACGGATAGTGGAAGCCGTTACCTTCCACCCCTCCCAGGGCCTTCATAGCCTGTACGGAGATGACATTGTTTACATTATCAATGAAACTGTCAAAAGTTAAGCAAGTCATTGTTCACGCTTCCACAGTTCTGAATCGTTGCCATTGAGGCGAAGTGTTGTATGGGCACATTAGGTTTGGAAATCGCGAACAATATAGTGCCATTTTACTCCATTTACCACCACACTGGATCCACATCTGGATAACTAATCAAAATACAATAACAAAAATAACACGCGCATTTACAGTATGTGCACACCTACGCATATATATCAAAGTAATTATCCACTTTAAAATTCATGGAGCTGAGCACGTTAACTTGCGCTCTAACGTACTGCGAAGTAGCTCACAGTTCCAAGATACGAGATTCGAATCCCAGCACTGACATAGACTTTCTCTAGCTTGGAGTCTTCAAGATTTTATCGAGACAAATGATGAGACATCATCTTATTCCAATACTTGAGGAACTCTTTGTAAGTCTTGTACCACTAAGTCTAGATGAATGTCTGACTGGTATCTGACACGTAAGCCATCACTTTCTTCACAACCCTAGGTCCCGGTTACAAATGCAATCAACAGTAAAGAGCAGACATTCACAAAGATTTTGACCACGTAAGAGAAAAAGTTCCAGAAAATCAAATACCAAATAATTTGAATTTAAGGACTATGCTGTGTAATAAACTATATAAACTGGAAAAATAAAGTTAGATACGAGGGTTAAATTTATTTGTAAATAGGGCCTACAAATATGTCCCTTTATCCCAGTCTGCGAATTCTGTAACGGGGACAGAAAGTTGTATTTCCATTGTATTTTATCAGGGGAGATTTGGTCCATAACCTCCGTACAGCTGTTTTCAGGTGGGAGGGAACAGAACTGTACATTAATGTGGGAGGTTATGGGGCTTTCTGTTTAGTAGGGAATCAGCTAACTCCATGTCAGGCATTCGTGAAGGAAAAGATCTTCGTACTTAAATTTTCGATTAATTACCAATGCTCTTCACGTCAAGCATAGCACGGGAGTTCTCTTTTATTATGTTGTCCTTTCTTCAAGTATAGTATAATGAGCGACACATTGTCTCTTTCAATAACCATATGGTACATATAAGATAGCGAAGTATAAGGAAAAATTGCCCCTTTCCATGCTGAAGGTCGTCCAGGACCTGGTCTCGGGTTAACAGGCACAACGCTACCAGACGGGCAGGAAAAGCGACAATGCACAATTTTAATCACCAGATTATGTCCCAAAGCCCAGAGCTCAATTTCAAGCGTTTCCGCTGGTCATACAGTGTAAAGTCCCAAGGCACGCTTCCCACTCCTAGTCCCTCAAATTAACAATTACAAACTCTCCCTGCACACATTACGATGTACGTAGTTATCCCTCCTTCCCGAGAGCTACAGAAACGGGCCTACGTGACATCATTAGTTGTACATATGAAATTATATTTCTTATAATGACGAAATATTTCGTTGGATATTCTTTCCTTCTTTCTTAATCTGTTTACCCTCCAGGGTTGGCTTTTCCCTCGGACTTAGCCAGGGATCCCACCTCTACCGCCTCAAGGACAGTGTCCTGGGATACAACTGGGGAGGATGACCAGTACCTCGCCCAGGCGGCCTCACCTGCTATGCTGAACAGGGGCCTTGGTAGGGGATGGGAAGATTGGAAGGGATAGAAAAGGAAGAGGGAAGGAAGCGGCCGTGGCCTTAAGTTAGGTACCATCCCGGCATTTGCCTGGAGGAGAAGTGGGAAACCACGGAAAACCACTTCCAGGATGGCTGA
Source organism: Anabrus simplex (assembly GCF_040414725.1). Taxonomy (NCBI): domain Eukaryota; kingdom Metazoa; phylum Arthropoda; class Insecta; order Orthoptera; family Tettigoniidae; genus Anabrus; species Anabrus simplex. Next base: position 932,925,474 of record NC_090266.1, read on the forward strand.
GCTGGGAATCGAACACATCTCTACTCAATTGACCTTCCGAGGCTGAGTTGACCCTGTTCCAGCCCTCGTACCACTTTTCAAATTTCGTGGCAGAGCCGGGAATCGAACCTGGACCTCCGGGGGTGGCAGCTAATCACACTAACCACTACACCACAGAGGCGGCCCATTGGATATTTAGATTGCAATTTCCCAACATTTTGTACCATGAGGGACATGTGAACAAACAGAAACGAAATACCTTCGTAATGGGCACCTCATTGTGTTGGTACCCGGTCAAACTCACTCGGTTGAACTACACTTTTCGGTGATAACATCCTACTTCAGCCAAACTTCTGTTGCACTTTCTACTAGGGCTGGTGATACTCCGATATCTAGTTATCCGAGTATTACCTGTGCGTTCGGGTAAATCCCGGATAATAGGAAGCAGATGTTTTACCTGGGCACCCGTTCGCTCAAAAGCTGGTTCTCGTACTCTCAGCGTTCGTTATAATTTTGTGATAATGATGGGGTGAATGTCAACCTGTTATTTCGGCATTTTCATACAAATTCAAACAGCAGAATAATAAAGTTCATTCTAAAATAAATCCCACCTTATATAATGACTGTAACATATAAATGGCATGTGAAGAGAGATGTAAAATAAATTCTTTATATGTTTCTCTCACACAGTTTACCTATAAGTGGGAAAGGAGGACATTTCCATCCGTAAATGAGTTTGAATAATTGAAGCATGGCACCCAACAACGATTTATGGTGTTGCACATTTGTGGTCAAGATGATTTTATGGCTGAATATCGATTCTACGCGTACTGACATACAAAATACTGTTGAATTCTATATACACGTACCCGTTACGAGGCTGCAAATTGTCCGAATCCTTGGCTGAATGGTCATCGCTAGGGCCTTCGGTTCAGAGGGCCCGGGTTCGATTCCCGGCCAGGTCGGGGATATTAATGGCGTGTGATTAATTCTTCTGGTTCGGGGACTGGGTGTTTGTGTTTGTCCCAACACTCCCCTGTGCATATTCATACAACACACCACACTACCAACCACCACAGAAACACGCAATAGTGTTTGGGGTTGGCGTCAGGAAGGGCATTCGATCGTTAAACAGGGCCAAATCCATATGTGAGACACAGTTCGCACCCACGACCCCACAGTTGTGGGAAAAAGCGGTAGAAGAATGAAAAGATGTTACGAGGCTACAAGATTGGCTTCAGGTGAAACAATGTGCAGTCCACAAGATGGCCAGTGCAAGATGTGTTGTATTGAGTTCTACCAATGTAAACTGGAATAACATATCGTGAAAGCGTAAAGTAATGGGAGAATGGAGAAATATTAAATGTAAGAAGTTGCAGGATCAGGGAAATACCTATAAAACTCGACGCGGGAAGAATATCCCTACTAAACAGTCCCCGAACGAAGTAAGTGGAGCATTGTTCTATCGTACTGTCAAAGGCTACATAGGCGAGTTGGAGAATCTGTGTGATTCAAGCTCGTCTTAACAGTCCTGGAGCAAAAGTTATTATTTGTAATACGGTAAAGTAAACTCGTGTCCTCATTCTGAGGTAGCGCAGCTCTTTTCAGCCCCACCTCCCCCCAATGGAGGTGAGTTGTATGTACCATTTCAACCACATACCAGCCCTCCTGCCATTCTTAAATTTCCGGCAGTACAAGGAATCAAACCCGGAACCCCCCGAGGACGGCAGCTAATAACGCTAACCATTATGCTACGCAGGCGGACTGTAATACGGTTATCTGTGGGTATATAATAACCCAGAAATACTTCGCAGGGCACACCAGAAAGAAGAAGTTAACCTGGAAGAGCTGAGAATAATATACTCTAATTTTTTTAACTCCTGTTGATGCTGATACACCCAGATGAAATATAAAACATCACCTACGGAAAGCTTATTCGAGGTCTCTCCGTGATGCAGTGAAATGTGAAATGTCGTATGGCTTTTAGTGCCGGGATATCCCAGAACGGGTTCGGCTCGCCAGGTGCAGGTCTTTCTATTTGACTCCCGTAGGCGACCTGCGCGTCATGATGAGGATGAAATGATGATGAAGACAACACATACACCCAGCCCCCGTGCCATTGGAATCAACCAATTAAGGTTAAAATCCCCGACCCGGCCGGGAATCGAACCCAGGACCCTCTGAACCGAAGGCCAGTACGCTGACCGTTCAGCCAACGAGTCGGACCGTGATGCAGTGTTAATACATCAGCCTTTCATATGCTCATTAATTGTCACAGGGTTTTTCATAGAAGAAGTAGTGAACACACACTGACAGATATAGCGTGATCATTTTATGTACATAAGTTCAAACAATTAATCACTACTGATCTGCATTTAGGGCAACCGCCCAGGTGGCATATTACCTAGCAATTGTCTTCCTAGCCTTTCCTTAAATGATATTTTTAAATGGAAATTTAATGAACATCTCCCTTGGTAAGTTATTCCAATCCCTAACTCCCCTTCTTATAATCAAATATTTCACCCAATTTGTCCTCTTGAATTCCAACTTTATCTTCATATTGTGATCTATCCTACGTTTAAAGACACCGCTCAAACTTATTCATCTACTAATGTCATTTCACGTCATCCCTCCGCTGACAACTCGGAACATACCACTTACTCGAGCTGCTCGTTTTCTTTCTCCCAAGTCTTCACAGCCCAAACTTTGCAACATTTTCATAACGCTTCTCTTTTGTCCGAAATCACCCAGAACAAATCGATCTGCTTTTCTTTGGAATTTTTCCAGTTCTTAAATCAAGTAATCCTGGTGAGGACCCTATACAATGGAACCATACTCTGGTTGGGGTCTTACCAGAGAATTATTTGCCCTCTCTTTTACATCCTTACTACAATCCCTAAACACCCTCATAACCATGTGCAGAGATCTGTGCCCTTTATTTACAATCCCATTTACATGAATATCCCAATGAGGATCTTTCCTTATATTAACACATAAGTACTTACAGTGATCCCCGTAAGGACCTTTCACACCACCAACGCAGTAATTAAAACTGAAAGGACTTTTCCTATTTGCGAAACTCACAACCTGACTTTTAACCCCGTTTATCATCATATCATTGTCTGCTGTCCATATCACAACATTATCTAGGTCATTTTGCACTTGCTCACAATCTTGTAACTAATTTATTACTCTATACAGAATAACATAATCTGCAAAAGGCCTCCTCCTCTCTGATTCCACTTCTTTACTCATATCATTTATATACGAGTATATAAGAAAACATAAAGGTCCAATAAAACTGCCTTGAGGAATTCCCCTCTTAATTATTACAGGGTCAGATAAAGCTTCGCCTACTCTAATTATCTAAGACCTATTTCCTAGAAATATAGCAACCCATTCAGTCACTCCTTTGTGTAGTCCACCTACACTCATTTTTGCCAGTAGTCTCCCATGATTCACCCTATCAAATGCATTAGACAGGTCAGTCACAATACGGTCCATTTGACCTCCCGTATCAAAGGTATCTGCTATATCTTGCTGGAATCCTACGACTTGACTTCAGTGGAATAACCTTTCCTAAGCTCGAACTGCCTTCTATGGAACCAGTTATTAATTTCGCAAACATGTCTAATATAATCAGAAAGAATGCTTCCCAGAGCTTACATGCAACGCTTTTACTGGCCTGTAATGTTCAGCTTTATGTCTATCACCCTTTCCTTTATACACAGGGGCTAAAATAGCAACTCTCCATCATCTAGTATAGCTCCTTCAAGCAAACAATAATCAAGTAATTACTTCAGATACGCCAATATATCCCACCCCATATCCCCAGAAATCTTATCAATTCCAGGCGCTTTTCTATTTTTCAAATTTTTTAACTTATTGTAAATATCATTGTTATCATATTTAAATTTTAATTTTTTTTTATCCTTGTACCAAACAATCTTTACATACTGCTGACTGAATACTTCAGCCTTTTGAAGATCTTCACACTCACACTCCCCCTGTTCATTAATGATTCCTGGAATGTCCTTGGATCCTGTGTCTGCCTTAAAGTACCTATACATACGTATTACTACCAATTATGTTTGTCATCATGTTGTACTTAGCTGACTTCTTCGCTAGAATCAATTTCCTAGTAAGTTCCTCCAATTTCTCCTTACTTCCACAACCATTTCTAACTATTTTTTTTCAATCTGCACCTCCTTCTTACTCTCTTTATTTTTCTATTATAATAAGGTGGGTCTCTACCATTCCCTATCACGTTCAAAGGTACAAACCTGTTTTCACATTCCTCAACAACTGTTTTAAACCCATCCCAGAGTCTGTTTACATTTTTATGTACTGTTTTCCACTTATCATGGTTACCCTTTAAAAAGCCTTTCATGCCTGCTTTATCACCCAGATGGTACCGCCTAATAGCCCTACTTTTACGACCTTCCTTTCTATCACATTTATTTTTAACTACGACCAAAACAGCTTCATGATCACTAATACCATCTATTACTTCTGTTTCTCTATAGAGCTCATCTGGTTTTACCAGCACCACGTCCGGGATATTCTTTCCTCTTGTTGGTTCCATCACTGTCTGAATCATCTGTCCTTCCAATATTAACTTATTTGCCATGTGTTGGTCATGCATCCTGTCGTTTGAATTACCTTCCCAATTGACATTTCGTAAATTCAGATCTCCCGCTACAATCACATTCCGTTCCATGTCGTTTCCCACATAGCTGATTATCTTATCAAGTAATTCTGAATCAGCGTCAGCGATACCCTTTCCTGGTCTGTACACTCCAAAGACATCAAGTTGCCTAATATCTTTAGAAATGAGCCTCAGGCCTAGAATTTCATGTTTGTCATTTTTAACATTTTCGTAGCTTACCTTTTTCACCAGAATGAATACTCCCCCTCCTACCATTCCTATCCTATCTCTACTATACACACTCCAGTACCGTGAGAAAATTTCTGCATCCATTATATCATTTCTCAGCCATGATTCAACTCCTGTTATGATATCTGGTAAATATATATCTATTAAATTACTTGATTCTATTCCCTTCTTATCAATGCTTCTACAGTTCAACACTAATATTTTTATGTCATCCCTACTTGACTTCCAGATCCCTGTAGCCTTATCACTGCTCCCTAGTGAGCTTTCCCCTGAATGTACCTCCCTATAACCCTCCCAAACAAATTTCCTAACTTATACGTACCACTGCACTTTAAGTGAAGGCCATCTGAGCCAGATCCCTATCTCCTACCCACCCATTACGGTTTAGAAATATTATTCCCAGTTTCCCACATACTCACTCCATAGTCTCATTTAAATCCCCAATCACCTTCCAGTCAGTATCCCTCCTACACAGTATTCCACTGATAATAATATCCGCTTCCTTAAAAATCACCCGTGCTGCATTTACCAGATCCTACACATCCCCAACTATGTTGATACTTATACCTGCTTGCCTTACGTTGTTGGTACCTACGTGAAACACTACCACTTTCTCCTCCCCCTCCTCCTTCTCTTATACCTTCCTCAACATCTGCCTCAACCTAATTCCTTAATAACATTCTACCCTGGTTCCCTTCCATCCATACACTATTCCCACATGTCTAACATCCCTCATTACCAGAGCCTCAACCCTACCCACCTCATTTTACCCCTCCCCTCATGGTCAGCCTTATCTTTCCTGACAGCTGCAGAAGCTACTTCCTCCTCCCTTTTCTCCCTCCCATGACCCTGTTTCACCTGTCTTTTCCTATCTTCTACTCTACATTTCCCTTTCCTACCTTTCCTATTCCTCCCACTTCTACACTTCTCAGCAACAGATCCCTGTTCCTCATCTTCCCTCTGTTATTCTACCTTCAGTGACTCGTACCGATTTCTCACAGACACCTGTCCTGAATTCTGATCCTGAATAGAGCCCTTAGCCTGCAATCCCCTTCCTCTTAGAATATTAAACCACCTGTCTTCTACAATTCCCCCTTTCTTTTCCATGCCTCTTTTATATTTACTGTATCCTGCACATTGTTAGGGAGGCCTACCTTCCTTTCTGTCTTCTGAGAGAATTCTAATTATCTCCCTCAAACTCTCCAACTCCCCCCTCATACTCCTCAATGCCTGACCACACCCACAGTTCCTACACTTGCACTCCTTAGCCATCCATTCTTTACGGAATATGAAAAGAAAAGGAAAAATAAAACAACTTATTATGTGCAAGAAAAATTAAAGGAAAGAAGTATTGTCTAGGATAGTACACAAAAATCACAAGACAATACGGTAATTAATATACTACTACACTACAATACTGCTTAGTTGTACTCTATTTTTATATCCTACAACACCCTAACAGGATAAAAACTGCCGTTACGAAGATGTCTCTCTGTATAATGAAATGTATAAATTTTGACGTTACTTAAATTCCTTCTGCTGTAGAACAATGACGTATGATGCATTTATATACAGCGTTGTTCCACTACAATGCTATTTTAAACATTCTTTTCGCTATCGTAGAGCAACGTTATGACGCGTGCTTAAAAGCTTTCTTCAGCTTATCCAAGTCATTTCTGGGGTCGCTGGAGCCTCCTAGGTGTATTTTGGTTTTGGCCCGGGTTTTACGACCGGATGCCCTTTCTGACGTCACATGATTCTTGAGATGAATATGTCGACCTAAGATTGACCGAGAGTCGACCCTCAGCCTTCCGAGTGAGCAGCCAGCATCTAAGCCACTGAGCTAATCACGCCCCGCGTTATGACGCGTGCTTATTGAAGATTATTGATTACTCACCAATAATTATATTTACACGCTTTAAAGGTTATATGGTGAACATAAATGCGATGAAAAAATATTTTTCTTTCTTCCTGCAGATATTGATGGAGTGCCATACAGCAATCTTTGGTGAGGTGTTTCATTTGTATTTTAATTACATACTACTTCTTTTTTCGTCGGGATAAGTTCTATTATTCCAAAACATATTATTGAAGCCTACACTTAAATTTGGTGATCACAGATCTTTTCATTAACAAAAGTGAAGTATAATGGTCCAGTACCATAAACATTCAAACCAGTGGACGAATCTGTCTAAAATTTGAGTTGACGAGTTCTAATCAGACTGTAAACGAACTAAATTGTTTTTAGAGAAATATACGTTTATGTTAAGTAACAAAAGGTAAGAAATCTACCCTTAGGCCTAATTCAGGCTTGCAGACAAACACAGAAAAGCAAAATAACTTACCTGGGCGCAGAGAGTTATATTCAACGAGAGGAAAATGATGGAAACGAGAAGCAACCTCGTGGGGAAAAAGGGAATCAAACCCATCACCGGGAATATACGGGTAAGACTGATACTATGTGTAATGGGTAAGTAGGTACTCAAGTTTTAGGATATTCGCATCCGATGTAACCGCCAAAGCGAGTACTCAGGTACTCAATTATCGGATCTCGTCATCAGCCCTATTATTTACTCCAGTCTTCCAGCACTAGGGTTGATCTTACATGAACTTTCCAGCTAGGTTTACTTGCATAATACAGCACAGCACAGAGACTGCGGCCCGCGGGCCATATACTGCCTCCTTAACATTCCATCCAGCCTGCAGACAGTATTCTGATAGCATGAGATCTGCTGAGTGAATATTACTTTTGTTAACAGACATGCTACAGTATGACGAGTAAGTCTCATGGTGTACTCACATACCTGCGGACCAGGGTAGCTAGTGTAGCCGACCTCATCCGCCAGGCTATTGGTTTCGTATTATTATTAACAAATGCATCGCAATTGGGAAATATTCAGGTGGCAGTGATCATTTACAGTAGTTGTCTCCGATTTACCTTTTACTTTATGCGGATGATCTGTCCTACTTAAATAACAGGGCTTCTCTAGTCGACTGCTCAATTCTCCCCTAGCTGGCTTATTCGTGTAAGCATTAGCCTATACATTGCACATAACCGTGGTCTAGTCCCCAGTGTCTCCCAACCAAGTTTTTCTATCAAACTTGTCACACTACTTCTAGGACTGAAATCGTTAAGCACGAATATTTCAGCCTTTCGCTGTACCATCTCAAGTTCCTTAATGAGTCCTGTTTGGTATGGATCCCACACGGCTGCTCCATATTCCAGGACTGGTCTAATGAGTGATATGTAGCCCTGCGCCTTCGCCTGGGAACCCTCATCACGAACTGTAAGGACTTGTACGCTTTAGAAAGTACAAGTAAATATGAAGCTCCAAGAGGACTTCCCTTCCACAAGTGTATGCCCGACTCCTTGGCTGAATGGTCAGCGTACTCAAGGTAATCTTGCGGCGTAGTGGCCTTCGGTTCAGAGGGCGCCGGCGATTTTAACCTCGTCTGGTTATTTCCTGCAGCTCAAGAGCTGGTTGGCTGTGTTCGTCTCAATATATCTTCACTTACAACACCCTACAAACCACCACAGACACTCGGAATAATGAATGTATCCCTCCAGATGGTGTTGGCGTCAGGAAGGACATACAGAAGTAAAACTGTAACGCTGACTCCGAGTAGCCAGGAAGTAGAAGAAGAAGAAGAAGAAGAAGAAAATGTAACAGTGGAATGCATTCGCTAATATTGTGTAACCGCAGTACACTTCAGCATACACCAGAGGTGACCCATAATTCAACTTTCTGAGGCAGAAGAGTGTTTCAGAAATAGAACAGCTCCGCTCACAGAAATGATAACTTGTCATTCCTTTCCTTTCCTGATAACATCTTCACAATCTTCAAGCTTCTTTCTTTCCTAATCCGTTTACCCTCCAGCGTTGGTTTTTCCCTCGGACTCAGCGAGGGATCCCACCTCTACCGCCTCAAGGGCAGTGTCCTGGAGCGCGAGACTTTGCGTTGGGGGATACAACTCAGAACCAGTACCTCGCTCAGGCGGCCTCACCTGCTATGCTGAACAGGGGCCTTGTGGAGGGGATGAGAAGATTGGAAGGTATAGACAAGGAGGAGTGAAGGAAGCGGCCGTGGCCTTAAGTTAGGTACCATCCAGACATTTGCCTGGAGGAGAAGTGGGAAACCACGGAAAACCACTTCGAGGATGGCTGAAATGGGAATAGAACCTCCTCTAATTAGTTGACCTCCCGAGGCTGAGCGGATCCCGTTCCAGCCCTCGTACCACTTTTCAAATTTCGTGGCAGAGCCTGGAACCGAACCCGGGCCTCCGGAGGTGGCAGCTAATCACACTAACCAATAAATCACAGAGGCGGGCTTAGGATATCCTAAAGGAGCAAGGAATTGATGGCACAGGAACAACAAGGAAGCGAACAAGCTTGTAGTTCTACATGACTATTGATGTGATTACAGCCACGAGATCTCTATTTTCACCTGGAATCCGAACCTGAGGGATGCGATTTCTCATATCAAAAGTTTCACATGCATTCGATGTAATTCGAACAGTGGCTACATTTGTATGAATCCAGTGACCATACCGCCCTAACAAGACGGCATTCTTTGTTTAACGTTGCACTATCGCATACAAGTTTTCGGCGACGCTACTTTGGGACTCGGAAGGAAACGTCTGTGGTTTCACTTCAAATACAATTCCCAGCATTTTTCTGACATGAAAATTTGAAACCAAACTGTATTCAGAATTGCCGACGTTAGAGATCGAACCCACGATTTCCCCAATGCAACCTTACAACCACCACGACCCGTACCACTTTTCTCATTTCGTGGCAGAGCCGAAAATCGAACCCGGACCTCTGGGGATGGCAACTAATCACACTAACCACTACACTACAGAGGCGGACATTATTATTATTATTATTATTATTATTATTATTATTATTATTATTATTATTATTATTATTATTATTATTATTATTATTATTATTCGAGATAGTATGACGTGAGAGAATCCGGATCCTTGTCTGAATGGTCATCGTTGAGGTCTTTGGTTCAGAGGGCTCTAGGTTCGACTCACGACCAGACCGGGTTAATTCCTATGGCTTGGAGACTGGGTGTTTGTGTTCGTCTTTATACAAATCTCTCCATCTGCACGCAACATGCTATACTACTAACTATCACAAAAAACGCATGATAGTTTGGCGTCAGGAAGGGTATCCACCAGTAGAGCTGTGTCAAATCTACACAAATTTTCAACCGCAAAAGTGGGGATAAAGCCAAGAATAAGAAGAGAAAACATGGTATTACATAAGAGAGGCGCGATAGACGAGTGACGTCATCAAGGTGGCCGCAAATCGATTCCTGACCAATGCGTATAAAATTATTGAAATGAAAAGTAAAATAGTTCCAGTTATTCCAGTTTCGCGAAAAATTGAAGATGGTGTGGCTATGGTCACGTAAGAACTTGCTCTTCGTATTCTATAATAACGAGTGTTTGGTCTGGGAAGCACTAAGAAACAACACAACGCGCTGCACAAAGTCAAGGAACATTCAACATAAGTTGTGCTACTGATACAAGCTGGTCCATACCGCATTCTCTAAGGCCACCAAGTCTTGTTAGCATTTCCCCAAGAGCCTCGTATTTCTGTGTTCTCCCTCTATAAACAGAACAGAGATATATTTATAAGCAGCCCGTGCAGACACCTCCCTCAAGTAATGCTTGTGACACGAAATTGAAGCATCTCTTTTCTCTCGCAAACATGATATTTTTCCAACTCATCTCCTCAGCTCCTATTCGTGACTCCAGCCTACTCCATTACACGTGTACTAACTACTGCACACACACGTAACTTAACCTGAGCGTATAACAGTGTATGAAATGTAGGTATCATTTGTCCTTGAACATGGGGCTGCCTAACCGTGGCGACAGAAGCTTGCTCGGTTCACCTGAAAGGAAGTGGGTTCGATTTATGCCGCCAGGAAGTCGTAAAATTTAGATGGAGACTTCAACTTCTGGAGAGGTATATGGCCTGGAGTCCATTCAGTCTACATCAGAAATGAGTACTAGGTTAGTTCTCGGGGGTAAAAGCAACCGGGTGAGCTAAGTACTATTTGTTATGGAAAAAAATTAAAATTTTGAGTGAATTCTTGGGTGATTACGTTGTAATTACGATACAGTACCTGTAAGGGAATAATTCAAGATATTTTCTGACAACTTCGTACGATTTCCGTCCAACTCCTTGGCTGGAAGTTCATCGTTGAGGCCTTCGGTTCAGAGGGTCCCGGGCTCGATTCCGGAGAGGGTTGCGGATTTTTATTGTATGTGATTAATTCTTCCGGATCAGGGACTGGTTTATATGTTTGTCCCAACACTCTACTCTTCATATTCAGATAACACACCACACTACCAACCACCACGGAAAGACGGAAAAGTGATTACATCCCTCCACAAAAGCGTTGGGGTCATGAAGGTCATCCGGTCATAATTATTAAGTTTAAATACTCGTACTTTTTATGTTATCGTGTTTTAGAATTCCTTGTTTCCGCGTATTCCCTTTTTAATCTTCTACTTCCATCATCTTGAAATTTCCTATTTAGAAATTTCTTGTCTTCTTTCTTAATCCTTTTTCCCTGCGGGGTTGGTTTTCTCTCGGACTAAGCGAGGGATCCCACCTCTAACGCCTCAAGGGCAGTGTCCTGGAGCACGAGACTTGTGGTCGGGGATACAACTAGGGAGGAGAACCCAGTACCTTGCCCAGGCGGCCTCACCTGGTATGCTGAGCAGAGGCCTAATAATGAAATGAAATGGCGTATGGCTTTTAGTGCCGAATGTGCGAGGACATGTTCGGCTCGCTAGGTGTAGGTCTTTTGATTTGACTCCCGTAGGCAACCTGCGCGTCTTGATGAGGATGAAATGGTGACAAAGACGACGCATACACTCAGCCCCCGTGCCAGCGAAAATAACCAATGATGGTTAAAATACATGACCCTACCGGGAATCGAACCCGGGACCCCTGTGACCAAAGGCCAGCACGCTGACCAATCAGCCAACTGATTCTGCGTTACAGTTACACTTCTGTTCCGGTGTGCCAGGGTAGAAATTTGGGCCCTGTACATCCAACTATAATAATAAAAATTTCGTGCTCGGTTTTCCTACTTTTAAAGACACCATTCAAACTTATTCGTCTACTGATGTCATTCTACGCAATCTCTTTACTGACAGATCGGAACATAACGCTTAGTCGAGCAGCTCGTCTCCTTTCTCCCAAATCTTCCCAGCACAAACTTTGCAACATTTTTGTAATGCTAATCTTTTGTCGTCGGAAATCACCCAGGACAAATCGAGCTGCTTTTCTTTGGATTTTTTCCAGTTCCTGAATCAATTAATCCTGGTGAGGGTCCCATACACTGGAACCATACTCTAGTTGGGGTCTTACCAGAGAACGTTTTCCATTTTATGAATTCTTGCCTTCTTGTTCTCCTTCTCTACCGCTGTTACTGTAATTACTTCACCTCAGCATTTGAACTTGTTGACTTAGGACATTTGAATGTTTGCACGTGCATTGTTGATGCTAGTGATCCATTCTGTTTTTTCATAGGAAACTTGTAATCCCATTTTGGCCATGGCCGCACACTTTCCAAGGTATTCTAAGTTTATTCTTCCTTCTTCTGGGGTTTTCGCTTTTAGGCCCTATGACTAGATCTGGAAAAGCTAGATGGTATGTTACAATTAGTTTGTTTGTTTGGCTGATGATGATGATGATGATGATGACGATATTATTTACGATGATACCTGCTAGGAACCACATGTCAATTTCAATTCATCCTTCCTTGTTGTTTTCTATTCCGTTCTTTCCAGCAATCATTCATCATTGCATTGTGCTTTATTCTTCTCTCCTAAGACCACTCTGGACCGGGTTTCCTTTTCCTTTTTATTCTTCCTTGGAATCCACAAGCGTTGAATAACACTGACATTGAGATCCACAGCAACACGACGAAAGTCCATCAAAGTGGCAGCCCTTGTACTTGAACTTCGTTAAGATGTCTCATGGGATGTGCTGTTTTACGAACAACGTGCTCAAATGACCGCCGTAGTCTGTGTACCTCACAACGACACACGGACGCACAGCTATTCACTTTGTTTTCAGGGGTCACCTGACAGTTTAATGCATGGCTACGCCTACAGATAGAGTATAACTCCGATTTGACATGCCGTGAGTAACTAAGGTCTCGAGGTATGCTGTACGGCTATTGGGAAACCCATCTACCACATTAAGGTTCATATACCAGACGTTAAAAATCATGTTCCCCTACATTTTTGAACTGTGTAGTTATACGACACTAATAATAAGTTGACCGGGCGAGTTGGCCGTGCGCGTTGAGGCGCGCGGCTGTGAACTTGCATCCGGGAGATAGTAGGTTCGAATCCCACTATCGGCAGCCCTGAAGATGGTTTTCCGTGGTTTCCCATTTTCACACCAGGCAAATGCTGGGGCTGTACCTTAATTAAGGCCACGGCCGCTTCCTTCCAACTCCTAGGCCTTTCCTATCCCATCGTCGCCATAAGACCTATCTGTGTCGGAGCGACGTAAAGCCCCTAGCAAAAAAAAAATAATAATAATAAGTTGTATTAAATTTGAAAGAAAATATAGAGGGTGCAGTAAAACTTGGTTTCGTAAATTAAAGGAGTGCTGGATGGTACAAATACAAGTATTGTGAACATAGGAACCGTACGTCTGCAGTGATTGGTTTCGCCTGCCTACCTCCCATACGCCCGATCGTTAACCAACCACACTCGTTTCGCCGAGGCGCTGTCCACGTGACCTTCCTTCCGTCTTCCTTGTGTCCTCTTGTCCGTCCGTCGCCACTCCTGCTGCACACCGTGTCCGAGACGCGCCGGGAATTTGCCTAAGAATACGCGAATCATTGTTGCCTCGATGAGAATTGTGCCACCAAGCTGGAGGGAGACATTTCGAACATCTGCTTTGTCTCTTTTCGTTTTCTGCAGTTGAAATGTAAACCAAAAGCAAGCAGTTGGCCACGTTTACGCTTGAGCATCTGGGAGGTTGGCAGGCGATCTTAAATCCTTAAAGCACGCCTAGCGCCGGAACTGATCACCGCAGACCTATGCTTCCAATGTTCACAATACTTGTATTTGTACTATCTAACACTCCTTTCATTTACGAAATAAAGTTTTTTTTTTTCTGAACCCTGTATATTTTAAGTTTATTCACTTTCCCTGTTAAACTGACTTAAAACTTACACGATGCATGACTGTGTGTCATAGCACACATATTACAAATTCTAAACGGAAAGCAATCTGAAATTTATGGATTAATGCGATTTTAAAGCGTACAATCTGATATTGCATAGGAATATTTACATATTTCTGGAGAATATGTGAGGAATTTGCACATAACATACGTTTCTCGTTCGTTATGGGTATTAATAAATGTGGTAATGTTCATGAAACCTTCTACCTCATGGAAGTCTTGCGCATGTTGTGCCTCTTCTAAAGTCATACTTTAATCCTCAGCGTCATATGTCGAAATCAAGCATGTCCGAGGACACGTTCGGCTCGCCAGTTTTGTAGCTGCTTTTCTCCGCTGTACCCCAGCAATGGGGTAAGCTACATGTACCGCTGTGTAGGTGTAATTGTACAAGCTAGAAATAGGAAGGAAGCTGCCGTGGCCTTGAGAAAGGTACCATCCCATCACTTGCCTGGAGTTGAAAGGAAAAACCACGGAAAATCATTTCGAGGATGGCCGACGCGGGACTCGATCCCACCTGCCTGCCGAGTACAGAGCTAGCAACCATAATTAGCCATACAGCACTGAACTCTCCTGCACGGTTTAATTGTAATTATCAGTAACCATTCGAATCCTGGTGTCTTGATTACTTCTTCTTCTTCTTCTTAATCTGTTTACCGTTCAGGGTTGCTTTTTCCCTCCGACTCAGCGAGGGATCCCACCTCTACCGCCTCAAGGGCAGTGTCCTGGAGCATGAGACATTGGGTCGGGGGATACAACTGGGGAGAATGACCAGTACCTCGCCCAGGCGGCCTCACCTGCTATGCTGAGCAGTGGCATTGCGGGAGGGGGGATGGGAGGATTGGAAGGGATAGACAAGGAAGAGGGAAGGAAATGGCCGTGGCCTTAAGTTAGGTACCATCCCGGAATTCGCCTGGAGGAGAAGTGGGAAAGCACGGAAAACCACTCCCAGGATGGCTGAGGTGGAAATCGATCCCACCTCTACTCAATTGACCTCCCGAGGCTGAGTGGACCCCGTTCAAACCGTCGTACCACATTTCAAATTTCGCGGCAGAGCCGGGAATCTAACCCGGCCTCCGGGGGTGGCAGCACTACACCACAGAGGCGGACCTCGATGACTTCGCTGGAATATATTCTGAATATTGTTGCGAGAACTCTCGTTATTTTACTGAAATACTTTGATCGGGGATGACAAAAATTGTATATACACACAATTTTACTGGGCAATGAATGATACAACTTCACTAACCACTGGCGTCCGACTCGTTGGCTGAACGGTCAGCGTCCCGCCCTTCGACTCAGAGGGTCCCGGGTTCGATTCCCGGCTGGGTCGGGGATTTTAACCTTCATTGGTTAATTCCAATGTTTGTGCTGTCCCCAACATCCCTGCAACTCACACACCACACATAACACTATCCTCCACCACAATAACACGCAGTTACCTACACATGGCAGATGCCGCCCACCCTCAGCGGAGGGTCTGCCGTACAAGGGCTGCACTCGGCTAGAAATAGCCACACAAAATTAAAACTAACCACTGGCCATTTATGAAAGTCTCTCTTCCTCACAACCGGTCTTCGGCTGGTAGTTTTTACCTGAAATGACGCTCCTTCGTGTAATGTTGATTGAATGGTGTCAACTTTCACTTCGCTTCATGAGCACTACAGTTACTATAGACAGAAGATCCATGTAGTCAGATTCGAATCCATGTCTGCTGGCTATCACTATGCACGACTGCTGTACACTGAGCTCCACTCCAAACAAGACTGATAGCTTGCACAAGCAACTTAAGTGACTACTCCACGCACTGAATTACCCAACATGTATCACTTGACAAGACTACAACACAACTCAACTGAACACCAACCACTAAAAGAAAACCACCTCCGAGGCGAGCCTACTTTTATATACCTGCTGATGAAGTTATAGTATCTTCGGGATGCGGTCAGAATACGACTGTTCTGCTTTCACCTTCCAAATAATTCACGGAGACACCAAACGAAGGACATAATAATAGCCAAGGTCGTCATGTGCCCGCAGTCCGGCCGCTAAGTTCCCAGCCTGAGTCACCCACTCCTTGCAGGAAGTACCGAAAGGAGCTCCACGTAACAATATGATTTCCTTCAAGCTTTCCTCAGTCACAGACGGTAAATACTTCTTCCTCTGGACATCCTCTGGACACCATCCGTGGTTTAAAAATGGATCCTTGTGTAATTACCGCAATGACTGAATAGCGTAGACGAGAACAGAACGACTGTATTGCCGTTAAAGAGCATACACTTCTAACTGACAAAGTCAACACATAATAAAATAAGTGAATCTCTTAAGTACCGAACATACATTTCTTACTCTGCATCATGCTGAAAGCTATGATCTACAAATTCTTGAGTTGTTCTGAAGCTATTAAATGTGTGCGCAACTTAACAGTTAATGACTGGGATGGATGATATCAGCGAGTGGCTGCGCGGTTTGAGTCACGTAGCTGTCAGATTGCATTCTGGAGATGCTGGGTTTGAATCCCACTGTCGGCAGCCCTGAAGATGGGATTCCGTGGTTTCCCATTTTTCACCAAGCAAATACTGGGGCTGTACCTTAATTAACGCCACGGCCTCATCCTCCCCACTCCAATCCCATCATCACCATAAGACCTACCTGTGTCAGTGTGACGTAAATCAAATGGTTAAAAAAGAGGTGTTTGTTAATGAAATTGTGATGTGAAGAGTCCAAGAGCAGCCTGATGCAGTAAATGAGAAGCTGAGCTGAAGGATTGGAGAATTAGGAACTGTCTGGGGAAAAGCAAGATAAATGTGATAGCAAGTGTAAAAGGAGAAGAGGGGTGAGCAATATAAATTAGAGATAAAGATATTAAAATGTGGAGAGCTTCAAGAACTCAGAAAGTGAAATAACGGAGAATTCAAGATTAAATATGGGAATCAGCTGCAAGAGACAACGGTTCTCTTCTGGCACCGAGTTTGTAACTCCTATGAAACAAAGAGAAAAGGCTAAAGAAATACGGTACAAGGTAAATTATGAATCTATAATGACATATGGGGCTGTGATTTGGTCAGTGAGGAGAAAGAGTGAATTCTGAGTACATGTATTGTAAGTGAAATTGCTGATAATTTCAAAAGAGTTAGGGAAGAATGATGGCATGTATGTTGGGTATTCAGCCCGAAGGCTGGTTTGATCCACTGCAGCTCCGCCAACAGCTGTCATAAATAGCCTAGGTGTCACTGAAGAGGCGTACTAGGGAAATGAGGAGTGAGGTAGTTTCCCGTTGCTTTCCTTACCGAGCCAGCTGCTACTGCTGCTGCTGCTGCTGCTATTACATATCAGTCTACCAAGCCCACCGAAATGCATGCACCAACCGACCCTATGAGCGATATTTTCACACCATTCATAGCAGGGACTGGCTGCGTACGGAATGGTATTACAAGCATCGCTCATACCTCAGTCACTTTCATATTGTCAAAGCCAAGGATGAGACTGAGACAGGTCAATGAAAGTAACAAATTTGATATAGCCCATACCAGAAGACATAGTGCACTGTAAACACTACATCTCGCCAGCAAAGGCATGAATGATGGCATATGTTAAAGAAATAGAAGTTAATAAAAATGAAAGAATAATCTGAGATGGTTTGAGTGTATTAAAGGGATGGTCAGAAGTCCCAGTCAGATTTCTCCGTGTTCATGAAGGTCAGAAATATTGCACATAATGTAAAATGTGTACAGTTTTGAGTTTAAATTGTTGGAGACATCCCGGTGGGCTCTAGGCACCGTTACAAGCCACAGGCGGAAGAAAGATGCTCTGCTCCTCAGTTTTGTGACATTACTGTGCACGGTACCGCTTCTGCAGCAATCGATAACTTGTGAAGGAGATCTGCCTGCAGTCCGGCCAAAACAAAGCTAAACTGGGTCTTGCTTAAAGAGAACCCTCTGGAATCCTAAGTTTTTAACTCCCCTACCTGACACCTATGCAGTAATCGTTGGTGAATTTATCAGCTCGTCTAATGGTAATGGACACAGCAGCTGATCAGCTCATCAGGGCCGCAACTTTCTTTGCGAGCATAGTAGGTCAGGCAGCGAATTTAATACTTCCTTGACCTCTTCTTGGAAGTCAAAAGGATGATTGTAAAATAAAGGATATTGCTGTACTGTATATGGATGTTGTATGAATTACAATTAAAAATAGAAGGTGAAACGTTCGGTGAAATATGATTGTATTGGTGGCTCAAAGAAAATATTACAGATTTACTTACTGACCACTTGTATGCAAATTAAGTCTCACACCAACTACGTCAATTCTTCTTCCTCTTATTCTTGTTCCTTTCTCAGTCACTTGGAGTGAATCCTAGATGTGGATTAAGGCTAGTTTTACGGCTGGATATCTTTCCTAACGCCAGGTCTATGTGATGGATGTGTTCACTCTTGTGTTCCCTGAGATAGTTTGTAGTGTGATGTGTTGTATGTAAATTAAGATGTGTATTAAGACGAACACAAACTACCAGTCTTCGAACCAGAGGAATTAACCAATCGCTGCTAAAATCTCCCGGATAGCCATAAATTGATCCCAGGACCATTCATCCAAGGAACCGGACTCTCTCACTACGTTAGGTATAATAATTTTATTCCATAATGGGAAATCTGAAAAGGGATCTTCCTATACTGAGACAGACCTAGGAGTGTTGGTGTCTCTAACAATAAATTGACGGCTCCAAGTATTAAAATCGTGAGTCCAGAAACTGCCAAAAATGAGTTACAAAAATGAGTTAAGATCATCAGCAAAACCGTTACTTCAATATTTGCCTGGCTGAGTGGCTCAGACGATTGAGGCACTGGTCTTCTGATCGCAACTTGGCAGGTTCGATCCTGGCTCAGTCCAGTGGTATTTGAAGGTGCTCAAATACGTCAGCCTCGTGTCGGTAGATTTACTAACACTTAAAGGAACTCCTGCGGGACTGAATTCTGGCAACTAGGCGTCTCCGAAAACCGTAAAAGTAGTATTTAGTGGGACGTGAAGCAAAATAACATTATTATAATTACTTCAATATTTTTTCCGTTGTATAAAAATCATATTTTCAGCGCCCCCAAACTAAGCAGCATATACATCTTAAGAACATCGTAAGTCATGTCAGGAACGCATTCGCCAATGAAAAGTATCGCAAGTCATGTTATGATGTTTCCCCTGGGAGAATGATAACACAGAAAAATCACAACTGTAGTTATGTTTGTACAGGAAAAAGTTTAGTCTTTGGACGTCACACACCCAGTAAAACACTGTCGTAAGTCCAATGTGTGAAGTGTGCGATGTACATCGATGTGCATCGTTCTCCCTGTAGTTAGGAGCACTGTCGTGTAGGACTGTCACTAGCGATCATCTGTATGAGTGTAACCGGTGGCTTTGTTGAGAACGGGTTCCGTGTCTCTTAAATTCTTAAATAATTATGTATTCCAGTCGAACCTTAAAAATTATTGCTATGATTGACAACCATACGAATAGTGTTCACCATAAGTAATCGTTTCCCCTTTAGTTATCAGTGATTAAAATAAAATGAAGGGGACTCCATGCATGTCCTGATTGAAAAGAAGAACCAAACTGTGTATGTTCCGGATCACTGCATCACATTAATTAGAATGAGAAAGGTCACCGGCAAGCCATAAACAGTCCTTGAAATGAATCAGGACTTAATATACGATTCTGATGCAGGAGAAAAACTGGGTGTACAACACCAATAAAAATAAGGTGACGTGTAGTAAAGTACGGGAAATTTCTGTCTTAGAAGGTCGACCACAGGAAGTGTATTTCAAGTACATTTACGAAGAAGACGCAAAGTGTATTTTTGACTAGGAGAGATCCAGAGTTAGGCAGCCATCATCCTGCTACATTCTTCAACATGTGTATCGTGGGTTCCTGTCGATCAACAAGCAGAAGTTGAAGGACCTGTTGTCCTAAAGAGATAGCAAATGCATCCCTACTGCTTATCACCGTTTTGTCAAAGCTCGTTTTCCAGACAAACTGGTACACCAGAACACAGTGACACTGATGTATCAAGTGCTGATGAATCAGCTTGTTCTCGTGAAAAAGTGAACGTCGATATCTGACAGCATTTTAACCTATCAGAAACAGGAAGCCAATATAGCACTACTTATGAATCAAGTACCACGCACATACTCCATATAAAAACATCGTAGGTCCGTTAAGTCTATTTTGAAAATTATTAGAGCCAATGCTTGCAGACTATTTAAATCCCTCCATTTGTAAATGTTCATCTGTGATGTTTTAATAAAACTGTAATTTAACTGGATTTACACTGTTTATTTACAATATTCATTTGCTTCTCCTGTACATTTGACAATTTGAAGTTAAGGTGTTAATACTTGGAGCCGTCGAAATAATCTCAGTTTGTAACGATTGAAAACCTTACCTAACGATCTTTTATCGCTACATCTGGCCGCAATCACGCCGCTCCCTGGTTCAATTACTACATTTTTTTTTTTTTGCTAGTTGCTTTACGTCGCGCCGACACAGATAGGTTTTATGGCGACGATGGGACAGGGAAGGGCTGGGAGTGGGAAGGAAGCGGCCGTGGCCTTAATTAAGGTACAGCCCCAGCATTTGCCTGGTGTGAAAATGGGAAACCACGGAAAACCATTTTCAGGGCTGCCGACTCAATCACTACTGTTCTTCATTTAGGGCAGTCGCCCAGGTGGCAGATTCCCTATCTGATGTTCTCGGAGAATTTTCTTAACTTATATAAAAGAAATTGGAAATTCATTGAACGTCTCCATTGGTAAGTTATTCCGATTCCGAACTCCCCTTCCTATAACGAATATTTGACCCAGTTTGTCCTCTTGAATTCCAACTTTATCCTCATATTGTGATCTTTCACACTTAAAAAAAACCGCTCAAACTTATTTGCCTACTAATGTCATTCCACGCTATCTCTCCACTGACAGCTCGGAACATACTACTTAGTCGAGCACCTCGTCTCCTTTCTTCCAAGTCTTCCCAGCCCAAACTTGGCAACATTTTCGTAACGCTACTCTTTTGACGGAAATCACCCAGAACAAATCGAGCTGCTTTTCTTTGGATTTTTTCCAGTTTTTGAATCAAGTAATCCTAATGAGGGTCCCAACAATGTGACGTACCCACTTGGCCCACAGATGAATGACAAAATTATAACGTGGCGGGTCACTTTAATATTAAAATAAATAAATGATATGTCATTGTTTCTCCATAAACAGTATCCCAAGGGTGCCAGTCTTCAAGCTTATGGCTTTAAAACAAAAGTAGATAAATAATAATAATAATAATGCGTAATGAGACTCAAAAAACTCCCAGGGGTGAGGTGAACGGAACACAAATCATTAAGTACACTAACTTGGAATTTAAGGATCATTAATAATCATTTCATAAAATACAAATTAGAACAGCTATTTATTAAGATGAAAAACGTGACGTAACGGCGTTTTAACGACATCTGAACTTACAGAAGCAAAAGAAAAATTGAATGAAATTAATTTTAAAAATGAACTGTTGCGCGAAGACTTGCAGTAACTTAAGCCATAAGCTCACCATATGTAGACTCTGTTGTCTTGAAGCTGATGATATGTGAATCTCGTACCGGCTGCCTTCTCTGTTGTTGGATTCCAGTCCTACTTCTACATTTCCTGTCCTTAACACTTCCTACTGTACTCCTTACATAAAGTCGTAATGAGTCCTAATTTTAAGTGCAAAACCACCATGGGTTATGTTCATGGAGAGAATACATTCGTATTCTTCCGTATTACGGAACAGTAGCGTAGCTAAATTCATAATAAGAGCTCTCCTGCCCTATACTAGTCAAAGCCGGTCTCCCGTTGACTACCTCTCGTCATTGAGATAAGTCCCAATGAGAGTAACTTTTGAGTAGAATATACTCAGATGCGAAGTGAACTAAGTTAAAATCTTCTCCGATGTGTAGACGTAGAATCGTAGTAAGAGTATGAATAAGAATATAAATGAGAAAGTCCGAATGTCCTCTCCAGCCCTTGTCGGTGGTATTTATCGGTTCAAAAGTCTCCTTCCATCAGCCATATCACATGGTCCAGTAAGATTCGAGGTCTCATCCCTTCTCCGATGTATAGCTGTGAATCCATCACGTTGCTTCATTACGTTCATTCACATAGGCTGAACTTTCCCGCTGAAATAAAGCGTCTCGAAGCGGAGTTTGAAAAGTGGGTGTTAATAATGTATCAACTGTCTCTTCATGAGGTGGAGAGGGTAATATCTCTCGTAACCTCGATGACGTACTTTTCCTGGAACTGGGCTGAAATTAGCCTGCTGACTCTGGTCACCTCACAACGGATATTGGAAAATTTACTGCAAGTTATAAATATGCGTGATGTTGAAATACTTTACCCAATAATTTGTTCGTTCAAAATACGTTATAGCCGCGATACAAAGAAATGAAATGATGATTGAAATGGATGATAAAAACCCTATATATATATACATATTAATTTAAAAATGACCTATCAGTGATTAAATATATACATCTTATCAATTAAATATGTAGTTAAATAATTAAAAATATACAGTGATGTCCCAAACATCACAACAATGGCACCTTACTCTGGTTGGGGTCTTACCAGAGACTTATACGCCCTCTCCTTTACATCTTTACTACAACCCCTAAATACCCTCATAACCATGTGCAGATATCTGTACAATTCATTAACAATCCCATTTCTGTGATTACCCCCAATGAATATATTTCCTTATATTAACACCTAGATACTGACAGTGATCCCCGAAAGGAATTTTCACCCCATCAACGCAGTAATCAAAACTGAGAGGACTTCACCTATTTGTGAAACTCACAACCTGACTCTTAACCCCGTTTATCATTATTCCATTGTCTGCTGTCCATCTCACAACATTATCGAGGTTATTTTACAGTTTCTCACAACCTTGTAACTTATTTATTACTCTATACAGAATAACATCATCCGCAAAAAGCCTTATCTCTGATTCCAATACTTACATAATTTATATCTATAATTATTACAGGGTCAGATAAAGCTTCACCTACTCTAATTCTCTGAGATCTATTTTCGAGAAATGTAGCAACCCATTCAGTCACTCTTTTGTCTAGTCCAATTGCACTCATTTTTGCCTGTAGTCTCCTATGGTCCACCCTACCAAATGCCTTCGACAGGTCAATCGCGATACAGTGCATTTGACCTCCTGAATTCAAGGTATCTGCTATATCTTGCCGGAATCCTACAAGTTGAGCTTCAATGGAATAACCTTTCCTAAACCCGAACTGCCCTCTATCGAACCAGTTATTAATTTCGCAAACATGTATAGTATAGTCAGAAAGAATGTTTTACCAAAGCTTAAATGTAACAAATGTCAAACTGACAGGCCTGTAATTTTCAGCTTTATGTCTATCACCCTTTCCTTTATACACAGGGGCTACTCTACCAACTCTCCATTCATTAGGTACAGCTCCTTCATGATAAGAATAATCAAATAAGTACTTCAGATATGGTACTATATCCGAAACCATGGTCTTTAGTATACCCCCAGAAATCTTATAAATTTCAGCCACTTTTCTAGTCTTCAGCGTTTGTATCTTATTGTAAATGTCGTTGTTATCATAGGTAAATTTTAATACTTCTTTAGTACTAGTCGCCTCTCCTATCTGGACATTATCCTTGTAACCAACAATCTTTACATACTGCTGACTTCATACTTCTGCCTTTTGAAGTTCCTCACACACACACTCCATCCACACTCCCCTTGTTCATTAATGATTCCTGGAATATCCTTATTGGAACCTGTTTCTGAATTAAAGTACCTATACTTACCCTTCCATTTTTCTCTAAAATGTTTATGACTGCCAATTATGCTTGCCATCATGTTATCCTTAGCTGGCTTGTTTTCTATATTCAATTTCCTAGTAAATTTCTTCAATTTCTCCTTACTTCCACACCCAGTTCTAACTCTATTTCTTTCCAATCTGTACCTCCTTCTTAGTCTCTTTATTTCTCTGTTATTATAAAGTGGGTCTTTACCCCTTACCACCTTTAAAGGTACAAACCTGTTTTCACATTCCTCAACAATTGCTTTAATCCCATCCTTGAGTCTGTTTGCATTTCTATTTACCGTTCTCCACCGCTCATGGTTACTTTTTAAGAACTCTCTCATGCCTGGTTTATCAGCCATATGGTACGGCCTAATAGTCCTGCTTTTACGACCTTCATTTCTATCACATTTACTTTAACTACGAAAAAACAGCTTCGTGATCACTAATACCATTTATTACTTCGGTTTCTCTATAGAGCTCATCTGGTTTTACGAGCACCACGTCCAGAATATTCTTCTCTCTAATTGGTTCCATCACTTTCTGAATCAGCTGTCCTTCCCATATTAACTTATTTGCCATTTGTTGGTCATGCTTCCTGTCGTTTGCATTACCTTCCCAACTGACATTTGGTAAATTCAGATCTCCCGCTGCAATCACGTTCCTTTCCAAATCGTTTCCCATAGCTGATTATTTTATCACATAATTCTGAATCAGCGTCAGCGCTAGTCTTTCTCGGTCTGTACACGCCAAAGACATCAAGTTGTCTATTATCTTTAGAGGTGAGCTTTACACATAGAATTTCATGTTTCTCATCTTTAACTTTTGGTAGCTTACAAATTCTTCTTTCACAGAGTGAATACTCCCCCTCGTACCATTCCTATCCTGTCTCTACGATGCATACTCTAGTTCCGTAAGAAAATTTCTGCGTTCATTATATCATTTCTCAGCCATGATTCAACTCCTGTTACAATATATGGTAAGTACATATCTATTAAATTACTTCATTCTATTCCTTTCTTTTCAGTACTTCTACAGTTCAACACTATCATTTTCATATCATACCTACTTGACTTCCAGATCCCTGTACCATTATCACCGCTCCCTAGACCACCCCGTTTCCCTGAATGTACCTCCCTATAACCCTTCTAAACACATTTCCTTACTTATACGTACCATTGCGATTTAAGTGAAGGCCAACTGAGCGCAGATCCCTATCTCCTGCCCACACATTAGTATCTAGAAATCTCATTCCCAGTTTCCCACATACCCACTCCATAGTCTCATTTAAATCCCCAATCACCTTCCAGCCAGCATTCCACTGATAACAATCTCCGCTTCCTTAAACATCACCCGAGCTGCATTTACCAAATACCACAAGTCCCCAACTACGTTGGTACTTAAATCTGCTTGCCTTACGTTGTTGGCGTGGAGCACTACCACATTCTTCAACACTCTCAGCCACATACAATTCCAATAAGCTCTCATCCGTTTCAACCTAATCCACATCATTTTCACCCCTTAGTTCCTCACCTACTCCTCAACTCAGCCCACCCCGTACACTAAACGTTCAAATTGTTAAGCAGTCTTTAACACAATTTCTGCAGTAAGTAAATATTGATCCTAGAAATTTAACCATCTGGTTATTCTTGGTACGTGCATTTTTTAAAGCAGATTTGGCTGCTTATCCTCAATTGATTGGTTTATTTTCTCCTAAGACTACAGATCATTTCACTAATTTTTGGCTTAAAAACATGATTGAATGTAGTTTCGTACAGCTATCCGTAATTACTTCTTACCATATGAAGAACATGATGAATTAAGCTGAGAGTTTGTCCGATGACAGCAACGTCCTAATGAACCTACTCATGATTACTTAGAATCCATTACCTCATTCAGTTACGTGCTGAACATTGCCCTAATCCAGAAGAGCTAATACCTATTGGAATGTTTTTTACTGCCCCATATTTTCGGTAACTGATTAATGCAAATGCTCCTCCTACTCTTATAATTCATCACTACAATATAGCCCAGGCTCATACTATAAATTCTTATGCTGATAGTTCTTATTACGCTCATGTAAATCTACCCACTCAGCCTTCATTAAATTTACCACCACCGTCTAATACTTTTTTAATTTCATGGGCTATTTCACTCATTGTTAATAGACGTTCAATTACATGTTTCCGATGTAAAGACACTGGTCATATTGCTAAAAATTGCGCAACTCCCAGTCAGCGCCTGTCACCTTCGTCGTTAGACAGTAGGTGAACTCAAGTTGTAAATCCGCATTCACAATCTGATAATAATAACAACAATAATACAGTAATTGTTAGCACCAGGTGGTAGGAAAGAGGGAAGAAGCAGCAGGGCCAGATACTGGACAAAAGCACATCAAGAACATTTTTAATTTAGAATGTAATTACAAGTTTTCTTTTCTTTTCCTTTGATCTTTTCAAAGTAACAACAATTTAACAAAGAGTAACAACCTTAAACAAGTAGAATTTAGAGGGATGTTATTTACAATATTTAACTTTTTATACCAGGGAGAAAAAGCTCCCAATTTAAAACTTACGACTTTGAAAGTCTTCACCAGAACAATGGTTTTATACCGATCTTTTTTAAAGAGAGAGAAAAATGAGGCTTCTTTACGAATGAAGTTCCCCTTCGGAAGTAATAACGAACTTTACATTGCTCAAAATAAAGAAAGTTTCTAGAACTTCCAGAACAAAGTTACCAAGAGGGGAATCGAACCCTCAACTTTAAGTAATAACGTGATAGAAAGGTCTCGAACCCTGAAACACATTTTCAGTTTTTAACGGTCTAATGAGCCAAGAATACACATAAGGTATTTCAGTTTACATTAAAGAGTTCACACAAGAACACATCTTATTATTCTTAAAAAGCAATCAGCTTTTAAACTCGCTGCGCTTACGCAATCGGCGAGTCCCACAAAACTTGTGGCTCGAAAGATCCAGGAGCCGGAGCTCATACTAGACGGCTAAAAAATTGAAAAACGAAAGGTTAGTCGAAAGTTCGAGAACAAAATTGAAGGAATGCTGAATACTTTAAGCAATCCCATGGCATGACTTGTCATAAATCCTAGCAGGGCAGGAAGTCCAGGGGTGACACAGAAAATAAGGTGACTAAGACCAGAAAGAAGTCCGAGAGACAGAATAGAAATTTTTAGTTAGAAAACTTAGTCACCAGAATGCAAAATGAATAAGGGAAACGAGGGTACCCACTCGCTCGTCCTTCAAATTTACATAGTACCCATAAGGGTTTTATACCATATCCGTAGACAGCCTAAAAACCTACATGATATGACGTAAGAGAAAACAAGGAAACCCTACAATGAAATTAAATGTAATCACAGCAAGCCCTAACTGTTCTATGCTAGAGGAGAACGCTCATCCTCCCTTCGCCACACGCAGATACGTTTACATATTAGTGCACAGTACTGCCTACCTTTACTGCTCCCCCAGCCTCGTTGTCGTCTCCTGGGAGGTGAGCCTCCCTTACGTCGCATACCCAAAGATCAGATCAAGATAGATACATAAGGTCCAAGCTTACTGTATTTATAGGGAGGAGCTGGGTATTCATAGGTTAATGATATAAACAGGCAGTAGACAGATTGGTTAATAATGGTATAACAAGACAGTAGTGGTAACTTAGAAACAAAATACTCTAGACCAGCATATACTACGCCAATACAGAAGCAATTCTCAACGATCTTAAACACAATCCAAATCCCTAGGTGGCAGTCAGAAACAATACTAGTGACATCTAGTAATGACACAGTAAATTAAGTGGGCATCGTTCAGTTCAGCTTATCTCCTTCTGACTTCACCACTTTAAAGCTTTAGAAGGTTTGCCTCCTCCAAACAGGGAGAGGCAGTGCTACTGTCACAATTAAAAGGTTTTCCAGCCTACTTCCTCTTTCGTCCTTAATACCCATAAATTTCCTTTCAAGGGATATTACGGTTAATAACCTTAGACATGAAGCTCAAATGTTTTCTTCTCTACAAAAAACGTCGCAAATATTATTATCACTTAATAATATCCCTTCTATTGCCTTGTTGGATTCAGGGGCTACCACTTCCTTAATTAATCTATCCTTTTATCAATCACTTCAAAACATTTTCCAAACATGAAGATTTCTCAGACTGTAGTTAATTGTACTTCTGCATCTAACAACTTACTCAATGTACTTGATTAAATTACACTTAATGTCAAAATTCAACATTTTCCTGGCAATACTCCTTCTATGTGGCGGAAAATGTGTCATGCCCGGTAATTCCTGGCTATGATTTAATTTTTTACACTGGTCTAATACTTGATTCTATTAATTCTGCGGTTCAATTTCATTTTTCTGATGTACTTATATCATTCGTTAATTATAAAAATTTTCCTTCTCAGCAGTTTCCAAATTCTCTCAAGATCAAGTTTACTTTACCAGCATCCAAACTAATAAATAGCTAAATTAATGTATGAATTCTCCTACGGTATCACGTCTACTCTCGGAATGGTCAAAAACGTTAAAGCTCATCTTGAGCTTACCGACTCTACACCAGTTCCCCACTATACCATTCGAGATCTCCCAGGATGAAAATTTTAAACTAATTAATTGAGAAAATGTTGGCTGATAAAACAATTGTCCCTTCCTCTTTTAGTCAGGCCTCACCGGCCTTTATTGCCGATAAACCGGATGGGTACTTCCCGTTTTATTGTCGATTATAGGAAACTCAATATTAAAATACAGTGATACATGTCCAATGCCAAAATTACTAGCTGCATTTCAGGATTTCACCAATGCTAAGTATTTTTACCAATAGAGATTTAAATTCTGTCTATCACCAGATTCCTCTGAACGATATAAGCTCTAGATATACTGCTTTGTTCCAGTTTACCAAGGTTCCCTTTTTTATTAAATGTGGATGACAAAACATGCAGCGTTTTTTATTTTTTGCCGACATTAAATACCTGTAACTTCCGTATATGGATGATATTCTTGTATTTAATCCCGATTTTGATATTCGTATTTAGCATTTGCATGAAGTTCTTTCTCGTTTACTTTCTGTTAATTTGACTGTAAGTCCCTCAAAAAGTTTCATTGTCTAAACTTCTATGCAATTATTGGAGCGCGTTCTTTCTGCTGATGGTATTTCTGTTGACTCAGATCGTGTCTCTGCTATTCCACCTAAAAATTTTAAACAATTAAGGACTTTCTTGGGAATGGTCGGATTTTATAGAAAATGTATCCCTCAGTTTTCCCAGATTTCAGAGCTACATAATCTACTCAAACATAAACAGATGAAATGCCATTGGGGGAACATCAACCATAAACCTTTCATTATTTAAAATCTACTTTGAATCAAGCCCCAATCCTAAAAATTTCTGATTTTGATTTGCCCTTTGAAATTTATACTTATGGCTCTAACATTGCAATTGTGACGTCTTAAATTAGAGTAAGACCGGCAAGATTCTTCCAGTTGCTTACTTCAGTCGTTTGCAATGCAAATACTATGGAATGCAAATACTCTATTTAAGAAAGGGAAGCATGAGTAATGATGCTAACGATAGAATATTTCTCTGAATATTTAGACCATAAACAGTTATAAACCCCATGGCACTACAGCCCTTGAAGGGCCTTGGCTTTCCAAGCGACCGCTGCTCAGCCAGAAGCCCTGCAGATTACGAGGTGTCGTGTGGTCAGCATGACGGATCCTCTCGGCCGTTATTCTTGGCTTTCTTGACCTGGGCTGCTATCTCACCGTCAGATAGCTCCTCAATTCTAATCACGTAGGCTGAGTGGACCTCGAACCAGCCCTCAGGTCCAGGTAAAAATTCCTGACCTGGCCGGGAATCAAACCCGGGGCCTCCGGGTAAGTGGCAGGCACGCTACCCCTACACCACGGGGCCGGCAGACCATATACAGTTATTGGTACAAACTGATAACCAAGCTTTTTCTTGGTTATTAAATAATGTCCCCAAGGTAGGTAGAACTGGCCGTTGGTTACTTAGACTTTCACGATTTAAGTTTTCCCTTAAATTTGTTTCTGAATATCAAAACTTTGTGGCCGATGCCTTATGTCGCCTCTTTGATCAACAACCTCTCCAAAAATTAAATTCTTGCATTGAACCAAACGTTTTTAGATAGCGCCAATTCAATGCCCTCTCTTATTGATTTTCGGTTGTCTTTCTAGTCGTGTCTTCAACATCAGCCTAATGATCCATATTGTAATGAAATTCGCATTTCGTTGTTTACTTCTGATTATAAGGCCCATTTTGTCACGTAAATAATTTGTTGGCATTCAAGCCTACTCCTAAGTTTTCCCCACGGGTTGTCCTTCCTGCAGTTTTGCGAACCATGGTTTTTCAGTATTATCATAGTTTTGCCAGCGGCGGACATTTTGGAATTTCCAAGACCTACTCTCGTTTAGCTTCTCTATTTTCCTGGTCTCATATAATGTGCACATTATACCAGAAAAGTAAGCCTCCAAACACTTTATCTTTCGCATTTTATGCTGCTTCCCCCTTCCCCTTACATATCCGGCTGAAAATTTATATATTGATATTATCAGTCCAATCACTAAATCTTCAAAAGCTAATTATTATATGTTCACAATTTTGGATGGTTTCTCTAAGTTTATAATTCTACCTTCTTTACGCAGTATGTCATCTAATGTTATTATCAATTTACTGAATGACAACATTTTCCTATCACAGGTTTACCGAAGTATTTGGTTCCCGAAAATCCACCATCCTTACATCAAAACCGTTTTATGATTTTTGTTTTGCAAATGGCATTAAGAAAATCTTAACTTCACCTTACCACACTCCAGCTAACGTGGTTGAATACTATCAGTGAAATTTCAAGGTGGTTCGCTCTATTTTTCATTCTGATTATCCTAAGAACTGGGATGCCGAACTTCCATCTTTTTCACTAGATCTTAAGTCTACCTTCAACAATTCTGCCACTTTCTCTCCAACAAAATTATATTTAGGAAGAGATTGTCATACACCCCTTGATTTGAACTGGGATTTACCTTCTTTATTACAGTCCCTAACTAATCAGGTCTCTAATTCTTATTGAAAATTGGCTTTACAGCAATTGCATAAAGCTAGGGAGGTTCATAATCGTAGGCATCATCTTTCCAAATTCAAAATTTCTGATGCGGTATTATTGAAAAACCATCCACAAAGTACTGCTGAAAATCAGATTTCAGCAAAAATTTGTTCTCGCTGGATAGGTCTTAGCATTCACAACTCCAATTCGTGTTTTATTCCAAGAAATTTCTAATCCTTCAGAAATTAAAAGAGCCCATGTGTCACAAATAAACAAAATTGAGCCCGCTGCTACACTGGGCCGAAACGCTGGCAATTTCACGATTGAAAAACCCTAAATACGTAAAGAGCTTAAATGTTTTTAACATTTCCAATCGATGAAATTAAATTATGGTTTCCTTCTAGAAACCTTATTTTTATATCGGCCAAAGGCAGCTATTTATGCACGTGGAGGCACATGCTTCCCCTAGTGCACCGGCACTGCATTGTCCTACACAAGAAGCTTGCAGTGGTGTCTCAACGGTGCAGATTCCTGGAGAGGTGTGTCATTCCAACTGATGAGCCCACTGCAACACTGGGGTGAAACGCTGGTAATTTCACGATTGAAAAATCCTAAAGACGTAAAGAGCTTAAAAATAATTGTTGTTTCTTTGGATGAGTAGTCTTTCCACTAGTGTCTCAATAAGCTCATTTCATGAATTACCCTCCACTCACCCATTCATAGTTATATTCTCATGCTCATGGGATCCATACATAGATATCATTCCCTTTTTTCACTTTTTCCTAGGCAACATAATAACTACTTTTAAATTGTAACTTTTATTCTAGAAATGAATTGAAGAAGTTTATTGTAAACCACTACATTGTAATTTAACCCTTCCCTGTATTGGATCAACACTGTCCTTCCTATCCTATTTCAGTAATGCATATCTATTTCCTTAGAAAGAGTTTCTTGGCAAGTTTATTTTTTGTTCCAGTTTTCCATCACTACATCTGGAGCCACTTCCTGGATGGTCGTTATCCCCTTCGAGAAGGCACCTCCTGCCGGTTGCTGACTGCATCATCCTAATCGTCTGCATTCTGGATCTTAAGTTTTCTTCATTTTCTCATCGTAAATTCTTTCCGTTTTCGCTGGCCCGGGGGATTATATAACGATTGCAAACCTTGTCTCACGAACTTTCATCGGTACATCTGGACGCAATCACGTCGCTCACGGCTTCTATCAGCATTCACCAAGCCCAAGCACACACTGAACGACTGTCCGGTTGACTGCCCTTCTACTACATCACCGCTGACGTCACCTGCTTCTTCGAGAAGATCCATCTATGTTCCAATAAATTTTCGTGCACATTAGTATATTATCATAAGCCCGACCAACCACCCAGCAAAATCAGTCCACCTTCGACTTCGGTATGGCTGGAGGGCCTTCTCCAGTGTTTCTTGCCTCCAATTCTTCCCGAATATCTGGGAGCCCTACTCGAACTTGTGCATGGTGAGCAAAAAGAAACACTTGTTTATAACATATCCACGGAACTTTGTTTTCCACCAGTGTGAGTCTCACTTCACCTTGACTACTGCTACGACTACTACTACTGCTGATAAATGTTTTCATTGCTCCCCTGAAGGGGGAGGCGGCCTCGTGGATAGTGACACCTTTGCAAAAATCTATGCCGTTGAGACACCACTGCAAAATTCCTATGTAGGACAATGCAGTGAGAGTGCACTATTGGAAGCATGTGCCTCCACGTGCGAGAATACCTGCCTTTGGCATATATAACAAACTAGCAAGATACCCGTGCTTCGCTACGGTATTATACTGAAATTTATGATTGAATGCTTATTGTTTTAGATATATAATCCTCCGAAATTCGCTATCTGACTCTTTTTCTGCGAGAATTCACCAAAATTCCCGATCTGACTCGTTTTCTATTATTTTACGGCACGTTTCCTCCCATTTTTCAATCTTCCTTTTCAGCAATCGATTTCGTACTCCTCGAGTTAGGCTCAGGTATTCCTCCCGGTTAGTTGGGTCCGTAAATCTGTGCCATCTTTTTCTATAATCATTTTTAATATGGATAAAATCCTTCAGGAGATCCGGCGTGGTGTCATATTGGGTGCCTTGGCGGCACTGAACCCGCGGCCGGGCTGCATTCTTAGTCATCACCCGTCCAGGAGCCCTTTCCAGCGCGGTCCGCACATTTGACGACAGCCGGGAACATTATTATTATTATTATTATTATTATTATTATTATTATTATTATGTGTTGCTGGAATGGCTGATGACAGGGAAGACCGGAGTATCCGGAGAAAAACCTGTCCCGCCTCCGTTTTGTCCAGCACGAATGACACATGGAGTGACCGGGATTTGAACCACGGAACCCAGCTGTGAGAGGCCGGCGCGCTGCCGCCTGAGCAACGGAGGATCCTTATAAGTACATTAATAACCGTAAAATCAATTGGTCTCACCACCTTCTACACCCCACCGCCGTTAAGTTTATTTACCGCCACCTCCCCCCCCCCCCTCCAAGAGAAATTAAACGAAGGCTTGTTTCTTTATGTTTAAGGGAGATTCCAAACACCAATGTTCACATCTATTACCTTCAGCTTTGAGATATAAGTATCCCAATAAAAATAATTTACATTTTGCACTTCATTTCACACTACTCCCCCCCTCCCCAAGTGAATTTTACCGCAAAAAATACTTGTTTCTTTAATAGTAAAGGATCTTCTAAATATCAATTATCACGACTCAAAATTCTTCAGTTTTTAATTTATGTGTCCTCATGAAAGGAATTCAACTCCTTTACACCCCCGTACTCCAAGATGGCTCCCCCCCCCAAAAAACGCGTTTTTCTTTGTTTTTAAAGGAGATCGAAATACGAATTATCACGTCTGTAACAACTTTAGTTTTATTAGATGT
This sequence comes from Anabrus simplex, assembly GCF_040414725.1. Taxonomy (NCBI): domain Eukaryota; kingdom Metazoa; phylum Arthropoda; class Insecta; order Orthoptera; family Tettigoniidae; genus Anabrus; species Anabrus simplex. The sequence continues at coordinate 932,959,426 of NC_090266.1, forward strand.
ATGTATTCTCATACAATTAAGTCAATTAATTTTTCAATTCTTTCACCCCCGCTTCCATTGGATTTTCCGACAATACGTGTTTCTTTACTTTAAAAGCAGATTCCAAATATCAAATTTCACGTCTGTAACATCTTCATTTTTGAGATATCAGTAGCCTAATTAAAAGAATTCAACACCATTATCAGTCACTTTTACCCCCCCCCCCCCCGGCTCCACCCAAGTGGTATTTCCGAAACCTAAAAATACACGTTTCTTTGTGTTTAATAGAGATAAAAAAACACCATTTTTCACTTCTGTAACATGTTAAGTTTTTTGAGATATACTGTAAAAATTCTCATTTTAAAATTTAACCCCTTTTGAGTTCCCCTTAAGTGGAATTTCCCAAAACAAATCACCTATGTTTCTTTACATTTGCAGGAGATTCCAAACACCCACTTTTTACGTCTGTAACACTTTACGTTTCCAAGATATTCTGTATATATAGTCTTTCAAAAAATTCACCCCATTTTGTCACTCCTGTTTAACCGCCATTAATTGGATTTTCCAAAAACTAAAAAATACGTGTTTATTTTTAAAGGAGATCCCATATACAAATTTTCAGTTCTGTAATATCTTTCGTTTCTGAGATATATGTATCCGCATTAAAGGCATTCAACCCATTTTTCACCCTTTTAAACCCTTCCTATTGGGATTTAAGGAAACAAAAAAATACGTGTTCCTTTATTTTTAGAGGAGATTCTAAGTACCAATTTTACATCTGTAAATTTTTTAGTTTTAAGATGTAGACACACTCATTTTAAAAAATTCATCCCCCCTTTCCACCCCCAATATTTGGATTTTCCAAGAAACGAAAAAATACGTGTTTCTTTACTTTTAAAGTATATCCCAAATACCAATATTCAGGTCTGTAATATCTTCAGGTTCTGAAATATAAGTAGCCTCATTAAAGGCATTCAACCCATTACTCACCCTTTTACACCCTTCCTATTGGGATTTTCCGAAAACAAAAGAATACGTGTTTTCTTATTTTTAAAGGAGATTCTAAATACCAATTTTTACGTCTATAAACTATAAAGTTTTGAGATAGAGATACACTCATTTTAAAAAATCACCCTTTTTCACCCCCCCATTAATTGGATTTTCCAAAAACAAAAAATACGTGTTTCTTTATTTTTAAAAGAGATCCCATACACCAATTTTCAGGTCTGTAATATCTTCAGGTTTTGAAATATAAGTAGACTCATGAAAGGCATTCGACCCCTTTTTCAACCTTTTCCACCCTTCCTATTAGGATTTTCTGAAAACAAAATATATGTGTTTCTTTATTTTTAAAGGAGACTCTAAATACCAATTTTCACATCTATAACCTTTAAAAGTTTTGAGATATGGATACACTAATTTAAAAATGTTACCCACTTTTCACCCCCTCTTAATTGGATTTTCCAGAAACAAAAAATACGTGTTTCTTTACTTTTAAAGGAGATCCCAAACACCAATTTTCATGTCTGTAATATCTTCAGTTTCTGAGATATATGTAGCCTCATTAAAGGCATTCAACCGCTTTTTCACCCCTTTTCACTCCTCCTATTGCGATTTTCCGAAAACAAAAAAATACTTGTTTCTTTATTTTTAATGAAAATTCTAAGTAGCAATTTTTACATCAGCAAACTTTAAAAGTTTGGAGATATAGATACACTCATTTTTAAAAATTCTCCCCCTTTTTACCCTCCGATTAATTGGATTTTTCAGAAACAAAAATTACGTGTTTCTTTATTTTTAAAGGACATTCTAAATACCAATGTTTACATCTATAAACTTTAAATGTTTTGAGGTATAGATACACTCATATTAAAAAATCATCCCCCTTTTACCCCCCACCATTAATTGGATTTTCTAAAAACAAAAAATACGCGTTTCTTTGTTTTTAAAGGAGATCCCAAACACCAATTTTCAGGTCTGTAATATCATCAGTTTCTAAGATATAAGTATTCTCTTTAAAGGCATTCTACCCCTTTTTCACCCCTTTTCTCCCCTCTTATTGGGATTTTCCGAAAACAAAAATTTACGTGTTCCTTTATTATTAATGAAGATTCTAAATACCAATTTTTACATCTCTAAAGTTTAAAACCTTTGAGATATAGATGCACTCATTTTAAAAATTCACCCCCCTTTTCACCCTCGCATTAATTGGATTTTCCAAAAACAAAAAAAATATGTGTTTCTTTATTTTTAAAAGAGATCAAAAGTACCAATTTTGAGGTCTGTAATATCTTCAGTTTCTGAGATATAAGTACCGGTATCCTAATTAAAGGCATTCAACCCCTTTTTCACCCTTTTTCACCCCTCTTATTGGGATTTTCTGAAAACAAAAAAATACGTGTTTCCTTATTTTTAAAGAAGATTCTAAATACCAATTTTCACATGTGTAAACTTTTAAAGTTTTGAGAAATAGACACACTCATTTTAAAATTTCACCCCCATTTTCACCCCCTTAGCGACGGAATATCCAAAAATCCTCTCTTAGCGAGCACCTACATCTTAATATGAATATATCCCCAAAATTTCATTTCTTTATGTCCAGTAGTTTTGGCTCGGCGATGATGAATCAGTCAGTCAGTCAGTCAGTCAGTCAGGACAAGCTACTTTATATATATAGATAAGGTTCCTAGAAGGAAACCATAATTTAATTTCATAGAGTGTGGCTTGCATTAGTATAATATAATTTACATTTTCTCTTGGCGTACCTATATTATGATGGCAAATATATAACATTGAGCAAAACAAATGAACTTGTAACTGGACAAGTTATAGTGATTTAAATGGAATGCTGCAAGAAATATTGTGAGAAATCGCTGATTAATGAGGAGAGCATTCACAAAATAGTGACACTGGACGTAAAATATAAGTATGAGAAGGGGGAACGCCGACGCGGTTTCACGCACAAAATTATGATCATTTTAAATGGAGGGGGAGAAATACGTTGATTAATTGTTTCCAGGGGTGATAAGTGATCAGGGAGGAAATCCGGGTTGAGGTTCCCGTCACAGACCTCAGTCGGCCACCACCCTAGGGTGGGGAAGGTAGCGATACAGGTGAAGAAGGAACTGGATGAAAATTGGGGAAGGAGGGGATGTGCCGTTAAGGAGTTGGGTTAGGGGGATAGGCTCGGTTGAGAGCACGAAGGACGGCTCTTTGGAAATGGATGTAAGCATAGGAATCCAATTTGAGAGAGGGGAAGATGTCATAGAGTTCGTATGTGTGGAAGAGAAAGGGGAGACGTAGAGCATGACGGACAAGGTGACGCTCTATGGAAAGAAGTGGACCGTACAGGACAGGATTGGATTGGGCGACAGCTGCCGAGGCAGTGATGCAGTAGATAATGGGGGCACGGACAAAGGACTCGTAGGTTAAGAAGAGTAGTTGGAAGTTAAGACCCCACCGGCTGTCGGCTAACAGTCGGACTAGTCGGGGACGGGTGGCTGCCTTAGTTTTGAAGTGTAGGAATTGGGAACGGAAGGTTAGGTGTTCATCGAAACGGATTATTAGGTATTTGAGGGTGGGTTATATCCGGATGGGGTGTCACGGACTCGGAGCTGGAGTTGGTGAGGATCAAAGGGCTGCTGAATCTCCGGCATTTCTGGCGGAAGAGGAGGGACTGGGTCTTGGATGGGTTGATTTTTAAGGTTCCATCGGTTACACCAGGAAATGAAGGAGTCTAGGTAAAGTTCGACAGTACGGTTAATAGAATGGATGGAATAGAGAGGGGCGAGGATTGAAGAAGTTGCATCGCGGTTGGTTTATATCTGCTACAAAGAGGATAAAAATGAGGAGGAGAGTGGAGAGCATTGTGGGAAAACAGGTGTGAGGGGAAAGGAGGAAAGCTGCTGGCTGGTGGAGTTATGCGCCGTACGGAGCAGGTAAGCCGGATGTAGGAGAGACGGAGATCAAGGAAATATAACTTGAAATGGAGGGCAGGTTGTTAGTTGGAATCTACTGCTAGGTGGAAATCAAACGTGATCAGAAGGGTGGGACGGGCGTGATAGAATGTATTGGACGTGATTTGAACCAGACGTAGGAGTTGGTAAGTGGTGGACAGGCCAGGACGGAAGCCGAACTGGGAGCCGGGGGTGAAGTAAATGGTTACTGTGTAGATAAGGGTGGAGACAGAGAACAAGGATTTTATCAAGGATTATCAAGGACCGTGATAAGGGTGTAGGGGCGATAGCAGTCGATGTCTGAGAGTGGTTTACTGGGGTTTGGCTAAAGGAGCATTGTGGAGTGTTTCTAAGATGTTCAGTAAAAGCCGGTTATGAGGATAAAGGTGTAGACTGTGGCTAGGATAGTGAGAAGGAACGGAAGGGCTTGACGGTTGTGTAGGTAGCGGGTCTTCTCAGGTCCAGGGGAAGTGTTGCGGATTTTGGATAGGTCGGAATGGATTTCGGATGGGGGTGATGGAATCGTCTAGGGGATGGTTTGTGAGGGTGTGGTTAGTGAAGGATGTGAGACGGGGGGGTCTAGGTTTAGGTAGAGCTGAGTGTCAGAAATGTCGAGTTTAGAGTCAGCGTGCATGTTGAAACGGCGTTTGATGTGGTGGGCGAAGGTCTCCAGTATCTCCGTGGTGTTGGCTGGAACAACGCCGCAGTTGATGATCGGACATCTAGGAATTGAGGATTGCCCAAGGAGATTGTTCAGCTTTCGCCAATACTTGGTTAGGTGGGCATGGAGAGTGTAGAGTGTGGTGCAGATATGAGCCCAGAAACGACTGGTGTGAGCTGCAAGGTATTTCCGGATGGTGCGGAGGGTCTGTCGATGGAGGCTGAAGAAGTATGGGTCGCAGGTGGATTGGAATTGGTGAAGGTAGGATTAGGAGAGCTTTTGGAGGTGAACGAAGCAGTGGGAAGTCAGTGTTGGCAATGTGACGGGGTGGTTGGCGGTGGTAATGTGGACCGAGGATGCAGAAGTAATTGCAGATAGGATGTAGGTGTTCGGGTTGTCCACGGATTGTTGGTCGTTCAATGGAAGAAGGAATTTTCCCTGACTTGGGATAGATGGGTCTGGTAACAGGGCCAGTCTGCTTCGACGAATTTGGTGATGGGATAGGGAGTGGGGAGGAGACCGGTGGTTAGTAGGGGGAATGTGCAGAAGGACGGGGAGGTGGTCACTGCCGATACTTGGAGTAGAGAAATATGTACTGTAGAAGGTGGACGAGGGAATTATGTGCGATGATGGCTTCTGGGGTGGTGTTGGAGGGAGGCCGGGTATGTCCATGAATAGGGATGAGGGAGCAATCGATGCGGTTAAGTAGGTTCTGCAAATGATGCCTTTCGAGGTTGGAGCGGTATGTTAGATCAAGGTCTGCTAGGAGCAGAAGCAAAAAGAAAGGTGAAACTAAGTCGGGATATATAGGCCAGGGGTAGTGGGAAGTGAGACCAGTGGTAAATGGTGGTAACATGTAGGATTCGAGAGGGAATATAAATCGTGGCGCCAATGGATTTAGGGAAGAGGAAAGGGGGAAGGTGGTGTGTGGATGCGGACAGGGAGTGACGTGTGCAAATCAAGTGCGAACACCCTCGGCCGATGTCGTGGGGTGGTCCCAGCGGTGTAGATTGAAGCCGTGGAGATTGGCAAACCGATCAGGCCGAAGCATAGTTTCATTGAGGAGGAGGACTTGGGAGGGGTGTTGGGCTATGAGGGCTTGAAGATGGAAACGTTTGGAGTGGAAGGACTGGATGTTAAGGTCGAAGACGTAGATAGGGACCCTATCCATGATCAAACTAGGGTACTTATTTCGTTTGCGAGTGCTGGATATTCTTGGTCGGTGGAATCCCTCTGAAGATACATTTTGACTGCGGGACATTGAGAATGCGGGAAATGTGTCCATATTTTGTCCACTTATTCAGTCAAGATATTGCCAGTTTCGTGTGTCACTTTGCGGTATCGAGTAACGTTATACTTGGTTCTAAGGGCGATTCCTTTTTTTGTGCTCCCGTCGTTTCCTCCTCCCTTCCTTCCCAATTTTCCCATAAATGATCATTTTTGTGGTTATCTAGTCTTCAACTGGTCGACTTTGCCGTATTTGCACGCCTTGCTAAGATGTTTGTTAAACTGATTACTGAACTCCACTTCGTGCTTTACGGTTTGGTGGTCTTGGAACATGCTTCTGTTGCCAAATCTTAATTCTTATATGTTAATTCGTTATTCACTGTACATTTGTTTGCGACTTCTATCTGAGATAAATTTCTTATTAAAAAAGGGAAAGGAATATCTTATCTCTTACAGCCTAATAAAAAGTGATGTAATTTATTGTTTGTTGTTCACAGTTATTGTAACGCGCTGTTTAAAAAAGTGTACTCCTCTCTGTTCCTTGATTCTTATGGATTCTCTTAACCTTTCTTAAGTATGTACCATCCACGGAATCCTCTAGAAGCCCAGCACCTCCAAATTACTTGTGGAGTATTAATTATTGGGTTCGAACTGCTGAGAGTAGCAACAAATAGCAACAGAGTTTTAAATTATTATCTCACTAGTATCATACTATGTTATTATGAGCTTTGCTGCCCTCAGTACCAATGTGGCAGCAAAGTTTTCACTACTCTTATCTTGTGAATTTCAAAGGAGTAACAAGTTGTATTTCTGAATCAGTTTTTTAGTAGTCCTCCTTCCTTCTAGTTACCTTATTTTGATTTTTTTAGAATTTCTGATATCACGACATGAAACATTTAGAACATTACCGCATTCCTGTGAAGGAACACAATAATACACGTATGTTAAAGTATTCTCTGAGTGTAATGGGCTATTTTATGGTTCGACATACATACATACATACATACATACATTCATACATTATCATTATAGACCGTTATGCCATTCAGCGTTCAGTCTGCAAGCCTCTCTGAATTTACTAAACGTCGCCACAATCCTCTATTTGCAACTAGTGTTGTGAAATCTGTAAATCGTTAGAAACTGAATCTAAACATCGTCGCCTTGGTCTCCCTCTACTACTTTTACCCGCCATAACAGAGTCAATCATTCTCCAAGGTAACCTATCCTTCTCCATTCGCCTCACATGACCCCACCACCAAAGCCGGTTTAGGCGTACAGTTCATCCATCGAGTACATTCCTAACTTAGCCTTTATCTCCTCATCCCGAGTACCCTCCTGTAATTGTTCCCATCTGTTTGTACCAGCAATCATTCTCGCTACGTTCATGTCTGTTACTTCTAACTTATGAATAAGATATCCTGAGCCCACCCAGCTTTCACTCCCGTAAAACAAAGTTGGTCTGAAAACAGACCGATGTAGAGATAGTTTCGTCCGGGAGCTGACTTCCTTCTTACAGAATACAGTTGATCGCAACTGTGAGCTCACTGCATTAGCTTTACTACACCTTGATTCAATCTCACTTATTATATTGCCATCCTGGGAGAACACACAACCTAAATACTTGAAATTATCTACCTGTTCCAGCTTTGTATCACCAATCTGGCAGTCATTTCTGTGCAATTTCGTATCTACTGACATCAATTTAGTCTTCGGAAGGCTAATTTTCATACCATACACATTGCACCTATTTTCAAGTTTCAAGATATTAGACTGTAGGCTTTCGACACAATCTGCCATTGAGACCAAGTCGTCAGCATAGGCCAGACTGCTTACTACATTTCCACCTAACTGAATGCCTCTCTGCAACTTTATACCTTTCAGCAGATGATCCAATCAAACTGCGAACAGCAAAGGTGAAAGATTACAGCCTTGTCTAACTCCTGTAAGTACCCTGAACCAAGAACTTATTCTACCATAAATTCTCACTGAAGCCCAATTGTCAACATAAATGCCTCTGATTGATTTTAATAATCTGCCTCTAATTCCATAGTCCCCCAGTATGGCGAACATCTTTTCTCTTGGTACCCTGTCATATGCTTTCTCTAGATCTACGAAACATAAACACAGCTGTCTATTCCTCTCATAATTTTTCAATTACCTGGCGCATACTGAAAATTTGATCCTGACAGTCCCTCTGTGATCCGAAACCACACTGGTGTTCATCCAACTTATTCTCAACCACTGATCGCACCCTCCCTTACAAGATGCCAGTGAATACTTTGCCTGGTATACTAATCAATGAGATACCTCGATAGTTGTTGCAATCCTTCCTGTTCCCTTGCTTATAGATAGGTGCAATTACTGCTTTTGTCCAATCTGAATGTACCTTACTAACACTCCATGCTAATCTTACTACTCTATGAAGCCATTTTATCCCTGCCTTCCCACTATACTTCACCATTCCAGGTCTAATTTCATCTATTCCTGCTGCTTTATGACAATGGAGTTTATTTACCATCCTTTCCACTTCCTCAAGCGTAATTTCACCAACATCATTTTCCTCCTCTCCATAAGCTCAGTTGTTCGCAACACCACCAGGAATATTTCCTTTTACGATGAGAAGATGTTCAAAATAATCCCTCCACCTCTCCAGTGATTCCCTGGGATCTATTATGAGTTCACCTGAATAACCCAAAATACTGTTCATTTCCTTCACCCCCCCCCCCTTTCTTAGATTCTTTATTACTTCCAGAAAGGTTTCCCTGCTGCTTGACCTAGCCTTCCCAGGTTATTACCAAAATCTTCCCACGACTTCTTTTTGGACTCAACAACTATTTGTTTCAATCTGTTTCTCTCATCTACGTACAATTCCCTGTCTGAATCTGCCCTTGTTTGCAGCTATTTCTGATAAGCTTTCTTTTTACGTTTACAAGCTGCTCTCACTTCATCATTCCATCAAGATGTTCGCTTTTTCTCATCTCTACACATAGCTTTTCCTAGGCATTCCCTTGTTGTTTCTACTACAGCATCCCTGAATGCCACCCATTCTCTTTCTGCTTACTGTCTACTGTTCGAAACTTCTTACTAATCATATCCATGTACTACTGTCTAATGTCCTCGTCCTGGAGATTTTCTACCCTTATTCGTTTGCAGACAGATTTGACTTTCTCTATCCTACAGTTCACTACAGATCAGATAGTGGTCTGTATCATCAAATCCCCAGAAAACTTGTACATTCCTAACAGAATTCCTGAATTCAAAGTCGGTTAAGATATAGTGTATTATGGGTCTGGTACCCCTATGAATCAACAGACTGAAAAAAATGCTATATTAGATCGACAGTGATAAAAATTGACTTCTTTCTTATGAAATAAAATGGGCTATGAATTTTATTTTTAACTCTGTCCTAAAGTCTGCTTCTGACTTGTTGATAGTTATTGCCGGAGCCAAGCATAAACAAAACAGCTATTCTTAATCAAACACTGGAGTGTCGAGTCAGAATATGAACCGAAGTCAAGAATATGAATTTCTCCTTCAATAGTTAACACTTAATTGTCTGAGCAATATACGAGTCTTGCTCAGACTGTAAATCTCTTGTCGTTAATTAAACCACCCAGAATCACAATGTTGCGCAGCTGAATAACGATAGCACCGACCTTTGCGTGCAGGACATAGGATTAACATGCATGCTATCGTGATTTATGGTTTTTTTATCTGTCCTTGTTTAGGATAAATTTCAATTGACCGCCTTGAGAAGAAGCACCACCACTTATTTCAAAGAAATCTGCAACTCGTGCAGCAGCTGTGTCGTCGTAACGATGTTCTTTCACTGGTTTAGAGAAGAAGTGGAAGACTAAATTAAATTTTGTACTGACATAGCCAATATGCTCTTCCTTCAGTTTTGTTCCGTGAACCCTTTGGTACTTGCAACAGCCAATTAGAACATTGACCTGACAAGAAAACTGGTACAAGAATACAGGTACTTGACTGTCATTTAGTCAGCGTAATGATATCCTCAGCCGTATTTCTTGGCTTGCTTGACCGATACGCTTCCCTTCGTATCAGATAGCTCCTCGTTTGAGAGACTAAGTGAACTCCGTTTCAGCCAGAATTAAAATCGCTGCACTGGCTGATAATCGAACCCGAGTTCTCATGGTAAGAGGCATACAAGTTTCCCCTACACGACTGACCTGGTACACGTGCTTAGGGAAACTGAAGTTAATGTTTAAGTAACTTCCCATTTAGAGTAGAGTTTTCCGGTTTTTGTGTTCTAGTTAAATATGGTCTTAGGAAGTATAGCTAGCCATAGCATATTGTTCCATTTCAATTAGATGCCTGTGAACGAAAACAATGATGAACATCTTTAAAATACTTCAAATGGATTGAAATAATCCAGGGGTTAAAATGACTTCTATTAAAATTATGAAGCAGAATAATACTGTTACCCTTAATCGCTCTCAAAACACACAGAATTGTGTCTAGAAACTTGCACTGTATGTACAGGACAACATACAAACTTATGATGATAGTTTGAGAGAGTCTACAGATAATCATCCCAACAATTGAGGCAAATTTCCAACGCTGAAAGAGTTTTACAATGAAGGACGCCGTTTGATGGTCGAACCACTCTTTAACAACATTACGAACAGCTTCACCGATTAATAAGAAATTATGATGAAGGTCCACCTAGTCAATACCACTTAATATGATGTCAAATTACTTACACAATGGGACCGGTTTCGGCCCCATTATAGGTCATCTTCAGCTATGGACTAAAATTGACAATATAGGCCTATAGTGCAAAAACAATGAAATTAACACTTTAAAAATCTTGTGTACATATTACAAATTATTTCACAAAAGAGGCAAAAATATCTCATTCAACTTTGATTAACTACTTGTTCCCTTTTTTATCACGGGTGTTTATTCCGGTTTTGTTCTCTTTTTCAGACTTATTTGCTCAGCACGAACCTTATTGACAAACAGCTCATCAATTACGATTTTGACTCAAGTCCTTTTGGTTTTGCAAGGTCCCTTCTATCAAATAATTCAATCGTACCTTTTCAAGTCTATTCATTGTGTGTATACTTGTTTAAACACAGCAGTGTTGCATTTGACACAACTCTTACCGATACATGCTACGCAGCAAAACAAAATTTTACCGACTAAGCACACAAGATGGTTACTTCAATTTTCAACACCAGTGTAACAGCTCAGCTCATATTTTAATATTGTATGTGTAACAGCTCCGGTCCAATTTTAATATTTTAATTGTACATGTAGAGGATTTACTTATTAGGATAGTTCATTTTAGATTATAATACAAATGGCAATGTCACACATTATATATTTTATTAATACAACTTCCCCATGCGGAGGCTGCTACAAGGACAAAGTATATCTATTTCGCAGTATTTTGCTTCTAAGTTACTGTTGAGTTTGCTATTGTGCCAGATAGAAGTAACCACCACAAGGCTCAGGAATAAATTTGCAATGAATTCGGGATATATGGTACGATGTATGGTTCTTCAAATGTTATATAGATGATTGCGACTAGTGGATTTCAGATTTACTAATTATAGTAGTATAGACCGAGAGACTTTTTGCCTCTTTTATAAAATAATTTGTAATATGTACATAATATCTTTGAAGTGTTAATTTGATTATTTTCGCACTATAAATTGTCAATTTTAGTCCATGGCTGAAGATGACCCATAATGGTGTCGAAACCAGTCCCACTGTATAAGTCATTTGACATCATATTAAATGATATTGAATATGTGGACCTTTATTTTAATTTAATATTAATGTGAATGTTTGTCAATACAGATCATGATGAAGTTTATATCGTACGAAGCTTCAACGATGGTGAAACGCTTAATTTTCAGCGCTTTCATTTTTCAGCAGATCAAATACGTGACTATCGCTGGCTGTACAGTGGGTGATCCAGAAGACCTCGGCGAAAACAGAGCTGACAGCCCAGTGTTGCCTTATCGTGGAGCACAAGCTCATTGCATGACAGTTTTCCCTGTCAAAGCACCTTCTTTGCTCAAGAATTGAATCATGCCGCATTGTATTCGTGTGGACGTACGCTAACCATTAAATACGAAAGTTGCTTCACATTTTTCCTATACTTAGTGGTCGCGTGTCCCAGAGTGACTACGTTATGGATCGTTACTGCAAACGCCAAACCATGCAGAACTGCCCATCGCCTGTCTCATTAGGTATCTGTAATGTTGTCAGCGCGGTCTAAGTTTCAGCTCAACAACTCAACTCTTTCATTAAGATTTGTTATTGAACTACTTTACACAGTACGTTAATAGTTATTAACGGTTGGGATCACGCAGCTGTGAGCTTGCATTTGGGAATTAGCGGGTTCAAACCCCACTGTCAGCAGCCCTGCAGATGGTTTTCCGTAGTTTCCCATGTTCCCACCAGGCAAATGCTGGGGCTGTACCTTAATTAAGACTAGGGCCGTTTCTTTCCCACTCCTAGCGTTTTCCTATCACATCGTCGCCGTAAGACCTACAAGTCTTGGTGCGACGTAAAGAAAATTGTAAAACAAAAGAGAGATTCTAAACACAAACATACTTGGAAATTATAATAAAAAAGGACTTTGCCGCTGCAGTAATTCATCAACAATCATTTTTAAATGTACATTTTATATTTATAAAGTAAAATTAACAGTAAAATTTTTAACTCTCTAATTCAGAATGCATGTGTTGATTCTCATCTGTGAATTATTTGTCCCAAAGTGTCCTTTCTTGCCTCATGATTATAATAGTAACAGTATTATTGCAAGCTAGCCAGTTACTTTTTAAGAAATCAAAAAGTTGGTTTATCCTGCTGGCAACTAACTGCAAATATGTGAGAATGTAACCTAGCTACGGTAAGCTGTTTTGGTCCATTAGGCTCAGCACCATATTCACACCCACCACTTACACTGCCCTTTGTCCTATCCTCTGCATGGACTTAATTAATGACTTGTACTACTCTTCCCATAGAACGCATGCATCGCAACTAATTGCATGTAATGTTCTCGTATTCTACCCATTATACTGTTGGAAACAGTGAGTCGCTCTTTCACTGTCCATGAGTCTTACGTACCGTAAAGGCGTGACCTAGACATAGTTATGAATTTGGCATTTCCACAGAAAAGATAAAATACAGTACATAATAGGCTGCGGTAGTTTGTGCTAATTAACCTTCTACCAACCACGAACTGCTACATAACTGTACGAATCTTCTTAAAGAAAGCAAGCTTGAGGGATTCACCCACTTTATGAAGAAATGTTGTCTTGTAAACACAATAGTTGAGTTGACTGACCATGCTTATACTGTCCCGTAAGAGTTAGTAGTAATGATCAATTTCATCTACTTCCTGACCTTTTTCTGAATTCCTTAGAGTGAGAACTTCGTGTGGTTTTGGCCCAGTTTCACGGCCGGATACACTATTCGGAGGGCAATCTCATGCAGTGGGATATATTCACTATTTCCGTGATGGTTGATATTGTGGTATACTGTGTGTAAATGAAGATATGTGTATTAAAACGAACACAAACCCCAGCCCCAGAGCTAGAAGAATAAACCATATGCAGTTAAATTCCATTAGCCTGCCGGGAATCGAACCTCGGGTTTTCTGAATCGAAGGTCACTATGATGGCCATTTAGCCAAGGAGCCTTACAGTAAGAATAAGAAGAAGAATGAGACTCGTAATGAAATGCCGTGTGGCCTCTGGGGAGGCCTGGTGCAAGTCTTTTGATTTGACACCCGTAGGCGACCTGTACGTCGTGATGAAGGTGAAATGATGATGAAGACGGCATATACACCAGCCTGCTGGGAATAGAATCCGCGACCCCAGTGACCAAAGGCCAGCACGCTAACCACGTAGCCATGACTCATAATAATAATAATGCATGTAATAAACTCCTCCTCTTCGCCTGTCTGTCTTAATTCATTCTGAAATGCCGGGATTTAGCCTTGTGAATAGATTTTTAACGAACTACTATATTTCCCCGGCACTTGGATGAACAGTCAGCATCGCAGTCGAAGAGTTAAGCTCGAATTCTGGTTGATGTTGATGTTGATGTTGATGTTGATGTTGATGTTGATGTTGATGTTGATGTTGATGTTGATGTTGATGTTGATGTTGATGTTGATGTATCTGAACCTATTAAATATGATGAGAATGTTGAAAAACAGAAAGAAAATCGAAACTGCCGAAAAGGAAAGTAAATGTAACGTTAAATATATATTCGGCGATTATATTTTGTATTCCAAGTAAATATTCACTACAGTAAACTAACTGGCATTTTCGGGCATTATAGTAATGCAGGATGTGTGTGGTTCCAGGCACACATTATTAGCCTTAGAACCACTGTCTGAATGCTTTTTAAACACGGACTACAACTGGAACTCCACAATTCAGAGAATGCTTAATTGTATCATTGACCTTTTGACAAAGCTAAGCACGCCAGTACAGTTATCCCGATTGATGTATGCGTAAATACCGCAGAGACGCTAATTAACAACGTCACATGAAACGAAATACAGACACGAAATCCTACTGCGGTACTTATAAAGCTTTCCTCTGAATTATATTAGAATTTGAATGGAATACGTCCAGCCGTCCGCGTATAATGACCTTTCAAATTGTGATTTTACTCAGATACTTTAAAAGAAATAATTTGATGTTGGTTACCAAACGTCATTCAAATCAGAATATAACAGTCAAATTGTTCGCCATTAATAGTAGAACAGGATGTAATTCAACGCTTGAAATTGATCAGTCTCAAAATAATGTTCAAGGGACACAGTATTGTGACTGCCCTTCTTCGGGTAACAGATAACATAACACTAGAAATGGACAAACGGCAGATGACGACACTGACATTCCTTGATTTCAATAATGCTTTCGATACGGTGAAAAGAGACATACTACTATCTAAGATACTCTCTGTGCATATCGGCCAGATAACATTGATTTTTTAAAGTCGTACATTACAAATCGTCGCCAGTGCGTACTTATGAACAGTCAAAGATCGCATTGGGCTGTAAAATCATCCGGTGTCCCTCAGGGGTCTGTTCTAAGGCCCCTATATTTTATCATGCATATTAACGACATATCACCCACACTTCAGTATTGTAACTACCACTTACATGCTGATAACCTGCAGATACGCCATCAGTCACACCACTATAAAAAAATTATGAAACAGTCCAGCATAATAATGCAGGGCCGCGCAGCTGTATGCTTGCATTCGGAAGGTAGTGGGTTCGAACCCCACTGTCGGCAGCCCTGGTTTTCCATAGTTTCCCATTTTCACATCAGGCAGATACTGGGTCTATACTTTAATTAAGGGCACGGTCGCTTCGTTCACACTCATAACCCTTTCCTGTCCCACAGTCTCGGTGCGACGTAAAGCAAATTGAAAAAAAAGAAATTCCTTTGTCAGTAACGTCATGCCGGAACGCCCCACGAGAAAACCATGCTCATTGGGGTGAGAATTCCAGCACGCTCTTTGTGTAATGCCTAAATCAAAGATGATTTCAGACTACCGTAAGTTCTTTTCATTGTAAAGCAAAGCAAAGCAAAGCAAAGCAAAGTCACCTCCGTACAGGCCATGAAGGCCCTTGGAGGAGTGGAAGGTAAAGGCTTCCACCATTGTTAAGCTCGGCACGTGATGGGGTAGAGCGGTTAGCTCTACGCCCGGCCGCCTTTGCCCCCAGGAATTAACCTGGTACTCATTTCTGGTGTAGGCTGAGTGAACCTCAGGGCCATATGCAGCTCCGGAAGTGGAAATCTCGTTTCTTAAATTTTACGACTTCCTGACGGGGATTCGAACCCACGTCCTTCCAGGCGAACCGAGCACGCCTTTACCGCCTCGGGCATGCAGCCCCTTCTTTTCATTGTAGCTGTGAAAATTAGTTCCTAGCCAGGTAAATAAAAATCACACACCCACGCAAACATAGATTATGCTGTTTCAAAGATAGGGGGTCCGATCCCGACCGATGCCGTTGGCTTTCGAGGGTGCTTAAATGTACGACTTCGTGTTGCTGCCTTCTAGTACATTGAGGAACACCGGTGAAAGTTACTACCGATACCCTAGCGCCACCTGTTAAGGTCGTTAAGAGTTAGAATGACGTTAAAAAATAGCATTATCACTGAGGTCTCCCAGTAAAATGAAATAAGAAGGCTATTAATTTTTACAACCAACGGAAGAAGTTTTATTGTTTCCTTTTTCATTTTTCGATTTTATCTTTTGTGGTGGTTTATCGTCGCAAATACTCGCATAAGGTTTCGAAGACGATGGAATAGGAAAGGGCTTGAACAGGGAAGGACACGACCGTAGGATTAATAAGGTCAGTTTTGCTGCTGTGAAGAGGGGAAACTCGGAAGAAACCATCTTCAGGGCTGCCGATGGTGGGATTTGAACCCATCACATTCTGAATGCAAGTTACAGTAACAGGTAAACGGCTCGTGTCGCACAGCCAACTCACTTGGTGAGAGTACGTAAAACTTGATAAGTGCTTTTACGGGTAATGTATCGTCACCTCGTAGATGCTGGAGAGCCAGAAACTTGTCCCGTAGTAGTTTTCTTAAATGCCGGTAAATCTATCTGAGTACCTCCTAACAGTACAAGATGGAGCCCAGATTGAACCAGCCATTTTGGGCTCATAAAGCCAGTGTTCTACCACCTGAGCCACTAAACTTCGGCGGTAAACTGAAAGACTTCCCCTTCTCCTATATATAGAAACTTGGACCAAAAGTTATACTACCGAGCTCAATAGCTGCAGTCGCTTAATTGCGGCCAGGATCCAGTATTCGGGAGATAGTGGGTTCGAACCCCACTGTCGGCAGCCCTGAAGATGATTTTCCGTGGTTTCCCATTTTCACACCAGGCAAATGCTGGGGCTGTATCTTAGTTAAGGCCACGGCCGCTTCCTTCCCACTCCTACCTCCCTTCCTCTCACATCGTTGCCATACGACTTTTCTGTGTCGGTGTGACATAAAACAAATTAAAAAAGGAGTTATACTGCACGGTTAGGTTCAATCAAGTAGGAGTTTATCGAAATAGTCGCATACCCTCATAGCCGTATGCAATGCCAGGTGTTCATTTATTCCATTCGGTCAGAGTCGGTCCTGCACGGAGTTTCTAATACGCATAGCAGCATATCACACTCACAAATAGTGTTTATTGCAAACTATGTCGAATGTCATATGTTCTCTTTTTTCAAAACAATGTGGAAAGTCGAAATATGTGATATTGTAGTTACTTATGATTACAGAGCGAGTGGCTGCTCCGTTTTCATCAAGTAGCTGTCAGCTTGCATTCGGGAGATAGTGGGTTCGAAACCCACTGTTGGAAGCTCTGAATGGTTTCCCATTTTCACACCAGGCAAATGCTGGGGCTGAACCTTAATCAAGGCCACGGTCGCTTTCCTTTCTACTCCTAGTCCTTTCCTATCTCATCGTCACCATAAAATCTATGTGTGCCGGTGCGACGTAAAGCAAATTGTAAAAGTTACTTACAACACTCAGCTTCTACCTATATAAAAACGTAATATCAGGAAACTTTTACATTACATGTCATCATCATCATCATCTGTTTACCCTCCAGGGACGGCTTTTCCCTCGGACACAGCGAGGGATCCCACCTCTACCGCCTCAAGGGCAGTGTCACGGAGCTTCAGGCTCTTGGTCGTGGATACAACTGGGGAGAATGACCAGTACCTCGCCCAGGCGGCCTCACCTGCTATGCTAAACAGGGGCCTTGTGGAGGGATGGGAAGATTGGAAGGGATAGGCAAGGAAGAGGGAAGAAAGCGGCCGTGGCCTTATGTTAGGTACCATCCCGGCATTCGCCTGGAGGAGAAGTGGGAAACCACGGAAAACCACTTCCAGGATGGCTGAGGTGGGAATCGAACCCACCTCTACTCAGTTGACCTCCCGAGTCTGAGTGGACCCCGTTCCAGCCCTCATACCACTTTTCAAATTTCGTGGCAGAGCCGGGAATCGAACCCGGGCCTCCGGTGGTGGCAGCTAATAACGCTAACCACTACACCACAGAGGCGGACTACATTACATGTAAGGCAGTTATTTAGATGCTTACCAGATGGCTAAACTGCGTCATGTGGGCGAGTCAATATATCCATCGAATAATTCTTGAGTGATATGGAATTCACTTTCTGAATGGTGGGCCAGTACCTGAGCATACTGTTTGAATTGAGCATAATGTGTTCAGTTTAATATGATTTAAATGGAAATTAAAAAATCAACATATTTTTAAAAACGTAAATAACTTCTCTTCATGCTTATTTCTACCAGCCGGAATTCTTTGATTTGCTGCGGATTCTGCGTGCTGTATTTGCAATATCAGTGAATCAATTACGAGAATTAAGTAGCTGAATCTCACGAATAGTGAGTAACGAAGTGCACTGTAGAAAAATAGTGCACCGAGTGCAAAGAGTTAGAGTGAAGGGCACACAAGGAGAATGAACGTAACATTCTTCCTCCCTTGTCTTCTCACTTGCGAGAGAATGTTGATTTCACCACTGCTTGAAAATAAAAGCAAGTTCGTTGCCTTCGTTCAAGTACAGTCTGTGTATTCATGACAGTTCGGTGACATTGCTGTTCGGTTCTCACCAAGGAGGATATGACATAAATCTTCGTCACTGCAAGGTTGTCCCTGCAGTTCACGATCTCGAGTTTCAAAATTAAACTGTAAAACTGATTGTAATGTCGTCTACGGAAGTTAAGTAGGAGGGTGGTTCAGCAAAGAAGATAACAAGCCGCTCGTGGTTGTGCTATACAACCTACTGTTTGAGTGTCTGTCCAGGCCAAAGCAGGGGAAATTATGCTGTGGCTCACGAGCGTTCGCTTGCGCAGTAAATCAGGCTTCCCCCACCATTTTAGTTGTACCATGGCTGCGCGTGCAGAAACGTGAGCAAACGTGGAAGTACGTGGTGTGATCCACTTTTTGCAACTAATGGACGCCACACCAGCAGATATTCGTCGACAACTTGTCTAGATATGAGATATGGGGGTGGTGCATGCTAGGAAATAAAACATAACAGCCTCAGTTCCTGAAGTTCTTGAAGCCAGAAGTCAATCACACTCTACACCCTGCTGAGTTAACGAGTTCGAAGTGATGCTTGTTTGGTGTGGAGAGGTTGCCAAACCACTTCCTTCCACACTCTCTTTAGTCTTTAACCATTCTTCGTATCGAGTGCTGTAGACGATTTGGCAATTCCTGCTACAGTAGACGTGGTAAATCCTACAAGCCGCTAATAGACACCGGGCTCTCGCTGGGGAGTAGTTGTGTGAGACGAGTTCGACATGTTTTGTCTCTAAGTGCACTGCCTTTAATAACGGAAGGATGAACACCGCCCTAGTCAACCAAGCACACCCACCACGGATGACAACGTGTGCGCCGTATAGAAGGTCTGATTCAGGCGGATAGAAGCGTTCTTCTTTGTGATATTGACAATTAACTGAATATCCCCTTGAGCATTGTGTGTAGTATTGTATCTGTGGTACGAAAAAAGCGTACGTAGCGGGTGCCGAATCAACTCACAGATGTAGGCCTACATAAACCCAATATGATGAGACCCTTTCTTTCCTGCATTTGATGCGGTTGACTGCGGAAGGGTGCCATTCCTGCACCGTACTGTTACAGAAGATGAAAAGTGGGCGGATCATGTGACTCGGTGACTAAACATTAATCCAGGACATGTAAATATGCCTGGTCCTCACCGTCCAACATGTTCAAAACAAAGGAATCAGCGGGGAAGGTTATGGCGACGGCCGTTTCTGGGACCACAGTGGTAGTTGCAGTTTGATTTCCTTACCTAGAGCAGGTGGTGAATGCTGCCACAATACAGTGGCTGCGGGACTGCTATGTGCTGTACGACAACGCCAGACCACACGAAGCCACTAGCATGCATGACGTGTTATGGCGCTACCGAACTGGACCACCCTCTTACATATCTGACTTGGTGCTTAGTGGGTCGCCGGCGAGGAGGTGCAGCAAGCTATGCTGACCCCGATTCCTTGGCGTACCGGTGGAACAAGTGTTTAGACTGTGTGGAAAAATAATCTGTACCACGACCAAGCTAAGGCTGACATGTACGTGAGCACGTTGAATGCAGTGTTGACATCAGAGGACTATTACAAACTATCCACTTCATTGTCGTATCGATAATGTAATCTAATCAATATGAAAAATGTTTCCACCTAATCGATACCTTTCTTTTTATTTAGCCTTTGGCTACTTATAAAAACATTAATAATATCAGGACATGTTTCGATCGCTTTGCGATCATCATCAGCTGCTTACATAAAAACAGCATACAACAATCACATAGTTGACATTAAAAGAACTGGTGTTAGTAAGGGACGTATGGGCTGGAGAGGGGGAGGTAGTGTGCGGGGGGAGGGCAGTAGTTACTAGGACGTTAAACTTAACTTAACTGGTTGAATTAAACGATTTTTGTATTCATAAACTCGTCAGGTTGGATAGCTTGTTGTACGATCCCTGTCCAATTTACTTCCTTTACTTCCCGTAATTACGGGTGTGGGTCTGATTCAACTGTCCTCGACCTTGTGTTATAATATTTTTAATTCATTTTAAGTTTAACGTCCTAGTAACAACTGCCCCCTGCCCGCACACTACATCCCCCCTCCAGCCCATGCGTCCCTTACTAACACCAGTTTCTTTAATGTCAACTATGTGATTGTTGTATGCTGTTTTTATGTAAGCAGCTGATGATGATCGCAAAGCGATCGAAACATGTCCTGATATTATTAATGTTTTTATAAGTAGCCAAAGGCTAAATAAAAAGAAAGGTATCGATTAGGTGGAAACATTTTTCATATTGATTAGATCAAAGGACTAGTTATTCTGTTTATTGGAGCGCCCTCATACATCCATATGGATGAAAGTTACTGCTTCTGCATTTTAGAAGCTTGATAACACACAGTGCTAGCAGTCCTCTGAACGGCAAGACGGTCGTGCAGGATGACCACCACTCTAGTAAGCTAAGCACAACCACCAACACGTGTGCCATTGTGAATGTCTGACATAAAATGATAGACGATCACTGTGACGTGTCTACTTGTAATTAACTGGTTTCGGATTGGGAAGAAAGTTGCCGTGGGCAATATAAGTGGTGACAGCACAGGTAGACCCAATTACAAGCTTCTTAGACTGAATATGTACAAAATATATCATGCAGTACAGTAGCATGATGTTCTCAAGGAAAGAAGACCGGGCCAAACATTCAGTTACACACATCAAAAGGCAAAGCAAGCAATCTTGCAGTTTTGCGTGACTGTTAATAGCGTGACCATGTGATCTTCAGTTTTACGCGCAATCCGAAGCACATGGATGTGACATTTCATTTTTTAAATCTCACGTGCGTTGGCCGGAATTTGAACCGAGATCCTCTAGATGAAAAGCCAGTGATATAGCCGCATTTACTGATTAAAAACTAAATTTTACAGCCTGAGAAGATATCTTCATTCAATAGTGAGATACAATAGAGACCACTGATACGTGATCATAATCTCCACCATCCACTGAAGTCCCATCTTCTGTATTGAAACTCTATTCATTGGTACACGCTCATGGTGAATCTGAAGGTGGCGTGTGGATTATAAAGTTCAGGGGTTAGGAAATTTAAAGAGGAGATGATCCTCAAAGATACGGCAAGAAACAACTTCTCATTAAACACCGGAGAATCATGCAAATATATTTGGCGCACGTAACCTCACGAGATCTCCTGGAAAGGAAGAGTAATTTCCTGTCCCATATTCTGAATGTAGACCGTCCAGCCGACAGCAATTTGTCAGGTGATTCTATCACTACTATCACAGGTTACATATAGCTTGCATGAGATTTGCTTACAAAGGTTCACATGGCTAATATTTTGTGCGTTTCTTGACTGCACGTGCAGAAACTCAACATCAGTCACGGAGGCTAATAAACACTTTGCAACGGTTTTCTTCTATTGTTGAAAATATTTCTATCCTCACATAAATTAGTGGTTGAAGTAGGCTTAATATGTATCATATATGCGTGCAAAAGCTTAAGTACAAGCTAGAAAGGCAGATATTATAATATAAACAGAAAATTAATATTATTATAAATTTTAAGACGTACATATTTACCTCTAACTAAAATAAAATATCTGCGCCCTAAAATAGAACTATATATGCTAAAAATTAAATTGATCTCAACACTCTATTAAAATACTGCGTTCATTTGAGGTTCCATAAATGGGAAAAAAGAAATAAAGTTCTTGTTTTTGGCTAGCTAGGGTGCAGTATATTTTCCCAAAAGATAATAGGAGAAAGGGTCGCGCGGGAAATATTAACGGAATATTTTGGTGCTCTTTACACTACATAAGGTGTTTCAGTAAAATGAGTAAACTATTGTTGGGCCAACAAAATTCCCTTTAAATTACCTTACTTTACAATAACACGTTTGTACTCTCAATCGTTCCCTCGTACATATATTTAATTCTGAAATTAACGTGACGCCATGGTTGTGCAAAGGGATATATAATAGCTACTGATTTGACTAATATACACTGACTGACAGAGCAAATGCAACACCAAGGAGGAGTGGTTCGAAAGGGATGAAAGTTGGGGAAAAAACAGAGACGGCACGGATGAATAATTGATGTTTATTTCAAACCGATATGCAGGTTACACAATGCGCACGGCATCGACTCAGTAGGATGTAGGACCACCGCGAGCGGCGATGCACGCAGAAACACGTCTAGGTACAGAGTCAATAAGAGTGCGGATGGTGTCCTGAGGGATGGTTCTCCATTCTCTGTCAACCATTTGCCACAGTTGGTCGTCCGTACGAGGCTGGGGCAGAGTTTGCAAACGGCGTCCAATGAGATCCCACACGTGTTCGATTGGTGAGAGATCCGGAGAGTACGCTGGCCACGGAAGCATCTGTACACCTCGTAGAGCCTATTGGGAGATGCGAGCAGTGTGTGGGTGGGCATTATCCTGCTGAAACAGAGCATTGGGCAGCCCCTGAAGGTACGGGAGTGCCACCGGCCGCAGCACATGCTGCACGTAGCGGTGGGCATTTAACGTGCCTTGAATACGCACTAGAGGTGACGTGGAATCATACGCAATAGCGCCCCAAACCATGATGCCGCGTTGTCTAGCGGTAGGGCGCTCCACAGTTACTGCCGGATTTGACCTTTCTCCACGCCGACGCCACACTCGTCTGCGGTGACTATCACTGACAGAACAGAAGCGTGACTCATCGGAGAACACGACGTTCCGCCATTCCCTCATCCAAGTCGCTCTAGCCCGGCACCATGCCAGGCGTGCACGTCTATGCTGTGGAGTCAATGGTAGTCTTCTGAGCGGACGCCGGGAGTGCAGGCCTCCTTCAACCAATCGACGGGAAATTGTTCTGGTCGATATTGGAACAGCCAGGGTGTCTTGCACATGCTGAAGAATGGCGGTTGACGTGGCGTGCGGGGCTGCCACCGCTTGGCGGCGGATGCACCGATCCTCGCGTGCTGACGTCACTCGGGGTGCGCCTGGACCCCTCGCACGTGCCACATGTCCCTGCGCCAACCATCTTCGTCACAGGCGCTGCACCGTGGACACATCCCTATGGGTATCGGCTGCGATTTGACGAAGCGACCAACCTGCCCTTCTCAGCCCGATCACCATACCCCTCGTAAAGTCGTCTGTCTGCTGGAAATGCCTCCGTTGACGGCGGCCTGGCATTCTTAGCTATACACGTGTCCTGTGGCACACGACAACACGTTCTACAATGACTGTCGGCTGAGAAATCACGGTACGAAGTGGGCTATTCGCCAACGCCGTGTCCCATTTATCGTTCGCTACGTGCGCAGCACAGCGGCGCATTTCACATCATGAGCATACCTCAGTGACGTCAGTCTACCCTGCAATTGGCATAAAGTTCTGACCACTCCTTCTTGGTGTTGCATTTGCTCTGTCAGTCAGTGTATTACAACGCCACAGTAAGGAAGAAACATATAAATATATATAGACCTTCTTTATAGACTGTTATGCCTTTCAACGCTCAGTCTGCAAGCATCTGTGATATTATTATACTCCGCCACAATTCTCTATTTGTAACCAGTTCTGTGGCCTCGTTTAGTTCTTTACCTCTTTTCTTTTAATCATTAGAAACTGAGTCTAACCTTCGTCGCCTTTCTCTCCCTTTATTCCTCTTACCCTCCATGACCTAGTCCGTTACTCTCCTAGGTAACCTATCCTGCTCCATTCGCTCACATGACCTCACTTCCGAAGCTGGCTTATGCCTACAGCTCCATCAATAGAGTTAATTCCAAACTTAGCCTTTATCTCCTCATTTGGATTACCTTCCTGCCATTGTTCCCACCTGTTTGTACCAGCGATCATTGTAGCTACTTTCATGTCTGTTACTTTTAACTCATGAATAATATTTTTTTTAATTTCCTTTTAGCTTCACCATTTGCTTTTCGTCGCACCGATACAGATATGGTTTTATGGCGACAATAGGAGCGGGAAGGAATCGAACGTGCTGTTGATTAAGGTACAGTCCCAGCTTTTGTTTGGTGTGAAAATGGGCCACCTTCAGAGCTGCCGACAGTGGGTTTCGAACCCATTGTCTCCCGAAAGCAAGCTGATAGCTACATGACTCAAACCGCGCAGCCACTCGCTCAGATGAATAAGATATTCTCAGTCCACCCACCTATCACTCCCTTAAAGAAAAGTTGGTCTGAAATCTGACCGGTCGGTGTAAGGATAGCTTAATCCGGGAGCTGAGTTCTTTCTTACAGAATACTGCTGATAGCAACTACGAGCTCACTGCATTAGCTTTGCTGTACCTTGATTCAATGTCACGTACTACAGAGTCCCTCATATAAACCCACGGCGTTTGTACTCTACGCTACGGCAGCTGCAGTATGGGAGGCGCGCGCATAGTTCTTGACCTTGCAAGCAGCCTGCACGTGTTCGACATGGCAAGCGTGAGTCGCCAGTCTGAATCTCATGGTGAGACAGTTATCACTGCAACATCTATTTTTGTATTTAAAAGTTATTTGAAATACAAATCGGTTCGCCGGGTACTCGATGCATTTGTTCAGCAATTTCCTTGTGAAGTGTTACCTTCACGAGTACAGATTCACGGTAATTTCAAACACAATTAAAACTACTGACTCAGTGCTCAATACAAAATATGCGCGTACACGAACAGTTTTAACGGAGGAAAAGCTAGGTGACATTGGTGCGAATATTGAACGATAATAGAATAAATTATTCACAAAATTGGTACAAGTAGGGGTCTCGAATTCTTCTGCACCAGAGCTACAAAGCTATTACACATCAAACCGTAAGGGTTTACACGGGCCCACTGTTTAATATCTGCTGATCCAGCTACAAGAGTGAGATATTGTGAGTGATATCTTGC
The DNA here is from genome assembly GCF_040414725.1 of Anabrus simplex. NCBI lineage: Eukaryota > Metazoa > Arthropoda > Insecta > Orthoptera > Tettigoniidae > Anabrus > Anabrus simplex. The sequence continues at coordinate 932,984,706 of NC_090266.1, forward strand.
ATCATTGAATGATCATTCGTCTCACAGCTTGTGTTCTCTTGGGATGAGGCCTGGTTTAATCTCAATGGTCGTGTAAACAGTAATAACTCTCGCTGTTGGTGTGAAGAAAATCATAAGGGTGTTTGTGAAGTCCCTCATCATAATAGGAAGATTGATGTCTAGTGTGCTGTTAGTGCAAGACGAATAATTGGGCCTATTTGTTTTTCGAGAGGACAGGAAATGCACAGAGGCACCAAGGTAACATTTTGACGCCGTTCTTCCATCAGTTAACGGAAGAAGAAAAATCGCGTGGCTGGTTTCATGCAGCAGAAGATTCCTTCTTACAATCTCGGAGGTGTTTGCAGACAGAGTGATCAGTGCTGGTCTATTTCCCCCTCGTTCTCCAGATCTAACAGTGCGTGACTTTTACTTGCGGGGTAAACTGAAAGAAAAAGTGTCTCGAACAGATCCTCACACATTGGAGGAACTGAAAGGAAACATTACTAATGCAATCAGACACATTACAGTGGCAGAACTCACCCTTGTCAGCCAGAATGTGGTTACCAGATACAACCCAGGAAGGAAGACACTTCCAGCATCTTTTATAAGGTAAGATTTCATACAAGATTTTATACACGCTTAAAGCAGAGGGGCTACGCGCGATGTAAGTTCGGCTGAGGCAGCTGCCGTAGCGCAGAGTACAAACACCGTGCGTTCGGTCTGAGTTCATATGAGAGACCCTGTATACTACCATCCTGGAAGAACACACATCCTACATACTTTAAATGATCTACTTGTTCCAGCTTTGCATTCCCAACCTGACATTCAATTCTGCTAGGTTTCGTACCTACTGACATCTTTTTAGTTTGGGAAAAGCTAATTTTCATATCATACTCACTATACCTATTTTCAAGTTCCAAGATATTAGACTCCAGACTTTCAGCACAATTTGTCACTAAGACCAAGTCGTTGGCATAGCCTAATCGGCTTACTACATTTCCACCTCACTGAAGCCCTCCCAGCCACTATACCTTTCAGTACATGATTTGTGTAAACTATGAACAACAAAGGTGAAAGATTGCAGCCTTGTACCGTGAACCAAGAACTCACTCTACCATCAATTGTCACTGCAGCCCAATTGTCGACGCAAATACCTTTGATTCCTTTTAACATTTTACCTTCAATCCATAAATGAAAAACATAAGCAATCGGTGTGTTGTGAGATATGGACTACCATCTTGACTATGTGTAATTTCTCTTCAAATATATTTTTTTAAATTGGACATTTTTCCAAATTTTATAAAACGTAAAGAGGTTATCTGTGTTTTTATTAGTATTTTCCTTACCTATTCCATGTTCATGTTATTATTAAAGTTGTATCTATAGAAAGTCAATGTATTGAAATGAATATTGTCAATACTGGAGCCATCCTTCTTCCTATATTTTGAATCTTAACATCATCTCATATGAAGTCCGGCCCCATGACTAAATGTTTAGCGTGCTGGCGTTTGTTCCAAGGGGTTCCGGTTTCTATTCCCGGAAGGGCCAGGGGTTTTAACCTTAATCGGTTAATTCCGTTGGCTCGGAGCTGTGTGAGTGTGTGTCGTCTTCAACATTAGAAATCATCCTAGACAGGCCCTCATTCTCACAGATCCATGTCCAGCGTCGACAATAAAGCCACTCATGCAATAAAGACTAGTCGAAGTGCAGAACTCACCACATTGACTTCACCTCCTGTACAGGCTGTTAAGAAGAAGAAGAATGTATTCACAGAATAAATTGAAAGTTATATATATATATATGTAAGTCCTCAAGGTAACTCGTGGTATACATGACAAGGCCTGCCATCAAGCAGGTCATCGCTAACCAGTTAACTCATAATACCGCTGAGCTCTACTTACCATTAATGAAGTGCTTACCTTGAAGTTGCTGCAACTCCGTAGGCCCATAGCCTCTAACAGTGAATTAGCTCAGTGTTATTGCAATAACCTCAGGTCACGAGTGTCTCATGTAAGGTTGTCAGATTTTGAAAATTATGCATGCCAGGCTGAATAGCTCATACGGTAGAGCAGCCTTCTTAGATCATGTTGGCGGGTTCGATTCTGGCTCAGTCCGATGGTATTTTAAGGTGTTCAAATTCGTCATCTTCGAGTCGGTAGAATCACCAGTACGTAAATCAACGTCTGCGAAACAAAATTCCGGCACGGCGTCGCCGAAATCCATATAAATATAGTTAGTGGGACGTAAAATCCATAACATTATTGTTTTCAAAATGAAAATAAGAACGACTTTCAAAGAGTCTCATCTCTATTCTGACCATTTCCCTAGCTTCACGGTAGCGTTGGAGGCTACTGTATATGAGTTCCTAGGTTCGAATGCCGAGAATTTAACATTGATTAGATATTTCGGAATAAGGCTTGCTCAGCCTAGTGTGGGAAATGGAAGAGTTACACGATCCAATCTGACATTAACTACGACGAGAATTGTTACTCAGTCCTGCTCCAAAGAATATAACTATCTATCAGTATGCTAAAGGCTCACAAAAGCTGTAGCATCATACTGAGCCATATCCTAATGTGCCTCAATTTATTTATTAGAACACTGTGACATAATTTCATTTAACGCGTCCTAGGGTCGCAGGGAGTGAAGGCTGTAACCCTGGATGACCGTGCCATAGGCCATAATAACCCCGTACTGGTCCGGAAGGAACGGATTCCTCGAGTTGGAACTGAACTGCAAGCCGTGATTTCATTCATAGAGCCCGTATTATAGCACCCAGCCCAACCGCTGTAACCTGGAGGGGATGAAATTTAAACGTGTGGATCCTCAGAACAATTGTCTCACGTTGACGAACCTCGCTTTCCCAGGGCTGGAATCATCAGAACTTAAGTCAATATACCCGCCACTAAGCTAAATTCCACAGATCTTACTACACATATAATTAAGAACAAAATTATCGAATACCAGGAGTCGATAATATTATTTACTTGTGCTCAATTGGGAGAAGTGCGTATTTGCAGGACAGGCCGTTGACATCTGCAGGGCCGTTACAAAGGAAGACTCTCTGTTAGCCTGGGGGTTTATCTCGAGCTCGGCATCTTTTCAAGGCTATAAAAGCTTGCTTGAAGAGGAACGCTTTCTCATTCGGATTCAGTCGATCGTTGTGTTCAGTATCATTTGCTCGCTCAGTGTATGCCAGTCGCTCAGTCGTGTTACAGAAACTTATTAATTCTCAGCGCTTTGTGACCCTCAGTAATCAGTGATACAGTTGTAGTTAGTTTTCACTTAATTTTTATTCACTCTTATGAAACGCCAAATGCGGCATGGCGTAATTCACAAACTTATTAGATACACTTATTTGTGAGCTTTGTAATACTATTATTCGATCTCTGTGAGTTACCTCACGAGAGCTAATAACGCTATCAAGTAACATAGATCATTTATAACGCGTTCGCGGATCGCGATGGTAACGTGTGCGAACCGTGCAGATATAACCGCTGCGAAGGACTGATTTCAACCGGGCTAGTTCCCATAATTTGTGACGCACAAATGAGGATTAAAATTTGCGCGTAGGCTATAGTAAATGGCAGTCTATCACTAAGGTTGAAATCTTGTGTACGATCAAGCTAAGCGGTGAAGCAAATGTTCTGAAATATATCACCATTCCAGACGATTCCAGGATCAAGCAGACGACAACCATGTTGTATCCAGGACTCTAGGTGAGGACATTCAAGCCTGTGCTGACTGCTGTAGTTATGGCCTAGGCACGCATGACATAGCGGTCATGTGATTCGTCGCTGATGGAGAGATAGCTGCTAAGTTAAATCCTTAAGTTCTTCTTCTTATTTTCCTGCCACTTTCTCCCACACCTGTGGGGTCGCGAGTGCTAACTGCGTCGCACATGTGTATTTTTCCTGTTTTACGGCCGGATGCCCTTCCTGACGCCAACCCTATCTTGAGGGATGTAATCATTATTACGTGTTCTTGTGGTGGTTGGTAGTGTCGTACGCTGTCTAAATGTGATGATGAGAGTATTGGGACGGATATATACACCCAGTCCCCGAGCCAGAAGTATTAATCAGAAGCGATTAAAATCCCCGACCCGACCGGGAATCAATCCCGGCACCCTCCGAACCGAAGGCCAGTACGCTGACCATTCAGCCAACGATTCCTTAAGTTCTATAAGCATGCAAAGTAATATCCATGCACTAGTATAGGATTTACCGAGCTCGATAGCTGCAATCGCTTAAGTGCGGCCAGTATCCAGTAATCGGGAGATAGTGGGTTCGAGCCCCGCTGTCGGCAGCCCTGAAGATGGTTTTCCGTGGTTTCCCACTTCACGCCATGCAAATGCCGGGGCTGTACCTTAATTAAGGCCACGGCCGCTTCCTTCCACTTCCTAGGCCTTTCTTATCCCATCGTCGCCATAAGACCTATCTGTATCGATGCGACGTAAAGCAAGTTGCAAAAAAAAACTAATATAGGATTTCTCAAGTCAGTTACTTAATTGTTAAATGTAAGCCAGTGCGGCATTTCCTTTGCTCAGTTTTAGTAAGATTAAATACGTTCAGGGCTGCGATGCATGTCTAAGCTCCGAGCTAAGTGTATATTTCAATTAGATGGGAACAAGGTATAGAATAGGTTAGTTATAGGTGTACGTTTCTTTTGCTTTAATAGTATTTTATTCATGTATGGGTTGATATTGGTAGAGATGTTAGGCAGACTCTTCACAGTATCAAACAGTCTGCGAGCAGTGAGCGTCGCGAGATTTTACAAAGTAGATTTGAGACAGCATTAGATCAGGATGTTTTTTCTATGCATTAAGAATAATTTTTCAACTACTAGGAGTTGTACGGTAGAATTATATTCACCGTTGAATACAGAGCAGGGTCTTCAACTCTGGGGGCAGGCATATCCAGGAATGTAACGGGTATCGAACCAAGGATATTTTATGTGAGAGGTAGAGTTGCCGTGAGATGTTGACGGGGCTGAAATAGTAAGAGAAAGGCGATCAAGCCATAGTATTTACTGGGAGCCCTGATTTACATGTGTATTGAGAAGTCTGCCTGTGATTATGCACGTGAATGTGATGGCTGTGTGTTATATTGTCAGAGAGAAATCCTGCTTTTGTGCAGAACAAGGAAGTCGGCCAAGCCCCGACCAGAGATTAGCTCCCAGGTAAAGAGAGCCCAAGACAGCTATAGCCTTTGAGCTCTCTATGAGTGAAAGTATGTTACGACAGATACCGTTAGTTCCACGAACTGCTGTCTACCTGCCCCAGTTATTTAAATGTTCGTTGTTCTCCAGCTGATGTCCAATGCCGCGTGTGGAGAGAGACGGCAGTGCTGTGTCTTGTTGAGACATAAATCTTCGGAACCTGAATATGTCCGAATCGAATCACGGCGCCTCTATCAACTTCAGTGCATATTTGTGTTTTATTTTGCAGGTGTGATTTTTATGTGTACCTTGTGTTGTTTATTATTGTCCAGTGTATTTTATTGTTTCCTTGTGATGTTGTCCTTTGTTGTGTAACGGGGATATATTAGCCCGTCAGCTAAGTAGAGGGAAGCCAGGTTCTGTCTTGATTCTATGCTCCTGGGTACGGATCCATATGATTAGAGTCTGTGCTATTTTGGATGGGTAATTTAGGCGCAGTCCTGAACAAGTTTTTCTTATATATTTGTGCCCGAGTATTAGTGTATCACATGGAGATCACGGTAAGACCTAGGTGTTCATATAAGGAATGATCCTCATAGGGGTAATCACATTAATGAGGTTGTAACGAAAGGTTACAGATTTCTGCACGTGGTTGTGAGGGTATTTAGGAGTTATAGTAAGGATGTAAAGGACAGGACGTATACGTCTCTGGTAAGACCCAATTGGAGTACGGTTCCAGTGTATTGGAAAGGATCCAAAGGAAAGCAGCGCAATTTGGTCTTGGTGATTTCCGACAAAAGAGTAGTGTTACGAAAATGTTGCAAAATTTTGTTCCGGGCTGTCATTCGAAAGATGGTGTGGAAGACCATTAGTATACGAATAAGCGTGAGTGGAGCTTTTGGATGTAGGAAAGATGGCAATACGAAGAAAAAGTTGGAATTCAAGAGGAGAAACTGGGGCAAATATTCATTTGCAGGAAGGGGAGTAAGGGATTGGAATAATTTATCAAGGAAAATGTTGGTTAAATTTCCAATTTATTTGAGAAAATTTAAGAAAAGTCTAGGTAAACATATGATAGGGAATCTGCCACTTGGACTACAGCCCTAAATGCAGATCACTGACGATTGATTGAAGAAGTATGACTGCAGAAATTGACAACATTTATTTCAAAAAGAATTCACTTATTTGCTGTATATGGAACTTTAATAATAACATGAAAATGTAATAGAGATATAAGGAAGATGCTAATAAATCACTGTATGGGAAGTGACTTGAGAAATGGGTAATAAAAGACATTTTGTACAATTATTTCTTCACTCTTAAAATCGAAAAACTAGCAGTATTATCTGCTTTTTAAAGTCTAATTTCTGTCATAAATGACGAAGTACGGGAACCAAAAGGTTGAATTAAATGAATGCTAAATACTTGAAAGCAGGGACATGCGCGACACGTGGCAAGCATACAGCCACGTTCAGTGAAGTTATCTTGGATGTTCTCCAGAGCTTCCGTTTGGTGGAGTGTTAGAGAGGGAAGTATTCTTATCTTATTTAAATTGATCATTGATCTCGAACAATTTACATCCTGACTAGTAGTTGTCGTGAAGGTACACACACAGGGGTGCCCATCCTTCTTCCCCCTCATTTACCTGGAGATAGAAGATCTACCATACATGTGCACTACAGTATATTCTGTTACGATCAGCAAGGACGAGTGTACGAGTAGCACATTTGGGAAATGGTCATAGTAATTAAAAAACTGAATTATACGACTAATTATTAAACACTGCGGCTACCGTGCACTGCTGAGTCCAGCGCCGAAATACTCTCTGGACAGTCACTTATACATATTTGTATGTTTTGAACGGAGTAGGTCAAATTACGCTGCATTAGTTGAAACGATCTGGAAAATGCTTAAGAATTCTTAGGTGCTGTGTATGAAATGCAAAAAATCATGAATGTATTCAAACACACACGAATGGTTAGTAATCACTTTCGTAGGTGAAATGATCTGGAAAATGCTTCTGAATTCTTACGTACTCTATTAAAAAGGTAAATAATGAAGTAATGAGTGTATAAAAACACACACACTAACAGGTAATAATTACCTTCATAAGTGGCATGATCTAGAAAATGCTGTTGAATTCTTACGTACTATGTTATAAATGAAAATAATGAAGTGGTGAATGAATTAAGGCACGCACTAGTGACTAGCAATTACTTTCAAGAGTGAAACGATTGAGAACAGGCTTCAGAATCCTTAGTTACTGTTACAGAAATGTAATGAATAAAGTAGTGAATACATTAACACTCACTAAAGGATAGGAACTGCCTTTATGTTCTGTAGACCAGTCTGCAAACTATGGGCTAAACCGTAGATTTTCGACAATGCGTTTAAAATCGAGTTAAATTCTAGAGTTTCAAATTTAAAACACATATTTTCTCATGGTATCTACTGTGGCTGAGAATATTAGGGACTCATAGTGATTATCTCCTCGCTGATGATCGCTTGATTCAACTGTAATACAAGCGTCCTTATGCGGAGCTATCAGTCCAGGAGCATTGCTCTGAATCTAGTTTTCCCACTACCGAACTCGATAGCCGCAGTCGCTTAAGTGCGGCCAGTATCCAGTAATCGGAAGATAGTGGATTCGAGCCCCACTGTCGGCAGCCCTGCAGGTGGTCTTCCGTGGTTTCCCATTTCCACACCAGGCAAATTCCCGGGCTGTACCTTAATTAAGGACATGGCGGTTTCCTTCCAATTCCTAGGCCTTTCCTATCCCATCGTCGCCATAAGACATATCTGTGCCGGTGCAACGTAAAGCAAATAGCAAAGAGAAAAGTTTTCCCACTGCTAATATCAGGTATTCCACGCTCGAGAGGGTTGTGGACTCAGTTACTTCAGTAGTGGCAAACAAATGTTACGTAATTCTGAGAATTGATGCCATGACTCATGTTGCAGTATAGAACTATAACATGTATTAGTCAACATTAAGTACATTCACCTGCAATAAACAAGTGAATAAACTGCACGTTGTTTGTTACTTTAAAATGTGTTTAGAATCCCGGTGTTGGATTACAGTTTTCAAATCATAAAACGTCTTGCAGTACAAAACATATTACATTAAATGGGGATATTGAGTATCATGACTTATTGAAGTACGTTTTGACAGGAAAAAACGACATGTTCGATTCTTTAAATACATACTCATCAGATTTAGTGAATGGTCGTTTAGAATTAGGACTCCGAACAAGAGTATGTATGTGTTTGCTGTACGAGCATCATATAAGACTTTAAGGAACTAGTTTTGCTTCCCAAGCAATCATTATCTCCCTCCCAAATAACACGGTAAATTACTTTGTGCACGAAAAACTAATCTGCTAAAGCTAAAATGTAGTAACGTAGAAATCCAGTAAGCGTTCGCCGTTAATACTGACTCCCAAAGTTTTTTTTCACATTTTCCCATTATCTTGCGCCATTACAGTATAACAGGTTCCCGATGAAAGTTCAGTAATAGCAGCTTCTGAGAAATAATTGATTGTATTTTGTTACTGAAATCAAGAGTTATATCTTAGCTCAAGGCCAGGAGTTTGCAAATATAATCCTCCAATCCCAGAAAAGATGTAGGTGAGAGGACATTGGTAGGTAGATAAATAAAGAACCCATTTTTCCGCCAAACAGAGCGGGTACACCACGGTTTTTCCTCACACCCTCCATTTCGCCCATGCTGTCCCTAACATTTATAGATATACCATTATCTACCTTTTTTCTGAACACTTCACAGTTTAACATCGTACTTCGTTCTTATCCCGAAACTTGTATACAAAATTCGAAACTAGATTTTATCCGCGTTTCTATTTAGGTCGGTAGGTCGGTCGGTTGGTTGCGAAATCGTGGGAGAACGGTTTAAGATTTCTTCTCTTTGGAGCTCGGTATTGAAGTCAGGGTTATCCTTGGTGTGCACCAGGCTATGTATTATTGTTATTAGTGTTCAGTGGGATAGCAGTACCAAGAGGAAAATGAGAGGAAGTGCCAAATTTCTCCGTAAATACACTGACTGACAGTGACAATGCAACACCAAGGAGAAGTGGTTCGAAAGGGATGAAAGTTGGGAAAAAAACAGAGACGGCACGGATGAATAATTGATGTTTATTTCAAACCGATATGCAGGTTACACAATGCGCACGGCATCGACTCAGTAGGATGTAGGACCACCGCGAGCGGCGATGCACGCAGAAACACGTCGAGGTACAGAGTCAATAAGAGTGCGGATGGTGTCCTGAGGGATGGTTCTCCATTCTCTGTCAACCATTTGCCACAGTTGGTCGTCCGTACGAGGCTGGGGCAGAGTTTGCAAACGGCGTCCAATGAGATCCCACACGTGTTCGATTGGTGAGAGATCCGGAGAGTACGCTGGCCACGGAAGCATCTGTACACCTCGTAGAGCCTGTTGGGAGATGCGAGCAGTGTGTGGGCGGGCATTATCCTGCTGAAACAGAGCATTGGGAAGCCCCTGAAGGTACGGGAGTGCCACCGGCCGCAGCACATGCTGCACGTAGCGGTGGGCATTTAACGTGCCTTGAATACGCACTAGAGGTGACGTGGAATCATACGCAATAGCGCCCCAAACCATGATGCCGCGTTGTCTAGCGGTAGGGCGCTCCACAGTTACTGCCGGATTTGACCTCTCTCCACGCCGACGCCACACTCGTCTGCGGTGACTATCACTGACAGAACAGAAGCGTGACTCATCGGAGAACACGACGTTCCGCCATTCCCTCATCCAAGTCGCTCTAGCCCGGCACCATGCCAGGCATGCACGTCTATGCTGTGGAGTCAATGGTAGTCTTCTGAGCGGACGCCGGGAGTGCAGGCCTCCTTCAACCAATCGACGGGAAATTGTTCTGGTCGATATTGGAACAGCCAGGGTGTCTTGCACATGCTGAAGAATGGCGGTTGACGTGGCGTGCGGGGCTGCCACCGCTTGGCGGCGGATGCGCCGATCCTCGCGTGCTGACGTCACTCGGGCTGCGCCTGGACCCCTCGCACGTGCCACATGTCCCTGCGCCAACCATCTTCGCCACAGGCGCTGCACCGTGGACACATCCCTATGGGTATCGGCTGCGATTTGACGAAGCGACCAACCTGCCCTTCTCAGCCCGATCACCATACCCCTCGTAAAGTCGTCTGTCTGCTGGAAATGCCTCCGTTGACGGCGGCCTGGCATTCTTAGCTATACACGTGTCCTGTGGCACACGACAACACGTTCTACAATGACCGTCGGCTGAGAAATCACGGTACGAAGTGGGTCATTCGCCAACGCCCTGTCCCATTTATCGTTCGCTACGTGCGCAGCACAGCGGCGCATTTCACATCATGAGCATACCTCAGTGACGTCAGTCTACCCTGCAATTGGCATAAAGTTCTGACCACTCCTTCTTGGTATTGCATTTGCTCTGTCAGTCAGTGTATTAGCTGTATTGAAAAACTCTACATAATAAAAGTTGCGTAAAATATAATTTTCGACATCTTACATTCCATACGATTTTATCATCTAAGGGATAATAACGGAGATATTCATGATTATTACTTTTTTCACGAACATCGAAGTATATACAGAAATATTAACTCTATCTAAAAACTATACACAATACGAGTTATAGTCACTACAATGTCCGATCCTTTATGTCCTTCACGTTCACTCTACAGATAATAATCAGATATATTGACGAATTTAGAATTTTAGTGCAAATTCCATCAACACCGAACACTGTTGACTTTAAAATAATGTTCAATCTTTATGATTATGATTATGATGATTATGATGATGATGATGATGATGATGATGGTTGATGTGATAGATTATATAGGGTGAAAGCCCGATTGATTATTAGCCCATATTGATCAGGAAGATAATGAAGATGACTATCGAAATGAGAAAGAAGACGTGAAGGAGAAGAAGCAGAAGAAGAAGTGGGAAGAGAGGCATGAAATGAGGTGGAAATGTAGACTCTACCTTCGTTGAGCTGGAATAAAACTGTCATCAATCTTCAACGATCTGCATTAGCGCTGTCACCCAGGTGGCAGATTCCCTATCAATTGTTTACCCACACTTTTCATAAACAATCCTTTTTTTTTTCAAGGAGCTTAGAAATTTAACGAACACTTCCCTTATTAAACTATTCCAATGCCTTACTTCTCGTCCTACAAATGCATATTTGCCCCAATCTGTCCTTTTTGAATCGCAGCTTTATCTCCATACTATGATCTTTCCTGCTTTTAAAAGCCCCGCTCAAACTTATTCGTCTAATAATATCATTCCACGCTATCTCCCCACTGACAGCTTGGAACATACCACTTAGTTGAGCAGCTCGTCACCTTAGTCCCAAGTCGTCCCAGGCCAAAGTTTGCAACATTTTCGTAACACTATTCCTGTATCCGAAATCATCCAGAACTAAAAGCAGCATGCTTTCCTTTGTATCTTATACAGTTCTCGTATCAAGTTGTCCTGCTGTCGGTCCCGTGCACTTAAACCATACCTTAATTGGGGTCTTACCAGAGACTTAGGCGTCTTCTACTTTACATCCTTACAGCAACCTCTAAACATCCTCATCACCATGTGAAGAAATCTGCAACCTTATCGATGGCTTAGTGCACAAACATTGTATGTCCATTTATGGCCAGTTTGGAGTTAATACCATATTTGGATGTCTGTCAAACATACAGTATCTAGCTAATTCATAATTATATGTAGTATGTCCAAATAATAGGGAACATGCTGATTTCCAAGGTGCAAATATTGCATGTCCTAGTTAAATCAACATCTCTAATTCACGAATGTTGTATGTCTCGTATAATAACTTTAGCCTAGGTATGTCCATTTGGTTTTCATTTCACTTGAAGATGGAGATATTGTATGTCCGGACATACTATTTTGCTGTTGAAAATGTGAAGTTCTTACCGGCTTAATGGAGCACAGATATTGTATGTCCTGGACACTGTTTTGAAGATTCGAGACATATTTATAACTGAACAGTGATTATTCAACTTTATTTAGTTATTTATTGTTCATGCCTTGTGATTTTATTAAAATAAAATCCTTGAATAATAAATGATGAAAATGAATGTTGAAGTCAATCCTTTGAGAAATACAACGTTTGTGCTTTGAAGTTCTCTTTCACTTTGTTAGTGCTAAATGTTGTATGTCCCAAACTTGATTAATATATAGCGAATAATTCCCTTACTGATGGAAAATAATGTGGTCAAGTTGTTGAAATACAATTACAAAGAAATAATCTACAGATCAGTAACACTGGTCACAGTTATATTATTTGTCGTAAGTAACTGCAACTTCATAAACATTCAATTTGAGTTTTCTCAGAATCATCATTTTTGGACATGCCATGTTCGTGCACTAAGCCATCGATATACTGACACCTAGTACCCATGAGGTATTAACTCCCCATCAACAGAGTAATTAAAACTTAGACGACATTTCCTCCTTGGTGAAACTTATTACCTGACTTTTCATCCCGTTTACCATTATACCATTGTCCACTGTCCATCTCACTACATTGTTTAGGTCCCTCTGCAGTCGCTCATAATCCTGCAACTCGTACAGTATAACATCATCCGTAAATAGCCTGATTCCAGTTTCTCACTCATATCATTTATATATACCAGGCGGCTCGCGAGCGCCGTACTTTCTACTTATAAATGTCCCGCATGCAAAAATGATGAATGGAATATCTACCAACTGATTTTCACAGGGGCACTAGTAATCTCGTTTTTCACTGCATAGTTTAGGCTGTTGTGTGGTATAGCCAAATTATATTTGCTCTCTGCATATCGGCAATGGCTAGTGTGCTTTTTTATGTAATTATTTTATTTCTCACAAATTACAAGATACAGTACTAACATACAAAAGTAACACAACAAGCAAATTACTCAATCTCTTATTACTTTTATTACTTTTTTCACGAACCTCGAAGTATATCCAGAAATATTAATTCCATCTAAAAACTATACACAATACGAGTTATAGTCACTACAATGCCCGATCGTTTATGTCCCTCATATTCACTCTACGATCTATAATAATCAGAGATATTTACAAACTTAGAATGGTAGTGCAAATTCTATCAACACCGAACACTGTCTTCATGATGATGATACAGTACTAACATAGCAAAGTAACACAACATAGCTTTATATGCGGCTACTTTCCAGTCAGTTTGGTATATGAAGATCTTTGAAATTTCTCCAGATTTCATTCTATTTCCTATTTGGGTACTTTTCCGTGATCTGGGGTTGTGTTTCGTTCTTCTCTAATAGATGATTGTATAGTACTCTTGTACGAGGTACGTTGTCACATGTCCTTCTGTCCTTGAAAAACAAACGAAACAAAAATTACATTTTCTCTCGTACACTATTGTTCTAGAAAATAGTCATTTGAACTGAAAAATATACATTGACACAAAACACCACTCTATTCACTGCACGGCCATTCAACTGTTATAATGAAACACTCTTGACTTCCTTAACGGGATGTTTCTCTGTTGGTGGCACACGTTTCAATCATTTTTGTTTGGCATATTTTAGAAGTCGGATGAATGTGTTCAGGGTGCACTGTTCGTTTTCCTGGACATAATAGAAATACACCATGACAAGCCAAGTTTGCGCGAATTTCAAGTGTTGCGTGCCGAAATCTAGCTCTAAAGCTGCTCTGTAGACGTCAATAGGATTAGCTGATCCTGTCATCTGTCTTAGCACAGAACAAAACCATTTCCAGACAACCTTCACACTTCCACACGTATGCCTCTGTGTGTCCACCTCCAGACATTTTTTACAGAGTGGGGACTGGGTAATGTTGTGACGGATTTTTTTAAATCTTCTGTTGGAATAATTTAGTTTATAGCCTTATATGTGGCTACTTTCCAGTCAGTTGGTATATGAAGATCTTTGAAATTTCTCCAGATTTCATTCCATTTCCTATTTGGGTACTTCTCCGTGATCTGGGGTTGTGCTTTGTTCTTCTCTAATAGATGATTGTATAGTACTCTTGTACGAGGTACGTTGTTTCCTGTCACTCGTATCTATCGCTTGCAGTCCTCTTCTAAACATCGTGTCGGCACTGGATACTTCGGGTTTTACTGACTTTTATTTCAAAAATAAGCATTATGAGCAGCTCCTACTCCTGCCTTTGCAATAAATAAGTCTCGCATTAAAAGCACTTTTCACCGACTGCTTATGAGATCTAGTCCTTCCTTCTCTACTGATGTTCTCACTTGTGATCTTGCTACACGAAACATATATCCTCGCCATAAATAGTAACTAATACATAGTTCAACTCGCTGGCTTATTTTACCGGAATGGGTAGAATTTGTGCCACATACCACAATTTAGATAAGGCAAACAAGTTTATATGCCACACCTTTTGGATGATGTTCAGGTTTCGGCTTAAATTGATTGACAGGCTTTCTCCTAAGTTGTTACTATGCACTTCGACTGTGGGGCAACGGCTGGTGTCTGCAGTAATATGGTAACGTCATCAGCATAGGCTGCAACCGTGAACAGTCTATGGGGGTTGGGAATAGTGCACATTACAAAGTGGACTGCCCGATCAAAATGGCTTAATACTTAAAACAAAAAGTAACTGATGGGAGACATCCTTGTCGTACCGATGTTTTAATTGGAATTGGTCTGGAGATATGTCCATTAAGAAGTATACAAGAATGCGCCGAAATATAAAGTCTTCGAATAAGATTGCATATTGCGGCTGGGAGACCCATTCGTTGCAGCACTGCTAGCAAGTACCAATGATGCACTCAGTCGAAAGCTCTTCGGAAGTCCAGATTTAGAATCGCGCCCATTTCAGTTCGTTCTGCTTCAAAGTGTAACACTGCATTTCTTACTGCCTGCAGGATGTGGGTTATTTTCCTTTCGGGAATGACACATGTTTGCCCTACTTTGATTATGTTATTAATGTAGAGACGTATTCTTTTCACCAGTATTTTCATGAAGAGTTTGTAATCGGTTTTGAAGAGTGTCATCGGGCGGAAATCCGATACAGTTCGTGGTGCGCGGACTTTGGGTATAAGTATTATTATTCCTTCATTAACGCCTGTGCAACCTTGTAGATTAGCGAAAAATATTTGCATCAGTGTTAAAAAGGTTGTTTTCATGACGTGCCAGTACTTTTTGTAGAAAAGATAAGCCAGACCATCAGGGCCTGGAGCTGATCTCTTACTGGCCGTTTGTAAGGCCTCGAATAGTTCATTTTCTTCAATTGGACGGAGGAGTTCCTGCCTTTCATTATCAATGAGTTGTTGTTCGACGAAAGACGAAATGGTTGTTTGATCTAGTGCGAAATTCTCAGAGTCCCGGAACGTTTCTCTAAGGTATTTCTCAGTTTCATTTAGACAGACTTTAGTAGATAAGAGTCGTATGTTGTCACCTGTATGAAGAGTAGATATTATTTGGATCTTACCGATTCTTTTTTCATTGGCTACATGATAAAGCTGTGTTTTTTTCTTCTGCTAAGGGTGAATTAGAACACGAACGAACTAAGGAACCCTGTAGGATGTTCTATTGAATGGCTGTTATTCTTCATTTAACTGCGGCTATGTGACTGGTTTACGTTGTAACCTGCTTGTTGACGCACCAGAAGGTCAGTTAATATAGTGTAGTACGAGTTTAGAGTGTTCCGACTGTTACTTGCTTTTTCTGCACCATGTTTCTTAAAGAAAGTTTAAATCGTCGGTTTAACTCATGGCGACGATGTGTTCCAGAGTGCAGGTAGATGTTTATGTACATATGAACATTTCTGTTAATTTTGACGTGATCCTCCCACTCGGGTGTGTTTCGCAAATTTTAATGCTTAATCCAGATCTGTATAATTGCAGTACCTCTCGAGTCTTCCCCAAGATTGGCAATATATTGGTAAGTGTTCCTAAGGTAAGGCAATGTAAAGACATTAACTTCTTGTAGGAAAAGGATATCGGTGTCATAATCTCTAATACATTCTTGTAATAGTACCTGTTTGCTGAGACTTCTCAGTCAATTTACATTAAGTGATGCTACGGAATGAAGAAGTAGAATGGTTAAGGAAAATAACACAGCGCCAATCATAATGACGAGTTAGGAGATGGAGACGAATGCTGAAATGATTTATTCGGAACACGTTTAACAAATTTAGTGCCTTTCTTTTGCCATTCTCATCTAACGGCCGCTTTAACCTAGGATCCCTGTGGCTAACTTGAGGTAGTTTTGTTTCCGTAATTTCTATTTCCTCTACCGACAGAGGTCTCTCATTTCCGAAGGTCGTTGATACATTAGGCTCTTCCCTACTTTGCATGTTACGGTCTTTGATGGATGTTGGTGGTGTCAATACATATCCACCCTCTATTTTCGTATCTTGCTTTAGTGTAGGCTGTAACTGATTGTGATCTATTTATTGGGGTAGCTGTGCTGGCAATAATACATCTGACTCAACCGTAGGTAGCCTTTTCGGTTGCGGTATTTGATTATTATTATCAGAATTGTCGTTCTCAGTTATCTGATCCCCCACCTGGTGACCTAACAACTCTGTTTCCCTGTGCGTCACAGAAATGGCCGGCATAGTGTTCTGGTGATCATTTTGTGTTGCCTATGTAGCTTCGTGTGTAAGTCACTAGGTGACGAACTGTGTGAGTTGTCTTCAGGGGTCAACTGCGTAGCTTGCAGCGGAATGCGCTGCGTCGGCAATTTCCCAATCGCCAAGGTGGCCCAGGTGGGACTAGCGGGTTGTTCGGTTAGCTGGACAGGTTATTTACGTGGTGGGCATGAACACCGTAAGTGTCTCACTGCATTACAAGACGAACACATAGTATACGGATTTTCGTAACTGATCTGGGCTTTATGCCTACCAATATCTAGGTAAGACGGTATATGTCGCTTTAACATTAATCGAATTGCTCGTACACTATTATGAACCTTGTACCGGAAACCTGAGCCCCATGTTTCATCATGAATCGAAAAAATAGCCCTATATTTACTCATTTGTTCCAAAATTATTCTATGTGTTACCTCCATCGGAAGATTAAAAATTCCCACCAACTTTGTACCAAGACCCGCAGAATCAATAGTCACTTTGCTACGGAACCCATTACAGCGTAAGAAGCGCTCACCTGCATAATCCTGTAGCAGTTTTCGGTAGTTTCCTACTCCTTGCAGTTTATGTGCACTTGCCGCGATATATCATTAAGCTGGATCATCTCGATGTCACTTTCTTCTAGCTTCAAGGTGTCAGATATCCAGTCATGCACTTCGTATGGGGCTGATCGGGGCGTGTCTCTTTCGGTGAAGTTGATCACAATCGTGTTCTTCCTTTCCACTAACATGACGATCTTTTAAATATAAACACACAGATATCTTGGACAACCCTATCTGTCACCACTGTCCAGAGTTTATCAGGTAGTCACTCACACACATGTAAAAACAGACTCGTTAGACCGTACACTCGGTTCTTGAGCTCTCGGACTGCCCTGACTTGCACGCACGATGGTCCGAGCAGAACTGTGTTCAGCAGCGACGAATACACAGACTGGACAACCTGGCCGGAATGCAGCCGAAGCTCCAAACAGACGTCTGCCTTCTACACACGTATTTCGCCGAACAGAATTAGTTTTTGTTTTATACAAACAACTCTTTTACAGAGTGGAATGTGTACACGTGTATAAATTAGTAAGTTATTCAATTTTATTTTCTGCATCTTTGGCGTGTTTACAAACAGTAGCGGTGATTATTTATTTGTAATAATAGTTTTTTTTTTTCAGATTTTGATTCTATGCTGTACAATAACATTTTCACCAGGTCTCACAAACAAACCACGGGACATGTTAAATACATTTACTCAGTAATACATAGCACAACACAGAGCCTCCGTGGCTCAGATGGCAGTGCGTCGGCCTCTCACCGCTGGATACCGTGTTTCAAATCCCGGTCACTCCATGTGAGATTTGTGCTGGACAAAGCGGAGGTGGGACAGGCTTTTCTCCGGGTACTCCGGTTTTCCCTGTCATATTTCATTCCAGCAACACTCTCCATTATCATTTCATAGCATTTATCAGTCATTAATAATCACCTTGGTAGTGGCGAACCCATTGTAATAATAGCCTATATATGGTTTATTCATTACATCCCTGACCCGGTCAAAGACTGGAAAACAGGTTGTAGGTTTTTCAAATAGCACAACACACACACAAAAAAAAAAGAATTTAGCCCAGTGAAGGGAAAGTTGGTATTATCTCCCGTTGAAATTACAACTGAACGTTTTTTTACAATTAGCTTTACGTCGCACCGACACAGATAGGATTTATGGCGACGATGAGACAGGAAAGGGATAGGCGTGGAAATTAAGCAGCCGCGGCCTTAATTAAGGTACATCCCCAGCATTTGCCTGGTGTGAAAATGGGAAACCACGGAAATCCACATTCAGGGCTGCCGACAGTGGGATTCGAAACCACTACCTCCCGGGTGCAAGCTCACAGCTTCGCGCCCCTAAACCCACGGCCAGCTCGCACGGTACAATTCAATAGAAGTACGGCATGATTATATAATTAAAAATAATTTAGTATTTGAATTCACACTAAGAAACTAACAGACACTAAAGAGACAGCTAGACTGACGAATGCGCGCGGCAAGCGAGTGAATCATACCTCAGTGTTCACGACCTTGGCAAAAAAAAAACAGTGAATCGCAAAAGTAATCGGGAACTAGTGTTTTGTGCTATTTTTAGACCTTTATTAACAGAAAAATATAATACAGGAACAATCTTGGTATAAATTCAAATGGGACACATATAATAAATAACATAACAGCATTTTCATACTTGAAAACTTAACAAAAACAACATATTTAAACAATAATACTTAAAGAAACATGCTCAATATCGCAGCCACAAAAGTTTTCGGGCGACAAGTGAATCAAACACATCACAGTACATTTCAATATTTTGTATGAAATCCCTTTTGCTTTATTACTTGCTCCAAGCGTTTAGACATGCTGTGAATGCGTTTTCTCGTGTAATCTGAACTTAAGTTATTTGTCTCCATTCTTTCGTTTTTCTATCCTTTAAAGCTTGCCTTGATGCCACTGGCGTTTGTCTTTTCTTTTCAGTTGATCCCATAGGTTTCCAATAGGGCTAAAGTTCGGACTCTGGGGAAGTATATCCAAAACTTTAGGGCAATTATACAGCGACCATAGCCTCGCAACATCCGATTTATGTTTCGGATCATTGTCTTGATATAATTTGAACTTGCCCGAAAGCCGTAAATTTTCAGCACTTTTCGGTAAGTTCTCCTTTAGAATATTCAGGTACTTATGCTTGTCCATTTTACATTCAATGAATACTAATTCGCCCACCCCAGATGAAATCATGGCGCTGCAAATCATTAACACCTCCACTTCCGTGTTTAACTGTAGGCTGCAGATTCTTCGTTTGAAGCTCTCCATTTGGTTGTCTCCAAACCATAGTTCTGTTTGAAGAGAACATCTGCACTTGACTTTAATCTAGAAAAATTACTTCGTCCCACTATCCGACAGGTTTATTTATGTGCTGATTTACGAAGTCCAATCTTTACTTTCTATTTCTCTCATTGTCCGACTCGTTGGCTGAATGGTCAGCGTACTGGCCTTCGGTTCAGGGGGGTCCCGGGTTCGATTCCCGGCCCGGCCGGGTATTTTATCCTTCATTGGTTAATTCCAGTGGCCCGGGGGCTGGCCGTTTGTGCTGTCCCCAACATCCCTGCAACTCACACACCACACATAACACTATCCTCCACTACAATAACACGCAGTTACCTACACATGGCAGATGCCGCCCACCCTAATCGGAGGGTCTGCCTTACAAGGGCTGCACTTGGCTGGAAATAGCCACACGAAATTAAAAAAAAATAATTTCTCTCATTTACCATGGGTTTCTTCCTGCTTACTCTGCCACTATACCCTTCTCCTCTGATAATTCTCCACAAAGTTTCAGGGTGAACTTCCTTTCCATATTCCTGCAGCACTGAGGCAGAAATTTTCGTTGCCGGTAACTTCGGAATTTTCTTAAGTTTTCTTACTACTCCAGTTTCCTCTCTTCCACTCAGCTTTCTTGGTCGTCCTGTTTTAGGTTTGTCTTCAATTCTATCTTTTCTGTTGACTCTTCTTATAATATCACCTACAGTAATCTTACTTATTTGTAGCGATGCGCCAATATCCCTTTCAGAATGCCCTTTAGCATGATGGAAAATAACAAGCTGTCTCTTTTCAAGTGACGTATTTCTTTTCTTTTCCACCCCATCGTACTGCAGAATGTTCGTGTTTACAGAACAGGAACGAAGAACATAATGAACTTGTTCTGCCTACTACTACTCCTGACTCCCACCTGTTCCTGCCTGCGCGACTAGTGGCCGAATATTTACGTGGCTGCATATTGTGGTGTCGTATATCTAAAATTAAAATTGCATATAGTTACTTACATTTTACGGGCACATGTGTGCGCTATATTGTACGTCAATATTCGCATTAATAAATGGACTTGCAGTTGCTTCTTTTGGACTTCAGATGTTGGTAGAGTACTTCAAATTAAAAAACATAAGAGGGTGATTCCGTGTATGTACCCCTACTACCCTACTTCCTCACAGCACATTCAAAGTCCCCACTACTTGTCATAGCGCTATAGAAATCGATTAGCCGCGACGAACGGCATTTTGTGCGTATTTCTCCAATAATTATGTTAATAATTTTAAAGAAATAAAAGAAAGAATCAGCAGATACGACAAAAAAGGCTTTTACAAATAGCTTTTCTTAAATAAATCCTAGTCCCAGCTGGCTAATGTGGAATAAAAATGTAATGTTTACTCCGCAAAGTGGGGAGGGTGACTGTCCCTCCTCGCCCCACCCCCTGATCGCCGCTACTGTTTGTAAACACGCAAAAGATGCAGAAAAGAAAAGGTAATAACTTATCATTATCAATTTATACATGTGTAGACATTCCACCCTATAAAAGAGTTGTTTGTATGAAACAAGTAATACTGTTCGGCGAAATGCGTGTGTAGAAGGCAGACGTATATTTGGAGCTGCGGCTGCATTCCGACCAGGTTGTCCGCATCAAAATAATGTCTGTGTATTCGTCGTTGCTGAACACACTAGCCAATGCCGATATGCAGACAGCAAATATAGTGCGGCTGTACCATACACCAGCCTAGAACTATGCGGTGGAAAACGAGGTTTACTAATGCAAGGGGCCCATTAGACCGGTAGCGCAGAGTAACATGCTGCGAGCGACCGTCCGATTGTTATCTCTTCGTACTCTGACGTAACGTGCCCGCTAGCAGTAGCGTCCCTGTGAAAATCAGTTAGTAGACATCCCATTCATCATTTGTGTATGCGGGACATTTATAAGTAGAAAGTACGGCGCTCGCCAGCCACTTTGTATAGAAGAAAACATGAAGGACTAATACTACTGTGTTGTGGGATCCCCTCTTAATAATTACAGGATCTGATAACACGTCACCTACTCTAATTCTTTGAATTCTATTTTCTAGAAATTTAGCCCCCCATTCGACCACTCTTTCGTCTAGTCTATAGCCTTCATTTTCAGTAATCCCCCATGATCTACCCTATCAAAAGCCTTGGATAGCTCATTAGCGATAAAGTTCATTTGAACTCCTCAAACTAAAATAATTGCTATACTTTGCTGGAATCCTCCGAGATGAGCATCACTGGAATAACCTTTCATAAACTCCAAATGCCTTCTATAAAACTAGTTAGTAATTTTGCAAACGTGTCTAATATAATCAGAAAGAATGATTTCCCAGAGCTTACAGATAACACATGGCAAGCTGACTGGCCTGTAATTATCCGCTTTCTGTTTATCACCCTTTTCCCTGTCCACTGGGGCTACTGTTGCAACAATCCATTCATTTGGCATTGCTCCTTGATGCGAAAAGTAATCAAGTAAGTATGCCAGTTATGACACTATATACCAATATACCAACCCATAGCCATAAATATATCCTCAGGCGCCTTTCTAGCTTTTAAATTTTGTATCTCTTTGACTATCATAGGTAAATTTCAGTAATTCGTCAGTATTGCCTCCTCTATCTGGACATTATCCTTACAAATTGCTAAGTGAATACTTCTGCCTCCTGTAAGTCATCACATATACACTCCACTCGTTCATTAACTGTCCCTGGAATGTCCTTCCTGGAACCTGTTCCTATCTTAAAATATCTCTACGTATCTGTCCATTGAACCCTAAAATTCATATGGCTGCCAATTGTGTTTGCCATTATGTTATACATACCTGACTTTATCGCTGAATTCAAATTCCTAGTAAGCTCTTTCAATATCTCCTTACTCTCGCAATTATTCTTAACTCTATTTCTTTATAATCTGTAACTCCTTTATCTCTTTATTTCCCCATTATAATACCATTGTTAAAGGTACATACCTGTTTCCACACTCCTCAGCGACTGTGTTAACCCAATCCCATAGGCTGTTTACATAGTTATTTAACATCTTCCATTGATCATAATTGCTATTTAAACATTTTCCCATGCCTGACTTATCAAAAATAGGTCTATGGTATTGCCTAATAGTCCTACTTTTACGACATTCCTCTCAATCACATTTATTTTAACTACCGTGCGACAAAGACAGCGTCATGATCTGAAAATGAATATAAAAATGAAAATGAAAATGAAAATGAAAATGAAAATCCACAGACTGTTTCCAGTCATTCAACCGGCTCAGGAATGGAATAAATGAAGCCCCATCTAGCGGCAAGGATAGGAATTGTACCGGTTGCCGAAGCCTGTCGCACTCCTCTGGGGCAATGATTACTGAATGACGGATGAAATGAAATGATATTAGAGAGTGTTGCTGGAATGAAATATGACAGGGAAAACCGGAGTACCTGGAGAAAAACCTGTCCCGCCTCCGCTTTTTCGAGCACAAGTTTTACATGGAGTGAGCGGCATTTATACCATCTATCACTTAGTTCTCTCGATAGAGGTCGTCTGATTTTATCATCACAGCGTATAGAATATTTTTCCCTCTAGTTGGTTCCATCACTGGGAGAGTTGGCCGTGCGTTTAGGGGCACGCAGCTGTGAGCTTGCATCCGAGTGATAGTGGATTCGAAACCCATGTCGGCAGCCCTGAAGATGGTTTTCCGTGGTTTCCCATTTTGACACCAGGGAAATGCTGGTGCTGTACCTTAATTAACGCCACGGCCGCTCCTTTCCCATTCCTAGGCCTTTCGTATCCCTTCGTCGTCATAAGACCTATCTGTATCGGTGTGACGTAAAGCAAATAGCAAAAGTTGGTTCCATCACTTTCTGATTCAGCTGTCCTTCCCATGTTAACTTATTCACCATTCGTTGGTCATGCATTCTGTCTTTCAATTTCCCAGTTTAACATTTGGTAAATTCAGGTCACCTTCTACAATAGCGTTCCCTTCTGTGTCGTTCCTCACATTTGTTAATTATCTTATCAAATAATTAATCATCATCAGCAGCAGTCTTGCCAGGCTGTACACCCCAAAATCATCAAGTTGCCTGTTATCTTTAGAGATAAGTCTCATTTACATGCCCAGTCACCCTCTAGTGCCTTTAACGTTCAGTCTGCAAACTTCTGTGAATAAAGCGAATTAAAATAAAGTATTCAAGTTATTTAGGCATTTTCAATCGTGAAATTGCCAGCATTTCACCCCAACATCGCAGCGTAATAGAGTGTAGTGAATTTCACGATTGAAAAGTCCTTAAAAGCCTGAATACTTTGATTTTCGAAATCAGTGAAATTATGGCTCCCTTATGGAAACTGAATTTTTGATAAAATAAAACATATTCACGTTATTAAATTATATTCAGCGAACAAAAATTGGAGTTAAATAGTACTGTACCAGTGTGTTACTGAATTCATTATAAATGGCAAATCAGTTTCTTCATGTACCGAGCAAGTGGTTGCACAGTTTGGGTCCTGTAACTAACAGTTTGCAATCGGGAGATAGTGGGTTAGAATCCCACTGTTGGCAGCCCTGAAGGTGGTTTTCTGTGGTTTGCCACATTCACGCCAGGATTATGCTGGGGCTATACCTTAATTAAGGCCACGGTCGCTTCCTTCCCAATCCTAGCCCTTTTTCTATCCCATCGAAGCCATAAGACCTATCTGTGTCGGCGTGGCGTGAGGTAAAGTGTAAAGTTTCCTCGTGTGGCATCCTTATAGTTTCACAATAAGAATAACGAATAGAAGCGTTCGAAAGTACAATTTATATTATAATAGCTAAAGCCCGGACTTTTATGCAGTAACAGGTTAGATTGCAAACTAATTTGGTTAGTAGGAAGTGTCAGCCACCCGCTCTTCCATAATGTAGCAAGAGTAACATAAATCATAGGGGTTCTGAAGGGCCGTACCCCTAAGTTTTATGCAAACCCCATAGCATAATCGTTGTGAAGGTAGATTACACTTGCTGCTCGCTTCAGTAAGTTTCCATTCTAACCTATTAATGCATAAAAATCCGGGCTCTAGTATGCATAAACTATAACAAAAATGCAAGCACAAGTGATCGTACAGTATTACAGAAGATGCTATTACCTGCACCGTATACTTCAACGCAACTATTAAATTGTCGCACAACATTTTCTACCACATGCCAGAGGATGACTCATTAATATAATAATAATAATAATAATAATAATAATAATAATAATAATAATAATAATAATAATAATAATAATAATAATAATAATAATAATAATACCACACCCTTCATAGAATATCTACCATATGCGCCACAACGTAAACCGGCAACAACGGGTATTTCTTTTATACCAATAAGACTTCGATTCCAAGTAGAAAGCCGTGATAGTGTGTTTGTCTGCAAAAGTGCATTTACCCTGTATATATCCGTAGGATTTGTGTAAAGAAATCTTGTTTCCTGATTTATTGATTCATCCTTCCTTATAAAAGCACTCATACATCGTGTAAACTCTATCTCGTTTAGTCTCCTGAAATATATCATGAAGAAACTCACAGAATGAATAACGCTTAAAAGATATTACGAATAAGTTTCAAAGCAGAAGTATGGCAGTGTACAAAACATCTCATCGGCCAGGTAAAATACTGATGAAAACTGTAGAAAGCACTCGAAAATTTCAATGGTATCTGAAATTTTGTTATAACATATGTCACATAAGATTTTGGAGAGGCCGATGACCTAGATGTCACAACAACAAGCAAACAACAAGCCGATTTTGAAGACGATAATGAATCAATAGCATATGTAACGATGCTATTTGTTTAATACCCCTTAAATTGCTATAGGTTTTAAGAGACGCCAGGGTGTTATTTTGCCTCACAGGAGATATTTAACATGCTCGAAGCCAACGACATGGAGCATAAAACATCAGCTGGGATTGAACTTGCTACCTTTGGATCACAAGATTAAATGACTGCAATCAGTGATAACGAATCAAACATTTTGTCCTGGGAGAGTTAACGAAGGCGTAGTGAATGGCGTAGCGCCGAGTTGCCCGAACTAATTCACGTACGATGAGTGGATTCGGAATCTAAACATGAATGGTTTTAACCCAGATAAGTACAGTGTAGACTCGTTTCCTGAATAGAAGGTTCCCTTCTCACTCCAAACAAATGCTGTGACAATGTCTGTTGCGAAGTCACGAAGTGCCTTCCCTTCTCGAGTTTATAAATACAATATCATACCCACACATTTCCGTAGTCGGCTACTTTATCCTATGAGAGCAGTTTCTGGAAGTATTCCCAGGAGGACAGAACGAACGTCTGGGTTGATGTTTGGCGAGTAGGAACTACGTTTATACACACCCTGTAAATAGAGGTTCTCATTACAGCAAATTACAGCATAAATTTCTCTACCTAGATGATATGGTGATAAATACGAACAGTGGTGAAAGTATGCCTTCTGTCCACTCCCGCCATCACGCGGTAATTGACTATTTCTATGGAGATGAATGAGTACATATGAATATTCATTATGGAATTAATATCGTCAGCTTTCATTTGGCCAGTTTATTCAAATGTACAAATCAAATTACGTTAATCTTTCTATTGCAGTTGCACCGCTTCTTTCTGCTAACAACATACAATCATTCCCATGTATTATCGCTCATTAAAACGTACACTCACCTAACATGAATAGAGGAAAAAATTAATCACCTGCCTCCAGAACTATGCACGCTAACACACTTGCAAGTAGAAGGACAGGAAGGCGAAAATTACTAGTTCAATCTACGGCTACCTAGACTTAAAGTTACTTATCTTAAATGTGGCTTTTCACATATATTTCTACATCTAACCAAGTCAAGCACTGTACCAGTAGTTTATTTCGAATTTTGGAGCCAGTCCATACTAATTACAATTTCACAAACTAATAGGACCCTCCGTTGCTCTGAGGGTTACTCTTTGACTTTGCACCACTGGGTTCTGCTTGTAAATATCATCTACAACATTTGGTAATTTGTTCAAAAATGGAGGTGGAATAGATTTTCAACAAGTTCTCTGGTTATCGATATAGCTTTTGCCATGAATGTTTTACAAGTGACTTACCATCGCGCTAGAAGTCTGTGACAGATATAGCCAGCCGAGAACGTCCTTGTGTAACAAAACTAACTGGGTTTGGCTGCAGTCAAGTGAAGGGTGATTTATATGTAAACTAACACAATCACCACATTAACGTAAAACTTTTGCACTTACGAGAAAGACTCCCTAATCACTGAAATATCGCAACGACAATAGAAAAAAGTTTAATAATAATAATAATAATAATAATAATAATAATAATAATAATAATAATAATAATAATAATATGGCCTCGGCAAGAGTATGTAGGCATTTCAACTTGACCCCACCCGCCTGTCTGCTCGTCAATTTCGGCATTTCGTTTTACTCTAGGCGTACTAGATGGCAGAATAAGACGAATATCCCTCGAGCGTCTATGGCTGAGTTTTGAATTAATTTTGTCGGATAAATACCAAATATTTTTATTGCTTTTACGCCACACTAATTATTTAAATAGTTTTCGGAGACGTCAATGTGCCATAATTTTCTCCTGCAGGAGCTCATTTACGTGCCAGTAAATCTACCGACTCGAGATTTGTATATATGAACACCTTCAAATACCATCAAACTGAGTCGGGATCAAATCCGCCAACTTAGGCTCAGAAAGTCAGCCTTCTGGACCGTTCGTTTTTTACAAATCAGAATACACTGCATTACCATTCGTGACCGGACACCCACAGGCACTGGCTGAACTGGAGCTGCTGTAGCGTCAGTACAACGCAGGTCCATTCATCCCCGCTGTCATAGCTTCTGCCCTTCAAACAAGATTTTCCATCAAGTTTCGGTACATGTCTGGGAGTATTTTCTTCCTCTTCACCTCCAACATGGCCAAACGTTCTGCAGCCATTTTGGGGCAGTCTGGTCTGGCTGACAACTGGCACTGTAACTCATCCCAGATATTGGCTTTAGATCGGGACTTTGAGCTGGTCATTCGATTTCACTCCCATTTCGACAAACAACTCTGTTACGACCTTCGATTTATGAATGGGTGTATTGTAATGCTGAATATGAAAAGACCCACTTCCGAGTTGTTGCCAAAGGGTGCGCAGCATAGAACGTCCCATATTTTTTGACTGGTTTCAGCATTCATGATTCGGTGAACTAAAACGAGTGGATATATACCAAATCACGAAGAACAGGCCCACACAACAATGCCTTCTCGTCAACATTATCGATGTCATTTTGCAGTTGCTCACAATCTTGTAACTTATTTATCACTCTGTACAGAATAACATCATCCGCAAAAAGCCTTATCTCTGATTCCACTTCTTTACTCATATCATTTATATATCCGACTCGTTGGCTGAATGATCAGCGTACTGGCCTTCGGTTCAGAGGGTCCCGGGTACGATTCCCGGCCGGGTCGGGGATTTTAATCAATTCTGATTAATTCTTCTGGCTTGGGTACTGGGTGTATATGTCCGTCCCAACACTCTCCTCATCGTATTCCGACAACATACCACACTACCAACCACCACAGACACACGCAATAGTGATTACATCCCTTCATACAGGGTTGACGTCAGGAAAGGCATCCGGCCGTAAAACAGGCGAAATCCACATGTGCTACGCAGTTCGTATCTCCGGTCCCACAGGTGTGGGGGAAAAGCGGCAGGAAAGGAAAGGAACTCGTATCATTTTTATATATAAGAAAACATAAAGATCAAAAAGTACCGCCTTGAGGAATTCCCCTCTTAGTTATTACAGGGTCAGATAAAGCTTCGCCTACTCTAATTCTCTGAGATCTATTTCCAGAAATATAGCCACCCATTCAGTCACTCTTTTGCCAAATCCTATTGCACTCATTTTTACAAGTAGTCTCCCATGATCCACCCTATCAAATGCATCAGACAGGCCAATCGCTATACAATCCATTTGACCTACTGAATCCAAGATATCTGCTATATCTTACTGGAATCCTACAAATTAAGATTCAATGGAATCACCTTTCCTAAACCCGAACTGTCTTCTATCGAACCAGTTATTAATTTCGCAAACAAGTCTAATATAATCAGAAAGAATGCTTTCCCAAAGCTTACATGAAATTCATTGTCGGTTTTATCGTTGGCAGAGCACTGGACAAAAAATAAACTGCCAGGGCTGATTACATTAAGTGATGTAAGGACAGGGCTAGTGATAGCGGGTGGTTGTTGATGAGGAGGGACATACAGAAGTATGAGTGATTTAAAATGCGATGATATCAAGGGACCAGAACTCTTAAAAGTTATTATGGCGCTTCCCTTAACAGACTTATCTGGTTGTATTATCACATGCACCAACAGAGGGTGAGGGTATATTTTACCAGCAGCCACAATTTCGCAGTGGGTGGCGTATGAGGTGTGAAGGGACATGTAAGCCTAGTACAGTACTCAATCATGGTAGAGTATCTTAGTACACACTTGCAACCGTTACCAGTTGTTACAATTGTGCTGTACGACACTAATCGCACCTGCGGCGCCAGCGAGTCAGTGCCGTGCTTTAAGTAAGATAGGGAATCGAAAGAAGGAAAAACAGAACCCGCCTCCCTTCCTAGGTACGTTGTCAAGTGCATGCGAAGTCTTGTATCTCTCTGCCATTGAAAAAAGATAATTTTCAACGGTATTTTACAATGATCCAAATAAACTGAAGTTACCTGGTGACAAATCTGGAATATAAGATGGGGAGACAGGTTGATACAGGTCGCGTAAAAGCAGGACGCTGCGAATAGGAATGTTACGTCCTTTTGAACGACTGACCTCTCTTACCTTGTCCAGACGTTCTCGGCAATATACGTATTCGTGTATTGTGAAGAATGTCTTGAAATCTCAACATGATATTTGGCGTATTCCCGGTTCAAGGGCGACTTGTGTGAGTGAGGTTAGAAGTCTCTGCCTGATATTCACGAAATAAATTGAGGCTTCGAAAGTGTAACAGTACCGAACTGTGCATGCAATCTACCCAAGATTTCTGCAGGTTTAACATCTAGAAACTAAATAAAGTGAACAATTAAGCATGGCGCACATCACAAGCATCTCCAGTTCACTCGTCGTGATAACTAAGACAGAAGCAATATTGTGCAGTGTAGAGCGCACGTATAATCTATTACAAATGTAAAGCTGTTTCAGTTACGATCGTTTTAGTGAAGTAAAAATGTTTTGGCCTGACGGAAGAGATATTTAATGCAGTGAAATCTTCCACGGTGTGCAACACATTCAGCGGGTGGGAAAACGTGACAACACAGCATCCCTTTGGTTGGACTATTCCGACTAGAATCTCAAGGCCAAAATGCTTCCCATTAGACACGGACTACTAAGCAAAAGGCAAAGCAAAGTCGTCTCCGTACAGGCTATGAAGGCCTTTGGAGGGATGGAAGGTAAAGGCTTCCACTATCCGTAACCTCGGCACTTGATGGAGTAGAGAAGTTAGCTGTACGCCTGGCCGCCTTTGCCCACAAGGATTTTTTTTTTTTTTTGCTACTTGCTTTACGTCGCACCGACACAGATAGGTCTTATGGCGACGATGGGACAGGAGAGGGCTAGGAGTGGAAAGGAAGCGGCCGTGGCCTTAATTAAGGTACAGCCCCAGCATTTGCTTGGTGTGAAAATGGGAAACCACGGAAAACCATTTTC
Source organism: Anabrus simplex (assembly GCF_040414725.1). Classification (NCBI taxonomy): domain Eukaryota; kingdom Metazoa; phylum Arthropoda; class Insecta; order Orthoptera; family Tettigoniidae; genus Anabrus; species Anabrus simplex. The sequence goes on from NC_090266.1 coordinate 933,015,070, forward strand.
AGGGCTGCCGACAGTGGGGTTCGAACCTACTATCTCCCGAATACTGGACACTGGCCGCACTTAAGCGACTGCAGCTATCGAGGTCGGTCCCCAAGGAATTAACCTGGTATTCATTTCTGGTGTAGGCTGAGCGAACCTCAGGGCCATGGACACCTCTGGAAGTGGAAATCTCCTTTCTTAAATTTTACGACTTCCTGGCGGGGATTCGAACCCACGTCCTTTCGGGCGAACAGGGCACGCTTTTTATCGCCTGGGCCAGGCGGCCCCTGGACTATTAAGCACTCCTACAAATTATGTAGCCTACCAATACCGAATTAATGAATGTTAAAAAATACCGCCCCAATTTCAAAATTCTCATTCATATTAGATCCATCTTCGTAACTGCACGCTGACAAATTGCTGCTGCGACTATTAGGATAAGGACCGGGCGAGTTGGCCGTGCGCGTAGAGGCGCGCGGCTGTGAGCTTGCATCCGGCAGATAGTAGGTTCGAATCCCACTATCGGCAGCCCTGAAAATGGTTTTCCGTGGTTTCCCATTTTCACACCAGGCAAATGCTGGGGCTGTACCTTAATTAAGGCCACGGCCGCTTCCTTCCAACTTCTAGACCTTTCCTATCCCATCGTCGCCATAAGACCTATCTGTGTCGGTGCGACGTAAAGCCCCTAGCAAAAAAAAAATAGGATAAGGTGGCCCAAGAGCGAAGGTATCCGACTTCATGAGGTCTTCTGAGTACCTGACTGAGGTGCCAGATGGATAGAGCCCTGCGCGGACCGCTCCGCATCCGCACATTGCAACTATGTAACTATATTACACCTAAGATACTGAAACTGATAGATCTGTTAACATACCACAATAGACCTGATACCTGGCATCAGCGCTCCTTTAGTGACAAGTTTATGAGGGATTTCCTCTCGCGACAACTACCGACATATTGAGCTGTTCTCTTTAGGAACCTTCGTCATCATCATCATCTGTTTACCCCCCAAGTTCGGTTTTTCCCTCGGACTCAGCGAGGGATCCCACCTCTACCGCCTCAAGGGCAGTGTCCTGGAGCTTCAGACTCTTGGTCGGGGATACAACTGGGGAGAATGACCAGTACCTCGCCCAGGCGGCCTCACCTGCTATGCTGAACAGGGGCCTTGTGGAGGGATGGGAAGATTGGAAGGGATAGACAAGGAAGAGGGAAGGAAGCGGCCGTGGCCTTAAGTTTGGTACCATCCCGGCATTCGCCTGGAGGAAAAGTGGGAAACCACGGAAAACCACTTCGAGGATGGCTCAGGTGGGAATCGAACCCCACCTACTCAGTTGACCTCCCGAGGCTGAGTGGACCCCGTTCCAGCCCTCGTACCACTTTTCAAATTTTCGTGGCAGAGTCGGGAATCGAACCCGGACCTCCGGGGGTGGCAGCTAATCACGCTAACCACTACACCACAGAGGCGGACAGGAACCTTCGTTCCTTCCTATAACTAACTGCAGGCACGAGCCAATTATCCATAAGTCAGATTTACGGCTTTACGAACTGAAGGCTCTGTATACAGGATGAAGCGAAATTCGCGCACTCGGGCGTCGCAGCGCGACTCCTCACATGCCAGCAATAAAAAAATGTCTCTCCCAAAAGTTGGTCCTGCGAGTATATCAGGCAGATAAAGGACGTTGAAGAGTGGCATTTTGGCAACACTGTAACCATATGTAGGGTAACTACCTCTGCCAGCACATACTAGTCGTGCTGTACAGTTGGTGCAGTGGATAGAGTTTTGGTTTAGCATGCAGGAGGTCGAGGGGTCGATCGTGGGTTGAAGCGTGTATTTTTTTCGTAAATGTAGTCCAGGTGGCATGGTATCTGGCATCTTAATCGTCAACAGTGATTGCAGCGGGTCCTACAGACACCATTTGCACTTACATACTACGATCCTAGAAATGGACGAACAATCGTTTTCATTGGTCAGCTTTGAAAGACGCTCTTTCCACGTCGTGGGCGTGAATTCATTCGCACCACTTCATATACTAGATGCGAAACCTGTTTTCTTTGTACCCTCCTCCAGTGGTCTCATAGATTCGTATCGTATCGTAATCTGTTTACCGTCCAGGGTCGGTTATTCCCACGGACTCAGCGAGGGATCCCACCTCTACCGCCTCAAGGGCAGTGTCCTGGAGCTTCAGACTCTAGGTCGGAGGATACAACTGGCGAAGATGACCAGTACCTCGCCCAGGCGGCCTCACCTTCTATGCTGAACAGGGGCCTTGTAGGGGGGATGGGAGGATTGGAAGGGATAGACAAAGAAGTGGGAAGGAAGCGGCCGTGGCAGAGCCGGGAATCGAACCCGGACCTCCGGGGGTGGCAGCTAATCACGCTAACCACTACACCACAGAGGCGGACTGAGCGAAAATCAATAACAATTATTCAGAAATGAACAGCAAAATTATCCGCACTGCCATACAGTTTGCATCCGTTCAGGGCTCTACAGACGGAGGATTCGAAAGGAGCTTTTAAAGCGTGTTCCCATGCGGTCCACTAATCGACTAACCAAGGCTGTGAGAACTAGTGACAAGTAGAGATCGGTCGTGCACGACCTATCCTAAGGGTAAGTCAAGTCACTGGTCAGTTGCTGGAGTAACCTAAGCAGCAACACGCTTGCCCTGTGTTCTCGAGGAGAATTTTGTTTGAACTGCATTAACTTTAATTGGTTATTTTGTGACTTTGCTGATTCATTTGGGGAAAGATAACCTGTCAGTATGCAAAATGAACAGCGATGAAGTGATGCAATTTGTCTAACTACAGTCTATAGAGAAGCTGAGTCTTTACGGAATGTTAATATACCGGCCTACAAAGACAGAGGTACATTTATCTGCAGATTTGTGAACTCTGCATGGGGTGGAGTAGCTTGGATGAACATTACATAGTAGCCCATTGTGTAGGTCACAAGCCGTGCGAGCTATTTATCAAGCCATATCCATATTATTGTCGTAACAGGCTTTTCAAGCACCCTGAATCGAGAAGCAGGATACCAAATGCGTTAACCAGTCACGAATCCAGAACCTTTCTCTCTCTCTCGCTCTCTCGCTCTCTCTCTCTTTTGTTGTTGTTGTTGCTTAACATCGCTCTAACATATCGAAGGTTTTCGGTGACGGAAGGATGGGAAAAGGCTAGGATCGGAAAGGTAGCGGCTTTAATTAAGGTACAGTCCCAGCGTTTGTCTTGTGTATAGATGGAAAACCACGGAAAACCATCTTCAGGGCTGTCGACGGTGGGATTTTAACCCCAGTATCTCCCGACTTCAAGCTCACACCTTCGCGACCCTAACCGCATGGCCAGCTCACTCGGGCAGAACCTCCTTTTGTTCTTGAGTTGCGAAATTTGATTTCTTTCGTGGGCCAACAAGTCACGCCCAACTGAAATACCATCCTGCACGAAGTTTTTGGTTGACATAATAGAAGTCTCCACACGACTGAAGATGGGCTGGGCTTCCTCCATTCATGAAAAGGACAGAGTCGTGTACGACCAAAGACGGCTCATCAGTCAAGTAAGACATGGCAACTACATAGATAGTCGACCGCTCAACTCCGTGGGAACCCGGCTTTTAAAGCAAGTAGTCCGATACATACTGGTTGTTACTAAGACTGTGGCTGCATCTGGTGGCCACGAAGTTGATAGCAAATCACAGAAATATATTTGGCTTTGAATGGAAATGAAGGATCGTAGTTCCTCGTAACATACCATTAGTATACTGTAGGATTCCATATGTTCAGTTTATGGTGGAACACGCATGAGTATATCATTTTCCTCTACTGTGCACTCGCATGTCTGCTATTTCATTGATAAAAAAGTAAACTCGTGTCCTCATCCTGAGGTAGTGCAGCTCTTTTTAGGCACACCCCCATTGGAGGTGAGCTGCATGTACCATTTCAACCACATACCAGCCCTCCTGCCATTCTTAAATTTCTGGCAGTACCGGGAATCGAACCCGGGCCCCCGAGGACGGCAGCTAATAACACTAACCGTTACGCTACGGAGGCGAACATTTCATTGATGTGAAAATGATACTCCAAGACTATGCTCAGGTTCGTGGAACATGTTTTGATAACTGAGGAGTGTCTGATAAAAAGGTGCTATTTCCACTTCCAAAAGGTCCGACTCCTTGGCTGAATGGTCAGCGTACTGGCCTTCGGTTCAGAGGGTCCCGGGTTCGATTCCCGGCCGGGTCGGGGATTTTAACCTTCATTGGTTAATTCCAATGGCCCGGGGGCTGGGTGTTTGTGCTGTCCCCAACATCACTGCAACTCACACACCACACACAAGACTATCCTCCACCACAATAACACGCAGTTACCTACAAATGGCAGATGCCGCCCACCCTCATCGGAGGGTCTGCCTTACAAGGGCTGCACTCGGCTAGAAATAGCCACACGAAATTAGAGACTTCCAAAAAGTAAATCATCATTTCGTCCACATGCATTACAGTAGTAGAATATTATTGAATGTCATAAGCAATCCAGACCAGAAAGATGTAATTCCTTAAAAGTTTTAACAAACACGACCACCCGGTGGATAGCACGTGCCCCAGTTGACTGTTACGGAAAGTGTAAATCATCGCCAAAATGCCTAACTGAGCCTGTGCGACGTTAAAACACTAGAGAAATCGCGGGATTTGGTTCCCTTCTTCAACACATTTACAATGACCCTCTCCAGAAAGGTGTCGGTATTTTTTCACCGTATAAACTCGACAATACTTTAGCCCACTGAATGGTCAGCATAGCAGCCTTCGGTTCAGAGGGTCCCGGGCTCGATTCCCGGTCGGGTCGGATTAGCAGCATCAGGTTGACTTTTTTTGCTCCGGGAGTGTGTGTAGGTGTTCGACTTCACACACAGAACGCATCACGCTACCAGCCACCACAGAAACACGCAATGGTGAATAAATCCATTCACATAAGTTTGGCTTCAGGAAGGGCATCCGGTCGTAAAACTGGGCGATTACATATCGACCAGCAGATCAACAGAAGGAAATGCCAGCAGATTGGGCATACATTGTGAAGATCTGACGACAACGTCAAAAAACAAGCTCTACAGTAGAATCCGAAGTGACGTAGGAGAAGAGTAAGAACTGAAATGAAATGTCGTATGGCTTTCAGTGCCGGGATATCCCAGGAAGGATTCGGCTCGCCAGGTGCATGTCTTTCCATTTGACACCCGTAGGCGACCTGCGCGTCGTAATGAGGATGAAATGATGATGAAGACAACACATACACCCAGCCCCCGTGCCATTGGAATTAACCAATTAAGGTTAAAATCCCCGACCCGGCCGGGAATCGAACCCGGGACCCTTTGAACCGAAGGCCAGTACGCTGACAGTTCAGCCAACGAGTTGGACAGTAAGAACTAAGAGGACGTGGATAAAGTTGGTGCAAGAGAAGTATCTGCAGCTGGGTTATGGTTGGGGAGAGTTGAACTGCATAGCTCAGTATGGAACCAGATTCTGAAACCTGCTTTCAGCCCTATGCTCCCCATCCCCCAGAAGTTTAGGAAAGAAGTCGAAGTCAAGTAAGTAATAAGTAGGAGAATCAGATCTCTTATAATAACTCTGTTCACTTCCCAATATCAAATAATAATAATAATAATAATAATAATAATGGCTTTATGTCCCACTAACTACTTTTACGGATTTCGGAGACACTGATGTGGCGGAATTTTGTCCCGCAAAAGTTATTTTACGTGCCAGTAATTCTACCGACAGGTGGCTGACGTATTTGAGCACCTTCAAATACCAGCAGACTGAGCCAGGATCGAACCTGTCACTTTGGGATCAGAAGGCCAGCGCCTCAACCGTCTGAGCCACTCAGCCCGGTCAGCATCAAAAAGCACTATTGAAAACCATGAGAATATGTGCCGTATCAGCTACTATATAACACTGCTATCATTTCCCCGAAATTAATGTCATGATAGCCAAGGATTTCCGATATTTTTCATCAGGTCTTCGAAGTGAATTTCATGACAGTTAAAGAATTCCAATATTTGACATTTCCATTATATTTGTAATCTGTTCCCCATGCAATTGATGTTGAAGTGTTAACGAACACATGCAACTTGAAATTATTTATTTCCATCGTGAATCAGTCGTTGGGAAGCATTTAAAAATGTGACCTTACCAGAACTGTACTCCAAATAGCTAGGTGTAAAGAATCTCACAATAGAAATGAATGCTGCCAATATACTTTCAATGTGCGGTGGCACATGCATTTTGAACAGTTTCTCTCCCTCGCTTAAAGTTGAACAAACCCACATTAAGAGGTTAACCTTCAGATGAACATTTACAAATTGTTATCAGAGTTATATCAAGCCAAAATATTTCACCGGAATTTAATTACTTGGTAGGCGAGAAGCGATGCCAGGCTTCCATTACAAAACCATTATTTTACCCTGCATGCCAATTTAAACTTAATTTTTATGCTCACATAGTGTACGTCTCCTCCAGTAATGTGTTCATTTAATGCATTATTTTTTACCACATTCAACTATATATGATTCTAATACAGTAACCATTATGCTACATGTGCTGTAAGCGACATACAGTAATGTTAGAAATTGTTAGAAATGAAAAAGAACAGTCGTATAGATCGAGAGGATCTCAATCCCGTTCTCAGGTTGACATTTCACTTTACTTGACGTAGGGATATCCATATGCACTAGGTTGAACTTGTAGTATTCTGGATTCAATTTACGGAATTCCCGGACGTATACAGTATTTCCTTCGTCGACAGAAAATGTTTTCTCTCAACATCAAACCGCGGATTCAATCTATGTCCACCGAGCGAATTAGCTTCACGGTTCAGGTTACGTAGCTATGAGCTTGCATTCAGAAGATTGTGGGTTCGAACCCCAACATCGGCAGCCCTGAAGATAGTTTTCCGTGTTTTATTTTCTTTTTTCCCGCCTTCTTCATCAAGTGCCATATACGGCGTTGGCGATCACCGTGAAGAAAGCCCCCCTTTCATCAGCTGACTTGAAGAGTCGTTCGGTGCTCCTGATGCAAATCCTACCGAGCTCGATAGCTGCAGTCGCTTAAGTGCGGCCAGTATCCAGTATTCGGGAGATAGTGGGTTCGAACCGCACTGTCGGCAGTCCGGAAGATGGTTTTCCGTGCTTTCCCATTTTCCTACCAGGCAAATGCTGGGATGTACCTTAATTAAGACCATGGATGCTTCCTTCCAACACTTCATTACACAGATGTACAGTATAGGTTAAGAGGCAATGCTGATGGAGTTTGCGTTACTAGGATCGTTCAGTCAACCGGAGGACACTTATAAAACAAATGAAAGCACTTTACCTTTTCAAGAAGTCAATATAACATCATATTACTTTCAAAGGACTTGCGGATCTGTTCTTCACTACGACAGTGCATGCCTTTTCTAAAGGGCCATACGCCTGTACATCAGTATAGCAACATTTCCGCCGCGCTGAGTGGCTCAGACGGTTGAAGTGCCGGCCTTCTGAGCCCAACTTGGCAGGTTCAATCCTGGCTCATTCCGGTGGTATTTGAAGGTGCTCAAATACGTCAGCCTCGTGTCAGTACATTTACTGGCACGTAAAAGAAGTCCTCCGGGACAAAATTCCGGCATCTCGCCGTCTCCGAAAACCGTAACAGTAGCTAGGCTAGTGGGACGTAAAGAAAATAACACTATTAATGGCAACATTTTCCTTGGTACAGGGCTATACACCTGTACATCAGTTTAGTAACATATAACTTCGGTATGGAGCTATAGGGCTACATCTATATATCAATTTATCAACATATTACCTTGTAAGCGGTCCATACACCTATACATCAGTTTAGTGATAAATTGCTTTGCTAGGGGTCATACATCACTTTAGCAACGTATTACTTTGCTAAGGGTCATAAACCTGTACACTAATTTAGTGACATGTTACTTTTCTACGAAGGCAAGTTACCCAATAAAGTAACATATCTCATCACTTCTCTCAGTTATTTTATGTAGGTGATTTTAGTTCTTAACTTGTGAAAAAAATAGAATAAAATCACCACAATGAACAAATTCCGATGATATTTCTTCTTTTTAATACAATTAGATGAGTAGAGCCCTACAGAGACATTATTTTACTTTCGTAGTCTTAATCAAAAGCGGATGGTACCTTTACTTGAACAGCTTCTTAAGTTCTTGATGTACACTTGCTGACACCAAAAAGGCGTGTGAGTCTCCGAGTACAAGGACGGCCGAAAGGGCAGAACGTATTATCATAGAGATTTCTTGGCTGGTTAATACACAAAGTTTACCTTCATGTTTACAACAAAAGGGTTCACTTCTCTTCTTTCAGAGTGAATTTGAAAGATAATATCCAGTACAAATTATCCTAAACACTGATTGTCACTGTCCTAATATAATAGAACTACGTCAGTTTATTGGAAAAGTATGCATTGAACTGAATAGTAAGCCAAGAAATATTTTATTATCTGGACGAAATAATTATACAAAGCATAACGATGATTCTTCCGAACAAGAGTCCACTCAGTTCAAGTATATATAAAATATATTCTTCTCATGCACGTGGAAAATATCTCCCTGGCTTTACGTCCCACTAACTACATTCACGGTTTTCGGAGACGCCGAAGTGCCGAAATTTTGTCTCTAGGAGCTCTTTTACGTATCGGTAAATCTACTGACACGGAGCTGCCGTATTTGAGCACCTTCAAATAACACTGGTCTGAGTCAGGATCGAACCTGCCAACTTGGGCTTAGAAAGCCAGCGCCTTAACCGTCTGAGCCACTCGGCCCGGCACTATAGAATTACAACTGGTCAAGAAACTTCTGATATTCTAAATCTGTAAATAGTGTATTATTGCCTGGTTTACAATGAGACATAGCCCTAAGTGAATATTATTTCCGAAAGGATAATAAATCTGTGAAACATCAACGCAAAGACAAATTTAATCAGTTTCTCAAATAAAAATATTCTGATGAATTCATCATGACAACGCCTACGTCTGTAGATAAGCACATTAAAACACGCTTCGTTTCAGAATTTGGAAGATGCACAGTTCCGAGATCCGAAAAAATGGATTCTTAACACATAGAGTTTTTATACTGAATGCTACATTCTTCCTCAGTTTTCCACTGTCACTTCTAAAAATGTCTGAGGTAGCACCATACTTGAAGTCACCGGGCACCTGCCTCAATTCCAGGCCCAGTTTACTACCACTCCACACACAACTATCGACCGCAAATAAACACACTTCTACTTTCACAAGTGAATGGAGTTCCGAGCCATCAGTATGGATCAACAACAACAGCAACAACAATAACATGTAAACAATGGCCCAGCTCACATTATTGGTGATTAGGCCTATATAAAAATGATAAAATGAATGAACAGTAACAAATCGAAGGTAATAGAACTCAAATCGTGTGTTTCTAGAAGGAAGTGTGTTACAGTAAAATTCCAAGTCCCTTTAAAGTTCATTAACCTTTCATAAATTCGCCCAAAAGACTATTTCCTTCCACCCTCGTTCAGTAATAAATCTTGAAGAAAACTCTTGCTAACTAAATGAACAATAATTGCTAGTATAGATTATAATTAATAGAAATGTAATTAGGTTACTAATGTTAATTCAAAGTTATAGGAGCATGCATTTTGGGTGTCTATAAGGCGTATAACTGAGAAGGTTCGACCGTAAGTCTCGTTGAAGAGCAATAATCTTACGGTAGCCACTCGCGATACGCTCTCCCTGGAAGGATTGAGAATTTCATTGTTCATTCCGTGATGAGTGGGTACATTCATGATAACAACGTGTTTTTCTCTACTGTGCTACAAGCTGGCTACGACACGTACACTATAACCACCCTATACGTGGAGCAGCGACCAACATACTTAGTATCGCTACACCTTCTTAGTTGATCAACAAAGAGAAAATTGCAAATTCGTAAAATTGCAGTATTCTCTAACGTATGTTTACTACAAATGTATTTGTTTCCTTTTAAGAAAATATTCCTAAATATAATACCATTGTCAAAATTGCAGGTACTTAGAAAATAACAAACCCCTTGGTGCACGAAGCCACTCACGTTTTCATGTTGAAAGACTCTATTTCTAATACAGTAATATGTAGTGATCAAATTCATCACACTAACACATTCATTACACCCTAGTGAAATATAAATAATGCAATGCAACCGTAAGCAATCATTATTTATTAACCGGTGGCTGACCACCCCTTATTCGTATCAATAAATGAAGCCTATACTTTAATATTGAAAACGAGTAGGGTTTCGGGAATTTAAATCAAGCTTTGCATAAAAATTAGTCAATGCATGCAGACGCCACCAATTTTAAAGTAAAATGTGATACCCAGTTCCTTATTTCATGACATACTAGACAGATGAAACAAATCCTTTCTCTTATATATATAAACACAATCCTGAGCGCTGTAATTCCACCGCGCAAACACTTTGAAGAAACGTAACTTACGCTCAAGGATGATGATAATGTTAATTAGACTCATTACGCTTTACTATCGTTCTTTAATATACAATAAATGCTATTTACACTCTAGAAGACTGTATGTCACTGTTTAACCAAGTAAGGTCCTCTATGACAAGAAGTATCTCACTCATTTTCAACAACGAACAGCTAAAATTGAATGAAAAAGTACCGAGTTCAAATTATCTATCCACTGAAAGGCTTGTATGTGGTCTCAGTAATTACAGTAATCCAAATACAATCGCTCCCGTCAGTTAGTTAAGGAATTGCGGCCAATTGTATAAACCTCACGCTTCGGGGGAAATAATTGGTGTAAGATATCCACTATCCGAGTAATTTTAGGAATTTAACTAATCTATCGTATGAAAAATACTGTTAAACGTTAATGTTTGTAACTGTAAATACATCTGAAGTATTACTTTCGTAAAATACGGAGGAATTTTTCCCAAGACTGAAATCCTCAGGAGGATATTCTAATATCATATCAACAGTTGGAATTAAGAACAAATAATCAGCATTTTAAAAGCGTGAATTTTATATGACAAGTTACAAGATATAACTAAATAAATACCGTCACAGAACGAGGGCTAAGGACCACTGTCAACTGTCAAATCTATTAGTTTCCTACTTGATTTAATCTGTAGAATGTTACAATCGCAATTTTCACTCCCACTACTAATGTAAATAAGAAATATTAGTAAAATATATCACTGTAATCGAAACTGAACACACGTTATTCTCACGGTTAGTTCTTCAACAGGATATATTTGGGCAACGGCATCTAGAAAACTGGTACTGAATGTGACCTTACCTGCAGTGCCTGCAGCTATCCAGTGAACACAACACCAAGTATAACACCAGCAACACCAAGCACACCAAGTAGGAGAAAAAGTAAGAGAAGAGAAGATTTGATGAGTCAGGCTCAGCACAGAGTAGCGCGGTGAGTGAGCATAGTGCTGGTCCTGGCGATGGCCTCCTGCGTGCCACTGGGACGTGGGGATCCCCCTCCTGCCCCTAGCCCCTGCGTGGAGGATCGATAGGCAGCCACGCAATACATGGTCCTCTCGCCCCACCACACCCCGACGCCGGCGTCCTCACCGCTGACGTCATTGCTCGTACACATCACGTAAAAAAAGATGGCAAAAAGTTGGGTAAATTGTACAAATGGAAGAGGGTAAAACGTAATTCCATTTTGCTCAAAAAAGCCGGACGAGTATACAGCCAAAATTACTGCTAGAATAAAACAAACAACAGTAATTATATCAATAAAATAAATTTTAATATTTATGTTTATTGTGAATTACAAAAAATATGAACAAGATAATGAAAACTACTTCAAATAATATTAGCCTCAAAAATTTAAATTTTCGTTCGAATTAAGTCCTGGGAAATATTCAGTGATTTCTATATGCTAAAATTATTTGGGGAGTTGGATTGTCTCATCTCACTACGTTTGAATCCTCGTTTACTACAACGTGCACATAATTTGGATTTGTCAATTTCTTTGGGCTGAACACTACGCGAAATGCGCACACGCATGCTGCAGCCCGCCTTGGCGCACATATTCATTGAGCCAGGCTGCCATTGAGCTGCAGCGTTGCTCCTCCCACACGTCACTCACCTAATGCTACCTCTCATACTTCCATTCTATTGATATTCAATAATCTCCATTTGAGAGCCGCAAACTTTTGCTTCTCGATTACGATCTGTAGAAGCGAAATAAATCTCTCTGTAGAATGTGATCTCCCAGCTCAGTGGGTGAGCAACATTTTAGTTTGGGAGGATATATTTTCTCCGCACTGTTCACGAGTATTAGTTGCCACGGTCTCCCCCCCCCTCTCTCTCTCTCTCTCTCTCTCTCTCTCTCTCTCTCCTTTTTTTTTTTTTTTTGGAAGAATTGACAATGAAAGTGTTCTTTATCCTTTACCTGGGCTACATTCCCAGCGACAAAGAGAACAGAACTCAAGTATGGGGTTCAAATTCTTGGAGTCACAGAATTCAGGAAAACTTCTAAAATCAATATTTCATTTCACAGCACAATCGATCAAGTGCTTTAGTAGAGGTATAAGAGTGAGGTCGTGTATATTTTTCATGCTATTTTATTGAAAATGTGAATAATACGCCTCCAAGTGATTAACTTACTAAAGATATTACCCTCAATTTTCATTCATCTTAAACACTATAATAATAATAATAATAATAATAATAATAATAATAATAATAATAATAATAATAATAATAATAATAATAATATAATAATAATAATAATAATAATAATAATTGTATTGGGAGGTAGGCCTACACCCCAACGCCGCGCATTCAAATCTAGCGCCTTAAAGAACTCCTCTATTGGAGAAACCGTGAAACTGAAACTAGACCAACTTATAAATTTACTCAGAAGATGTCACCACAGAAATATGATGTAATTGTGTTACTGTGAAGTTTCCTTAACTGACTGTATTTCTACTTGTTTTGTTTGCCATTCATCAAGAAGTTTGGACTTTCTTACATAGATGTCACTACAAAAAACTATGATCATGCACCATGGTGCGAAGTGAAAGAACTTTTGATTTAAAGTTTTGTATTCATACGTTATTTTTACTAATTGATGTTCATTTATTTTTGGGTTGGCAATATTTATCTTTTCTTTCCGCCAGTTTTGAGTCTAGCCAATCCCTAATTTCTGTAATTAATTTTCTACCAATCACTGTCTTCTTCTTCTTCGATCCTGACAGGAACTTTTGAAATCTACCAATAAAATTCTGTGGGTGTGTCTTGATTATTCATAAATGATCTCGAACTTTCCCCGAGGGTTTAAAAACTGCGTATTTTCTCGTCTCTTGGCCAATTGATCGTCATCTTACTGAGTGTGGGTGTCAAGCAGAAGGCGGGAGGCCTCTTCGACAGCTGCTAGAACTTCTATAAGGTAATGGCCACTTAACTTCTTTCTTTCTTTCTTTCTTTCTTTCTTTCTTTCTTTCTTTCTTGCTAGCTCCGCAGTTTAACTCGAGGGAAAGGTCCAAAATCGTTAACCATGTAAACTTCTTTTCTAAAAAGGTAACTTTCTGCCGGCTAATGTAATTCATAAAATCTCCAACTGTAAATCGGGGATAGAGAGTGCTGTACCCTCTCGAGCTCCCCTTCATCTTGGTTTGAGGTGCCACGTTTCGTTTTCTGCAATATATTAAAGTGATTTCCTTGCGTGCTACCTCAGTAGTTTGGGAATAGCTCCTGTTTCATTGGCCTAGTGCCCTTTAGGTTTTAAGAATTCATATCTAGGAGTGCAAGTACACGCCTCCATTCAATTGTGTTTCGGACCATTTACTTAACCTGTTCTTTTCCACAAAGGCCCAATAGGTTGGGTACTAGATACCCCTGTTTCAAATTTGTAAGTTGTGCCTTGATGGCGAGTGTTTGTAATTTTCTGATATTGCCTTGAATAGGCTTGGAAAACTGAGAGCACGTCAGCTCTTTTCAAGTGTTGTAAAAGTGCCTCTGGGAGGCTTGATATTGTAAGTTGGGAGCAAGTGCTCCATGTATTGAGGGATTTCTGCCCTTGAGTAATTTGTGCTCTTTTTTAAATTTGAGCTAGGAACTCAAGATTTGTAAAGAGAGGGGCTTGAACCCCGGATTTTTAAACTGTCATTAAATTTTGAATTCTCTCGTCTTGTCTAAAATTTGTCATTGTACCTGACGTTTCATTGTTATGAAAATTTGCAAGGTTGAATTTAAGAAAATGTAACCTTCAGTTTAAGTTCTAAATTCTTTTCTTGATATTGTCATCCCGGCACCTTCTTTCACCTCTGCGGTCCACAAATACCCCGTAATAATAATAATAATAATAATAATAATAATAATAATAATAATAATAATAATAATAATAACGGTGTGTTGCTTCTGAAGAGGCCCGGTGCAGTTCTTTCGAGTTGACGCCGTATAGGGGACCTGCGCGTATGTAACCAAACCAAACCAAACCAAACCCCATGGCGCAACAGCCCCGAAGGGCCATGGTCTAATAAGTGACCGCTACTCAGCCCGAAGACCTGCAGATTACGAGGTGTCGTGTGGTCAGCACGACGGATCCTTTCGGCTGTTATTCTTGGCTTTCGAGACCGGGGCCGCAATCTCGCTGTCAGATAACTCTTCAATTGTAATCACGTAGGCTGAGTGGAGCTTGAACCAGACCTCTGATGCAGGCAAAATTCCCTGACCTGGCGGGAAATCGAACCCCGGGCCTCCGGGTAAGAGGCAGGCACGCTACGGCTACACTGTGGGGCCGGGGCGCGTTTATAAGAATGATGAATTCTAATGATGAAGACAGCACACACACCCAGCCAGCGAATCATCGGAATTAACCAATGAAGGCCCACCGAGAATCGAACCCGGAACCTCCCTGGACCATAGGCCAGCTTGCTAACCATTTAGAAATGAAGCCGGACATCTAAAGCACTGTCACCTACGTACTTAAGTATGCGATTTTCCTTCTTAATTAAATAATATATTCTGTGCTGAGGGAGTCCGGCTCCTTCGCTGAATGGTGAGTATCATGGCCTTCGGTTGACAGGGTGCAGGGTTTGATTCCTCGCCGGTTCGAAGATTTTAGCCTCCTCTAGTTAAATGCCTCGTACCCCGGGCGTGGGTGTTTATGTTTGTCTATATACACATCACTTTATACACTGGTGGAAAAAGAAATATCCAAACACCAAGAAGGGGTTGTGCTAGATTAACGAACGTTGGTAGGCGTATTTATATATCTGAAAGATGACATTGATTCAAATTTCCAGCAAATCGCATTAGCGTGGTGCTAGTAGTGGCCCCATGGCCTTGCATATCAGGTTTGCTTTAAATACGGGCTCTACTGTGCGAGAGCGTTACTTACCTGTGAGATTGGACGGAGTGACTGTGAGTGGTAGAGGTCACTGCTCCAATTGCTCCAGTGACATGACTGGAGCAGTGACACGCTGCCGGTCCAGTGACAGACCGGTCCAGTGACAACCGGTACAAGCACAAATGGAGCTGAGGAACATAGCATAGTAGGCTTACGTAGTCAGCGGATGCACGATTTACTCTGTTCTTCGATTATGTCATGATCACGCCTGTCTTATCTGATTCGATAATAGCACACTAGTGGTAGGTTGAAAGAATCGAAAATATTTTTTATCTTCAATTAATAAATACATACATAATAATGTTATTTGTTTTACGCCCCAATAAGTACATTTACGGTTTTCGGAGACGCCGAGGTGCCGGAATTTTGTTCTACAGGAGTTCCTTAACTTGCCAGTAAATCTACTAATAATAATGTTATTTGCTTTACGTCCCACTAACTAGTATTACGATTTTCGGAGACACCGATATGCTGAAATTTAGTCCCGCATGAGTTCCTTAACGTGCCTCTAAATCTACCGATATGAGACTGACGTATTTGAGCACCTTCAAATACCACCCGACTGAGCCAGGGTCGAACCTGCTAATTTGGGGTCAGATGGCCAGCGCTGTACCGACAAAGCTACTCCACCCGGCACAATTTTATTTCAAGAAGTAAATTACAAGTAGACTTTGTGGAAAAAGTAAGGATTACAAGTATTTTTTTTAATGTAATCGTTACAACTAATCCGATTACTTTTACCCAGTTACTTCCCAAATAGGAAAATGATAATATTTTGTGTGCAATTCTTCGCTAAGATTCTGACATGCGAATGACCTATAATGTTGTTTAGAAATCGCCGATGATCATTTTGAAATATCTAACGTTTTAAAAAGTATTCAGTGTTGTGAATTTAAAATGTTCATTGATCATATTCGCCAGATTAAATGATTAGTTATAGTATTAAAAGTGACGTTTAACTATATTTTAACTATGTTAAGAAAAACAGTCATTAATAATAATCACAATCATATATTATTATTATTATTATTATTATTATTATTATTATTATTATTATTATTATTATTATTATTATTATTATTATTATTATTATTGTTATTATTTGTAGAAACGTTTTAGTGCTGAAGTAGATTACTGTGGATTTCTCTCGTTCGCATGAAATATTGAACACCATACCGGATGTCTCCGTCCTGTTCTTGTCACAACCTCCCTAACTGTACGGGACGACGACGGCTGTGTCACTGGACGGTTTGCGAATAGCAGTAACAACATTTCCCGGTACAGCAAACTGCGAGTCGCAGCGCAAGACCGTCACAGTCTGGTCACAGTAGCAGACAGCAGTGGACCGGTAGCAGCAAACTGCGAGTCGCAGCGCAAGACTGTCACAGTCTGGTCACAGTAGCAGACAGCAGTGGACCGGTAGCAGCAAACTGCGAGTCCCATTGCAGCACTGTCACAGTAGCAGTGGACCGGTAGAGAAGAGGATTCTGGAGCAGGTTGTCACTGCTTCCTTCGGAGAATAGGTGACGCGTACCGGTACGCCAGTACCGACACACCTCTAGTGAGTGGGTCAAGAATGTCTTTACGCCGACGAAGAGACCAGCATCAACAGCTCACTGCAGTGGAACGATGCCGTATAATAGGCCTACGTAAAGGTGGATATTCTTTCTGCGCTATTGCAGAATTACTTGGCAAGAATGTCTCCACTGTGCATGCGTTCTGGAAGCAGTGGTCACGAGAAGGTATGCTCGCAAAAAGACCGGACTCCGGATGTCTCCGTGGCACCGCACAGTGTGTCCAACAGTGTTGCCAACTTATATTTTCAAGATCCGCTAAATACTACTAAAATTCCGCCAAGAAACCCGATCTCAAATAATAATAATAATAATAATAATAATAATAATAATCTGTTAACCCTCCAGGTTCGGCTTTTCCCTCGGACTCAGCGAGGGATTCCACCTCTACCGCCTCAAGGGCAGTGTCCTGGAGCTTCAGACTCTTGGTCGGGGGATACAACTGGGAGAATGACCAGTACCTCGCCCAGGCGGCCTCACCTGCTATGCTGAACAGGGGCCTTGTGGAGGGATGAGAAGATTGAAAGGAATAGACAAGGAAGAGGGAAGGAAGCGGCCGTGGCCTTAAGTTAGGTACCATACCGGCATTCGCCTGGAGGAGAAGTGGGAAACCACGGAAAACCACTTCGAGGATGGCTGAGGAGGGAATCGAACCCACCTCTACTCAGTTGACCTCCCGAGGCTAAGTGGACCCCGTTCCAGCCCTCGTACCACTTTTCAAATTTTCGTGGCAGAGCCGGGAATCGAACCCGGACCTCCGGGGGGTGGCAGCTAATCACGCTAACCACTACACCACAGAGGCGGACAATAATAATAATAATAATAATAATAATAATAATAATAATAATAATAATAATAATAATGATAAAGGTAAATGTCTGCACTCACCTGATCTATGAGTTTCACTGGTATTAACCCCCTACCTGCGAGCCGGCGAGCTAAAACTTACAGGCATTTTACTGCCGGGTACAAACTACGTGAATCCCCTACCGCAAGGGCCACACACAGAACAGTCCAGTTCATTAAACGGTCTTCCTTCATAGCATGAATATAAATGCTACTCTCTCACAGTTTCATTATCTGTCGTCATTCGTCAACTAAGAGATAAGTACCCTTTCCATACGCATTACAAATTTATGATACCATGATCTCATAACATCAAATCAAATAACATGTTTTCCTCAAGTGACTGCTAGCTCCTGACAAGAAATACGGAATAGCTCGGAGACAGACTGGAGTACAATTTTTTTTAAGTAAAATGGATAAAACGCTAAATTCCGCTATAATAAATCTAGAATTCCGCCAAAAAAATCCGCTGTCCGCTAAATGGGATATTTCTCCGCCGACAGTCTTCTAATTCCGCCAAATTTAGCGGAAAATCCGCTAAGTTGGCAACACTGGTTTCCAATCCCATATCTAGATGGAAAAAATTCAGTGGCGCAAATCAAAGTGGAACCTGGCTCATTCGATAGTGAACAAACCAGATGATGACCTTCGGTCCTCCTTTCCGCTTTTTGGTGCGTAGGAGGGAGGGGACAGGTGCTGAAACGTCTTCCTGGCAGTTATCAGGCTAAGTTGATAGGAGGTGTCGGAGTGGACCGAACGTTGTGTTTCTAGTTCAACAGTTGTTGTCTTCTGTGGCTCATGGAATAGTGAAAAGAGGTATGTGTTCTCACTTTTATGCGTAATACAAGCGTTCTGCACTAAATAAATTATTCACAATGCGTTGTAAAAGGAAGTGGTTGTAGAAAATTAGATTGTTTTTAGATTTTGATCGAAAAACTTTATGAGTGCCTCATAGTGCCACTTTACTTTCAACATCATTCGATGGGAAATTTAATGTAGATTCAGGGTCTGTAGTGGTTTGGTTGTGCACGAATGTGCATGATGGTTTATTTTCTTATTTTCAGTGACTATGTGGGCGTTACCGCGAGAAGAATATTTCAACGCGTGGCGGTCGTGTCGTAAAGTGGGGCGTTCAGAAGTCATATTTCAATATGTTATGAATAAATTCGAGCCTACAACTTTTACTGGCACTCATGTTCAGGAGCTAAGAAACAAAATTAAGTTGATATCCCATAATATTAACAAAAATGGGAGAGTGCAGGAAGAAGAGAACAACGATTTCGGGAAAAATTCGTTGCGGCTTTGTATGCATGGTATTATATGCCCGTAACTGTGCATAACGTTTTAGTACACAGTACTCAAGTAATTGAACATTTTCTTGTACCAATAGGACCTTTATCTGAAGAAGCTCAAGAAGCTAGAAATAAAGATTGTCGGAGGTTTCGTGAACATCATACTCGAAAATGTAGCAGGGATTCTACGAATAGAGACTTGCTTAACATGTTGTTGATTACATCAGATTCCTTAAGAGGCGGCCGGAGCTGGAACGGCCGGCCACCAGCTCAGTAGTTGTTGTTACATGGGTCAAAAGTTTGTAAGAGTTTTTTATAAGGAAACGGAACAAGGTAAAATTATTTTGCTTTTATAGCGTACCGTAGTCTGTGATACACTTTTCATTAGTGTAGAATCATTTCAAAAAGAAACGCAAATATAGTTATAAAATGGTAGTTAAAATAACGAATCTCCATATGAAATTGAGCTCTGAACCGCGATTTTCCTAAACTTGTTTTAAGTCAAGATGGTGTTCAAATTAGAAGTAAACTATACCATAGGGAAGTTTATTTTTTTCCCTAAGCGGCTACTTTAACATACTTTAAAATTAGGGATTCTTTATATATTTAATCGTGATTTTAATAAAGCTCTGCTTATTGACTTACGAGTGTCGGCCGAATTCTAGCGCTGGTAGTTCAGCCAGTTTCCGTCAGATGCCGCAGCGTCACAAAGCCTTGTCCTTGAAGAGGGATGATGACAGATTAGCTCTTCCCCATGCAGGGATGTGGTGAGCGAGATCTTCAGCAGTGTTGCCAATTTAGCTTTTTTCAAGCTAAATCTAGCGTATTTAAACCAACGTTTAGCGGGAAAAAATCAAGATTCCCGCTGTAGCCTTTTCCCCGCTAAATCTAGCTTATTTCATCCAATTTGCCTCATGTGACTTGGTGGTGGTATTCCCCCAGTTATGAAGGAAGGTTTACTCTCTCCTTGTGTTTGTTTCTCGTATGATGTCATTGATGTGATAGCAACAGCGGAACTATATAGCTATCGTCGCTTGGACATGGTACGTGAATCACCCCCGTCCCAGCGGGAGCATGGGATGTGCCTTTCCCTGCTCATCCTTATCGCCCGATGACCTCACAACACTTGAATATATCTGACCAATATCTACTGCTTCGTAAGATTTCCTTTACCTATGTAATGACACACGACTAGATAACTCCTCCCTAATTCTCACAGATGTGGAAATGCAACTCCATATATGGGTACGTTGTAGAATAAGACGAAAATGCATCACCATATTTCATATTTGGTCATGTTCTGAGAGTGCGGGGTGACGTGGCCTAGCTAATTCTAGCGATAGTATATAACGGCTTGTTACTCCTTTTGGCTCTTCATTTGCGTTTTGAAACTCTATATAGTTCCACGTGCGGGTTGAATTTGTGCTAGTGAGTGTTCATTTAGCTGTGCAGTATTATTAGTGTTGTTATTATTATTATTGTTATTAAGTTATTATTATTATCGCCATCAGTCTGCCTATATTCTTGTGAAATGCCTCCGAAATATCAGCAGCATTTTCGGAAAGAGTGGCTTACAGATCCTGCTTTTCGAGAATGGCTTTTAGAGGTTCCGGGTGACAAAAACAAAGCCAGGTGTAAATTCTGCAAGGCTATTTTTAACGCAAAACATAGTGATCTTGTTCAACATGCTAAAACGAAAAAACATATCACAGCATGTAGTGCATTTAGCTCATCAAGAAAATTAGATCAGTTCGTTGCACCAAGTAGAGATTATGAAAATGTAGGGAGTGCTGAAGCGTCTCTCTCACTTTTTGTAGCATGCCATTCGTCGATACTGAGTATTGATGACCTTGGCGAACTGTGCAAATCAAAATTTAATGATAGTCCAACTGCAGCAAACCTCCAGCTGCATAGAACAAAGTGCAGTGCTTTAATAAAATTTGTTTTGGGTCCTCACTTCGAGAAGCTTTTGCTAGAAGATATAGGCAGTGGGCCTTTTAGCATAATTATTGATGAGTCTAACGACATCAGTGTTACTAAAATCTTGGGGATAGCAATTCTGTATTTTGGTGTTAAGACTGGAGGACTGACATCCACATTTCTATCTTTTTCCGAACTACACGGCTGCGATTCTGAATCTATCACCGCTTGTGTGCTGAAAACATTGAGAGATAAACAGTTAAATATAGGCAATTTAAAAGGGATTGGTGTCGATAATGCCTCCGTCATGACCGGTGTCAATAACGGGGTTTATGCCAAATTGCGCAAGGAATGTCCAGGGCTTGTAATGATACGTTGCATATGCCATTCACTGCAGCTGGCAATTTCTTCAGCTGCAGATTGTCTTCCTACAAACCTCGATTTTCTCATTCGAGAAACTTACAACTGGTTTGCCCACTCAGCTCTACGTCAGGGTACATACAAAGCTTTGTACGCTGCCATAAATGAAGGTCATCAACCCAACAAAATTGTTCAGGTATGCCAGACCCGGTGGCTTTCAATTGAAAGTGCTGTTGTTAGATTAACTGAGCAATGGCTTGAACTCAAGACTATGTTTAGCATAGCTAAAACTAAAGAGCGGGACTATACTGCCTCATTATTGCATGCTATGTATGCTGATGAGAAGAATCTTGCATATCTCCTGTTTCTTCGACCAATTTTAGGTGATGTTCAAAGGGTAAATAAATCGTTTGAATCTCAAGTGGCAGACCCATCTAAATTACTAGAAGATCTAGCAGTTTTAGTAGAGGGCATAGGAAGAAGATTCGTGCTTCCAACGTGTAGGAAAGACTTCCTTACTGATAACCTTGAGTCTTACATAGACTGGCATGCCTACTTAGGTTACCAGGTGGAGGAAAAACTGCGAGGATTGAAATTATCTCCTGAGGAAGAAAAAGAATTCCGGAAGAGATGCATCATTTTCTTGACAAAGCTACACGGAGAGCTGCAAGCAAGGCTTCCGGAAAATGTTAAAGTTTTGAAAACTATATCTACGTTATCGGTTGCAAATTCTTTGCGCGTAGTGAAGGAATCTCTCATTCCAGTAATGAGATATCTAAATATCCCCGCTGAAAAAATCACGAAAGCTGATTTTCAGTGGCATAACTTAACAACGGTAAAATGGAAAGAAACATCGGTAACATTACGTTTCTGGCACGAGGTGAATAATTATAGAGATGCTTCAGGTATTAATCCCTTTCAAGAATTAGTTGACGTTGCAACGTGTCTACTTGTGCTGCCTTGGTCCAATGCTGAAGTGGAGAGACTGTTTAGTATGATGAACATCGTGAAAAATAAGTTACGAAATAGGATGGGAACAGAATTACTAAACTCTCTTGCAGCAATTTTTTTTTTTTTCTATGGGCTTTACGTCGCACCGACACAGAAAGGTCTTATGGCAACGATGGGATAGGAAAGGCCTAGGAGTTGGAAGGAAGCGGCCGTGGCCTTAATTAAGGTACAGCCCCAGCATTTGCCTGGTGTGAAAATGGGAAACCACGGAAAACCGTTTTCAGGGCTGCCGATAGTGGGATTCGAACCTACTATCTCCCGGATGCAAGCTCACAGCCTCGCGCCTCTACGCGCACGGCCAACTCGCCCGGTATTGCAGCAATTAGAGCAGGGCTTCGTCGCATTGGGAAGTGTTGCAAAAACTACCAGTTTCCCCCGGAGGTGTTACGCAAAGTAGGGACAGCAGCTGCTTATAGGGGTGATCCAAGTGGCATTAAACCTCGTGCTGGTACTTCACAGCAGAGTTCTGCAGAAGCAAGTGAGGAAGATGCTGCTCTGTCACTTCTGTTCCCCGAAAATTCAGACAGTGATCCTGAGGATCCCCTAGAACTTCACTTATAAATCAGGTAACTGTAATACAAATAATTTCGTTAAAATATAACTGAACCTGTGTTATTCCTAGTCTTCAGTGTAGAATTACCAGATTGTATGTCCTCCCCATACTTTTAGGTTTTTTACCTTAAAATATATCTTGCATTATTTATGATCCCATCTACGTTTTCTAGGAGGAATTAATATCTCGATTTACGGCATTCCAAATTATACAGTAAACTGACTTCATCAGCAAGTTCTTTAATTTATTGCAAATATTACCTTTTGTATTATGTTTTATTTAGTTTCCATCACAGAAATGTACTAATTTGTAAACATATTATTTTTAACTTTCCAATATTAAGAATTCCGTTGCTTGGCAAAATGCAATTAATGAATTGAAAATTAGAGGTCCACTAAACGTTAATGCTATAACTAAAATGATACTTTGTATTTACATATTCTTAGACTAGTGATAAACCTTTCACGCAATCGCTGGGTCTGTACTCTGCAAAAAATTGTATAGACTGTCTTTCCCGTCTTTTTGTGGAGAGAAAAAAAAGGAAGATATTTATTTATCATTTTTTGTGTCTAAAACCAGTCTGCCAAGACTAGCTCAGTATACACAATTAAAAGTGCATGGTTTGCAGGTATAGTAATTTGCTAATTGAACAGTCAAAGCACAATTTAATTGCCTATCCGGTAAGCAGTGCTACAGAAGTTTGGCTTATTTTTTAACTTTTTCTAGTTATGATTTAGCTTTTTCTAGCTTATATTGGATGATGGTCTAGCTTATAAAACGAGAATAGTGTTGGCAACACTGATCTTCAGCTGCTATCAGTCGCTTCCTCACCCGTGCTTCATAACAAGCGGCAGTGGACACGCTGACAATACTTTGTTACTCGCTAGTTGTGGTATGACCTTTCAATAGCACGTTATATTTTGTAGTGTTTTATTATGCCGTATCTTTTTACTGAGTGCAATGGAATGGCAAAATGCTTGATTTGTAATAAGACATTAAACTTATTAAAATTTTTAACACTGGGCGAGTTTACCGTGCGGTTAGAGGCGCACGGCTGTGAACTTGCATCCGGGAGATAGTGGGTTCGAATCCCACTGTCGGCAGCCCTGAAGGTGGTTTTCCCTGGTTTCCCATTTTCACACCAGGCAAATGCTGGAGATGTACCTTAATTAAGGCCGCGGCCGCTTCCTTCCAACTCCTAGGCCTTTCCTATCCCATCGTCGCCATAAGACCTATCTGTGTCGGTGCGGCGTAAAACCACTAGCAAAAAAAATTAACATTCATCGACATTATTCTTTAAAACACGCCGAAGAATATGACAAATATGTTGGTGAAGAACACCATGAAATTGCGAATGAACTTAAAAAAGCTGCCTTATCTGAGGTAGGTGTTATCCGGCTTTATTGTATTTTCTTTGTTATATTAGTAACGCAATGATGCTCACTATTCAAACTAAGACAATTAACTTATTTTTATTGGTAATTGTAGGTCGGAGGTGAATCGTCAGTTCGAATAAGCTACAACATATCTCACTAAAAGAATGGCTAAATGGCGTAACGTTACAGAAAGAGATGCAGTAATGGTTGAGAATACGCATACTGAATAGTGGTTGCTAATAATGTTTCTGCATTATCTCTGTGTGTATACATTTATAAAACTATTTTAAGGTGTAGTAGAATAAGAATAAATTGCTATAAATATACGTTGTTCCTCTTTCAGTTGTAGCCTATTACAATATGGGCAGTGGCGGTTCTAGATACTTATAAACCGAGCTCGATAGCTGCAGTCGCTTAAGTGCGGCCAGTATCCAGTATTATTGTTTTAAGAGGAAGTACAACTAGGCAACCATCCGCTATATAACTCTAATCAGAGAGAAAAAATGGAAGGGATCCGACACTTCGAAAAATGAAGGTATCGGCCAAGGAAATACCGTCGGGGTCGGAAAAGAACAAGAGTTGATCAAATGTGGCCGGTTAGAATAGATGAGAGAAGAGAATATCGTCTACTGCAGCTGGTTATTCAAGGGAAGATACAAGGCAAAAGAAGACCAGGAAGAAGGCGCATTCCTTGGAATGATAATTTGAAAACTTGGTCCAACTGTTCCACTACTGAGCAATATCCAAAGCAAGAATCTCTATGATGGTAGCCGATCTTCTGAAAGGAGATGAACCGAGCTCGATAGTTGCAGTCGCTTAAGTGCGGCCAGTATCCAGTATTCGGGAGATAGTAGGTTCGAACCCCACTGTCGCCCCCTGTGGGTGGGGGTGGTAGAACAACACCCACGGTATTCCCTGCCTGTCGTAAGAGGCGACTAATAGGGGGCCCAGGGGCTCTGTACTTTGAGCGTGGGCTGGCAACCACGGGGCCCTTAGCTGAGTCCTGGCATTGCTTCCACTTACTTGTGCCAGGCTCCTCACGTTCATCTATCCTATCCGACCTCCCTTGGTCTACTCTTGTTCTCTTCCGACCCCGACGCTATTAGGTTTGCGAGGGCTAGGGAGTCTTTCATTTTCACGCCCTTCGTGGCCCTTGTCTTCCTTTGACCGATATCTTCATTTTTCGAAGTGTCGGATCCCTTCATTTCTTTTCTCTCTGATTAGTGTTAATAGAAGATGGTTACCTAGTTGTACTTCCTCTTAAAACAATAATCACCACCACCCCACTGTCTGCAGCCCTGAAAATGGTTTTCCGTGGTTTCTCATTTTCACACGAGGCAAATGCTGAGGGTGTACCTTAATTGAATCGATTATTTCAGACACCAGTCAAGCGCCAAGTCTGTCATTTTTGGGAAAATGTAAAAAACTGTCCAGCATCAGACAAAATATGATGGTAGGGGTTTTAATATTTTAGCTTGAAAGTATTATATCTCTTAATAATTTCTATCTATGGAAAAATATTTTGTGCTTATTAACTTTGCTGTAAAAAAACCTGAAAAAATTTCCACTTAACTGGTTTCTGAAATAAACGAGTGTTGCAAACATATTTTTATGGGATAATTCTTGAATTTTGAAGGGATTTTGTCATAAACCCCATATTTGTGAAAAGAAACCCATATATTAATCGGTTTAGACTGTATTGCTGATACAAAAGGATGAAATCAGCAATGCCTGCTCATCATGACAGGAGGTAAGCATTCCTCATTTTAAAAAAAAAACTCCACAGCACATTCTGTCTCTGTAGCAGGCCATTGTAAAATGCTGTCATAAAAGTGTTCATATTCCATCAGGAAAAGTTTTAAGGCATTTAGTTCACGTATCTTCTTGATATTGATGGGCACCTAAAACAAACAATAACAAAGAATAATGTAGGGCTCAGACCAGGTACTTCCTTGTCTGAGTAAGAAATATAACTTTCTCCTTTTACCCTTACATTCCGAATAATATTGCGCGTGTGAGTTTGTTTGTCTACCACTCCTCGTTTCCTTTTAGATACAGGTTCGTCTTCTGATTTTTTTTTTTTTTTTTTTTTTTTGCTAGTGGCTTTATGTCGCACCGAGACAGATAGGTCTTATGGCGACGACGGGATAGGAAAGGCCTAGGAGTTGGAAGGAAGCGTCCGTGGCCTTAATTAAGTTACAGCCCCAGCATTTGCCTGGTGTGAAAATAGGAAACCACGGAAAACCATCTTCAGGGCTGCCGACAGTGGGATTCGAACCCGCTTCTGAATTTTCAGACATATCACTAAGAATATAAAAAACACTGCACTAAACAAAAGAAACACTTTTTGAATCAGTTGTTCACAAAACTAGGAACATGCGATTCCAGAAACACAACAATGACAACAAAAACAGATGAACAGCTGGTTATTCTGGATTCAGAACAGCAGCGCCAACCGGAAAGGTACCAGCAGTTTACCGCAGAAACCAACCAAGGGGTGTCACTTAACTGGTTTCTGAACTAAATACGAAATTTATCGTAATGCCTGACCACTATAGGACGACGTTTCTTGGCTGGTTTCTGCACCAAAATGTGCGTATACCTTCTTAGTAACATATTCTGCCATTAACTCATGTTTCCATTTTTTGGCACTTGATTGCTTTCTGAAATAACCGATTCAATTAAGGCCACGGCCGCTTCCTTCCCACTCCTAGCCCATTCCTGTCCCATCGTCGCCATAAGACCTATCTGTGTCGGTGCGACGTAAAGCAACTAGGAAAAAAAGAGGTGACACTTGAAGAAGGATATATGAAAGTGAGGATTCCGGCACAAGTAAGTGGAAATATGATGATGATGATGATGATGATGATGATTGTTGTTTAAAGCGGCCTAACATCGAGGTCATCGGCCATAATGGTACGAAATGAAATAACAAAATAGTGGCGATATTTTGAAATAAAAGGCGGTTCTAGAACTGACTCCGGCCGCCTCTTAATAAACAAGTACCGAACAATGCCACGTAAAACTCCTGGTAATCTACCTATGGAAGCTATTGAGTTACTTAATGACTCCCAAGATCCTTTCACATCAAGTGAAGAAGACCAATATAGCAATGACTACTATGCTCTGGACTCTACAGACGATTCAGGGGACGAATGAACATTGGATATATTATTATTATTAACGGGATGAGATTGATGGGACAAATACTTATAAATAATACGATCCTTTCACGTCTTTTATCAAATATTTCTGAGTGTAATCTTGCCTTTTTATGTGCAAATAAAATATAATAATATTGTTTTCGTGTGTAAGGCGTGTTTACTAAAACTACGCCATTAACCGGACTGGAAAATGAAATTATGTTATAAAGAAATATTGTTGTTTGGATTTTAACGAATATATTTTTATTCTTAAAAATTATTGCTATTTTTGTGCATATTTCGTTGTTCTATGTTTAACATACATACATACATACATACATACATACATTATCATTATAGACTGTTATGCCTTTCAGCGTTCAGTCTGCAAACCTCTGTGAATTTATTAAACGTCGCCACAATCCTCGATTTGCAACTAGTGTTGTGGCCACATTTAGTTCTATACCTCTTATCTTTAAATCGTTAGAAACCGAGTCTAACCATCGTCGTCTTGGTCTACCTCTATTTCTCTTACCCTCCATAGCAGAGTCCATTATTCTCCTAGGCAACCTATCCTCCTCCATTCGCCTCACATGACCCCACCACCGAAGCCGGTTTATGCGTACAGCTTCATCCATCGAGTTCATTCCTAATTTAGCCTTTATTTCCTCATTCCGAGTACCCTCCTGCCATTGTTCCCACCTGTTTGTACCAGCAATCATTCTTGCTACTTTCATGTCTGTTACTTCTAACTTATGAATAAGATATCCTGAGTCCACCCAGCTTTCGCTCCCGTAAAGCAAAGTTGGTCTGAAAACAGACCGATGTAAAGATAGTTTCGTCTGGGAGCTGACTTCCTTCTTACAGAATACAGTCGATCGCAGCTGCGAGCTCACTGCATTAGCTTTACGGCACCTTGATTCAACCTCACTTACTATATTACCATCCTGGGAGAACACACAACCTAAATACTTGAAATTATCGACCTGTTCTAGCTTTGTACCACCAATCTGACATTCAATTCTGTTGAATTTCTTACCTACTGACATCAATTTAGTCTTCGAGAGGCTAATTTTCATACCATACTCATTGCACCTATTTTCAAGTTCCACGATATTAGACTGTATGCTTTCGGCACAATCTGCCATTAAGACCAAGTCGTCAGCATAGGCCAGACTGCTTACTACATTTCCACCTAATTGAATCCCTCCCTGCCATTTTATACCTTTCAGTAGATGATCCATGTAAACTACAAACAGCAAAGGTGAAAGATTACAGCCCTGTCTAACCCCTGTAAGTACCCTGAACACAGAACTCATTCTGCCATCAATTCTCACTGAAGCCCAATTGTCAACATAAATGCCTTTGATTGCTTTTAATAATCTGCCTTTAATTCCATAGTCCCCCAGTATGGCGAACATCTTTTCCCTCGGTACCCTATCATACGCTTTCTCTAGATCTACGAAACATAAACACAACTGCCTATTCCTCTCGTAGCATTTTTCAATTACCTGGCGCATACTGAAAATCTGATCCTGACAGCCTCTCTGTGGTCTGAAACCACACTGGTTTTCATCCAACTTCCTTTCAACGACTGATCGCACCCTCCCTTCCAAGATGCCAGTGAATACTTTGCCTGGTATACTAATCAGTGAGATACCTCGATAGTTGTTGCAATCCTTCCTGTTCCCTTGCTTATAGATAGGTGCAATTACTGCTTTTGCCCAATCTGAAGGTACCTTACCAACACTCCACGCTAATTTGACTACTCTATGAAGCCATTTCATCCCTGCCTTCCCACTATACTTCACCATTTCAGGTCTAATTTCATCTATTCCTGCTGCCTTATGACAATGGAGTTTATTTACCATCCTTTCCACTTCCTCAAGCATAATTTCACCAACATCATTTTCCTCCTCCCCTTGAGCTTCGCTGTTCACAACACCACCAGGATGATTTCCTTTTACATTGAGAAGATGTTTAAAATATTCCCTCCACCTCTCCAGTGACTCCCTGGGATCTATTATGAGTTCACCTGTATTACTCAAAACACTGTTCATTTCCTTTTTCCCTCCCTTCCTAAGATTATTTATTACTGTCCAGAAAGGTTTCCCTGCTGCTTGACCTAGCCTTTCCAGGTTGTTACCAAAATCTTCCCATGACTTCTTTTTGGATACAACAATTATTTGTTTCGCTCTGTTTCTTTCATCTACATACAACTCCCTATCTGCCTCGGCCCTTGTTTGGAGCCATTTCTGATAAGCCTTCTTTTTACGTTTACAAGCTGCTCTCACTTCATCATTCCACCAAGATGTTCGCCTTTTCCCATCTTTACACACAGTTGTTCCAAGGCATTCCCTGGCTGTTTCTACTACAGCATCCCTGTATGCCGCCCATTCACTTTCTATATCCTGAACCTGCTTAATGCCTACTGTTCGAAACTTCTCACTAATCATATCCATGTACTTCCGTCTAATTTCCTCGTCCTGGAGATTTTCTACCCTTATTCGTTTGCAGACAGATTTCACTTTCTCTACCTTAGGCCTAGAGATACTTAGTTCACTACAGATCAGATAGTGGTCTGTATCATCGAAAAATCCCCGGAA
Source organism: Anabrus simplex (assembly GCF_040414725.1). NCBI lineage: Eukaryota > Metazoa > Arthropoda > Insecta > Orthoptera > Tettigoniidae > Anabrus > Anabrus simplex. Next base: position 933,045,127 of record NC_090266.1, read on the forward strand.
AACTCGTACATTCCTAACAGATTTCCTGAATTCGAAGTCTGTTAATATATAGTCTATTATGGATCTGGTACCCCTAGCCTCCCATGTGTAGCGGTGCATAGCCTTATGCTTGAAGAATGTATTCGTAACAGCTAAACCCATACTAGCACAGAAGTCCAGCAAACGCTTCCCATTCCCATTAGCTTCCATATCTTCCCCACATTTACCAATCACCCTTTCGTATCCTTCAGTTCTATTCCCAACTCTCGCATTGAAATCGCCCATTAGCACTATTATATCCTTGCTGTTTACCCTGACTACGATGTCACTCTATGCTTCATAAAACTTGTCAACTTCATCCTCATCTGCACCCTCACATGGTGAATACACGGACACAATTCTAGTCCTAATTCCTCCAGCTGACAAATCTACCAACATCATTCGCTCATTTACGTGTCTAACAGAAAATATGTTCCGTGCAATGGTATTCCTGATAAAGAGCCCTACCCCAGACTCTGCCTTTCCCTTTCTAACTCCCGTCAAGTACACTTTATAATCTCCTATCTCTTCCTCGTTATCTCCCCTTACCCGAATATCACTTACTCCTAGCACATCCAGATGCATCCTTTTTGCTGACTCAGCCAGTTCTACTTTCTTTCTTCCATAAGCCCCATTAATATTGATAGCTCCCCATCGAATTCCATTTCGTTCGCCAAGTTGTTTCCAAGGAGTCCCTCGCCTGTCGAATGGGAGTGGGACTCCGTTACTCCCATAGGTCCGAGGCTTGCTTAAAATGTTCTGAGCTCGGTCGATTCATGAAGCAGGATGCTGCCCTACTTGCACATAGTCCAAGTGAGGATCTCTCCTCTAACGGGTTATGGACCACCGGTGGATTGTATAGTCCTAGCCGCCTGAGCACAAGGAGGGCCATGATTCAGAATATGTCCGAGATGCCCACTCCCATTCCATAGCAACTGGTATCCCGACTCTCAGGACCACTTACTAGGCCACTCAGCCGTTGCCCATGGTTCACGAACTAGGACGTGACTACAGTAACCCACAAACATGAACCATGTTTAATACCAATTTAAAATACATTTTCAGTCTGGAAGAATTTACATACAGTGCCTTCGTCTATTCCCTCAAATAAGGTATAATAATTTCGTGTGGCTATTTCTAGCCGAGTGCAGCCCTTGTAAGGCAGACCCTCCGATGAGGCTCAAATAAGGTGTAACAAGAATACTGGACTGAAATTCTCATTGTTATTCATATTTTATCCAATTTTAAACAGTATGCTTACTGCTGTCATAAACTATAATATTCACATCCAAATCGTGATATTTACTCCCGTAAATTGACGATTCTATTGTTGCTTTCCGTCATTTTTAAACCTCCCCTTTCCCCTCACCCCTATATATTTACCCCCGAAGATCGTACACTTTAGACGATGCCAGACATGAATTCAGCGACCTCGAAAACGGTATATTGCCAACTTTTAATAGGATCCCAGCACTATTAATGACGTTCTTATTTTTTTCCACCTAGAATTGGGATTCGACACACTGTGCACCGCCGAAAGAGAGGACCGCCGTATTCGGCGTATGGCTGTGGCACAGCGGACTGCATCTGCAGCAGCAATTCGAGCGGCAGTTGGCACCACATTGGCCGAACGAACTGTTCGATATCGGTTACTTGAAGGACAGCTCCGAGCCAGACGCCCTGCGGCATGCATTCCACTTACCCCAAACCACCGCCGTCTGCGACTTCATTGGTGTCAAGCGAGAGCTCATTGAAGGATGGAGTGGAGGTCCGTTCTGTTTTCCGATAAAAGCCGGTTCTGCCTTGGTGCCAGTGATGGCAATGTGTTGGTTAGAAGGAGGCCAGGTAAGCACCTGCATTCAACCTGTCTGCGGCGTCGACACACTGGACCTACACCGAGAGTTCTGGTTCGGAGAGCAATTTCCCATGACAGCAGGAGCACTCTCGTGGTTATCTCACGCACCCTGACTACAGATGTGTACGTCTGTCTGGTGATTCGACCTGTTGTGGTGTAATTCATGAACAGTATTCCCGGAGGTGTTTTGCAATAGGATAATGCACGCCCTCATGCTCTAAAGAATACCGACATGTTGCCTTGGTTTGCTCGATCCCCCGATCTCTCCCCAATCGAGCACGTGTAGGACATCATTGGACGACAACTCCAGCGTCATCCACAACCGGCATTAACCGTCCCTGTATTGACCGCCCAAGTGCAACAGGCATGGAACTCCATCCCACAGGCTGACATCCGGCGCCTGTACGACACAATGCATGCACGTTTGCATGCCTGCATTCAACAGTTAGGCAATTACACCGGTTATTAATGGACCAGCATGGCACATTTGCGATGGCTTTCCTCGCGCGGGTATTACCATGTAGTCTTGTACCTTTAATCAATTAAATGTGTTACCCCAAGAAATTTACACCGGGCGAGTTGGTCGTGTGGTTAGAGGCGCGGGGCTGTGAGCTTGCATCCGGGAGATAGTGGGTTTGAATCCCACTGTCGGCAGCCCTGTAAATGGTTTCCGTTGTTTCCCATGTTCACACCAGGCAAATGCTGGGGCTGTACCTTAATTAAGGCCACGGCCTCTTCCTTCCAACTCCTAGGCACTTCCTGTCCCATCGTCGCCATAAGACGTATCTGTGTCGGTGCGACGTAAAGCCAGTAGCATCTCAAGAAATTAACTGCCAAAAATTCCGTATTCTACAGTCCTTATTTCACGGTGTTAGAATTTTTTTCAGCCAGTGTATTCATACAGCCTATACATCGCCACGGAAGCACGCAATAGAGATAATATTCATCCACGAAAGAATGGCGTCGGAAAGGGCACCCGACCTTAAAACAGAAAGAAAACAAATTTTGTGGAGCTGCTCTGTTCATAAATCAAATTGATTCACATCAGTCACTGACAGAGGCTTCCGTGAGTGTGGTTATTTTCGAAATTTTTTGCAATCACATTTGAAATAGGCTACTGAGATGAGAGACCTACCTGAAGTGCACCCCGAAGTTAACTTAAATTACACATTGTTACACGGGTTGGCGTAGAAGTACTCGTAGTGTTCTGATTGTTATTTGGAGGGTCTAGGTTAGATTCCTTATACGACCAAAGTTTTTAACCTTTATAGAACGAACTGACAAGACATCGCAAATGGTCAAATTAGCTAAGAAGGCTAGCTGGCGATATTTCATCAATGGAATTAATTTAAAAAGTGTTTCTAAAATAGTTTCTTTATTCAAAACATCTCGTCTTCTGTATTTCCTGTAAAAATGTAGGGCTTACTGTTTCCTCAACATCTTGCAAAAAAGTATAATCGAAATCATAATTAGGCCTACAATAGAATAATAATAATAATAATAATAATAATAATAATAATAATAATAATAATAATAATAATAATAATAATAATAATAATAATAATAATAATAATAATGTCCCTGGTATTACGTCCCACTAACTACTTAACGGTTTTTGGAGAAGTCGAGGTGCCAGATTTGTTTCCACAGTTGCTGGAGTTCTTTTACGTGCCAGTAAATCTACCAACACGAGGATGTCGCATTTGAACATATTGAAATGCCACCGAACTGAGCCGGAATCTGATCGGCCAACTTGAGCTCAGAAGACCAGCGTTCTCCGTCTGAGCTCCTCAGCCCGGCAAAATTGATGAAAGGAGAATTTTAAAATGCGCTTCTGTCCTTATCACACCACTTGGCAAACAGCTGCTCTGTTTTAGGAGCGCTCTTCTTAAACGTGTCTGGTTCTAAAAATAATGGTTAATCCAAGCTGGAATGGGGTTCACTCAACCTCGTGACTTCAACTGAGGAACTGTTGATGCGAGAGACAGCGGGCTCACACAAGAAATACAAAGGAATACGGCTGAAGTAGCCTTCACGCTGTCAACGTAAGACTCCAATATATTTTGACCATCTGGCCAAAGACCTTGATGAGCTGTGCGATACGTAATAAAAACCCTAGGACACCCCTTAAAATACATTACATGCATTAGATTGATGATTAATGCCTTATTCCTTTGTTTCCTGTATTTTCTCTCATTTTATTAGAAATAAGGCATTGCGAATTCGATCCACTGATTGTTTCAATCTCATACTCATTTTTCTTCATCACCATTTTTTAAACTCTAGTCGGTGGATACATTTCAATATATTAACTATCATATATCGTGTCGTCCATCTCGTTCCATTAGGGGCCGATGACCTTCGACGTTAGGCCCCTTAAAACAACAAGCATCATCAGATTGATGATTACGACGTTCCTAATCCCAAAGTACTCATGTACATGGAGCATGGAGATCATCAGTCCTCTACACTGAGCCTACTACATCTCTCTGAATGGTGTCGGTGTGTGTTTTTTAAAGAGGATGAGTTTGTGGAAGACTCTGTAACGTGTTACCTCAGGCCCTTTACTGTGAACAGACAGAAATGTTTATCAAGATCGTCGCGGATAATACACAGAGTAAGGTTGCCACTGATGCGCCACTTAGATAAAGTCTTAAATGAAATCTATACATATATCAGAACATATACTGACTGACTGACTGACTCATCATCGCCGAGCCAAAACTACTGTACATAAAGTAATGAAATTTTGGGTATACATTTATATTAGGGTGTAGATGCTCACTAAGGAAGGATTTTTGGATATTCCATCGCTAAGGGGGTGAAAAGGGGGTGAATTTTTAAATGAGGATATCTCAAAAACTTAAAACTTTACAGACGTAAAAATTGGTATTTGGAATCTCCTTCCAAAATAAAGAAATAAATATTTTTTGTTTTCGGAAAATCCCATTAAGGGGGACGAAAGGGGGGAAAGGGGTTGAACACCTATTATGATGAGACTTATATCTCAAAAACTGAAGATGGCATGAAAATTGGTATTTGGAATCTCCTTTGAAAATAAAGAAACACGTATTTTTGTATCTTTAGATAATCCGATGAATAGGGGGTGAACAGGAGTGAAAAACGGGGTGAATTTTTAAAAAGACTATTTCTGAAAATTATCTCAGACACGAAATATATTACAGATTTGAAAACTGTTATTTAAAATTTCCTGTAAAAATAAAGGAACATAAATATTTTTTTTGGAAAATCCACTTAATAGAAATTGAAAAAGGGGTGAATTTTTAAAATTAGCATATATACAGTATATCTCGAAAACTTAACATGTTGCAGACGTGAAAATTGGTATTTGGAATCTCCATGAAAAATAAGGAAACGTGTATTCTTTGGCTTTTAGAAAAAACCTTAACGGGGGGGGGGGGGTGAATACATTGAAAAATTAGTTGAATTATCTGTATGATAATGTACATATACCAAAAAATCTAAAGATGTTACAAATGTGAAAATTGGTATTTGGAATCTCCTTTAAAAATAAAGAAACACGCATTTGGGTTTTTTTTCGGAAAATCGACGTAAGGGGTGTGGGGTTGAAAATAAGTAAATAAGGAGTTGAAATATGTTTATGAGATTACTTTGTCTTAAAAACTGAAGCTGTTACAGACGTGAAAGTTGGTATTTTGAATTTCCTTTCAAAAGAAAGAAACACGTATTTTTTTTGTTTTCGGAAAATCCACTTAAGGCGGGAGAGGGGTGGAAAGAAGTGAAGAAGAAGAAGTTGAATTACACTCTAAAACAAAGAAACGAAGCACCGGGAAGGCGTTGTCCTATTGTAAGAAAATTACGTATACAAAGACATTCGGACCGAACATGCAAATGGTTAAAGTTTCGTGTCCAATAAATGAGTAGCGGGAGCTCCCGCGCATCCGAACTGCGCATTCATCAGGTGTATATAAGGCACGATTCTGAAGCATATGCTCAAAGTATCTTTTGTATTCGACTGCGATATCTTAACGTCGGCTGTAAGAATGCCACGCTCATTACGAGCAGATGTCAGAGTTTGAAAGAGGTAGTGCTACCGGATTGAAAGAAGCTGGTTGGTCGAATCGGGCTGTCGCTGGACATTTGGGTCGAAGTGATGCGGCGATCAGACGATGCTGGCAAGCGTGGGTCAGTAATGGCAGGCATCAGCGTCAGGACGGCAGTGGTCGACCGAGGGCCACAACAGCACGGGCAGACAGATCGATTGTCAGAACAGCTGTCACAGCAGCGGAGTCGTCGTTATCAACGATCCAGCGTGTGACCCACACACATGTGTCCAACATGACCATCAACAGTCGCCTGATTCGAGAGGAATTTGCGCTCGCGCCGCCCGTTACGCCGCTTACCATTCACGCCTGTTCACCGTCAAGCCAGATTATAGTGGTGCCGCGCTCGAGCAACGTGGATCTGCGCTGACTGGGGACCTATAGTCTTTAGTGACGAGTCCCGTTTCCAACAGTGCCCTGACGACAACCATAGACGGGTTTGGAAATGTCAGGCCAGCGTGGGGATCCTGCCTTGACTATCGCACGCCACACAGCCTCACAACAGGGGGTGATGGTCTGGGATGCCATCTCCTTTGATAGCCGGACCCCTCTGGTAGTCATTCCTGACACACTGACAGCACAGCGGTATGTTGATAACATTCTACGGCCGGTTGTGTTACCGTTCCTTCAGCGACATCCAGGCCTTACTTTCCAACAGGATAATTCCCGGCCGCACACGGCACGTTTTGCTATGAACTATCTTCAAGCTGGCCCTATCCTTCCTTGGCCAGCTCGGTCGCCTGATCTCCCATAGAGCACATTTGGGACGTCATGGGAAGGCGATTGTGAACATCCCGAAATGTCGCCGATTTAGCCTAACAGTTGGAGACTATTTGGCACTAAATTCCGCAGGACACCGTCCGGGAACTTTATCAGTCTATGCCACTTCGAGTGACAGCTTGCATCCAGGCCAGGGGTGGACCAACACCTTATTGACGTCCTCACTTTGTAACGCTCTAACTCTGCAATAAATCATTCGATTGTTCTGCACTTTTTCTATGTATGTTCCTCATGACCACCGATTTTTATCGCCATCGGAAAATTCCTTCCAGGTGCGTCTTTTTTTTTGTTTTGTTATACAGCGTATTCTTATGAGTATATATTTATCTCAAACACTGAAGGTGTTACAGACGTACAGACATGAAAACTGGTATTTGAAATCTCCTTTAAAAATAACGAAACACGTATTTTTTTTTTTCGGAAAATCCAGTTAAGGGGCTGAAAATAATTGGAGAAGCAGGTGAATTTTAAAAATGAGTACCGGTATATCTACATTATATGTCAAAAACTTAACATGTTAGAGACAAAAAAAACTTGGTATAGGAAAGTCCTTCAAAATAACAGGACCGAGCTCGATAGCTGCAGTCGTGGAAGTGCGGCCAGTATCCAGTATTCGGGAGATAGTAGGTTCGAACCCCACTGTCGGCAGCCCTGAAAATGGTTTTCCGTGGTTTCCCATTTTCACACCAGGCAAATGCTGGGGCTGTACCTTAAGTAAGGCCACGGCCGCTTCCTTCTCACTCCCAGCCCTTTCCTCTCCCATCGTCGCCATAAGACCTCTCTGTGTCGGTGCGACGTAAAGCAACTAGCAAAACAGGAACACGTACCTTTCTGTTTTCGGAGAAGGCACTTAACGGGGGGTGAAAAGAAGTGAAAAATAGTTGAATTATTTTTATAAGGATACTTATATATTAAAATTGGTAGACTATTTGGAATCTCCCTTAAAACTAAAGAAACGTGTATTTTTTCGGAAAATACCCTTAGATGGGGGTGGGGGTGGGGGAAGGACTGATCAAGGGATTGAATTACTTTTATGGGGATACTTGTGTATATCTCAAAAACGGAAGATGTTACAGATGTGGGAATAGGTATTTGGAATCTCCTTTAAAAATAAAGAAACATGTATTCATTTTTTCGACTTGAGAGAAGACTGTTACTCACATGTACAGTTCTATGTCGCATGGTCGTCATGGCCGCAAAAGGTGATACCACAAACATGGTTTACAGAGAATTTCTAGGGTAAATGAAACTCAATTTTTGGGTGAGTTTTTATACTTTAGGAATTTTCAGATAATGTCTTAGTACAATGCCGAGGAACGATTACTTTGATCAAATTACGAAATCCACGCGAGCGAATCCGCGGGTAATTGCTAGTCTTTAGATATAATGACATGTGTATATTCCTCATGAAAAAGTAAGAATTAACTCTTGGATTTCACCACATTAGAAAAATCAAAGCATCTCCGTACAGGCCATCAAGTCCCTTGGACGATCAGAACTGTCTGTCCGTAACCTCGGCATTAAGTGGGACATAGTGGTTAGCTTTATACCTGGCTGCCCTTGCCCTACGAATTAATCTCGTACCTACTCACTTTTGGCGTAGGCTGAGCGAACTTGAGGGCAATGTGCCTCTCCAGAAGTAGAAATCAAGTTCCTTAAAAGTTTCTATTTTTTGGCGGAGAATCGAACCCATGTCCTTCTGGGAGAACCGAGTAAGCTTTTATTGCCTCGGCTACGTAACCCCTACATTAAGAACAGAAATATGTGTATGGGCTACAATTATTAGTCCTTGATTACATTTCATTTCTGTGAAAGGAGCATTTAAATAGCCCTTCCATTTCAGAAATATTTGGGGTACAATTTGCAGGTGAATCACCACAAAACGCGCGATAATCGCCGGTAACACCACGTTGCTGCTGCCTCTGAATCGCAGGTACATTTTGACAGTGAAAGCGCTATTGGCGATTCGAGCCCTGCACCTTCACATCTTAGCAGTCTTCTCTCGACAACAGAGTAGTATACCACGATGGAAGAATATTTATGTTTTATTATGCACCGACGTGTTTTAATCATATTCATTGTACATAGCAGAGGCCGCTCCATCCCAAGTCTTGAATTTTATATGTTTATTTAAATATTTAGTTTTTCCTGGCCCCACAACTCAGGCCTACTCTGAACTTCTATTATGAAATGATTCGTATCAAAATCACACATATTTAACTCAGAAAACAAAGAACAACAGACAGAGAATCGAGTGCTAAGAGGCACGGTGGCAATAATCCGCCAAAAAAACGCGAGAGATGGGGACAAGCTGCGATTCTGCCGCTATAAGTACGCCGCAATGGCTGGAAATCACTGTCGGCGATTATCGCGCGTTTTCTAGTATGTGAAAAATAGGTCAAAGAAGGTTTGCGCCTCCTACTTTATTGACGACGCAGGCAAAGAGTGGGGAAAGGTAACTGACTAACACAAGGTCCGGACTTCCACGCACTTACCCCCAATTAATCCTCCTGAATTCCAACTCCATCTTCATACCATGATATTTCCTACTTTTAAAACCCAACTGCATCTTATTCATCTACTAATGGTATTCCACGCCACCTCTTCACTGACAGTAGAGCAGCTTGTTTCCTTACTTCCAAATGTTCCCAGTCCAGTGATTGTGACATTTTTGATATATTACTTGTTTGTCTGAAATCACTCAGAACAAATCGTGCTGCGGTCCTTTGGATTTTTTCCAGTTCACGAATCCCTTACTCCTGGTGTGCGGTCCTACACGCTGGAAACATACTCTAATTGGGGTGTTACCACTGACTCACACGCGCTCAATACAATGTAAAAATACCCTCATCACCACATGAAAAGATTTTTAACCGTTATTTACAATCTCGTTAATGTGATTATCCAATGAGGACCTTTCGTTATATTAACACCTAGGTACGTACAGCTTACTACAATTGGTTGAAATTCCTATCAAACTGGAAGGAACTGAAAGCCTGAAAAGCCGCCGGTAAATGCCACTACGAAACAAAATGTATTAATGTTTAGTTTCTATCCACGGGAAATCATCATCATCATCATCATCATTATCATCACCATTTATTATATATCTTTGGTCTGTTAAATAATGCGCTGAGAAACATTTAAATGACCAAAATACACAAAGGCAATGAAACAAGATAAACAAATTAAAATAATGACATGCTTTTGTCACATAAACTTTAATTAAAGATTTTGCAATATAACACTTTGACCATCCTTCTAACGCTAGCACAACTTTGAAGAAGTCTTTTCTTGCATGGAAGTCATTAAAACATGTTTTTTCTTGCTTTCAATGTTGCGGGTACCATAATAACAAGGCAGAATTACAATTTGATGAAAGATTCGAGGGGAAACAAGCATTTGGCCCTAAGTGACTTCCACAGTGTACGATTTTCCACGACACCTCTGATTTTTTCATGTACCTTTTTACACGTTTGTTTTTATTGTTGTTTATTTCTCTTCCACCAATTTCAGTGTGTGCTGACTACTTATGATGACCTGTGGAAACTTTATAATGGAGAAACTTCAGAGAAGGGTTTTGATGCCAATATTACACCAGCTGGAAGTAATATTGCGTCTAAACAGCAAGGATACTTTTTCTAAAATTCAGAAATTTGCTAACTAGCAAATGCAAATTCCTTAAAAACATTATCTTTTGCTCCAAATTACATCCTGACAATCTTCATGTAATCCCGACTGTCTGGTCAAATTTCTGTTAGGCAGACCCATTCACCGCAGTGATTATTGTTGCTGACTGTACATAAACGTTTCTAAACAAGCATGTTGAATGCAATTCTGAACAATCTTCATTCCACTGCAATATTCTGCCGTAGGAAGTTGTCTATAATATAGTAACTCTATGGCTTAAAGAATGACTCTTCCACTGGTTGCAGCCTCAGGGTTGTGTGGCATGGAAGTGACAGCATTATGGCTCTAACCTCTCAAGCTATCCAGAGCTGTGTGTGTGAGTGGAATAACATTTAAGAAGTTGCAAAACTCGTCCTTCTTATAAGACAGAGGTGCTCGCTCAGCTGGGCGCTCCTTGAGGATAGCCCATTGCGGCCGGGCTGGCCTGACGTAAGTGCGGGCAGCTTACGTAGCAAGCATACGTAACAGTGAACAGTGAAGCGAGATAGCGAACACACTTTGCAAAGAAGTGGAGCAGTGACGTTCGATTGTCACTAAGTAGCTCTCCTCCACTATTCAGTGAAATGTTGACTGGGGCTCAGTATTAAAAAAGTGCAACGCTATAATCGCAAGAAAACCGACCTTTTCAAGATACTCCGATTTTACTTATACTGTGTTCGATATAAAAAGTCCGTTTTATTTTCTTATATTTATAGTCTACATTCAAAGAAATTTGACACTTGTCTCCGAAAATCGTCAAAAGTAGGTAGTGGGACGTAAAAACTATAACATTATTAGAACTAACCCGATATAATTTTAGTTACAATTTACAAAGATACAGGGTTTAAGCTTACAAGCTACGATTCACAATTCCTTGGATGGGAATGACAGTACTTCCATTTCTTAAAAATTAATATTCATATTATCATTCAGCAAAACGTAATAGCCCTATATTTACATATTTCAACAAGTTTACAGCTTGATTTTGCACAATTTTGTAGTGTTATGTGACATTCCCAGTTCACTAAATTTCTGAAAATACTTGTACCGGTTGGTACGGTTGGTACACCTCTACGCCGCACATTTGAATTTTCCGCCTCAAGGTACCTTTCTACTCGAGAAACCCTGAACTTTAACAACTGAATCAACTCTACGGTTTATCAGAAGATGTCACTGAATGTTTTTAATTTGCTTTTGTTTTTCATTGATCAAGAAGTGTGGACATTCTCTAACAGATGTCTCTACCAAAAACTATGATAACGCACTCTGGTGTAAAGGAATGAACTTTCTTGGGGAAATTTTGTATTCATAAGTTTTGTCTTTACTAAATTTTCTTCTGTCATTTGTGGCTTGGCAATATTAATCCTTTCTTTCAGCCAGTTTTGAATTTAGCCAATCAGTAATTTCTGTAATTAATTTTCCTCCAATCATAGCTTTCTTCTTCGAATTTCCATGTGTAACTCTTAGCTACCCAATGAAGTTGAGTGGGTGTGTCTTTATTATTCATGAAAGGTCTCGAATCTTCCACGAGGGTTTAAAACTGCTGATTTTCTCGATTCTTCGCCATTCGTATAACATCTTTCTCAGTGTGTGAATATGTAGCAGGGGGCGGGAAGCGCCTCTTTCTCCTGGCAGCAGATCTTCAACAAGGTAATGGCCTTTTAACATCTTTATTTCTTGCTAGCTCAGCAGTTTAACTCGCGGGGAAGGTTCGAAACCTTTAATATATAACCTATATCTTTAAATGTGTAAGCCTTTTCAATCCTTGTAAAAACTTCACATAACTTGAACTTTAATTTGGGGATAGAGAGTGCTTTACCCTCTCGAGCTCCCCTTCATTTGAAATTGAGGTGACTACGTTTTCGTGACCGTTTCTACTCTTCCTTTATGTGTTAAAGTTTTCTTATACGAGTCACTTCCCTACCTTCGGATTAGCCCCTGTGTAATCGGCCTAGCGCCACTTAGGTTTTAAAGGTGTCTATAGGAGTGCATGTAAACCCCTCCAGTCCTTACTGTATTTTGGGCCAGTAACTTAACCTGTTGTTTTCCTTCATGCGAAGGCCCTGTAGGTTGGGTACATGATACCCCTGTTTCTTTGTAAGTGTGCCTTGAGGGCAGTTAGAAGTAGAGTTTGTTGTGGCCTTTGATAGGCTTGTAAAATCGAGAGCGGGTCTGCTCTTTCTTGTATTTTGATGGAGGCCTCTAGGAGGCTTAACATGGTAATTAGGAGCAAGTGCTCCTTAGTATGATGGGGTTTTCTGCCCTTAAATCAAATGATTTCCTTAGCAAGGTTGGGCTGGTAGCTCAAGGAATGTGAAGTGGGGCTTGGAGCCCAGAGCTTGTAACGAATATTGAACTTGTTCTTTCATTTGTAAAATTATTCTTGTACCTGATTTTTCCATTGTTATTTCACCTAGTGAAAAATGTTAAATTGCCTTTAAATCTTGTTAAGTTTTGATATTTTTGAAAATATAACCTTTATTGAAATTTTGGTTAATATTTTGGCCTTGTAGTTAGACCAATTCCAACCCGCACCTTCTTTCATCTCTGCTGTTCCACAGATACCTCGGAACAAGTGGTAGCAGAATGTGGTTGAATGGGTCTCAATTTAGCCCCTTTTGATGGCTAAACCTTGCTTTTGAACTCTGACATTTTTCTCAGTCGCTGGAAATTTTTGATTTTTCTAAATTGTTCTGTCATCATGTCCGAACCTCGCGACGTCCTCCATCCCAGCTTTTTGCGCAAGGAGGAACTGATCTATGAATTAACGATTAGAAATGTTCAGTCTGGAGGCACGGTTGCGGTAGACACCAATAAGCTTAAAGATTCCCTTGATTTGCCTATTACCCTCCCAACTTTGGGAGAGAAAGATATTGACGACGCTCTCTCCACGATCACTCTCAATACTACTGAGCTAGCATCCGTAGTCAGTTTTTTTGAAGGAGGGGATCCATCCCCAAATCAACTCAAAAGAGTACAGGCCAGATTGTACCATTTTTCTAATAGAGTTTACGATCTATTTTCTCTAAGGTTGAATGACATCCAGGGGAAGGAGGCTAGTGCTATTCTCGAAAACCTTTCTAAACTGTCCAGTAAGGTTTTTAACTGGAGCAGTACCTCCCAAAACCGACCTACCCTCTCTGGTAAACGTAGTTAGCGAGGAAGAGTCTTCTAAAGGAGAAGAAAATAGGAAATCTGTAGGAGCCCAACAAACCTCTGGCCCATTAGACAATGAATCTGAACGTCGTACCTCGTTAAATAATGCACCTTCTGAATCTGCTTCTCCGCCACTTAGGCCTGTACCTACTATGTCACCTGGCTTCAGCAGTTTGCCCCATCCTTTAGCAATGTTGCTCAGAGGTATTTCTAAGTTCTCCGTCAATTCCACCAGTGATGTTATTGCCTTTCTAAGATTTTTCGTTGAGTTTCAGGATCATGCTCTTGTTTTTTCTCTTTCTCCGTGTCAAATTTTGCAGATCATTTATCCCTACTCAATTGGTGTTCTATCTGACAAAATAGTAAGAGCCATTGCTGATCAATCATCTACAGAAGACTTCCACGCCCATTTATTAGCAAACTTCATTCCAGCTAGGGCAAGGTCATCTCTAATACAGAAGTACTATTACCGTGTACATCGTCTGGATGAAAACCTTGCCGACTTCATCCAAGATATTAAATTCTATACTAGGGTGTTTGCTCTTCACTTCCCTGAAGATCAGATTGTACAGGCCATTGTGGAAGGCATTCCCCCATCGTACAGGTCATATTTGTGCTTTGCGTCGCGTCCTCAAACTTTTGCCGAATTAGAGGCTATGGCTGTCTCAGCGGAAGGAGTTAGATACGCCGACACCTTACGTGTCGCGAAAGAACCCCCTCCATCTTCTAGTAATTTTCGGCCTCCACCTCGCCGAACCGTAACACCCCGCAAATGTTATGCTTGTGGGTCATCTGACCATCTTCGGAACACGTGCCCCTTGATTAAACCCAATGGGACCAGGAATGGAGCCGGGTCATCCCAAGGGTGTTTTAAATGCGGCTCTTTTTCCCATATTGCCAAGAATTGCCCGAATTCTAATAGCACTCCCTCCTGCTCAACTTCGGGTGCAACTTCCACCCATACTCAAAAGTGACTAGTGGCGTCAGCTGAGTCGGCTAACTCGTCTTTCCGAGGCTCAGCCCCAAGCAAACCAGCCGAAATCTTAGGCTCGGAACATGGTAGGATGCCTTCCAAACCCACATTTGAATGTCCCAAAGAATGTCTTAAGATTGCGGCGGATCCCCCCGCACCTGTTCCATTTCTCTAAATTGAATTATATAATGAGCCTGTAACTGCTCTTTTAGATTCTGGCATTGTGTGTTCCATCATTTCGGCCGAGTGGTACTCCAAATTAATATCCGTTTGTAAACTTGCTGATTTTTGTTCGACTTCGGTTCAATATGTTTCGGCTCACTCATCTCCATTAGAAATTTTAGGTTTTCTATATGCCAAAATTAGACATCCTAAGTTTACTTGGAAAATTAAACTGTTGGTGGCTAACCACTTGCCTTGCCCCATTATTTTGGGAGCGGACTTCATGTGTCACACTGGTCTAGTGCGCGATATTCAGAGCAAGTCGTGCACTTTCAAGTTTGCTAGTAATTTCAAAATCCCCTTGTTAAAATGTAATTCTGTGTCATGTTCATCTGTTTGGCCTACCCAGGATGAGATGTTGTTAGACCTTAGACATCCACTTGAGGACCAGGCTGAAAGTATTCGTAAGTTGTGTCAGTCGTTACCGGATGTTTTCTCCGATACTCTTGGTGTTACTGACCTTATAGAATACAAGATTGAGGTTACGGATTCGATTCCAGTCAGGTTCCACCTTATAGGCTATCTCCACCTAAAATGAAAGCTCTGAAGGAGATTGTCGATCAGATGTTGAAGGATGGTATAATTCGACCCTCTAAGTCGGCGTATTCCTCGCCTATTTTTCTAGTTCCGAAACCCCAAGGTGGCTTGAGACCTGTGATTGACTACAGGGCTTTAAATCGAAAGGTGATGTTACAATCTGTGCCCCTTCCCTACCTTCACTCTTGTTTTTCATGGTTTCGTAAAGCTAAGTTCTTCACCATCTTAGATCTTAATCAGGCGTATAATCAGATACCGCTCGCAGAGGAATCTAAACACCTGACAGCGTTTGCCACGGATTGGAACTTGTATGAGTACAACCGGGTGCCTTTCGGGCTGTGCTTACGAGACCGCTAGATAGGGTCTTCTCCGACATCAAATTCGAGTACCTATATCATTATCTGGATGATGTCGTCGTATTTTCAGAGACCTTTGAAGAACACCTTGATCATCTGAAAGAGGTCCTTAATCGCCTTCGCAAGGCAGGGTTAACGGTGAAGTTGTCCAAGGTTGCCTGCGCTAAGCCTTCCATGTCACTTCTAAGGCATATTGTGTCGCCCGATGGTGTCGCTGTAGATCATTCTAGAACACAGGCCATCCGTGATTTCAAACCTCCTAAGGACATCAAAGGTATTGCCAGGTTCATAGGGATGGTGAACTTCTTCAGGAAATTTATTCCAAATTTCGCTAATAGAGCGGCGCCCTTGAACTTACTCCGTAGGAAAGGCGTCAAATTTGAGTGGGGGCCTTCTCAGCAAGCCGCTTTCGAAGACCTCAAATTAGCCCTTTGTAATGGCCTTGTCCTCGCTATGCCCGATTTCTCTAAGAAATTCATCGTCCAAACCTACGCGTCGTCGTCGGCGGTAGCTGCAGTCCTTCTTCAAGAGACTGAACTAGGGAGGCGACCCATCGCCTATGCCTCTAGGACATTATCGGCCCAAGAATCCAAGTATTCCATCTATGAACTTGAAGGTTTAGCAGTCTTATTTGCTCTAGAAAAGTTCCGCCTCTATCTGGAACACGTCAAGTTCGACTTGGAAACGGATAACCAAGCCTTAAGCTGGGTCTTAGCTAGGCCGCGTCGTACTGGTCGCATAGCCCGCTGGGCCATCAGAATTTCTGCCTTCCAATTTGATGTCAGGCATATAAGAGGAACGGAAAATGTTGTGGCAGATGGACTAAGCCGTATGTTTGCCAATGATGTAGAGACCCCTGAACAGGTGGATAGTTCTTCACTTCCCGAGTCCATACTTCTTGAGGTGAATGCCATTCTAACTGATGCTCCCATGTTATTTAGGGATATCGAAAAATATCAACGTGAAGATCCGACGCTGGCTCCGATCATGGATACCCTTTCTTCGGGGGAACATGTAGTCCCTTATGTATTGAGGAATGGTGTTTTATGTTGCCCGTCGGGCATGATAAGATGATGGAAGTAGTGGTTCCAGCTGTTCTGGTGCCTATGATCATCAAGTACTATCATGAGACCCCATTAGGGGGCATTTAGGGATCTTCAAAAATCGAGAAAAGATTAGAGAGATGTTTATTTGGAAGGGTATGGACGGAGAAATCCGTGAGTTAGTAAAGGCTTGTAAATCTTGTTGGCTTATCAAACCTACTATGTCCACCAGGCTAGGCTTATTGTCCTCTCATCAAGCGTCGCGCCCCATGGAACGTCTTTACATCGACTACGTAGGACCCTTGCCCCTATCAAAGGGGAACGCCAATAAATTTATTTGTGAGTGTGTAGATGGTTTCACTAGATTTTCCTGGTTATTCCCGACTAAGCTGGCTAGCGCTCAGTCCACTATTTCCTGTTTAAATTCCATCTTCGCTTCTTTTGGTCCTTGTCAATACATTGTGTCTGATAATGCTAAAGCTTTTACCTCCAATCACTTCCGTAAATTCTGTTTCGATTTATCCATCTCACATGTAACAACCTCTGCGTACTATCCTCAACCATCTTTGGCTGAACGGGTCAACCGTAATCTGAGGTCGGCTCTAATTGCCTATCATCACGACGATCATTCTAGGTGGGACACAACCCTGCATTGGTTAGCCTTCGCTTTGAACTCGGCGGTTTACGAATCTCATAAATTCACTCCTGCTTCAATGATGTTCAAGTTTGAACCCAACACGCCGCTCTCTAACCTTTGGTCTCTTAGTGATATTCTACCTGAGACAATAGATCCAGATAATATTAAAGATCTTTGGAAGAAGGCTAAGGCCAATCTTAAAGTGTCTCATGAAAAGGTTAGGGAAAGATATGATCGTGGACGGAGACCCACCAATTTAAAGGTCAAGAACTTTGTTCCCGCTGGCAATCTTGCCCCCCAGATTTCATGGGCCGTGCTTTATTTTAGATTTTCTTACGCCGGTCACATTGTTAGTGAGTAATCCAGCCACCGAGAGGATCTTTAGGGTACATCTGTCTCAGGTGAAACCTGTGTAATATCATAGTTAACTTCGCCACCTATGTTTTGCAATGTGTAAAGGTTATATTTTGTCGTTCTCCATGGCCTTCTGCCCCAATTTAATTTTATGGTTATTGATTTAAGCATTTCATGTACAACCTTCCCCATAGTTAATCTGCTGTCTTGCCCCTACGGCCATTACCACGCTTCCGTCTCCTGCTAAACCACACCAGTGGCAATAAAAATAAAATAAAAGTTTCCACGCCGCTGGCCTCTCAGCCTCACCACCAAGACAGTACCCTAAAACATTAATGTCCAACACAAATTCTGCCGCCGAGATCTTACTGTTTCAGTGCCCCCGCAGCCGTGCGGCGCCGTACCACCACTGAGGTGGGGTACGGCCCCACTCCACTCCAGTGAGGTCAACCAGTGTACGGCGCACCGGAGCCCTCCTTCCGGCCAAGGCTGATGTGCGGCGCACCAACCGCAAGCTACTCGAGGACTGTAAACAAACTTCGCATCTGCGGCGTGCTTCACCACGACTATCCCTCTTATAGTAGCGGGAGAGGTGTATCTCAGGGTACTTGAGGGGTCCGGGCGACCTCGGCTGAACACTGGCAGCGGCGGCTGGTCCGGCCGTCAGAATTATCACCGTGTACATTGCTGGTTACGGCAACAAAGGAACTCTAAAGTTGGTGTTTAAATAATTTCTACAAATCCACTTAAAAGAAACTGTGAAAGTTTTCCTTTTGGTAACGTCTCCAAAAT
This sequence comes from Anabrus simplex, assembly GCF_040414725.1. Lineage (NCBI taxonomy): Eukaryota > Metazoa > Arthropoda > Insecta > Orthoptera > Tettigoniidae > Anabrus > Anabrus simplex. The sequence goes on from NC_090266.1 coordinate 933,063,604, forward strand.
TCTTCTGCAAATCAATTTCAACCATTAATACCTCTTCCAAAAATTTTCAACAAAGCTATTGGCAAGGAATCAGAAAATGTTGATCAATTCGTGATCAAACACAAAAGAATTTGAATTATTTTTTCTTCTTCAAGATTTATCTGCTATTCAGCAAAAACTACCTTCTCATCGATTAACGTTCCGTCAATATTTTTTCACACGTCTAATTGCAAGGAAGCTGGAATCCAATTAATTTCTCAATCACCAAATGTGACATTTTTTTAACCTTGTTAAAGAACTTCTTCTGTGTCACCCATTGGAAGGACTTTTGTGGGGGGGGGGGGTTTGTACCGGTTGGTACACCTCTACGCCGCACATTTGAATTTTCCGCCTTAAGATACCTTTCTATTGGAGAAACCCTGAACTTTAACAACTGAATCAACTCTACGGTTTATCAGAAGATGTCACTGAGTTTTTTTTATTTGCTTTTGTTTTTCATTGATCAAGAAGTGTGGACATTCTCTAACAGATGTCTCTACCAAAAACTATGATAACGCACTCTGGTGTAAAGGAATGAACTTTCCTGGGGAAATTTTGTATTCATAAGTTTTGTCTTTACTAAATTTTCTTCTGTCATTTGTGGCTTGGCAATATTAATCCTTTCTTTCAGCCAGTTTTGAATTTAGCCAATCAGTAATTTCTGTAATTAATTTTCCTCCAATCATAGCTTTCTTCTTCGAATTTCCATGTGTAACTCTTAGCTACCCAATGAAGTTGAGTGGGTGTGTCTTTATTATTCATGAAAGGTCTCGAATCTTCCACGAGGGTTTAAAACTGCTGATTTTCTCGATTCTTCGCCATTCGTATAACATCTTTCTCAGTGTGTGAATATGTAGCAGGGGGCGGGAAGCGCCTCTTTCTCCTGGCAGCAGATCTTCAACAAGGTAATGGCCTTTTAACATCTTTATTTCTTGCTAGCTCAGCAGTTTAACTCGCGGGGAAGGTTCGAAACCTTTAATATATAACCTATATCTTTAAATGTGTAAGCCGTTTCAATCCTTGTAAAAACTTCACATAACTTGAACTTTAATTTGGGGATAGAGAGTGCTTTACCCTCTCGAGCTCCCCTTCATTTGAAATTGAGGTGACTACGTTTTCGTGACCGTTTCTACTCTTCCTTTATGTGTTAAAGTTTTCTTATACGAGTCACTTCCCTACCTTCGGATTAGCCCCTGTGTAATCGGCCTAGCGCCACTTAGGTTTTAAAGGTGTCTTTAGGAGTGCATGTAAACCCCTCCAGTCCTTACTGTATTTTGGGCCAGTAACTTAACCTGTTGTTTTCCTTCATGCGAAGGCCCTGTAGGTTGGGTACATGATACCCCTGTTTCTTTGTAAGTGTGCCTTGAGGGCAGTTAGAAGTAGAGTTTGTTGTGGCCTTTGATAGGCTTGTAAAATCGAGAGCGGGTCTGCTCTTTCTTGTATTTTGATGGGGGCCTCTACGAGGCTTAACATGGTAATTAGGAGCAAGTGCTCCTTAGTATGATGGGGTTTTCTGCCCTTAAATCAAATGATTTCCTTAGCAAGGTTGGGCTGGTAGCTCAAGGAATGTGAAGTGGGGCTTGGAGCCCAGGGCTTGTAACGAATATTGAACTTGTTCTTTCATTTGTAAAATTATTCTTGTACCTGATTTTTCCATTGTTATTTCACCTAGTGAAAAATGTTAAATTGCCTTTAAATCTTGTTAAGTTTTGATATTTTTTGAAAATATAACCTTTATTGAAATTTTGGTTAATATTTTGGCCTTGTAGTTAGACCAATTCCAACCCGCACCTTCTTTCACCTCTGCTGTTCCACAGATACCTCAGAACAATACTATTAAAAACTTATCAGGCGTCCGATAATAATATCAGCCTCTAAATGGCGAGAGAGTTTCATCACGAGTGAAGACATAGATATTTACTATGCAAGAGTAAACTACTACAAAAACAATGTAAATTAATCTACTAAATAGAAGTAATATACAGTATGCGTGCAAATAAATAACATAGTGATGTTATTCCCGGTAAGTATGATTCGATTGTTGGTGAGTTTATCAGATAATTTAAACCCAAGCCACCACAAGACACAGCGTATCCACCATAACTCCGAATTATATTAGAAATGTTTCTGAAGCACCTATTAAAATAGAATAGTGGAAATCGTAATCCATTACGTACAGTAAATAAATATTTGTACGCCTCTGTGGTGTAGTGGTTAGTGTGATTAGCTGCCACCCGCGGAGGCCCGGGTTCGATTCCCGGCTCTGCCACGAAATTTGAAAAGTGGTACGAGGGTTGGAACGGGGTCCACTCAGCCTCGGTATGTCAACTGAGTAGAGGCGGGTTCGATTCCCACCTCAGCCATCCTGGAAGTGGTTTTCCGTGGTTTCCCACTTCTCCTCCAGGCATATGCCGGGATGGTACCTAACTTAAGGCCACGGACGCTTCCTTCCCTCTTCCTTGTCTATCCCTTCCAATCTTCCCATCTCCCGCAAGGCCCCTGTTCAGCTCCAGGACACTGCCCTTGAGGCGGTAGAGGTGGGATCCCTCGCTGAGCAGATTAAGAAAGAAAGAAATGTATAAATATTTGAGTTTGTAGGCCTAACCCTTTATTGTATCCGGTCAAAATATATAAATTGCAATGAACATAGATAATTTATTTCCTACAAAGTAAAATAAAAATGAAGTGGATTTCTGCCCTGTTCCTTTCATTATTTTCTGCCTCCATTTCAAAGTCGGGTATCCCCGCAGTGATCGAGAGTGACTGGAGAACTTGGCCCAACTTTCACGGCCTGTGACGTAATCACAACGTCACTGTGGCTGAATAGCATACGTTCATCGCCTGCCTGCCCGCCCGCTTACAGTGCTGAGCGCCCGCGGGACGAAATGCCCAGCGTGAGCACCTCTGTTATAAAGGAATTGGCAAATATCACAACCTTCAATAATTGGCCACTTTAATTATGTTTCTATCTCAGCCTCTACTCCATGCACAACAAAGAAACTTCCGAAAGGAAAAATATTGCATGTTTATAAATGAACATATATTTTAGAACTCGCATAGGCATTATCAAAATCGCTCATTTATTATTCAAAATGGGGGCTGTCAACGTGTCGATATTCTTTGCATCCCTCACAACTGGACCATTTACCAACGTATTTCCATTCTGTTTTTATTGTGCTTTTGAAAGACACAGCTACACAAATAACCACTTCCAGAAATGCATTTCTGAAATAAGTAATTTCAGTTTCATGTTGCTTTTATATAACATAATTTGGTCAGCAGATACTTTTTGTCCAAACAACTATAAACCCTAGGCGCATGATTGTGTTTTTAGTGGAGTACTTCCGTAAAGGTGGTAAGTTTTCGTAAACACTCTCATTTCAATCGTTAACGTACTGATTTCGAAAGCACAATCCCTTGTTAACAGCACAACTTTCGTACTAAGCTGGAATGCTATTCAGTTCGAGGATAGTACCTGCTGGAGGTACAAGGTCAGTGTTCCGTTGCCTCGTTGCTGCCAACTTAGGAGCAACCGCCGCGCCTCTGGGTTCACTGCCGATACAGTATTGCCACACACTGTACTACGTGTGTTTGTTGCTGTTTTTACGTCGCAACGACGCAGTTAGGTCTTATGGCGACGATGGGTCAGGAAAGGGCTAGGAGAGGGAAGGAAGCGACCGTGACGTTCAGTGAGGTACAGCCCCAGCAATTGCCTCGTGTGAAAATGGGAAAACACGGGAAACCCTCTTCAGGTCTGCTGAACCCACGACTATCTGTACTACAATTGTTGCCCACGTAACATTCTTTAGATTTCCCCACGGTACACCATATACCCTGAAAGCCTCGTTAACAACCAAATTACCCATCATTTTGTACAGCAATTAACTCATGCTTATTTCATCTTCTCCATCTTGAGGAGTTGCGTTGCAGCAGATAATAGATAATAATAATAAATAACCTAGCACTCACATCGGTTATCCTTCAATTAATAATAAAAACAATCAGTCAATGTAATGCTATTTTTGTTGAGCTTTGGGGACTTTAGACATTTATTTTCTTCCAGCTTGGCGATATTAGGGTATTCAAGGGGCTTTCGCACACCCTACAATGTTTACGATTCATTTCCCCCTGATACTTCGCGTGGTCTTTTCTTTACGTATTTCTCCTCATTTGTGTAACCATCTTCATTATCTTTCTCATCAATAAGAGCTAATGACCACGCGGCTTTGCAGCTTATAGATAGAGCCCTTCACGGATGCGGATATCCGCGATGTTAGTGCCTTGGCAGATGAAAACTATACGGCAGTGCGGATAACTTTGCTGATAATTTCTGAACAAATATGTTTATTGATTTTCACTCAAGTATACTCTAGAAATCTCTACAAGTTAGTCTTTCATACATTTCACGTACTTATTTTTGCTTGTGGTGAGGTGCCCCTTGGCACTGGTGTGGGGAAATGATGTTACATATAAAGAGCCTTGAGTCCATAAAGCCGTAAAACTGACTTAAGCCTAAATGGCTCCTGCCCGCAGTTAGTAAGGAACAAATTTTCCGAAAAAGAACCGCTTCATATATCGGTAAATGTTGCAATAGGAAATCCCTCATAAACCTGTCACTGTAGGGGGCTGTTTTGCCAGATATTAGGCCTATTGTATTATGCTAACAAATCTATCCGCTTCAATATTTTGGGTGAAATATAGTCAAGTAGTTGCAAGACATGCACCAGGCCTCTTCGGAGGCCACACGCCATTATTTATTTATTTATTTATTTATTTATTTATTTATTTATTTATTTATTTATTTATTTATTTATTTCAAAGATTCTGTACAGAGTTTGCCTCCATGTTTGACCCTGTGGAATATCTATACCTGAACATGTTTTCCGACTCCACTTGCTAGACAAAACCAGATAAGGAAACAGAAAACAAAACAATATAAATTTAGTATCAAATGGCCTACGGTCAGCTCACTTCGGAAATCCGTTAGCCATGGCAATACGGCAGCTGTATAAGAATGGCATCCAAGATCAAATAAAACCATCGGCAGTACGGCACATGAAGGCTATTAAACCTTCACCTCATTCCTGGCCAGACTCGCAAACCTTGCACATTCCTCATGGCCTACTCAGGTTTGCTAACCCAGCCATCATATTACAAGACCTGCCACGTTAGTGTGCGACCTTCTACTCATGTTGCATTTTTCCGCCTGAACTACTTCCTTGTTACCAGTACACAATATCTAACTTCACCCCCAAAACAATCTCTTATACCAACCATAATCACATATTAATTTCGTCCCTCCAATTCACTTACTATATACCTTCAACTCAATCTCTTATTCCTCATCCCTCTAAGCATCATATTTCACTATCCATCAATCTTTACATTTCACTACATCACCCTATTAATCATAATCACTCTTCAATCAAATTTCACAGTAATCACTCTTAGCAACCTTCACTCAGAATTTTCATATACCAGCCATAATCACAGATTAATTTCCTCCCTCCAATCCAATTATATCCACCAAGCACTTATCGTAATATACATACAATAAAGCAGCAATAATCATCTCTATTTTCTTTTTTTTTACATTTTGGCATTTGGTCAGAAAGACCATGCTACCAGTTCTGTGCACTTAGAAAACAGGAAGGTCAAAGAGCAACATATTTACAACATGGGACCGTTCATGGCATTGTAATTGGTGATAGAAAGCCACGGTATATGAACTTTGCTTGGATGACGACAGTTTCACTACAGACTACAGAACAAACGTGTCATAATATTAAATTGGCTTCACTTAAAAATTTGGCTATTGCTTGATATATACGGACGTCATGGCTGTTGAACAACGACGAAACGGAAATGGGAAGGGGGACTTTGAGTTGTACAAGCGTTTGATATAAATTGGTTACTTGTAGTTTGTATCTAGTGCATCCTTAAATTGTATGGTTTATTTTATTTATTTATTATTGACTTGTTTTATATGGCGTGGCTCAGGCTATGAAGCCTGCTGTTATGCCAAACCATCTCATATGTACTACATTGTACAAACTACAGAGTATTAACATTTCTAATTACATATAATTAATTATAAAATTAAACTTAAATAATAGTTATAAACAAAAGGTAAATTTCTTAGAGTCACTATAAAAAAACATTAAATATTAATTTCTTAAGTCTATGTACCATTTATAACATATTTTTTAAATATATTTCTACTATGTATGTCTCTAATTACAGCCGGAAGGGAATTCCAAGAGCGTATGGTTGCAGGTATGAATGAGTTGCCGTAACCGGTCGTGCGGTAAATTGGGAAGCTCAGCTGGGAAGAGGTTTCTGACATTGTAGGTATACTGTTTGGAGATGTCAAGTATTTAAGATCCATTCTCAGATAACTTGGTGTATCTGTACGGAGAATGTTGTGAATAAGCGAATACACTGACTGACAGTGACAATGCAACACCAAGGAGGAGTGGTTCGAAAGGGATGAAAGTTGGGGAAAAAACAGAGACGGCACGGATGAATAATTGATGTTTATTTCAAACCGATATGCAGGTTACACAATGCGCACGGCATCGACTCAGTAGGATGTAGACCACCGCGAGCGGCGATGCACGCAGAAACACGTCGAGGTACAGAGTCAATAAGAGTGCGGATGGTGTCCTGAGGGATGGTTCTCCATTCTCTGTCAACCATTTGCCACAGTTGGTCGTCCGTACGAGGCTGGGGCAGAGTTTGCAAACGGCGTCCAATGAGATCCCACACGTGTTCGATTGGTGAGAGATCAGGAGAGTACGCTGGCCACGGAAGCATCTGTACACCTCGTAGAGCCTGTTGGGAGATGCGAGCAGTGTGTGGGCGGGCATTATCCTGCTGAAACAGAGCATTGGGCAGCCCCTGAAGGTACGGGAGTGCCACCGGCCGCAGCACATGCTGCACGTAGCGGTGGGCATTTAACGTGCCTTGAATACGCACTAGAGGTGACGTGGAATCATACGCAATAGCGTCCCAAACCATGATGCCGCGTTGTCTAGCGGTAGGGCGCTCCACAGTTACTGCCGGATTTGACCTTTCTCCACGCCGACGCCACACTCGTCTGCGGTGACTATCACTGACAGAACAGAAGCGTGACTCATCGGAGAACACGACGTTCCGCCATTCCCTCATCCAAGTCGCTCTAGCCCGGCACCATGCCAGGCGTGCACGTCTATGCTGTGGAGTCAATGGTAGTCTTCTGAGCGGGCGCCGGGAGTGCAGGCCTCCTTCAACCAATCGACGGGAAATTGTTCTGGTCGATATTGGAACAGCAACAGCCAGGGTGTCTTGCACATGCTGAAGAATGGCGGTTGACGTGGCGTGCGGGGCTGCCACCGCTTGGCGGCGGATGCGCCGATCCTCGCGTGCTGACGTCACTCGGGCTGCGCCTGGACCCCTCGCACGTGCCACATGTCCCTGCGCCAACCATCTTCGCCACAGGCGCTGCACCGTGGACACATCCCTATGGGTATCGGCTGCGATTTGACGAAGCGACCAACCTGCCCTTCTCAGCCCGATCACCATACCCCTCGTAAATTCGTCTGTCTGCTGGAAATGCCTCCGTTGACGGCGGCCTGGCATTCTTAGCTATACAGGTGTCCTGTGGCACACGACAACACGTTCTACAATGACTGTCGGCTGAGAAATCACGGTACGAAGTGGGCCATTCGCCAACGCCGTGTCCCATTTATCGTTCACTACGTGCGCAGCACAGCGGCGCATTTCACATCATGAGCATACCTCAGTGACGTCAGTCTACCCTGCAATTGGCATAAAGTTCTGACCACTCCTTCTTGGTGTTGCATTTGCTCTGTCAGTCAGTGTATAACCACGACAGCTGTTCAAGACAAGGTGATATATGACAATACCTGGGCATATTTAATACAAAACGGATGCATGTATTATAAGCCCGCTGAAGTTTAGCGTTAAGTGTGGTGTTTAGGTTGTTGTATATTACGTCACCATAATCGAAGGTGGGTAGAATTAGGCTTTGAATAAGTAACTTTCTCGTATTTAGAGGAAGGAGATCCCGTAAACGTATAAGAGAGTGCAAAGAAAAGAATACTCGTTGGCATATTTTCGTCGTGTGCTCCGTCCAGTTTAAGTACTTATCAAAAATGAGGCCAAGGTTTTTTTACAGTTTCGTTTATTTGTATTGATGTTGCGTGGAATAGGATTGGGGGAATTTTAACACTTTTCAGTTTGGTATGATTACTTTTGGATCCAATTATGATTGCTTGCGATTTGAATGGATTGACTTTAAGAGAGTTATTTTTATTCCAGTCTTTTATATTTTCCAGGTCATCGTTTAGTTTGTTAATGTCTAGGTGGATGACTTTCGGGTTTGTTTGTATATAAAGTTGTATGTCGTCTGCGTAGAAATGGTATTTACACGTTTTTATATGTTCTGGTAGGTCATTTAAGTACAGTGAAAATAGCAGTGGCGCTAGAACACTGCCCTGAACTACGCCAACTTCAGTTTGTTGCCAGTGTGATACTTTCGTACCTGCTGAAACGCACTGCTGCCGCGCAATTAAATAAGAGTGTAGCCACGTCAGTGCGCTTGAAGAAAATTTTTGTGCTTGTAGCTTAGCTAATAATATTTCCCTGTCCACACAGTCAAATGCTTTACTTAGGTCTAAAAGTACAAGGATAGTCATTTGTCCGTTGTCCATGCCTGCTTGAATGTCATTTGTAACTTTTAGTAGTGCTGTAGTTGTGCTGTGGTTAGGTCTAAATCCTGACTGGTATTTGTCGGGTAAATTGTGTTTGTTAAGGTAATTTGTTATCTGCTTGTGGACGACCTTTTCTAATATTTTACTAAGACAAGGAAGTATGCAAATTGGTCGAAAGTCTTCGGGTTTTGTTGGATTATCGATTTTTCTTATCGGTCGTATTATGGCACTTTTCCATATATTGGGAAAGATTTCTGTCATAAGTGAGGTATTTATTATGTGTGTAATTGTTGGGAGAACAATTTCAGAGAGTCTTTTAATTAATGTCAAATTTATTCCGTCACATCCTGTAGCCTCTGACTTTATTTCATGAATTGCTTCTCCGGCGTCATTAAGAGTTACATGTGAAAAATAAAATTCTTCTCCATCGTGTTTTGTTTTCGTATGTAGTCTGTCGATTGTTTCCCTTTTAGTTCGTTCGTCTGTATGTGAATTTTGTGAGCAGAAATATTTATTTAATTCGTCTAATGGCAAGTCAGTGTTGTTTTCATCGGTTTTATTTTTTGTCAAACCAATGTTCCGAAGAATTTTCCAAACATTGTCAGAATTGTTATTTTTTAAGATTTCATGTGTATGGCGTATTTTAGCATTCCTGGTGGTCTGAGTTGTTGTGTTACGCAATTTTTTGTATTTTTCGAAATTGTCTGCAGTTGGATTTTTTCTATAATATTTGTAAGCTGCATTTCTTTCCTCCATTTTTAACCGTATGTCTTGCGTCAGCCAAGGTGATGGTTTTCGTTTCACTCGTGCTGTCCGTATGGGGGCATGTTTGTCATACAGTCCTAAAAGTAGTTTGTTAAACAAGGTTATTTTGTCGTTAATGTATGTTGTGCCACGGTGTTTTGAGTGCGTCCTCAATGAACGCCTCTTCGTTTAGGCCTTTGAAGTCTCGATAGGAAATTAATTTAGGCTCATATTTGGGAAATTTCAGTGAGTAAGTTGCGTAAATAAAGTCATGTTGGGAAAGTCCGGGAGCTGGCTGTTGTCCGTAAGTCTGCATTCTATCGGTATTGTTTGTAACAATTAAATCCAGTAGTGAATGGGAAGTAGCTGTGTGGTGTGTAGGAATTAGGGGAAGGATCGTCATATTGAGTGAGGTAAGCATGCTTTTGAGTCGTCTAGATTCAGCAGAGTCACATTTCATCATGTCAGAATTAAAGTCGCCCATTAAAATAGCATGCTCATACCTGGGTAATAGGTCCTGTAGTGCTTCCTCCAGGTCTTCGATATATCTCGTCTTCGGTGCACGATACACAACACCCAGTAAACACTTAACACTGCGAATTTGTAATTCAATAAATAGGAACTCCGGCCCGTTGTGAAATTCACTTGGTGTTTTGCGTAATTCTTTGAATTTCATATCCTTGCGCAGATATATCCCTACGCCTCCCCCACCTTTTCCTACTCTATCGTTTCTTATCAGCGTGTAACCGGTTGCCGGACAATTGCGGTCACGGACATTTGCGGTCGCCGGACATTTGCGGTCACTGAGATAAACTTGTGCCCATTCACAGAAATTCCCTAGTTATCAAAGGACATTTGCGGTCACTGAAGCAGGGGGTGGGCCTCATTAGCTTAAGCTCGGGGTATCCCCGCTAACCTTCCTGAGCACCTGCTCGCTCCTTGCAGATCAACTTCATTTTCTTTCGCGGGCATTATTCAGAGATTAATACCTTCAGCCACAAACACCATTCTATACCGAAACTTCCTGGCGTGACTACTGCATTTACTATTGTGTGCTGTAATGGAGTTGACAGTTTCTAATCAGGCAAATCGTTGTACACTTTACAGATGTTATATGTACAGAAAGAATAGGGAGAGTCAACCTATTATCGTCACCTGGGTGTGTCTGAAGGAGAAGAACAAGTGTAAAGGACGGCTGAGGACAAGAGGCGAAGAAATGCTACATACCGTCGTTCATCAGCGTGGACCACCTGAATAAGCGGCCTTCACAGTGAAAAAGCAAGTTCAAGATTGAAAGAAGAGAACAAGAGAAGAAGTGGCTCCACTATCACAGATTTACGTGGAAGAGTTGGGTGATCTGCATAACAGGGCCTACGACTTTGTCACTGACTTGCCAGCTCAAGAAACTTTAAGAAAGAACAATGCGTCGGCAACGAAATCATACACGCGGACTTCAAGTAGAGCCAAAAACAAGTGCTCAGATAATTCTTAATAAAGAGGCGTTAAGGATGAATAATGGCAGCCCGTTTCGTTTAGCTGACGACAGCATAGGAGAAAGAATTATAATTTTTAGTGCCGGAAAAAATAGAGAAAATCTTAGGCATTATGCACAATTTTTTATGGATGGCACGTTCGAGAGTTGCAGCTAATAGTTCGCCCAGAGGCACTCCATTCACGCAAACCTTGGAGGCCGGAGTGATGAAAGAAACGTTTATCCGGTCGTCTTTGCGTTCCTGCCTAACAAAAAGAAATAAACGTATATTTGTTTCTTTCACCTTATCTTGGAAGCGGTTCCCCAATGGAATCCTAAGAAAATCACTATTGACTTTGAAGCAGCTACGCTATCAGCCCTACGAGAAGTATTTCCGTCAGCAGAGTTAAGTGGCTGTTTTTTTTTTTCACATGAAGCAATGGTTTTTTTTTTTTTTTTACATGAAGCAATGTCTGTGGAGGAAAGTACAGGAACTTGGCCTGATATGCGACTACAAGGAGAACGAAGATATAATTCTCCACATCCGAATGTGCACTGCTCTGGCATTTTTGATACATTCTCATGCTCCTTCTAAAGAAAAACTTACTGGCTTCTTCGATTATTTTTGTACACGTATGGCTTGAAAACGGCGAGAAACCAATCACTATGTGGATCTGTTACAAAAAGCGACGTCGAACAACAAATTCTGTAGAGGGATGGCATCACAAGACCAACTCTTTAGTTGGAAATCCACATCCTCGATTCGACGATTTGGTGGTTTGTTTAAAGAACGAAGCAGAAGCGACGAACTGTATGTACCTGAAACTGGAGCTCAATCTTGAAGGTAAGAGGAGGAAGACGAAATATGTGAAGAAAGATGACAGGATTGAAAGAACTCTTAAGAAATATGAAGAAACTAGCGACATCAGGTCCTGCTTAAAGGCAATTTCTTACATAGAAAATCTTGCGTAATCTTCTTGCTGCTTTAGGTATTCCTAATGTAAATAGGTATATACAAAGGAACAAAATTATAATGACGCTTACCTAAAGCCGACAAAAAGAATTGACTAAGCTTAGTTACAGCTGATTTTAAACACGCCAAAATGATTTTAATACAATCATTATACCAGTCCAAAGAATGGATAAAGTGTGATGCTAATCAGCATTTTAAAACATGTAATTTACTGTTGACCAAGTTATTGTATGTACTCGAGTTTTGAGGTTTTGACCCCCCACCCCCACCCCCCATGTGGGTGGGAGACACAGACGAAGAATACATCCACGGTATCCCCTGTCTGTCGTAAGAGGTGACTAAATGGGTCTCCGGAGGCTCACAACTTGGAAGCGTGAGTTGGCAGGATCGAACCTGCCAAGTTGGGGCCAAAAGTCCAGCGCCTCAACCGTGTGAGCCACTGAGTCCGGCATTTCTAATTCTTTCCCATCCCATTTTCTTCGAAAAATATGTTAAAGTGACGTTAGACTGCCATGAATAAATAAATAAATAAATAAATAAATAAATAAATTTCAATTAATTAACGATGGATTAATTTAAATTTTTCTAAAAATGAAGGACTGGTGCGGAATAAAAAAGTGTCCTTTACCCTGGCCTACCTTTAATTATTCCACGATAAATAAATAGGAAACGTATTTTTTGAATTAGCCTCTGATGTTTGTATATAAAAATTCACTTTGTGTTGCATTAGAGTTTAAATATAACATATACGAGCTAGTATATCTGCGGGAATGTTTATATCGTGGTAGCCACGGGACCTTTTCGTGATGGTGGTGATTACTGTTTTTGTGAGAAAGTAGAACGGTGCCACCACCCTCCTTTAAAACTAACCAGAAAAAAAGTCTAATAGATCCGCCTCTCTTTTAGGGAAAAAGCCACGAAAGACGTGAAAATATAAGACTGCCTGAGCTTGGCAAACATCGTACCGTGGGGATCGGAAGAGAACAAGAGTTGACCAAAAGAGGCCGGATAGGAAATATAATATAATACATTTATTTATCATCTACAGAATTGTATGTTACCAAAAACATGACATGACTTGTTCTTCTCCTTCAGACATACGCAGGTGACAATTTAACGTTGACTTTCCCTATACTTTCTGTACATATAACCATTTGCCTTATTAGTAACTGTCAAATCCACTACAGCACACAGCAGTAAATAATTACACTAGGAAGTTTAGATATGGAATTGTGTTTGTGTCTGAAGGTAAATAATGCCCGCGAGAGAAAAATGCTGATCTGCAAGGAGAGAGCAGGAGATCAGGTAGGTTAGCAGGATACCCCGAGCTTAAGCTAATGAGGCCCACCCCCTGTTGCAGTGACCGCAAATGTCCTGTGACAACTGGGGAATTTCTGTGACTGGGCACAAGTTTATCTCATTGACCGCAAATGTCCGTGATTTTGTGATGACCGCAAATGTCCGTGACCGCAAATGTCCGGACACCGTGTAACCCTCCATATGTACTAGTGAAGACGGGATACTTGGTTTCAACCACGACTCGGATATTAATATGGCATGGAAGTTGTTGTTAGAGAATGTGTCTGAGAATTCAGTAAAATGGGAAAGAAGGCTCTGTGTGTTCACGTGGCCCACCTGCAGAGAGCTTGGAGGTACAGGAGGAATGTCTCTGTCTGCTTCTTGATTGGGGTCAGAAGGAAAATTTGGGGAGTCTATAACTTTGAGTCTGAACAGATGACTGGGGTAAGATGCATGTCCAAGTCGCATTCTGATAATTGATGTAATATGGCGGCGAGTTAGAGATAGTAGATTGAACCATGGTTTCTGTGGGATGTGTCTCTGGATAGCGGCGTAATGCTTGCCTTTGATGAGTTGAGTTGTTGCCCAGAAATTTGACCATTCTTTGTAAGCCTGTTTCTTGATGAGGCTTTGGAATCATATTGATTCATTTCGGCAAAATAAGGTCAAATGAAATAATTGTGTGAATAATTTCAGTTTTAATAATAAGAATAATAAGAATAATGAAACCGCCATATGACCAATTAACGCGGAGAATGTATGTTAAATTCTCACCTTGAACCACATGACACCCATTTTCTTCCTATTTTTCCTTCATGACATTTTTGTCTTGCTCGGGATTCTGTTTTCCTCGAGGGTGTTCCAAGAAGGTAAGGAGCTCAGAGGATTTGCTACATAATTCTCCGACTGACAGAGTGAAATGCCTTCTAAAATTCGATTAAGGACTGATAGATTGTGTTCTCCCACACGGTGCTCTGTTCCAAGATGCAGTCTAGGTAATTTTATATGTCTTTCTAAAACATGGTAGGCCTATTTGTTATTTCAATCTATTTTGTGAAATAAATCTTCTAAGCTCCTTACCTTTATGGTTAATTGTATCCTCCCCATATAATCCATAAGCTCGGGCGATATGTTTAATGCTAATTCAAACATTCATATCTCCGATAAATATCACTTCATTATTTTTAGCCCGATTTTGAGGCTTCGGCACTCTTAGTTGTGCTGGCAGTTGATCTGTCAGCCAAGAATTGCTTAGGTATCAGTTGTCACACATTCTCGATTTCTGCAGAACATCTAAGGCTACACTACCATCTATTCACCTTCTTCCAATATTTGATCGTCTTCAACGACGTGTGAGTGTGAGTGTTGCGTATGCGGTCTTACGGTCTGAAACATACATTACACTACATCATTTGACACATTTTCCTGATACTACTTGCTACATTTCAGAACGAATGACAGTGACCCTTGTTTCAAGAGAAAGTACAACTGGGCAACCATCTCCACTCTAAAACGTACTGAAGTGAGATTTTGTGGCATACTTTCACGTATAATACTAATGTACGGTTCCAAAGGTGTAAATGTAAAATCTACATAATTTTCCTCCTTTACTGGAGCCAGTGAAAACTAATACTGTATCCACTACATCATTGGGTGCACTGATTCCCCCATAAATACTTTAATTTCATGTTACTTCCCTAGTAGACCTTATTTGCCCTTGGATGAAAATGGAAACAGAAGAACGGGAAAATATGTATTTCCGCATACATTCTTGATGTTATTTGGTCCTGTCTTTGTGCATAAACCGTGCGTTTTAGCTCAAGTACCATACAAGAAAGCCACAACTGAGTGGTTGCAATCCCGATCAGTATCATATTCGGTGCTTGTGCTCGACTAGTAGCTCCTGTTTTACTTGATGTTGCGGAACAGTACGCACATTGTAACAGGCACAAAAGCTCGAAGCATCATACAACACATTTAGTAAAAAGGACTGACTATAGCGTTGTTTCAAGTCTTTAAAATGAGACAACATAATATTCCTTCAAGCAGCGTGAACTGCCGGCATGTGGCGAAGACTAAAGCTTTGTTTTACGACATGCTCAGCCACTGATCAGTGGCAAGCAGATATACGATTCAGAATGCAAATGTGCGAAGCAACAGCTCCGGGCAGACAGGTGGAGATAACGAGCCCCAGGCTCACGCAAAACTTACAAAAAGGTCAGAAGTTACTTCCAAAATAACTAGTCACGTTTTACTTACAGCTTTCATCCATCTAAAAACTTGAGTGCAATGTATAAGTCACGAGCAAGAAACTCCTTATCTTGGCCTATAGACGGCTATTGTTGCACCTTTATATTAGGAACATGAGGCAGCTTCGTGTACTTTCTATATATGAAGTCTACAAGGTACCCTGTATGGTTGTATCTGTAAGTAAACAGGGTTAGGATTGAGATGTAGCCGTGATCAATATAATACCACGTAACTTCCCAGCATTCAACTGAAGTTAGAACTTATTTTACGGCTAAGAGTAGGAATTTAACCCGGCTGTCCTAACGAGCCTGAATACATCCCGTTCGAATCCTCTTAAACAAAACAATAATAATAATAATAATAATAATAATAATAATAATAATAATAATAATAATAATAATAATAATAATAATAATAATAATAATAATAATAAACAACTCGTGGCACTACACTCTGGCGGGCCTTGACCTGCCAAACGACCGTTGCTTAGTCCAAAGGTCTGTGTATTAGGAGGTGACGTGTGTTCAGTGCGAAAAATCATGTAGGTCGTTCTTATTGGTTTTCTAGACCGGGGCCTCCATCTCACCACCAGATGGTTTCTCAATTATTCTCACATAGGCTGAGTGGACCTCGAACCAGCCCTCAGATACCGATAAAAATCCCTGACTTGGCCGGTAACCAACATCAGGGCCTCCGAGTAAGGCCCCTAACACTTGACACTGGTGGCGACATCGGTGGCGACATCAGTTGACGCGGGCGTTGGGTTGTATGTAGCTTATTATATTAGGGACACAGGTGGCACCACCAGAAACAGGTGTCCGGCCGGTGGACGAGCCCGGCAACCGCGCGGAACACCAACGGTGTCTTGGGACACCCACTGGGCATTGCTTCAAATGTAGCCTATGTAGGACACCGGTGGCGACACCAGTTGACGCGGGCGTTGGGTTGTGTGGAGCTTGTTATATTAAGGACACTGGTGGCGCCACCAGAAACAGGTGTCCAGCCGGTGGACGAGCCCGACAACCGCGCGGAACACCAACGGTGTCTTGGGACACCCACTGGGCATTGCTTCAAATGTAGCCTATGTAGGACACCGGTGGCGACACCAGTTGACGCGGGCGTTGGGTTGTGTGGAGCTTGTTATATTAAGGACACTGGTGGCGCCACCAGAAACAGGTGTCCGGCCGGTGGACGAGCCCGGCAACCGCGCGGAACACCAACGGTGTCTTGGGACACCCACTGGGCATTGCTTCAAATGTAGCCTATGTAGGACACCGGTGGCGACACCAGTTGACGCGGGCGTTGGGTTGTGTGGAGCTTGTTATACTAAGGACACTGGTGGCGCCACCAGAAACAGGTGTCCAGCCGGTGGACGAGCCCGACAACCGCGCGGTACACCAACGGTGTCTTGGGACACCCACTGGGCATTGCTTCAAATGTAGCCTATCATACGAGGGCACTGGTGGAGCCACCTGGTTGTGACCCATCCCTCCCTCCATACCAGCTTTTACCTCAACCAGTTCCACTCAAGCTGTTCTCTTTTCAGTATTGTGCTCATTATGGCTGAGGGAAACGTTACGAAGAATAGTAGTGCTGGGGATAAGATGAAAGAGTTCGCTAATTTAATAGATAAGCAAGTGAATAATGAAGACTTAATAGACCAAGTTCAAAAAAAACCAGTAATCTGGAACAATACAACCGACGTGTACAGTCATAGAAATGCCAAAATAAATGCGTGGAACGAAATTATGGTGTATTTCTTACTCGATTGTGAGGACAAGGATATTGCTGACAAGAACATTTTAGGAATATTTAATTTCGCAAACAGCATCCTGGTCCGCCTCTGTGGTGTAGTGGTTAGCGTGATTAGCTGCCACCACCGGAGGCCCGGGTTCGATTCCCGGCTCTGCCACGAAATTTGAAAAGTGGTATGAGGGCTGGAACGGGGTCCACTCAGCCTCGGGAGGTCAACTGAGTAGAGGTGGGTTCGATTCCAACCTCAGCCATCCTGGAAGTGGTTTTCCATGGTTTCCCACTTCTCCTCCAGGCGAATGCCGGGATGGTACCTAACATAAGGCCACGGCCGCTTCCTTCCCTCTTCCTTGCCTATCCCTTCCAATCTTCCCATCCCTCCACAAGGCCCCTGTTCAGCATAGCAGGTGAGGCCGCCTGGGCGAGGTACTGGTCATTCTCCCCAGTTGTATCCCCGACCAAGAGTCTGAAGCTCCGGGACACTGCCCTTGAGGCGGTAGAGGTGGGATCTCTCGCTGTGTCGGAGGGAAAAGCCGACCCCGGAGGGTAAACAGATGATGATGATGATGATGATGATGATGATGATGAAACAGCATCCTGACTTGAGAGCAGCGAATTTAAATTCTGAATATATATATATATATTCATTTCTGTGTGTACCCATTCCAATCCCTAAACCAAGTAAACAAAATCGTGTCACATTCGGGAATCGAACCCAGGTTAACATAGCCGGAAACTAGTATGCTAATGTATACACCTTTCGACGGACGTCGTCGTCATATATATATATATATATATTGAATGGTGTTTCGTTCAGAAATCAACAAAATCACGTTATAAGCAGAACTAGCAAAACGTAGGCTCTCACTTGTTGACGACATATTTTAAAATGGATCTCTACATGATTTCTAGTAGCGACATTAGTGTCTAGTGAACTTTTGCGTTAGCGGCACCTTAAGAGCCACCAGTGTCCTAGTATAATAGAGGCCTAAGAGTCAGGCTCAACCTCGGGGCCGGCTTCCTAAGATTTCACCAGTTCCCCACGGTATGGCGGCTTGCGAACAAGGGAAGTACCGTGCTCGATAGCTACAGTCGCTTAAGTGCGGCCATTATCCAGTATTCAGGAGATAGTGGGTTCGACCACACTGTCGGCAACCTTGAAGATGGTTTTCCGTGGTTTCCCATTTTTACGCCAGGCTGTACCTTAATTAAGACAACGGCTGCTTCCTTCCAACTCCTAGCCCTTTCCTGTCCCATCGTCGCCATAAGATCTATATGTGTCGGTGCGACGTAAAGCAACTTGCAAAAAAAAAAAAAAAACAAGGGAATTTAGCTGCTAGAATTTGATGGTGGATTTTCTATGTAAATAGTATCTGAATCACCTTATGGAATAGAAGGAGATAGTGAATGTGGGCCCTACTCCTCCTCTCTCAGCCACAAGGGGTGTATTCTGCCCGAAGGCAGGTCTGAACCTCCGCAGAGGTATGCCTGAGCCGGAGTTTACGTACGATAGGCTGGCCAGTTCCTTTCCGCTCCTCCATTCCCTTAACCCCAACCAACAGCGCGTGGCAACCCATCCACATCTTGACCACGCCCAATGTTGCTTAACTTCGGAGATCTCACGGGATCCGGTGTTTCAACACGCCTAATGCCGTTGGCTCTCAGTCACAGTACTTCAGTTTATATGAAATTTAGTTTTCAATTATTTTAAATAAAAGCGAACAAATAAATTTTAGTTCCAATAGTCCATCGTCCTTAGCGCTTAAGAAGGGGGCGGTGACCACCGCCAGGTACGTCCGAAGCATCCTGCAGCTTACGTCAGAACAGAGAGGTACACAAAAACAAATCGCATCGATGATTGATGATCGAAGAACGTTAGGTACCATTTTGTCATTTACTGGGGTATGAACTGAGGAAGCCATGCAGAGCTAATTCTACGATAGTTCAGATGGCAATTTTAACTCTTTTCTGTGTGTACCCATTCCAATCCCTAAATCAAGTAAAAAATTCGTGTCACATTCGGGAATCGAACCCAGGTTAACATAGCCGGAAACTAGTATGCTAATCTATATAACTTTCGACGAGCGTCGTCGCCGTCACCATGGCTTCCTCTCCGGTTCCATGGCTAATTGGTCCAAGGAGCCCAGAGGTCGATTCCCAGATGGGTCGACGATTTGAACTGTCATAACGTAATTACTATGGCTCGGGGACTGGGTGCTCGTGCCATTTTCAACATTGCAATTCATCTTTGTAGGTCCCATCCTTAAAAACATGCAGCTCGCCTATGGGGTGTCAATCGGAACCCGGCACCAGACCTCTCCCCGGGCCACATACTATTATTATTTATTTTTTTTATTTTTTTTTTTTTTTGCTAGTTGCTTTACGTCGCACCGACACAGATAGGTCTTATGGCGACAATGGGACAGGGAAGGGCTAGGAGTGGGAAGGAAGCGGCCGTGGCCTTCATTAAGGTACAGCCCCAGCATTTGCCTGGTGTGAAAATGGGAAACAACGGAAAACCATTTTCAGGGCTGCCGATAGTGGGGTTCGAACCTACTATCTCCCGAATACTGGATACTGGCCGCACTTAAGCGACTGCAGCTATCGAGCTCGGTACTATTATTATTATTATTATTATTATTATTATTATTATTATTATTATTATTATTATTATTATTATTATTATTATTATTATTATTCCGGGGTTACCCTTGGAATGCAGAGGTGAAACAAGGTGCCGGGGTGAATGGGTCTAAAGACAATGTCAAGAATTGAATTTAAAACGTAAACTGAAGGTTATATTTTTTGAAGAACAACAAACTTAACAAATTTTCACTTAGTGAGATAACAATGGGTCCGCCTCTGTGGTGTAGTGGTTAGCGTGATTAGTTGCCACCCCCCGGAGGTCCGGGTTCGATTCCCGGCTCTGCCACGAAATTTGAAAAGTGGTACGAGGGCTGGAACGGGGTCCACTCAGCCTCGGGAGGTCAACTGAGTAGAGGTGGGTTCGATTCCCACCTCAGCCATCCTCGAAGTGGTTTTCCATGGTTTCCCACTTCTCCTCCAGGCGAATGCCGGGATGGTACCTAACTTAAGGCCACGGCCGCTTCCTTCCCTCTTCCTTGCCTATCCCATCCGATCTTCCCATCCCTCCACAAGGCCCCTGTTCAGCATAGCAGGTGAGGCCGCCTGGGCGAGGTACTGGTCATTCTGCCCAGTTGTATCCCACGACCAAGAGTCTGAAGCTCCAGGACACTGCCCTTGAGGTGGTAGAGGTGGGATCCCTCGCTGAGTCCGAGGGAAAAACCGAACCTTGAGGGTAAACAGATGATGATGATGATGATGATGAGATAACAATGACATTTCAGGTACAGAATAGAAAAATCCAAGATTTCAGAACTTAATCACTCTTGGGCTTCAACCCCCTAGTTTTTGAGCTCCCAACTCAAATTTACAAATGAGCACAAATTTGTTCCTAATTCACGGAGCACTTGCTCCCAAAATACAACATCTAGCCTTTAAGAGGCATTCATTAATCTTACAAAAACTTTGAAAAAGAGTTAACAGGCTCTCAGTTTGCCAAGCCTACTCAAGGCAACATCAAATTACAAATTCTGGCCTCTGAAGGCACAAATTACAAGAGGAAAATTATTATACAGGGGTATTTAATACCCAACCTACTGGGGCTTCATGTCAAAGGAAAAAAACGGTTAAATGAATGGCCCGAACACAAAATGGATGGAGGCGGATGCCTTGCACTCCTAGATAAGAACACTTAAAACCTAAAGGGCACTAGACCAATAAAACAGGGGCTATTCCCAAACTATGGAGGTGACTCGTATAAGAATAGATTACAACATTACTGAAAGGAAGAAAACCAGTTACCAAACGTAGTCACCTCAAACCAATATGAAGGGGAGCTCGAGAGGGTACATCACTCTCTAACCCCGATTTACAGTTAAAGATTTTATGAAGTTTTTACATTAGCCGGCAGAAAGTTACATGTTTAGGAAAACTAGGTTACATAGATAATGATTCGGACCTTTCCCTCAGGTTAAACTGCGGAGCTAGCAAGAAATAAAGATGTTATGTGGCCATTACCTTGTCGCTGTACTGCTGCCTGATGAAAGAGGCGCCGCCCACCTCCTGCTTGACACACACATAGTTAGATGACTATCAAATGGCCAAGAGACGTGAATAGCCGCAGTTTATACACCCTCGGGGAAAGTTCGAGATCATTCATGAATAATCAAGACACACCCACAGAATTTTATTGGTAGATTTCAAAAGTAACTCTCAGGATCGAAGAAGAAGAAGAAGACAGTGATTGGTAGAAAATTAATTAGAGAAATTAGGGATTGGCTAGATTCAAAACTGGCGGAAAGAAAAGATAAATATTGCCAACCCAAAAATAAATGAACATCAATTAGTAAAAAAATCTTATGAATATAAAACTTCGTTAAATCAAAAGTTCTTTCACTTCACACCAGGGTGCATGATCATGGTTTTTTGTAGTGACATCTATGGAAGAAAGTCCAAACTTCTTGATGAATGGCGAACAAAACAAGTAAAAATAAAGTCAGTGCCTAAAACTTCACAATAACAAAATTATATCATATTTTAGTGGTGACATCTTCTGAGTAAATTTATAAGTTGGTCTAGTTTCAATGTCACGATTTCTCCAATAGAGGAGTTATTTGGCGCTAGATTTAAATGCGCGGCGTTGGGGTGTACCTCCCGGTACAATTATTATTATTATTATTATTATTATTATTATTATTATTATTATTATTATTATTATTATTATTATTATTATTATTA
Organism: Anabrus simplex; assembly: GCF_040414725.1. NCBI lineage: Eukaryota > Metazoa > Arthropoda > Insecta > Orthoptera > Tettigoniidae > Anabrus > Anabrus simplex. Next base: position 933,085,646 of record NC_090266.1, read on the forward strand.
TTATTATTATATTCCAGCCGGTTATGAAGAGTCGTGGTCTAAATGGAAGAGTTTGAACAGGCTGCAGTCTGGGATCGGTCGATCTAAGATCAATATGAAGAAGTGGGGCCTATCTGAAGAGTCAAGCGCCTGAAGAACAAACCATTGCGCACCTCCTTCATTGCAATTCCTGCCCTCTCGTTTGCACCATCCAAGATTTAGTGAAGGCCACACCAAATGTTCGAGATCTCGCCAAATTCTGGTTCGATATTTATTTATTTATTTATTTATTTATTTATTTATTTATTTATTTATTTATTTATTTATTTATTTATTTATTTATTTATTTACTGCGCACTACAGGATTTCTAATCCCAATTACAGTGGCGGATGTTTACACGTGTTTCTTGTTAATGTTTCAATCAATCTAATAACCTAATATCTAAACTATTCTAACATTATATTTACGTCGAGAAATAAATAATATTACATATCTAATCCTTACAAGAAACAAGTAGATAAAAACATAATTTCGTATCTAAAATAGTCTAATAACCTAATATCTGAACTATTCTAATATTATATTTATGTTGAGAAAGAAATAATATTACTTATCTAATCCTTACAAGAAACAAGTCGATAAAAATCATAAGTTCGTACCTAAACTAGTCTTTTAACCTAATACCAAAACTATTCTAATATTATATTTACAATGAGAAAGGAACAGTAGTTCACATCTAATCTAATTTAATCTTTACAAGAAAGAGTAAAATAAAAAATAAAAATCGTAATTTCATATCTAAACTATTATTTTCCTCTAGTTCTAACACTTATAATTTACATTTATAGGATAGGGCTTAATGTACAATATGTATAATACATTTTGTGGTTCAAATCATCATTACAAATTAGAGAGTTTTCGCGGAGATGCTGAACTGTTGTAAAAACAGGTCTAGAGGTACACAGAAGTTTAAAGAATTATTTTTCTGAACTGCACTGTTGTAGACATTGCATAGCTTGTAGAGTGGGGAATTTTTGTGAGCGGTTGTTCTGACTTTTTTGTTCTGAAAAGTTACATTTGTCCTCGCATTAAAGAGGGGCACGTGGAAGCTCAAGAGGCATAAAAAGTCAGGGTTGTCAATAATAGAATTCACAGTTTTGTACAGAAATTTCATGTCATCCTTTTGCCTCGTCAGTTCCACCAGGGGGGTTACCGAGCTCGATAGCTGCAGTCGCTTAAGTGCGGCCAGTATCCAGTATTCGGGAGATAGTAGGTTCGAACCCCACTGTCGGCAGCCCTGTAAATGGTTTTCCGTGGTTTCCCATTTTCACACCAGGCAAATGCTGGGGCTGTACCTTAATTAAGGCCACGGCCGCTTCCTTCCAACTCCTAGCCCTTCCTTGTCCCATCGTCGCCATAAGACCTATCTGTGTCGATGCGACGTAAAGCAACTAGCAAAAAAAAAAAAAGTTCCACCGGGCGAGTTGGCCGTGCGCGTAGAGGCGCTCGGCTGTAAGCTTGCATCCGGGAGATAGTAGGTTCGAATCCCACTGTCGGCAGCCCTGAAGATGGTTTTCCGTGGTTTCCCATTTTCACACCAGGCAAATGCTGGGGCTGTACCTTAAGTAAGGCCACGGCCGCTTCCTTCCAACTCCTAGGCATTTCCTATCCCATCGTCGCCATAAGACCTATCTGTGTCGGTGCGACGTAAAGCCACTAGCAAAAAAAAAAAAGTTCCAAGCTTTCTATTTCAAAATTTAGACAAAGTTCGTTGTATGCTATGTGTGGATAATTACCGGTTTTTTGAAATGTAAGTATTTTAAATATCTCTGTTGGATTTTTTCGATCTGTGCAATATATATTTTGTTTGCTGGATTCCATATAACGCTTGCGTATTCTACTATGGGCCTGACGAGAGAGCTGTAGAGGTGTACACAGGTTTTTAGGAGTTTAAAGGGTTTGACATTCCTCATCACAAATCCTAATGTCCTGTATGACTCAGCAACTACCTTCTGTACCTCGCTACTTTGAATGTACCTCTAGTGTGCTTTTACCAGTTATCTAATTATTGTTTCTCATCCTAACCAATAATTTATATGATGTATTGCTTCTGATACGAATAAATAAATAAATAAATAAATAAATAAATAAATAAATAAATAAATAATTATTGTAGCTCCCTCTGAGGATAGAAAAGTTCCCGCCGCCTAATTGCAAGATCACGGGTTCAAACCCAGTAGAGTTTCGTGTATTTTTAAAGAGTGGAAAAAAAAGAGTCTATTCTACACTCTATGTCGCACGATATCGGCATGTAAAAGATCTCTGATGACACACTGATGTTGACTCGACGAAATTAATTAAAACTTGGCCATGGATCACCCAACAGAGATCACTTTCTCCGCCATCTGACAGAGTAAAGCAGAACACCGAAATTCACACGCAGGCTACCTAGATGGCGTTAATTCAAAATGTTTCCAAACGGTAGCTGAGGCCGCGCGATTGTTGTTGTAATAATAATAATAATAATAATAATAATAATAATAATAATAATAATAATAATAATAATAATAATGAGCGAGATTTGGTAATGTTTGAAACTACTTGGATTCGTGGGTGATATAGAATTTCTTGAGAGTGATCACCAGTTTTAACTGTGAAATCAACAATCTTTTCCATAAATTGTAACATGTCTTATTTTCTTAACCCACTGGGTTGTTCTTCATGTATTACGTATAATCTAATTTCTTGCATATACATCTTTAAGATGAAGAAACCAACAGCAAACTACCTCGCTCTTCAACATACCTACACTGTACGCCTCATTACGGTGGCACCATCGGTTTTAGCGGTTTCTCTTAACCGCATAAACTTTGGTGGTGCTGTTTGAGGATCCAACCAGCTTCCAAGCTGAAGACTTATCAGAAAGATATATTATACATTAATAAAATTCTACACAATTTGTTTCATCGCTCTAGTCAATACATTCAATTTGAATTCCTAAACTTTTGATTTAAAACTCCGTCATAGTTCATTGATATTTGAAGAGAAATTTCGAATTTACACGCTAAAAATCCGTGAATTTGATCTAAAGATTTCAAGATTTCAAAGCTATTGATGCTCGTATGAATTATATATATATATAGGGATAATGAATATTTTTCAAAGTACGAGTACATTCCTTTGCTTGTATTTCTGAGAGTTACTTGCAGGCTCAGATGGGCATAACATCGGTAGGGGCCTTTCAAATAGAACAGAACACGATCGTGTTTACGCTTACTCCCGAGCTTAGAACGTTTGTGCGGGTGACAGGTAAATTATTGCCCAACACTGAATCGATTCCTTGCGTCACTTAGAGGAGAGATGACTGACGTCACTCTGACGTGGCATGTTCTGAGCGATCATAGCCCTGACGTCACGGATTGCTCCATCAGTAAGAAACAGGCATGCATCAGATTAGAAATGTCTACCATGTGAAAATAGTTGTATAAGGAGGAATAACACTGCCATATTGCATGCTTATAGGCATCGTCGGTCCTTACAAGAGCGTGACATAGGGCAGCAAGCTTCGGGCAGCAAAAGATCAGCAGCCAGGCTGACTAGCTCAGGCGGTAGGACGCTGGCTTTCTGAGCTCAACTTAGCGGGTTCGATCCCACCTCAATCCAGTGATATTTAAAGATGCACAAATACAACAGCGTTGTGTGGGTAAATTTACTCTTACGTAGATGAACGCCTCCGGAACAAAATTCTGCCACCTCGGCTTCTCCAAAAACAATAGTGAGACATAAAAACAAAGTTATTATTACAGTGCTCTAAACAAGTTTTGCATATTACGATTTCACACCGTGTATATCATGGCACCTCAGACATGTTTACACCATGCATTGTAGGCCAATGTCCGAGCCACATGTGTATGTAAGTTCAGTCCTCAGCCCTAAGGCTGGTTGGATTATCAACAGCTCCGCCATTAGCTGTCACAGATGGCCTAGGCATCGCTGAAGAGGCGTACTAGGGAAATGAGGACTGAGGTACTTACCCCTTGCTTTTCTCACTGAGCTAGAAGTTGCTATTACATATCAGTCTGCCAAGCCCACTGAAATGCAATGCACGAACTGATCCTATGAGCAACATTTTCACAACATTTATAGCACGGACTGCCTGCATAAGGAATAGCATTACTAGCGCCGCCCATACCTCAGTCACTTTCAAAACGCCAAAGCCAAAGATAAGACTGAGGTAGATCAATGAAAGTAACAAAATTGCTCTAGCCCATACCATAAGACATAGTGCACTGTACACTAGGTCTTACCTGCAAAGGTATCTGAGCCACATAGCGACACTAAATCCATATCAGGTTCCATTTTGTCCAGAGTGAGTCAGAGTGATGTATCTAGAGTTTGGAAGAAGTTCGGAGCGACACAAACGGTCGTTAATCGAAAACGGACCGGATGCCCACGAAAAACAACTCGCGGCGAGGATCGGTAATTTTTGCTTTCAGCACGTCGTAGGCCCACTTCTAACTAATTCCGCCAGGATCTTTGGAGGGCACTAGGAGTGAGAGTGTCATATAAGACGATTGCGAAATCGGCTGCACGACGGAAAACTTATATTAAAAAGGTCTGTGCCAAAAGCTCCTCTTAAATCACATCATGGAGCAGCTCGTACGAAGTGGGCAACAACTCATAGCCCATGGCTTTAGAAACAATGGAGGCACACGCTTTTCTTTTGAGATCACCACAAGTGAATGGTGTTGAAGCGTTATTTAACAAAATACGCTTGTTATGTGATATACTTTGGACAATCGACTGTCTACGCGACATATATTTAAATTGTGTCTCTTATCGGCACTTGTAAATTTTGGTGAATTATTGCATTCTGCTATGGACCTTGTATTCACGGCCAAGTGACTGTACGGAGCTGCGATATTACCACGATTAGGAATTCTACTATGCTTGAAGTATTGGATATGCTTGAAGTATTGGATGACTAAACTTTGTATCTGGTGGACTCCGATAATTTAGTGCAGGAACGCTTTGAACTGTTAGCCTACTGGTCATCTACTCTGTCTATATGTGGCGAAGAGGACTTTTCGTCACATAGTTATTCTGTGTGTTATTACCTCCCAGGGTATAATCGCATTGTGGACGGCTAAACGAACTTCTACGCCATCTATGAGTGTACATAGCTGCTGCTGTGTGTGCTTAGACAGCGCCCACCAGGGCGAGTATCGGGACTAGTCCGTGTCGCTCCTAGCGAGGAACTTGGAAGTGCGTCAGTCTACCCTTGAAGGTTTTGAAGGCAGACGTTGTCTCGGAGCAATGGCTTACGTTACCGTTGCAAATACAATGCATCTGCAGACTGGTATACGGTGATGCCCTAAAAACCTCCCCACCTGGGGAATTATGTTTTTTAACCGTGTAGTTTTGTACTATAGTTCTTCTAGTGTAAATATTTAGTAGTAATAATGTGAATATGTAAATTTTATTTCTTACTGGTGAGTTGTAGTGGTAGTTCAGAACACGGTTGCCTTACCTAGGCATATATGGATTAATGTAAGAACGCCTTTATCATTTCCTTGTGCTCATATTATTTTCCTGGTGTTAGTTTGTTATATGTTCGTGCGTGTGTCCTTTGTGATTTTATAACATATCTTAGTTTGGTGGTAAGACGTCATGTTTCCGGTATGTTCTGTGTGTAACGAAGTAGGCCATTATTGCCTAGGTAATTTAAACATTTTCCTCTGCCTTGATTGAATGTTGATTTCCCCTTGGTTTTATTTGTTTTCTGTATTTTCCGTGTTATTTGGGCCTTTGTTTGTATGCGTGTGCCGTTCCTATTTGGAAATTTTTAATATTTTGCTGTCGTGCTGCGTGTCTGGTACACGTAACTGCGTGTGATTTTGTCGTGATTCTCATCTAAATTATTCGTACATCTTTCTGTGTGTTCTGGCATTTCATTGCCCATGTTCGAACTAACACTACGCTTACACCAGTTTCTAAATGTATTATTATTATTATTATTATTATTATTTCGATATATCGCAATTTGTTTATCTCTTAGGGAAAATTTATTATTTGGGTTTAGTTAGTTTATTTTCATTCCTACTGCGGGCTTTTAATGAGATCCTTGTTCTAATTATTTTAGTAAACACGTATTTATGTTAACGGTTGGTCAACAATGCCATTGTAACGTGTTCATTTAATCGAGGGCTTGGATAACCCTGGTGCGAAAGATATGGAGCCTGTTCTTATATTATCTATCCTGATTATTATTGTTGTTTATCTCTTCGTTCCTGATGGTTACGTAACTTTTGTTATTGGGGATAGTGAATTGTCGCGGGCGCGATAAGAGCATCTTGTGGATAGCTCCTTGAAAGCTATTATGAATTGTTTCCTTCTGAAACTGTGTGTTTATTTTTTTGGTCTCGGTGATGTTATGTAAACTGGCTCGAGCCTGTAAATTATGTTCCGGTGTTTAATTTATTGTCTCTCCTTAATATGACCTCATGATTTTAAATTTGGGTTTTATCTGGGTTGTATTTTTTTTCTGGGCGTGTCTGCTATGGGAACAATATATTCGGTATTTGCTGTGTTCTGTGTTTATGGTGATATGTCGGGTGTCCTTCATTAATATGGGGTTTGGTGGGATTTTAGCTTCCACTGGGGTGCTGTCAAAGGCCTCGATTTACCACCCTACACTTCCTTTTTCTGTGTTAAATTGTAAATTCATTTAATATTAATATACTTCAAACGTGTGTTCATCATGGGTAATTGTTAAGCTAAGCTGATGCATCAGTAAATATTTTTTGAGGATAGAAAGGTATTAGTCATTTATTTAATGAATATTCATTTTATTCCTTAATGTTGTGTTTTTTCTTTGCAAGTTTCTTTATTCTTCAGAGTTTATTTAATTTTTCAAATTTGTATCGTAGTTGTGAAAGATTATTTATTAATTATATTTTTACTTTAATTTTTGAAAATATTTGGTGTCATTTAGAAGTGTATTGCCTCGTAGTTCCTCGATCCCCTCCTCTCTCTTTCCATTATGGGTAGGTTCCAGCACTCTTCCTTGCTCCCGTGTATTTTTGATGTGTTATTTTCTGTTTTGGTTTCTTTTGCTCCTTGTTTATTTTTGTCTTGTGTGCACACGTCCCTATGTCGCACGTCATTTATCATCATTGTTAGGGGGTTTTGCACTCTGCTTTTCCTCTCAAACCATCCAGACCTAGTTGCTTGTACTCGGTGTCTCAGTATACTGTAGTTGTTTTATCCGTGCCATGCTGTCTTCTGGTGCCCTCTTCCTAGGTAAATATAATGGCGAGGGATGCGATCATGTTCCTTCTCTATGTCAAAAGACTATTATTTTAGGCGCATATCTTAACCAGCTTTTCTCAGACAGTATCTTAATACCAAAGGTGAGGTCAGTAGTGGATTCATCAGGTATAAATTCATGTTGTTGATTTGGTTCAGCAGTCTTTGTTACCCTTCCTTCTTCCTTTTTTGTGTGCTCTGATTAATTTGTCAGGAGAGGATGCTAATCATGCTCCTTTCCCCCTTAAAATAAGAAAGACCAGCACATTCATACAGAAGTGACAATGCAAGCAAGTATTTTTATAGAATGCAGTGCTGTTTCCTGACTAGAATGAAAATCATTTATAGAAATGTCAGAGTAGGTTATTACGTGGCAGATCAGATGTCTGAGCTGACACGTATTCGTGAAGGCTCCCGTTGTTTCTCGACAAGTCAGGTCTTTTTCTCCTGTTATTTCTCTTCAAACATCTTAAGATTTTTAGATAATACCAGTGGTTCACCGTTTAACCCTTAGGTAGATATTTACCGTGTACAACATTCTCATACCATTCATAGCAGGGACTGGCTGTACAAGGAATGGCATTACTATCATCGCTCATACCTCAGTCACTTTCATATTGTCAAAGCCAAGGATAAGACAGAGACAGATCAATGAATCAATGATGTGATGTAATGTGATGTGATGTGATGTGATGTGATGTGATGTGATGTGATGTGATGTGATGTGATGTGATGTGATGTGATGTGATGTGATGTGATGTGATGTGATGTGATGTGATGTGATGTGTGAGAAGAAAGTGGTATTGTAAGCTTATATGAGTATAATGAAGGATAGAAAGATGGAATATAAGTTGCTACGTTGATAAAGAAGAAAATGATTGCTTTGAAGAGAAAGATGAGAATATATGCGCAATCCAGGATCATTTATGTTCGTGATATCATGATGATATTTCATTGACAAAGAATCCGTATTTTACGACAGTGGCAACATGCTGTGTTAGTTATGATGAGTTATGGCATAAGTAGATCATCGCAATGAATATTTTAGGAAATGTTGAGTAGTAATTTGATGAATTTTCACGTAGTATCTCTACCATAAAGTTGTATTTTCCTTTAAAATGAGCATGCCATACATCGAGTCACATGCATAGGCATTATTATTTCCTGATAAATAATTCCATGAGGTTAGATAATTTCTAGAATCTTCATGAAAGATATCCCTTATATAATTTAACAAATGACACAAGGTAATGTTTTAGAATTCAGACACTCATGTGAGAATGTGTTTCATTACTTACATTTTATGGTCAAATTGAATCGAAGATTAATGCGATGAATGATATATACACTTTAGAAAATGGAAATTGCAACACCATGAAGGCATTGGTCGTTTGTGTTGATTTTCAAGATATGGAACGATACTATGTAGGTATGTAAACGATCAAAGTTTCAGACCCATTGGATTGTTGCTACAGGTCTCCCCACGTGATTGGTCGCGGAGGAATCAACTCCAGTATACGTACTCTGGTGTAGCGTAGTTGACTTGCGGTCTGTGCAGTGAAGTGTTCCCCGTCAAACATGCCTCGACGACAGAGAAGAGCACGCTATCAACAACTGTCGCCGTTTGAGAGGGCTCGGATAATTGGGCTGTGTGAGGCTGGATTATCGCTAAGGAATGTCGCTGCACGTGTTGGCCGACAGGCATGTACGGTACAACGTGTAAGGCAGCAGTGGTCAAATGAAGGTACCCACACTCGTAGACCTGACACAGGCCCAGCGCGACAGACAACTGTGAGAGAGGATCGCCGCATCATTCGGATGGCCCGGATGGAACCTCATGCAACAGCAGCGCAAATTCGAGCAGCTGTGGCACCCTACGTTACACAACAAACAGTTGGTAATCGTCTGCGTGCAGTTGGCTTACGAGCCCGTGTCCCTGCAGAAGGTGTTCCATTGACCCCACAACAGCGACGTGTAAGGCTGGCCTGGTGTGTAGAAAGATCGACATGGGTCGACGAATGGCATAGAGTCGTCTTTAGTGATGAATCGCGCTTCTGTCTTGCCCGCAGTGATCGCCGGAATCGTGAGCGCCGACGTAGCGGGGAGAGGGGCCGCCCAGATCTTATTGTCGAGAGGCACACAGGGCCAACACCAAGCATTATGGTCTGGGGAGCTATTGGCTTTAATGTGAAATCACAATTAGTGCTTGTTGAGCGCACTACGATTGCTCGACAGTACGTTGATAGGGTACTCAATCCAGTGGTTGTCCCTATGATGGCGAATATTGCTAATAGGATGTTTCAGCAGGACAATGCCGGGGTTCACACTGCACGCATCTCCAGAGAAGCTCTTCACGATATCACAACCTTAGATTGGCCCGCCAGATCCCCAGACCTCAGTCCTATTGAGAATGTGTGGGACATGATGGGTCGACAACTGGCCAACCGTCCTCAGCCACCCACAACTCTGGAACAACTGACCCGTGCAGTGCAGCAATCATGGGCCACAATTCCTCTGGAAGAGATCCAGGGCCTTATTGACTCCATGCCTCGACGAATTCATCAATGTATTGCAGATCGTGGTGGGCAAATCCTGTATTGATTGTTGTCCAAACTTGCGGTCAGAAGGACCTGAAAGTGTAATCATCGAATCACAACTGAACACTCGTGCTGCATGTTCAATTGCAGTAATGTAGCACCACTCCTTCTGCGTGTTGCAATTTCCATTTTCTTCAGTGTATACTGATAAATGATTTTAGAAGTTAAGATGGGCAGTATGAACAAGGATATTCCCAATAGAAGGTCGTAGTAACCCGTGGAAGATACTAGTGGCCATCAAGGTCAGGTGGATAAAGAATAAATAAATTACTACTAAGTAAAATAAATTACTACTGACTAAAATAAAAACAACGATTTAAAGGAAATTACTAATTTAATTGGAAATTAAATTGTTTAAAGTCTTTCACTAGTATAATTCTTTTGGATTAATAAAAGGTAAAATGTGCGAGATCTCGTTAAAATAAAAGAAAAGAAAACCCTTATTCAGACCTTGGGATCCCAGAACTAAACTAAGCAATTTGCAGTAAGTTAATGAATCAGGAAATAAAACTTCACTGTAGCACAAGAGGAGAAAACGGTTCCTTAGAGACTATCTCTGTTTACTTAAAGAGATAACTCCACTCAATATTTCACCAGAACAAGTTCCATAAAGGATAATACTCAGAAATTAAATTAATTCAGAAATTAAGAATCAGCAAGAACGAAACTTTCAAGGAAATAAACATTAAATCCACAACACAAATCTCTCGGTTGACTCAACAGTTTATCCCATTCGCATAACAAATCAACATCATACCCTTGACAACCACAATTAATACTCACAACTCAGAGAACGAGACGACGATGGCTAGACTCAGTTTCTAACGATTGCATTCAACGTCCTGTCTACGAAGGGCGTATTATATTGTTTTACACTTTATTTTTCTACCTAAATGAAGTACATTACACATCAGTTGTTACGTCCATCTTCTCAACATAACCTCCTTGCAACTGTATGCACTTTTGCCATCGATGTGTCCGTCTCTCCAGACCTTCCTGAAATCATTCTTTCGCAGTGCTGTGTATCCATGCCTTGGCGGCTGTGTCCAGTTCTGCAAAATCCACAAAACGGCGACCACGCAGAGCTTTCTTCATGTTCCCGAACAGGTGATAATCACTTGGTACCAAGTCGGGAGTGTATGGCGGGTGTGGCAACACCGTGAATCCCATGTGGACAATGGCAGCGTGGCAGCCATGTCTCATCACCAGTTACAAGCCTAGCCATGAAGTCGGATGGATCTTTTCAGGTGAAGTAGGTGAAGTGCGACTTCACCATTTATCTTTACCAGAATGAAATTTTTAAATTTATTTTTCTTATGACATTTGTTGGTTTTACGGAAAGAAAATGTTTTTTGTTCGGCGTTTGGAGCACCAAGCGCTCGCATCACTTGATGAGGACCAGAGGAACTCACGAAAGCGCCGGCTGTCGGCCACAGTACGGTGCGTGAGATTGAGTGAAGACGAGAGATTCCGCAGCTGGCTCTACCTCCCAAGTGCTACCTCGTAGGGCTTGGCCTTGGCCTTGGCGGTTGCAAAGACAACCATGACTTCACGCGCGTACTTTCCTCATAACGGAAAGTGCAAGAGAATTTGCCGGAGGATAGGAATGTTTCGTCTTCCCTGCGTCATCCTGTGTGAAGTCCGAGTACTTACGCATCGTGGTCCATTCGTAGTGTTGTGCTGTTTTATTTAAACATGTATCCTGTTTATAACATAGTGTGTATTTTATTAGAAACAACATTTTCACGTTGGAGAAACGAAGATCAGAATGAAGTTCTACGTTTTGGTCGCCCTACTCAATCACTGCAAATTTGTGCTGCAAAAGAAGCGAAACATTCCGGTAAATCTTACAATCTTAGTTTCAAACTATCGTGGTTTAAGGAATTTCCATGGTTGTGCTCCTCTCCAGCTCTACAGAAGTTGTTTTGTTGGCCCTGCTTGCTGTTTAGCAATAAAAATAACGTTTGGAATATAGGATATTCAGCCCTTTTGAATACAACACGTTCTTTACATAAGCACTCAGACTCTGCAGAACATATAAAATGCCAGCTAGATTTGAAGACTTTGGAAAGAAACCAAAATACGATCTCTGATGCCCTGAAGGAAAATGCTAGACTGTATATTGTACAGTTCAATGAAAATGTACCTTTAAATAGGCTTTTCCTTCAGTTGGTAATTGATGCAGTGCTCTATTTAAGTTAGCAAGAACTAGCTTTTCATGGTCAATAAACCGTGGTAATTTTAAGGAATTGTTAACATTGCTGGTGTCAAGGAGCCCTGCAGAAATACAGAACCAGTATTCTAAGATAAAAAGTGTGTTTAGTGGCGAATCAAGGAGTATTCAAAATGAGTTAATCGAGCGCATTTCAGAATACATCGATGATTTCGCAAAAACAGAATTGACTAGTGCTGATTTGTTCTGTTCATGTGGACGATACGACAGATATCACACAGATTTCTCAGTGTTCTGTAATTGTGAAGTTTGTTAATGCTGACGGGGCTATAGTGGAACGTTTATTAGGTTCCCATGATGTAAGTACTGACAGATCCTCAGATGCTTTGTTTGCTTTATTGGACATAATTCTGGGACCATTAGATTACGAGCACAAATTATTAGGACAGTGTCACGATGATGCTAGCGTGATGTCTGGCCATTTAAATGGACTCCAGAGAAAGATGAAAGAGAAAGCTCATCTTGCAGTATTTGTACACTGTTTGGCGAACCGATTAAATCTGGTCTTACAAACAAAGAGCAAAACAAAGTCACCTCCGTACACGCCATGAAGGCCCTTGGAGGAGTGGAAGGTAAAGGCTTCCACCATTGTTAACCTCGGCACGTGATGGGGTAGAGTGGTTAGCTCTACGCCCGGCCGCCTTTGCCCCCAGGAATTAACCTGGTACTCATTTTTGGTGTATTGGTCTTACAACAGAGTTGTAAAACAATACGAAAGTGTCGTATATTTTTTCATCAATTTCTGGAATACCATCCTTTTTCCATCACTCGGCGAAGAGAACTTACGCCATTTCTGCCGTATCGGGGCCACGCATTCCAACCGTGACTCCTGTCCGCTGGAGCTCGAACTCAAAATTATTGAGTGTAATTGTGGATGACGGGAAAAGCTGAAAGGAGTTTTCGAAAATATAGTTACCAGTGAACAGTCCGGTGACAAATGTATTCTACTTGCCAGAGGCTTTCTTCACGACATGAACAGTTTTGAATTCAGTTTTCTGGCAGTAGGGTTTCATGATATTTTTTGTTTAACATATTCTTCATGATATTTTGCAAAAGAAGTCATTGGATGTGAACTATTGTATATCAAAAATAAGAACAACATGTGATCTTCTAAGAAACAAGAGGACTAATGAGCATTTTCTAATTATATTTGAAAAGGCCAGCAAAATGCATTGTTGGATGCGCTTGAGAACGGTTGGCTGTTGAGAGGGCTCTTGCATTATTGTAGTGATAAAGTAGTGAAAACCTATTGAAATAGCTTAATTTTGTGTATATCTGATTCATTTAGTGCTGTTTATATAGTGGTGTTTAGTGATTGTTGGTAGAAATTGGGAGTAGTAATAATTATTTAAATTTTGTAACAAGTAATTCAGTTGGTCTTCAGTAAATTACGTTTTCTAGGTTAAGTAGGCTAGCTAGGTGCACCTTGTTTCGAATTTAGGTTTAGGTAATACTTTAGGTAACAATATTAACTTTAAAAATATTTGTAAATACCGGTATCTGTAGGTTCGTTGGTTGTACTTACAAAGGCAGATTATCATAAGGAATAGTACCGTAACTTCTGCAGCAACTTCTCCGGTATTTCGTATAGATATACGTTCAAACTATCGCGAAGGTAATAATTTACTACATTAAAAAACACGATACGCCTGTAAACTTCCATTTAAAAAGAAGTTAAAGAGATTACACGGTAATAGTTAACAGTCGTATTGTTATTGATTAGTGTCGCTCCTCATATTCAAATATTGCATTGTTGGCTACAGTCGTGAACAAAGGGTGTAGTGTAGTCAAGTAAATATAAATAAAAATCAGCTGACCTTGTATTCCATTCATTTGTACTTCTGAGTAGGTAGTTAGTATCCGTAATTTATATTTCGCTCCCTCGATCTTTCAGTATTTATGAGCGGTTAGCTAATAATAATAAAGTTCATATATCCCAGTAATTGCAGTTCAAGTCCCTGGAGTAATAGTAGTAGTAGTAGTTTTGACAGAAATATTTGAGAAATTATTGTAGACAACCTCGTATTTTTCAGTAGGCCTAATTAAGGACAATTTTTTTTTTCTCCGTCCCGTGGAGTAGGGAAAATAATAGTAATCCACCAGCTGTAATAATCACATAACCACATTTCAGTAGAATTGTAGTGAAGATAAGGTATAATATATTAGATAGTATCTTGCCAGTTATATTCGTGTTTTTCTACGTGTACGGCAATCCTTTTGATACTTAAGCATTTAACCAAACGCAGTATAGTGTAGTGTAGATACATTGTAGTATAGATACAGTACGGTACATTTAGATAGTGCCGTATCTTGCCTGCTATATTCGTGTGTTATCTTTCGTGTGTATCTATTAGACCCTAATACTAATAATAATTTGTCTAAGCATTTAGCTTCGTTGGTAATCTTTGAGTACAGTAGTTCTTGCAAATTTCATTTCTGTTGTGCTTAGTAGTGACATACGGTACGGTACCGGTATCGTAATTAGGATACGTCTGAAAGTAGTTTAAAAATTACTGTAGTGTACTGTACAGTAGTATACGAGTAATATCCTATTAGAATTTAGTGTGCTTATTTTATTATTGTAAAATATTTGTGTAGTACTGGTGTTGTAGAGGTATCCGTAGAAACTCTTACTAAAATATTGTTGAAATTAGGATAGGTTTAATTGCAGTTTGGAATTGTGTAGTTCTTGTGTATTACTTTCGATATTCAGTAATTAACAGCAGTTTTTATCCTGTTAGGGGTTGTAGGATAAAAAGAAATATAGCACGACTAAGTAGTATTGTAGTGTAGTCGTATATTAATTACCTTATTGTTGTGTACTATCCCAGACAGTATATCCCTCCGTTCATTTATTTTTTTGCAAATAAGTTACTTTATTTTTTTAATTTATAATTTTTCCCCCGTAAAGAATGGCTAAGGAGCGCGAGTGTACTTATTGTGGGTGTGGTGAGGCATTGAGGGGTATGAGGGAGGAGTTGGAAAGTTTGAGAGAGATAACTAGGATTCTCACAGAAGACAGGAAGGAAGATAGGACTCCCTCAAACAATGTACAGGTTACAGTAGGTGTACAAGAGGGAGGGGAAGGAAAGGGAGGAGTTGTAGAAGACAGGTGGTCTAATGTTCTAAGGGGAAGGAGATTGCAGGCCAAGGGCTCTATTCAGGATCAGAATTCAGGACAGGTGTCTGTGCGAAATCGGTACGAGTCACTCCAGGTAGAACAACAGAGGGAAGGTGAGGGACAGGGAACTGTTGCTGAGATGCATGGAAGTAGGAGGAAGGGAAAAGGTAGGAAAGGGAAATGTAGAGTAGAGGATAGGAAAAGACAGGTGGAACAGGGTCATGGGAAGGAGAAAAGGGAGAAGGAAGTAGCTTCTGCAGCTATCAGGAAAGATAGGGCTGACCAGGAGGGGAGGGGATCAAATGAGGTGGGTAGGGTTGAGGCTCTGGTCATGGGGGATTCCATCGTTAGACACGTGGGGAAAGTGTGTGGAGGAAAGGGAACCAGGGTAGAATGTTATCCAGGAATTAGGTTGAGGCAGATGTTGAGGAAAGCAGAAGAGAGGGAGGAGGGGAAGGAGAAGGTGGTAGTGTTTCACGTTGGTACCAACAACGTAAGGCAAGCTGATATAAGTACCAACATAGTTGGAGATGTGTGGGATCTAGTAAATGCAGCACGGGTGAAGTTTAAGAAAGCGGAGATTGTTATTAGTGGAATACTGTGTAGGAGGGATACTGACTGGAGGGTGATTAGGGATTTAAATGAGACTATGGAGTGGGTGTGTGGGAAACTGGGAGTGAAATTTCTAGATCCTAATGGGTGGGTAGGAGATAGGGATCTGCGCTCGGATGGCCTTCATTTAAACCGCAGTGGTACGTATAAGTTAGGAAATTTGTTTGGAAGGGTAATAGAGAGGTACATTCAGGGAAACGGGATGGCCTAGGGAGCGGTGATAAGGGAACAGGGAACTGGAAATCAAGTAGGGATGACATAAAATTGTTAGTGCTGAACTGTAGAAGTATTGTAAAGAAAGGAATAGAATTAAGTAATTTAATAGATATACTGTATATTTACCAGATATTGTAATAGGAGTTGAATCATGGCTGAGAAATGATATAATGGATGCAGAAATTTTCTCACGGCACTGGAGTGTGTATCGTAGAGATAGGATAGGAAAGGTGGGAGGGGGAGTTTTCATTCTGGTGAAAGAAGAATTTGTAAGCTACGAAAAAGTTAAAGATGAGACACATGAAATTCTAGGTGTAAGGCTTGATATATTTGGAGTATACAGATCGGGAAAGGGTAGCACTGATGCGGATTCGGAATTATTTGATAGGATAGTCAGCTATGTGGGAAGCGACATGGAAAGAAATGTGATTGTAGCGGGAGATCTGAATTTCCCAGATGTAAATTGCGAAGGAAATGCGAACGACAGGAAGCATGACCAACAAATGGCAAATAAGTTAATATGGGAAGGACAGCTGATTCAGAAAGTGATGGAACCAACCAGAGGGAAAAATATCCTAGATGTGGTGCTGATAAAACCAGATGAGCTCTATAGGGAAACTGAAGTAATAGATGGTATTAGAGATCATGAAGCTGTTTTTGTGGTAGTTAAAAATAAATGCGATAGAAAGGAAGGTCTTAAAAGTAGGACTGTTAGGCAGTACCATATGGCTGATAAAGCAGGTATGAGGCAGTTTCTAAAAAGTAACTATGATCGGTGGAAAACGGTAAATAAAAATGTAAACAGACTCTGGGATGGGTTTAAAGAAATTGTTGAGGAATGCGAAAACAGGTTTGTACCTTTAAGGGTGGTAAGGAATGGTAAAGGCCCACCTTATTATAATAGAGAAATAAAGAGACTAAGAAGGAGGTGCAGACTGGAAAGAAATAGAGTTAGAAATGGCTGTGGAAGTAAGGAGAAATTGAAGGAACTTACTAGAAAATTGAATCTAGCAAAGAAGGCAGCTAAGGATAACATGATAGCAAGCATAATTGGCAGTCATACAAATTTTAGTGAAAAATGGAAGGGTATGTATAGGTATTTTAAGGCAGAAACAGGTTCCAAGAAGGACATTCCAGGAATAATTAATGAACAAGGGGGGTGTGTATGTGAGGATCTTCAAAAGGCAGAAGTATTCAGTCAGCAATATGTAAAGATTGTTGGTTACAAGGATAATGTCGAGATAAAGGAAGAGACTAAGGCCAAAGAAGTAATAAAATTTACATATGATAACAATGACATTTACAATAAGATACAAAAGTTGAAAACTAGAAAAGCGGCTGGAATTGATCAGATTTCTGGGGATATACTAAAGACAATGGGTTGGAATGTAGTACCATATCTGAAGTACTTATTTGATTATTGTTTGGTCGAAGGAGCTATACCAGATGAACGGAGAGTTGCTATAGTAGCCCCTGTGTATAAAGGAAAGGGTGATAGACATAAAGCTGAAAATTACAGGCCAGTAAGTTTGACATGCATTGTATGTAAGCTTTGGGAAGGCATTCTTTCTGATTATATTAGACATGTTTGTGAAATTAATAACTGGTTCGATAGAAGGCAATTCGGTTTTAGGAAAGGTTATTCCACTGAAGCTCAACTTGTAGGATTCCAGCAAGATATAGCAGATATCTTGGATTCTGGAGGTCAAATGGACTGTATCGCGATTGACATGTCTAAAGCATTTGATAGGGTGGATCATGGGAGACTACTGGCAAAAATGAGTGCAATTGGACTAGACAAAAGAGTGACTGAATGGGTTGCTATATTTCTAGAAAATAGATCTCAGAGAGTTAGAGTAGGTGAAGCTTTGTCTGACCCTGTAATAGTTGAGAGGGGAGTTCCTCAGGGCAGTGTTATCGGACCTTTATGTTTTCTTATATATATATATATATAAATGATATGAGTAAAGGAGTGGAATCGGAGGTAATGCTTTTTGCGGATGATGTTATTCTCTATAGAGTGATAAATAAGTTACAAGATTGTGAGCAACTGCAACGTGACCTCGAAAATGTTGTGAGATGGACAGCAGGCAATGGTATGTTGATAAAGGGGGTTAAAAGTCAGCTTGTGAGTTTCACAAATAGGAAAAGTCCTCTCAGTTTTAATTACTGCGTTGATGGGGTGAAAGTTCCTTTTGGGGATCATTGTAAGTATCTAGGTGTTAATATAAGAAAAGATCTTCCTTGGGGTAATCACATAAATGGGATTGTAAATAAAGGGTACCGATCTCTGCACATGGTTATGAGGGTGTTTAGGGGTTGTAGTAAGGATGTAAAGGAGAGGGCATATAAGTCTCTGGTAAGACCCCAACTAGAGTATGGTTCCAATGTATGGGACCCTCACCAGGATTACCTGATTCAAGAACTGGAAAAAATCCAAAGAAAAGCAGCTCGATTTGTTCTGGGTGATTTCCGACAAAAGAGTAGCTTTACAAAAATGTTGCAATGTTTGGGTTGGGAAGAATTGAGAGAAAGAAGAAGAGCTGCTCGACTAAGTGGTATGTTCCGAGCTGTCAGCGGAGAGATGGCGTGGAATGACATTAGTAGACGAATAAGTTTGAATGGCGTTTATAAAAGTAGGAAAGATCACGATATGAAGATAAAGTTGGAATTCAAGAGGACAAACTGGGGCAAATATTCATTTATAGGAATGGGAGTTAGGGATTGGAATAACTTACCAAGGGAGATGTTCAATAAATTTCCAATTTCTTTGAAATCATTTCGGAAAAGGCTAGGAAAGCAACAGATAGGGAATCTGCCACCTGGGCGACTGCCCTAAATGCAGATCAGTATTGATTGATTGATTGAATATGCGCCAAACCAGAGAGTATAGAACCTTACTCAGGACGAATGTATTCAGATGTATCGAGTTTTATATTTTGAAATTTTGGATAACATTTTGATGGAAACTGATGAGAGATTTCGCGGTTGTGAAAAAATTAAATTTGTTTGCTTAGTCGATAACACAAAATTTGAAGAATACAACATGTGCTTTCCTTCTAGCGCTCTTGAAAACGTGTAAAATTTCTTTGGATCTGTCTTTCCCAAGATGCATTGCTTAAGAAACGAACTCTCTATTTTGTATGCCGATGAAAAGTACAGACATGTTTCTACTGAAAAGATGTTCCAAATGCTTCACGAAGATAAAGACATTTTTACGGACGCTTATAAATTGTTCTCCCTTATTCTGTCCATCTCATCTACTACTGCGACAGTGGAAAGAAGCTTTTCTTGCCTAAAACGTATAAAAACGTACCTTAGAAATGCAATTTGAGAATAGAGACTTTCTTATTTGGGGAATATTGCTGTTCAGAAAGAACTACTTCTGCAGTTAATGAACAAACAACCATTCTATGAAGATACTACTGACAAATTTGCAGCTTTGAAGAACCGGCGGATCGACTTGATGTACAAAAAAATAGGTGAATTCAATTATTAAGAAAAACAATTCATGTAAAGATATATATTTTCTTTACTGCTATAACTTTTTCGGTTTCTAGCGTCAGTAAACAGCTGTGCGTCGTAAATGAAAACATGACAAAATGTCCAGCTGTTCCCGAGGGTGCCGCGCTTCCATAATAATTGTTGGTCTCCCGGTCAGACCATATCTCTACTTTGCATTGTAGAGCAAAGGCAGCCACATGTTTGCCGCGCTGTGACGTTACACAGCGCTCCGGTCTGTATACATTTTCGGTCACGTTCTGGACCCTCCGCCAGTCACAGGTACGGGGTACGAGTACAAAACAATCAAAAACAACACGTAGTTCCTAAATCTGTCGCTCGAAACCGAACGGGTTATAGCTCTTCACCATACTTTACTGCCACGAGCCGCCACTGATCATGGCGTTCAAAAGTTCTCTTCACACGTCCACACGCCTCTGCTTTTCGCCTGCAGACAAGAGTCTAGGCACCCACGCGGATGACAACTTCCTCAACTGTAAGTGGCCGTGCACGATCCTCTGCAGGGTGTTTCGGCTGATTCTCGTGGCTGCCTCTCTTTCCGTAAATGTGATGCCTTTGTTTCCTTGGATGGCCTGTTCGACCCGGGCAATGTTGGCTGGTGTTGCCACTGTCACATTCCTTCCAGAACTCAGAACTGGCTCCCTTGTCCACCGATGTGCGCCCTGTCTCCCAACCTTCCACCCAGTTGTAAACTGTTTTCCGCGACAGCGCATGTTCTCCACAGACTGCCACCAAGCGCCGATGAATTTCTGCAGTGGTCACGTCACACCTTCTTTCCATACAGACCAAGTCGTATAGCGCTGTCCCTGGCGGTTGCTTTCCATGTTGTCTGCTCCTACGCTGACAGTGTTGTTATAAAATGGCTACGGCGAGTGCATTCGTTGACCGCTGTGCGTGTGCTGCTACCAAACGGTGGAAAAAGACACTAGTTACACATCACCATCTTCAAAAGTGAAATGTGAACCATACCCGGGCGTAAAAAATAATAAAGTGTAAAACAATATAGTACGCCCCTCGTATTTCTGTTAGCAGTATATTCCATACCTGACTTGTGCATATGGCGCAACTACATATCATTGAAATAACAATCACGAATCTAGTTGTTTCATCGCCAGTGTACCAGGAGCGTCCCCAATACAGTAGCAGGGAGTCACGGATGACTTAGGGTGACCGGACCTGGACTCAGAAAGAAACCGGACACTTTTCTTGAACAATCCGATGAAATGGTTTCATAAAGTCAGTGATATGTTATAACATAATTATACTGAATGAAGAAAATAATAATCCTACATAAAAGTAATTTTACAACAAATTAAACATGATTTTGTTCACAAAATTAAGTGGCATGCCAACTGGAACATAATTTAAGAAGTTCTTTTACCAATCTATTGAGATGTGGATTGCTGAAAATCTATTTCAGCTCAGTTAATCACATTCTTGTATTCTGCTGAATATATGTCAATCAGTTTCTTAGAAATTTGCAACAGAATTTCATAGAATTCATTACAGAAACATCTCAATAACGATTTTCTTAAAATGAGGATGGCTTTGATCTTGACGCATACTGCCCAGTTAATAGGAATAAAATCGGTAGTTAAGGTTAATTGCAAACAGAGTGATGTACCTTTGCAAATTCGGATTCCAGATGTTTTAAATGCTATTTTTATATCTAGTCAATTCAAATAGAAAATACGGGACAGTTGTATGCCCCATTAAGTTTTTATCGGGACAACGGGATATGCATCCTAGGATAACTGTTACCGGTACTTGTAATGATGCCGTCGTAGAACATGTTCTAGCGAGAGTCCGATCAGAGAGAACACTTGCTCTCCACCATCAACCACCTTGATAAACAGTATATTGGGACAGGACAAATAACTCAAATATCCGTAACACTCGGTGCCGTCTTGAGGGATGAGCTATAGTGTAGATCCCTGTACAATATTCTGTTAAGACGAGACAAAGTTGCACCGAAGAGTATCTTGGAAATGTAACTTACGGGAACTTATACAACGAAAACACAGCGGTTGGTTTCTAATTAAATCTTACTAAATCCTCTAATCGTACAGCACCAGTCATTTGAAAGTCCCCATATACAATGCAGATGTTAGAATAGCCTAATTATAGACAATTAGACTACTACGCGTCAAGAAAGTCGCTTCGGTTGATCCATTGACCACTCATGAAAATAAGAACTGGCCAACCTTTAGCACACTTCTTTTAAAAAATTATTTACAACTTGTATTTCACACCTCGGCAAGTCCAGTTCTTGGCGGAATGGTCACAATACTGATCTTTGGTTCAGAGAGCCCCGGGCCGGACCGAGGGTGTTCGTGTTCGTCTCAAAGCACTTCCCTTCCACATACAATTGGCGTTAGGAAGGGCATCTGAGCGTAAAACTGAGCCAAAATTATGTCTAGTGCCGATATCAAAGCCAGGAAGTAGAAGAAGAATTGAGGACCGATTTTTTTCAAAACTTGCTTTGTGAAAAAAAAAAATTTTAGGAGCGGCAAAAAGCTATTTTCCAAGAAGGGCTTTACAATTTATTATAAACGTGTCTTTTGTATTAATTTTATAATTAGGGATTATTAAAGGGTGATCTTCGGACTCTACTTAATTTAAGAATTGTACACTGTATGAGGGTTCAAATTTCAACAGTTTTTTCCAAACTTGTTTTCTACACAAAATATTAGTAAAGAAATTGTTAGTAATTCTAGTAAAACAGAAGTTTTCTTCGTTTTCACATCAATTAAACGTATTTATTCACATTGTAAGTATTACAGCGCCGGCCCCGTGGTGTAGGGCACGGGTTCGATTCCCGCCAGGTCAGGGACTATTACCTGGACCTGAGGGCTGGTTCGAGGTCCACTCAGCCTACGTGATTAGAACTGAGGAGGTATCTGACGGTGAGATAGCCGCCCCGGTCTAGAAAGCCAAGAATAACGGCCTAGAGGATTCGTCGTGTTGACCACACGACACCTCGTAATCTGCAGGCCTTCGGGCTGAGCAGCGGTCGCTTGGTAGGCCAAGGCCCTTCAAGGGTTGTAGTACCGTGGAGTTCGTTCGTTCGTTTGTTTGTTTGTTTGTTTGTTTGTTTGTTTGTTTGTTTGTTTGTTTGTTTGTTTGTTTGTTTGTTTGTTTGTGTGTGTGTGTGTTTGTTTGTAAGTAAGCAAGTAAGTATTACAGCACAGTTGCTACAAAAACTGGTATTTAGTTTCATTGGTATGTTTTTCTTTAATAATACGAGGTTTTTGCCACAAAAACCAGTATTTCATTTCACGGATATATGTTTTTCTTTAATAATACAACGTGTTTTGCTAGAAAAACTCATATTTTGTTTCATGGATGTATGTTTTATTAATAATAACATGTTTTGCTATACAACTGGTATTTTGTTTCATGGATATGCTCTCATTTAATAATACAGCTTGTTTTGCTATAAAAGCTAGTATTCTGTTTCGTAGATTTACTTTCCTTACTTTTCTTGCAAAAAACTGGTATTTCGTTTCATGGGCATGCTTTGCCTTTAAAAAAATGTGTTTTGCTACAAAAACTAGTATTTTATACTCCCCGGTCAAATCGATCGTGCGCGACCTCTCACGGGTTAATTCATGACTGCAGAACTTCTATAGCACAAGACTCAAAAAGCTTTTCGTACTGACCAGAGAAGACTAATTATACGAATATTATTTATATTGCTGCGCTCGCAATCTGCTGTGCTGCACCCGTTATATTACGAGGGAGACATACATCCGATTATAACTTCGCAATACCCGCAATGTTGACATAAATCATTCAAACTCCGTGGGCATATACAACAATCTCTCTGCAGTAAATCGAAAGTTGTATAATAACTATCCGTCGATTCATTCATGAGTTATTACTACAAATAAGACCATGCTTTGTCAGCTGTGGGGTGTCCAGCGCGCAAGCTAGCAGTGAGGCCACCTCAGAGATGAGTACCGCATTAATGTTCCGATTTTAATGATTTCGTGGATAATGATTATAGTAATGACACTGATTATTATGAAATTGCAGATGTTGACCAACGAAAAGAAAGCACGGGGGCTTTAACAAAAGAGACTTTATTTCAGCAATGAAAAGGATAATATAGGCTACAAAAGCAGGCGGGAAGTAACAACCAAACATTATTGCATACTCAACAGTTCCATTGTCGCATTCCTTTTAAACTAAATCCGTGCAGTTATAAAGAGTAACATTTCAGTGATTTCAAGATAAATAGCATTACTGTAAAAAGTAAGTTTTGCTGTAACTCTTGATTAAAAGATAGCTAGTTTTGGAAAAACTCTTAAATTTATACCAATTATTACTGCAGCAAAAAGCAAGTTCTGCAAAAACAGGTTTATATTGCAGTCTGAAGTATTCTTTCGTTAAGTAATCATTTGTATAGTTGAGATTCCATCATATTTGCTTTGCATTTGATATTTTTGCCTCTACAAGAAACAAATCTGCGTCACAAAGTGGCGGAAGAAATTGAATACCATACCGGTAATAATTTGAAGAGCGCAATGAATGTGAAGTGAAGTAGGCTTAGGTAAATTATTTTTCTCTTAATTATAAATGCATTCTTGACTCCGCATATCTTTGCTGCCTTCCTGAGATTATTATTATCATTATTATTATTATTATTATTATTATTATTATTATTATTATTATTATTATTATTATTATTATTATTATTATTATTATCGAGCAAGAGATAAAGATTCTGGTTCAAGGGAGGGAGGGGTATTGAGATATATAAATTCGGTGACCAACAACCATTGCTGACAAATCTCACGGTGTCATCTCTGAAAGTAGAAGACATGTTTCATGCAAACAGTTTCCAGGTAACGTTAGATCATGTAGGCCCTATTTGCACTCCCATATTGCAGTCTGAACTATCAATCAATCAATCAATCAATCAATCAATCAATCAATCAATCAATCAATACTGATCTGCATTTAGGGCAGTCGCCCAGGTGGCAGATTCCCTATATGTTGCTTTCCTAGCCTTTTCCGAAATTGGAAATTTATTGAACATCTCCCTTGGTAAGTTATTCCAATCCCTAACTCCCATTCCTATAAATGAATATTTGCCCCAGATTGTCCTCTTGAATTCCAACTTTATCTTCATATTGTGATATTTCCTACTTATATAAACACCATTCAAACTTATTCGTCTACTAATGTCATTCCACGCCATCTCTCCGCTGACAGCTCGGAACATACCACTTAGTCGAGCAGCTCTTCTTCTTTCTCTCAATTCTTCCCAACCCAAACATTGCAAAATTTTTGTAACGCTACTCTTTTGTCGGAAATCACTCAGAACAAATCGAGCTGCTTTTCTTTGGATTTTTTCCAGTTCTTGAATCAGGTAATCCTGGTGAGGGTCCCATACACTGGAACCATACTCTAGTTGGGGTCTTACCAGAGACTTATATGCCCTCTCCTTTACATCCTTACTACAACCCTAAACACCCTCATAACCATGTGCAGAGATCGGCACCTTTTATTTACAATCCCATTTATGTGATTACCCCAAGGAAGATCTTTCCTTATATTAACACCTAGATACTTACAATGATCCCCAAAAGGAACTTTCACCCCATCAACGCAGTAATTAAAACTGAGAGGACTTTTCCTATTTGTGAAACTCACAAGCTGACTTTTAACCCCCTTTATCAACATACCATTGCCTGCTGTCCATCTCACAACATTTTCGAGGTCACGTTGCAGTTGCTCACAATCTTGTAACTTATTTATCACTCTATAGAGAATAACATCATCCGCAAAAAGCATTACCTCCGATTCCACTCCTTTACTCATATCATTTATATATATATATAAGAAAACATAAAGGTCCGATAACACTGCCCTGAGGAACTCCCCTCTCAACTATTACAGGGTCAGACAAAACTTCACCTACTCTAACTCTCTGAGATCTGTTTTCTAGAAATATAGCAACCCATTCAGTCACTCTTTTGTCTAGTCCAATTGCACTCATTTTTGCCAGTAGTCTCCCATGATCTACCCTATCAAATGCTTTAGACATGTCAATCGCGATACAGTCCATTTGACCTCCAGAATCCAAGATATCTGCTATATCTTGCTGGAATCCTACAAGTTGAGCTTCAGTGGAATAACCTTTCCTAAAACCGAATTGCCTTCTATCGAACCAGTTATTAATTTCACAAACATGTCTAATATAATCAGAAAGAATGCCTTCCCAAAGCTTACATACAATGCATGTCAAACTTACTGGCCTGTAATTTTCAGCTTTATATCTATCACCCTTTCCTTTATACACAGGGGCTACTATAGCAACTCTCCATTCATCTGCTATAGCTCCTCCGACCAAACAATAATCAAATAAGTACTTCAGATATGGTACTATATCCCAACCCATTGCCTTTAGTATATCCCCAGAAATCTGATCAATTCCAGCCGCTTTTCTAGTTTTCAACTTTTGTATCTTATTGTAAATGTCATTGTTATCATATGTAAATTTTATTACTTCTTTGGCCTTAGTCTCCTCCTCTCTCTCGACATTATCCTTGTAACCAACAATCTTTACATACTGCTGACTGAATACTTCTGCCTTTTGAAGATCCTCACATACACACTCCCCTTGTTCATTAATTATTCCTGGAATGTCCTTCCTGGAACCTGATTCTGTCTTAAAATACCTATACATACCCTTCCATTTTTCACTACAATTTGTATGACTGCCAATTATGCTTGCCATCATGTTATCTTTAGCTGCCTTCTTTGCTAGATTCAATTTTACCGGGCGAGTTGGCCGAACGCGTAGAGCCGCGCGGCTGTGAGCTTGCATCCGGGAGATAGTAGGTTCGAATCCCACTATCGGCAGCCCTGAAAATGGTTTTCCGTGGTTTCCCATTTTCACACCAAGCAAATGCTGGGGCTGTACCTTAATTAAGGCCACGGCCACTTCCTTCCAACTCCCAGGCCTTTCCTATCCCATCGTCGCCATAAGACCTATCTGTGTCGGTGCGACGTAAAGCCCCTAACAAAAAAAAAAGATTCAATTTTCTAATAAGTTCCTTCAATTTCTCCTTACTTCCACAGCCATTTCTAACTCTATTTCTTTCCAGTCTGCGCCTCCTTCTTAGTCTCTTTATTTCTCTATTATAATAAGGTGGGTCTTCACCATTCCTTACCACTCTTAAAGGTACAAACCTATTTTCGCATTCCTCAACAATTTCTTTAAACCCATCCCAGAGTCTGTTTACATTTTTATTTACCGTTTTCCACCGATCATAGTTACTTTTTAGAAACTGCCTCATGCTTGCTTTATCAGCAGTAGTATAATGGGAGAGTTCTGCGGCCTCCTCCGCCGCCCGCCTCCTCCTCCTCCTCCTCCCGCGGGAAATTTGAATTTTGGCGGGAGATTTGAATTTTGGCGCGAGATTTGAATTGGTAAACAAAGCCACGTGCTTTTTGACAGCTGTCATCGACAACAACGCATCGCTAACCTCACTGCTGCCATCTTGACGGGCCTAAACCTCACTAGTGCCAACTTAACCTAACTAGCATGAGGTAAACAAAGCCACGTGTTTTTTGACAGCCACGTGCTTTTTGACAGACAACAACGCATCGCTAACCTCAGTACTGCCATCTTGACGGGCCTAAACCTCAGTAGTGCCAACTTAACCTAACTAGCGCGAGGTAAAAAAAGCCACGTTCTTTTTGACAGCTACGTGCTTTTTTGACAGCTGTCATCCGCCATCTTTGAGCACTGTGCTGCCCTCTATATCGCAGTAGCTGCAAAATTCGTCACCTGTCATCGGCAGTGCTGCCATCTTGACGGGTCTAAACCTTAGTGCTACCAACTTAACCTAACTAGCGCGAGGTAAACAAAGCCACGTGTTTTTTTGACAGCTGTCATCCGCCATCTTTAATCTATAGAGCACAATGCTGCCCTCTTTAGCTACTTACCTTTGAAATGTGGTGGCGGATAATTTGAAAAATGCTTTTTGACAGCAGCCATCTTTGTGCACCATGCTGCCCTCTTTAGCTAGATACCTGTGGTGGCAGGCAATTCCACATGACAGCAGCCATCTTTAATCAAGACAGCACTGTGCTGCCATCTTTAGCTAGATACCTTTGAAATGTGGTGGCGGCAAATTGAAAAATTTCACGTGCTCTTGTTTGGAAACAAACTCACGCGTTTTTTTGACAGCCGTCATCCGCCATCTTTAATCAACAGAGCACAGTGCTGCACTCTTTAGCTAGATACCTTTGAAATGTGGTGGCGGCAATTTGAAAAATTCTATGTGCTCTTGTTGGGAAACAAAGCCACGTGCTTTTTTGACAGCTGTCATCCGCCATCTTTAATCAATAGAGCACTGTGCTACTATCATGCGGGCAATTTCGTCAGCTGTCATCCGCCATCTTTAATCCAGAGAGAACAGTGCTGCACTCTATGTGGTGGCGGTAAATTCCACGTGCTTTACAAACCTATGCGCTTTTCTGACAGCTGTCATCCGCCATCTTTAATCCAGAGAGAACAGTGCTGCACTCTATGTGGTGGCAGCAAATTCCACGTGCTTTACAAACCTATGCGCTTTTCTGACAGCTGTCATCCGCCATCTTTAATCTAGAGAGAACAGTGCTGCACTCTATGTGGTGGCAGCAAATTCCACGTTCTCTTGTTTGGAAACAAATTCTACTCGCTCTTCAGCTGTCATCCACCATCTTTAATCAAGAGAGCACCGTTCTGCCCTCTTTGTGGTGGCGGATAATTTGAAAAATTCTTTTCGACAAGCAGTCATCTTTAATCCAGAGGGAACAGTGCTGCCCTCTTTAGCTACTTACCTTTGAGGCGGTTAATTTGAAAAATTCTTTTCGACAAGCAGCCATCTTTAATCCAGAGAGAACAGTGCCGCCCTCTTTAGCTACTTACCTTTGAGGCGGCTAATTTGAAAAATTCTATTTAACAAGTTGCCATCTTTAGTGAAAAGAGCATCGTGGTGCTATCTTGCGGGTAATATTTTACGTCACAGCTGTCATCCACCATCTTGCATTGCTAACCTTAGTGCTGCCCTCTTTAGCTACTTACCTTTGAAAAATAAAAAATCTATTTGACAAGCTGTCACCCGCCATCTTGCATCGCAAACCTCAGTGCTGCACTCTATGTGGTGGCGGATAATTTGAAAAAATCTTTTTGACAAGCAGCCATCTTTAATCAACAGAGCACCGTGCTGCCATCTTTAGCTACCGCCATCTTACATCGCTTACCTCGCTGCTGCACTCTATGTGGTGGCGGCTAATTCGAACAAGTTTAATCACGCATCGGGAAAGCTAGAGTAAGCACGTGCTGCAGTGATGACGTCATCATGCATGCTTAGACTTGTCCGTTTTCTTAAGAGTAAGTCGGTGTAAAGGGATGTGGTAGCGGTAAATTCGAACAAGTTTAAACAGGCATCGGGAAAGCTGGAGTAAGCACGTGCTGTTGTCATGACATCATTGTGCATGTTTAGACCTGATCGTTTTTCTTAAGAGTAAGTCGGTGCAAAGCAATGCAATAAGTACAACATTTTTTGAATGCGATCAAATATTTATTTACAAATGTACTACAACAGTGTTCGTTTTTGCTGCTGACAAGGTTGGTGTGCTTCTTAACAACGTACGCTTCTGAAATGCCGCCTGCAACATTCAAATTAAACAAAGCATTTAGAAATATATTATACTAAGTATGTTATGCTTTACAGAGAAGATCATATACTTCTTACCTTGCTGTTATTCCTTTTCGGAATCATCATCATCATCATGAGGTACAAGAGAAAGTTCATTCATACACTGTGTACAGTGTTCAATCCTCGGATTTGGTCCATCCCAATCATCATCACCATTTTCTCCTCGATGCTTGTAATGTCGTTCACAAGTTCTGCATAAAGCTACTTCGATTGACATCTTACTGTGTAGAGGAAGGATGTCCCAAAAATTATGCACGTAAGAGGCAGCGTACGTATATAAAAATCCTGGTGGTAAGTATTGAATAAGATGTTTCGGCATCGACGATCTACGTTTATAGAACATCTTAATAGCCTCACTCACTCGTGAAACATAAATAAGATGTTGCGTATGAGCATGCAAACAGCATGCACATTTACAGTTTTGTTCCATAGCGTACGATGCCGAAGCACACACTAATGAAAATGATAAAGATCTATTCTTATTTATAGTCTCGTAACAATATTCGTTAGCGGATGGTAAGTAACATCACTCATATGAATAATAAGACAATAGGCAGCTGTGTTAGCGGGAATGTTTTCAGATGTTTCAAATTCTAAACGAATCTCAACTGGAGATTCTTTTATAGATTCTTCATGATAAGAGCAGTCTATAACTACAATCGGTGCTTTATTTTTAAATTCTTGAGGTGTAAATAGCGGACGATCTTCTTTCTGATAATACGATGATTGAAATTTGCAAAACAGGTCATAGAGCATCCCAAACTTATTTTTCTCAAAGTTAATGTCGATGTTTTCGTAGGGATACGTAATTCCGTTGAGATATAGTCTAACGTGTCTTAATTTGCAGTGATCAAACAGTGAGCTATCTTTTTCGTGATTGAATTTACGATTAGTTCGAAATCCAAAAATAATGTACAAGGACTTCTCAGTAAAACGTGATGTTTTAACAGCCCAGCTATGCTTGTTTGTAGGTGGTAACACAGGATATTCATGCAGCTCCCAACTTCTAAAACGTATAGGTAATGGTGTATCATTTTCTACAATCATGAGCAATCGAAGTTTTTCACGATCAGATAAGGTTACATGTGGGATCCGCCACAGTATACGATGCAGTGTTATTTTCGATTCTACAGGTGTTTCTACTGCTTTAAGAGAATTGTAATCACTTCGATCACGGATTAGAATAAGCTCTTGTTTTGCGTTGATTATAATACGTGTAAAGTCTTCTGCGAATCCAAAAATATGTTTCAGTGATAACATAACCGTAAAAGTTCCATCCTCATTAATCATCCAGTTGTTAGTAGCTTTTGGACACCATCCAGCCATCCGCAAAAGATTACTTTCTTCATCACAGAAAGAAGGGTAGAGTTTCATTGCACTTGTAATACCAACATTCTTCGTTCGATCTATTTCAACATTATTTACTTCATATCGCGCTTCAGAAAAGAGAAAAGCTAGAGCATGGTTGTTTAGTTGTGAAGTGCTTGGTCCACTTCCATCAGACTTTTCTAATCGTCCTTCAATATAGAGGTAGCTTTCGTGTGGTAAGGTGCAGTGGCGGCTCGTGGGTTCTAAGTTTGGTGCAGCCCAGCACTCGCATCTGCAGTAAATGTGTAGCCTACGTTTTGAATAGGTGTGTTGGATAATCTAGCTAGGAGGAAATAAGGGATCGGGGAGATCTTTTGGTATGATAATGGTCTACAAATATCCGCTGTGTAATTTTCATGCAATTACTTTAAAATGCACACTGTAAGTATAACATTAACTAAAAAACAAATATTACATTCGGTAACGTCTATTGCTTGTATGCTAAATCTATTCTTCGGTCCTTTGAAGCAGCGAACTTGTCATTCATGTCATCGTAAAAGGGCATTGTATCCATCAAGTCGCTGAGCAGTGACTTATCCAGGGATATGGTTGCCAGCGCAGTCAACCTCTCCTGCGATGTTGAATTCCTTAAGTAGGTTTTTATCCGCTTAAGGCACGAAAAGCTTCTTTCTACTGAAGAGCTGGTAGACGGTATGGTAAGTATTAAATAAAATATTTTATACGCTTCTTTGAAAACGTCCGTGAGTTCATTTTTATTGAGCGACAGAATTATTTCCTCTAAACTGGTAACTTATTTTTGTAGGTGGAATCAGAATAGATAAACTGAAGTTCATTTTTTAACCTGTGTGTGTCAAATGTCGTGGGTTAAGAGATTTTTAAGTTCTCTAGACCATCAAGAGGGAGGATTTGAGAATTTTTTTCAAACTTAGAGCTATCCCCTAAGCAAAGAAATTGGAGCTTCTGCATATCTTGAAATCTTGTATCAGTCTCTACGGAGACTAAATCCAGTATCTGAAAATAAAGCACTCGATACTTTGGAAAATTTTCACTTTCTGTTTTTAGACCAGAATGTCTTTTTAATTCAATTTTGGTTTTCTTCTCAGCCGTACGAAAACTGGTTTTAAATGTTTCTTTATTCCTTTTACCTACTATCAGTTGCCGTGTGGGTCTTACTTTTGAGAGGCAGAACTACACGTCCAGAGACTTCTTTTGAAGCACGTTAAATAATATATTAGCAAGCTCAAAAATGTCATTGAAAAAAATGTGAACTGGAAGCTATTAAAATTATTAAACAACCCCTCTGATTGGCGAATGGTTTTTTCGTCTGACTGAGGATCGTACATGAGTCTTTCAAAAATTTATTTCAATCCCTCCCACTCCTCGACAACCACGCTCAAAAGTTTCCCATGTGACGACCAACGTGTATCCACACCAGATGGTATTCGCTTCGCAATTACTGAATCAGCGACGAAAGTTTTTTGGCTGATAAATGAATAAATGAAAGAATACCACCAAGACTCGCAAAAAAAAACGGCACTCTGATATGTTGGTAATACTTTGCTGTACCATTAGATTTAATCAGTGTGCCGAACAATGTACAAATAGTGCTTGAGGGGCATCCTCCTTGACCTAAGTTTGAAGACCATTTAGATGACCTGCCATGACACTAGCTCCGTCATAACACTGGGCAATCAATTTAGTTTTGTAGGAAATTTCACTCAATAGCCTACAGTCTGCAGCAAGCTGAATAAAGTGATCGCCATACGATCCGAACTAACTTTTAAAAAACCAAGAAAGCGTTCAACTAGCGCACCTTTGTGGATAATATACCGAAGTATCACCGAACATCGCGATTTCTTTGTGATATCAGTTGAATCGTCGACCTGAATTGAAAAGAAAGAGGTTTCTAAAATTTCTTCTTTCACAGCATCCCTAATGAAGGTATAGATGCAGTATATTAACTCACATTGTATAGTTTTCGATTCTGCCTAAAAACTTTCTTTATAGAAGCATAATGCTGCTGCATTTCTAATGAGCTGTTGGAAACTAGAAGTTTCAACAGTACTTTGAAATTCCCTCTATTTAAGGAGTCGCCGCGCTCATCATGGCCTCTAAATGTCATTTTCTGCTTAGAAAGAAATAAAACTGCATCGATTTGCAATCGCATGAAAAGTCTGTTAAGCCTCACATTCTCATTACATGTTGTGATGTATAGACGAGCATTTTTTCTTAAAGCGTCAGCAATTTGATTCTGATTCTTCTTAAGTTCTTTAAATCCCGCGGCATTTTCATATGCTCCGAGGAACCTTCGTGCTTTTGGAAAGACCTAGTAGCACAGGACATATTTTCAAATCCTGTGTGATTCCAGACTCCCTGTTTCACTCCAACAATAAGACAAGGCCAACAAAAGTGTTTCTGCAAGTAATGGCTACCGCATAACCACGGATAACTACTATACCAAGATACTTGGAAAGTTCGTGTGTGCATCTTTCCGGAGGCAGTACCTGTTATTTTCTGATAAGTCAAATCTGGCTGGGGACGATTGACTGATAAAATTTCTCTTTTATCCTCCTCCTTCCATTTCGAAAATGGAGTTTCTCTTAAAATACAAACTAAATTCACGGAGGGTTCCATGTTAAAGCACGCTTTGGAGGGAACACTATTCTTTCACACTATAAGAAAAGATTTAAATACTATAATACTACATATTTATATCCCTAATGAATTTCAAACGCACTTCCTCTCGAAACATCCATACAACAATAATTATTCTACGCTTCACATAACAACTATGAAAACGCCAAGAGCTCACCGTGTGAGCTGTGCTACTAAATGCTCTTCAAATGCGCTTATGTTATTTACAGTTCACTCACAATTAATCCGCCACACGGCCACGATTCACATTATAACAACGGGCATTTATTTTCACTATGAAAGAATACTCCGTGCACCACACGTTCAAATTTATAAGAAGCTTCTTGTTACAGCTGGTGTAACAGTAGCCACAACTCTCGCAACAAAATATACTAGTAAATGTGTCTTTGTTTGATTGTGTTTTAGCGTGAGATTGAGATACTAATATTGGCAGCAATGCTGTAGGAG
The DNA here is from genome assembly GCF_040414725.1 of Anabrus simplex. Lineage (NCBI taxonomy): Eukaryota > Metazoa > Arthropoda > Insecta > Orthoptera > Tettigoniidae > Anabrus > Anabrus simplex. Next base: position 933,119,388 of record NC_090266.1, read on the forward strand.
CCCGCATGTGTTCAACCTAAGCAGAGAGGGCGGGTTACGCGTTCGGTTGGATTCGGATAATATCGTCCCAGCTCGAGCCAAGCAGCCGAATATCCCAGAGACTCGCTGGGCTGCACCACGCAAAATACAACCGTATGCGTACTCATGACAGTCTTGAGCGTTGTCATGGCAACCGTTGTGTTACACGTCACAAGTCAGCCCGCACTGCTGTGAGCATTGAGAGGGCTGCACTCAGTCCGCAGCTCTCGTAAGTGAAGCGAACAGCGGTGCTTGCTTAACTATGAGCGCTACGCATGTTGAGTAATCACAACATATAGAGCGCACTCTTCGGTTTTTTCAACGAATATGTTTTAAACAGAAAATGTAGGGATACAGAAAATGATAGACAATTGTTTTGAGAAATGTTAGTGCAGCTGGGCTGTACCTGATGCACCTGAAAAGCCGCTACTGGTAAGGTGTAAACATCTTGTTGATTAATATTAAAATGAATTTCATCATTGTTATTTAATCCAAACGTAAAAGGTTGATAGGAATGAAGCTCACTTCGTACTACACCTTCACGACGTTCTACTGTATTCGTAATGTCTAGCATTTCTTCCATTCTGTTGTAGTAGTGTATATCCTAAATCTTGGAGTATCTGCTTATGGGTATCTGTTAACTCGATGAGTCTCTGCACACATGTAGTATGTCTTCGGAATGTACACCGTGTTTTATAGATGGTTTTCATACTGGTTTAAGATGTAGTTTGTAAGCTACGTACGCGTGCTGATCTAAATGAATAAGCTGATTATGTTTATTTACAAGTCTAAGAGTAATGTTGCTAATGTGTTTTACAGACACAGGATGATAAAGAACTACTGCTGGTTTCTCACAAATAGTATATCCACGTTCCTCTGTAACAATAAAGTCGTGCAGGACGTGCGAAGGTTGTAGATTACTATTCAAGTCTATAATAATATTACAAGTAATGTTCACATTATAATCATCGAAGAGTTTTATAGGTTGATCAGACTCGTAACGTACGTTCGGTAGGAGCTCCCTCGATGAAAATCCAAGCAGTGGTCCAATCGAATCAGGTTGTGATTTGAAGTCAATCTTAAATGATGATTCAATAACACATTTATGCGTAATGTTGCTTATAGTGATTGAGAACTTGTAATTATGATTACTAAAACTATCTTCCCCAAACTGATCAATTAACGTACTTTCAATATAGTCGTGAATATCATCTACTGTATAACTACCTGAGGGTAGTGTTAGCACATACTCATCGTAATAGAACTTGTTTAAACCATCACGCACATTATAGATTTTATTGTAGCTTTCAAACGATACTAATCCAAGACTATGAGGCTGATAACCAAGTTCGATTGGTGGATTAAAATAGATGGTTGTTTCAGGTCCTTCTCCACGTACAGCAAACGTTCTTTCACTGTTCGTCATCACGTAGACACTAATACACTTTCTCTACTGTCTGGGTTTGATATAAGAACATAAGACATAATCGTCCGCACATGCGTGTATTAAAGTTTTGCACACGGTTTTTATTGTAAACAATGTCTGCACTGCTTCCGAAATAACGTATGAGCTCAAAAGGAGGAGGTAAATCTCCATAGCTATCAAAATACCATACTTTAGATTTACGTTTTACATAAGCAACGTAATGAGTTCCAGGTCCACGACTGTCGTCCAAGTTAATTACGGCACTTTCACGTTCACGTGGGCGCGCTGGTAGTTGATCGCGCATATACACTCCTCGAAAATAATGAATTCCTAGTTGTTTAGCAAACGTAAAAACTTCATCATGCGTTAGAGCTCGATATGGCAGTGCATTCAGTAGACGTTTTTTGGAGAAATGTAGATACCAAGCCCTTTCTTGTATGGCGCTAGCTTCATGTTCACACCTTTACCTCGTAACGCAATTGCCTCCATCGTCTTGTTATGACGATCACTCTCTTTCAACTGTTGGTTCGCTTCTTCCACAGCTTTGACAGTTCTCGCTACAGCACTAGCACCACCTAGCAATGACCCTAAAGCTGCTAGGCCAGCAAACAGCGCAGGAAGAAATCCTCCTCGTTTTGGTACAGGAATAATTCGCGCACGTTTACTAAATATTGCTCTGCACTTTGGAGAAATTCTCGCTCTTGCTGCGCGTAACGCCTTAGTAATAGCTACACGAGGATTGTATTCCCCTCGAATAGCTTTTTGCGCGGCCTTTATAACATCTTTCCATCCAACAGTTTTTACTTTCTTCTTCTTCTTCATGTCGTTTGGATATCGTTGTTTCACCATGCTGGATACGACTTTACTAGTCAAGAGCAAATCATAAACTAACCGTTGCCTCTTGTTTCGTTTAATATATATATTACTATTACGTACTTTATGATTCAGTTATCATGAAGATTATAAAGCAGCAAGACACGCTACCTGTTACCGACATTGTACCACATCTCTTACCTAGTTCTAGTACAACTACTAGAAAACGTCATGGAACGTTGTTTCCTTTTACTGTTCGATGTATTATATCAGGTCCGTCGGGATGCGGAAAAACAAATCTTTTACTCACACTTATTACTTCTGTAAATGGTGTACGCTTCGAGAATATTTACGTTTTCGCAAAGTCACTCTATCAGCCGCTATATACTATTCTACAAACTGTAATGCACGATCTAGTTAAAGATGGAATAAGATATTTTAAATTTAATTCACATGAGCAAGTACCATCACCAGACGATGTGCTTCCTAATTCTCTTATGATCTTTGATGATGTCGCAACAGAACAGCAAAACGTTATTCGTGCATTCTTTAGTATGGGTCGGCATAAATATGTTGATTGCATCTATTTGTGCCAAACCTATTCTCGTGTGCCTAAGCAGTTGATACGCGACAACGCAAATGTTATTGTGCTTTTCCGGCAAGATGAGCGCAACATGCGACATGTGTATAACGATCATGTTAACACTGATATGACATTCGATGACTTTAAACGTATGTGCGCTAAATGTTGGTCATTACACCGTTACAGCTTTTTAGTTATTGATAAAGAAAGTGATGTACAGCATGGACGATATCGCATGGGTTTCGATCATTTTATATGCATTAACACAGAATTACAGTAACTACTTGATTAAAAACCACCATCATGTTAACATCTAGCAAGGAGATCACAAAACATATCATCCAAGCTCGAAACAATATTCGACGGAAATTTAAAGAGCTTAAACGTATTCAAGCAGACACGGATTTATTTTTAAAAACACAACTAAGTATACCACTCAAAGAAATTTTTAATTCTACTTCATTACCGCAGTCTACTTCAAGTTTTGCTTCTATGCAAACATCATATCATAAAGAGAAGCATGAAGAAGAAAAGCATGAAGAAGATACGGAAGAGAAGAAGCAGGATGTAGATCAAGAAGAGGAAGATAAGGAAGAAGAAGAAGAAGAAGAAGAAGAAGAAGAAGAAGAAGAAGAACTTAATGATACATCACCATCTAAGCGTGTTGAGTTTTTAACTACAGATGTTATTGCAGAAACACCTACTACATCGACGCAAAATCTACCATCTTTGTCTGAGGTTATGATTACACCAGAGTATCGCAATCAGTTTAGAACTTTTATTCAAGATACCTATGGATCTCTCTTTGCACCTTATTTAGAAAAACTTTTTACAGGACAAACTGACTCTACCTATGGTATTCGCTACGAAGATGACTGTTTCCGGATAGGAAATTCAAATGTTAAGATTAATAGCAACAAACTCATTGTAAAAGGTATTACCTATAAACCTAAGAAAGGACTCTTAGAACTTCTTTTCTCACGAATACCTGACAAGGATATAATTTTACAAGATGATCTTAAAAAGTATAAAGCAATACTTTTTGCTACTGATGCAACACGACGTAATTACAAGAGAACAGAAGCTGTAAATGCGAATAAGAGTTACAAGTATCGTGAGTTTATTTCTAAGCTGTTTCCCACTGCACGTAGTCTAGACGTTATCTACAAGCCTTTGTTGCCGTATGTGGATGTAAGATACTGGAATGACCCAAACTTACTCGTTGAACGATTACAACTTTTAAGAGCATCGCAAGAGGCTGGTCACACTGGTCACGGATCAGAAATTCTAGAAATAGAAAGAGAACTACGTTATGCCGGTATTATTTTGTAATGGCTCGTCAAGAGAAGATCTCACCTGTAAAGGTAAACATCGCACATGAGTTACATAAACCAGCACGTCGCACCTACTGTCGCAGACGCGTTATTACACGAGGAAAAGATGATCTCTGGCAAGCAGACTTAGTAGAAATGATTCCATATGCTTCTAGTAATAAGTGCTATAAGTATCTACTTACTGTTATCGATGTGTACTCAAAGTTTGCTTTTGCACAACCCGTGCGTTCTAAAACAGCAGCTCAAGTTAAAGAAGCATTTAAACATATTGTTGAAGAATCGAAACGCTGCCCAAGGCTTCTTCAAACTGATCAAGGTAAAGAGTTTTACAACAAGGATTTTTCTTCTTACCTCAAGTTACTTGGCATTCAACACTACTCTACGTTCAGCAATCTCAAGGCAAGTGTTGTAGAACGCTTTAATCGTACACTCAAAACAATGATGTGGCGAGAATTTACAGCGCAAGGTTCATATCGTTGGATTGATCTGCTACCTAGACTTTTATCTACCTACAACGATACACCTCATCGCACTATCGGAACAAAGCCACGTCTTGTTACAAAGAATACACCTCGTCTAGATGCTATTCATCTTGTAAATAAAACAGCTGATCCACGTCGCCATTGCTTTAAAGAAGGTGATTTCGTTCGCATCAGCAAACACAAGTCTATCTTTGCAAAAGGATACACACCTAACTGGAGCACTGAAATTTTTCAAATCAGAAGTGTTAAGCTTACTAATCCAGTTACGTATTTACTTCGCGATCTCAGAGGACAGCCTATTGAAGGAGGATTCTACATCGAAGAACTGCAGAAAACAAAATATCCTGATCACTATTTAGTTGAACGTGTTATTCGACGTCGTGGTAATAAACTGTATGTTAAATGGCTTGGTTTTAATAACAGCTTTAATTCATGGATTAATAAAGAGGATGTACTTTAAATCTTATGTGTGTTTTCTTTTAATCCTCTACGTTTCCTTTCTTCTAAGTCACTAGGACATGCTGTAGGATTAAACAACACCTGTAATATGTTTTGACAATTCATATTTATTTTAGAATATATACATTTTTATCCTTTGTTTATTTTACGGTCTTTGTCACTCAGTTTTCGTTTTATTACACCAACAACGACAAGTGCTGCTATATTCTTCTGAGCAGCTAAAGCACTAGGTAATAACACACACACACATACACACGGCATAACTCTACGAAGCAGATTTTAACAGCTACACACGACATACTCTATGCAGGCAGCATGTAACTACGTGTCAGGCGAACGTGTTCTAGGGCTGCAGGGGAGATGAAGCATGAAGAAAAGAAGATCAATCACTCTATTGATGAGTCCACGCCCAACATGCTTCCTCATCTTTCTCCCAGCACGTTTCTTCACCCTTTCCTTGTTTACTCTCTCCACAGCCATGATAAGTGTTTATAAGCGAAGACAACTCGTTAGTTTTAGGTCCGTGATACAGTTTAATTAGTTGACATGTACGGCACTGTCTCACAGAAAGTCTTCTAGCTAAACTCACGTGTTCATGATGTAAACTACACGTTTGAAGCTCTGACAAAACAGGATCTTGAGTCCACTCACGAGGCACCTTTTCCCAAATCTTCTTTACAGCATTCGCGACTACATTAACCAAAAATGCCTTTGGTAATGCATTTAACTCTTCTTCAGTAAAAGTGTTTAGTTTCTTCTTGCATGCATAAAACTTTACGATCGCCTTTTCAACTGCGTTACACTTAGTATCTGTTAGAAATGACATGATGTCTTTACTCTAGAAATGTTTCTTTTACACTAAGGTTATTTCGACACTGCAGTTTACATATGTTGTTCACTTCCCGGCATGCACTGCGACACAACCAATCAAAGAGCATGCATACATGTTGTAAAGACTGTTTAGTTGTTTCTCTACTATGCTCTTTCGGAAGAGTTTTAAATGATGGGCACCCCAATTCATGCATGTCGATAACTTCACATGATGATGGTAGAAAATCACGCAACCATTCTTTCTTTTCACAACCCTTTAAAAGAACAAGATCTGCTCTTGACAAATGTGCATTCATCATTAAAGGTAGAAAAAGATAAGGTATTCCTTTTTCTTCCCACTTCAAACCTAAATTGTTTTCAATCCACTGAGTCTGCTTTTTATCTTCATCTGTTTGCAAACAGTAAGGGAACGGTGGACTAAATACTAAACTAACAAGTTTTGGTGCCCACAACACACTGCAGTCTAACACAGCCACCTCTTTAAACACAAATTTGTTTCCGTTTACTTTAAAGCCTTGCACATCAACTATTAATGTTTTCGTCATGTTTGCACTCCACTCTCTATCACTGTTTCTCGAAGACTAAAGCTTTTAGTCAACGAACGGGTTTAAACATGCACAATAACGTCATCACTGCAGCACATTCAAACTCTTGTTTTATGATGCGCACTTATTGCATTGCTTTACACCGACTTACTCTTAAGAAAACGGACAAGTCTAAGCATGCATGATGACGTCATCACTGCAGCACGTGCTTACTCTAGCTTTCCCGATGCGTGATTAAACTTGTTCGAATTAGCCGCCACCATATAGAGTGCAGCAGCGAGGTAAGCGATGTAAGATGGCGGTAGCTAAAGATGGCAGCACGGTGCTCTGTTGATTAAAGATGGCTGCTTGTCAAAAAGATTTTTTCAAATTATCCGCCACCACATAGAGTGCAGCACTGAGGTTTGCGATGCAAGATGGTGGGTGACAGCTTGTCAAATAGATTTTTTATTTTTCAAAGGTAAGTAGCTAAAGAGGGCAGCACTAAGGTTAGCAATGCAAGATGGTGGATGACAGCTGTGACGTAAAATATTACCCGCAAGGTAGCACCACGATGCTCTTTTCATTAAAGATGGCAACTTGTTAAATAGAATTTTTCAAATTAGCCGCCTCAAAGGTAAGTAGCTAAAGAGGGCGGCACTGTTCTCTCTGGATTAAAGATGGCTGCTTGTCGAAAAGAATTTTTCAAATTAACCGCCTCAAAGGTAAGTAGCTAAAGAGGGCAGCACTGTTCCCTCTGGATTAAAGATGACTGCTTGTCGAAAAGAATTTTTCAAATTATCCGCCACCACAAAGAGGGCAGAACGGTGCTCTCTTGATTAAAGATGGTGGATGACAGCTGAAGAGCGAGTAGAATTTGTTTCCAAACAAGAGAACGTGGAATTTGCTGCCACCACATAGAGTGCAGCACTGTTCTCTCTAGATTAAAGATGGCGGATGACAGCTGTCAGAAAAGCGCATAGGTTTGTAAAGCACGTGGAATTTGCTGCCACCACATAGAGTGCAGCACTGTTCTCTCTGGATTAAAGATGGCGGATGACAGCTGTCAGAAAAGCGCATAGGTTTGTAAAGCACGTGGAATTTACCGCCACCACATAGAGTGCAGCACTGTTCTCTCTGGATTAAAGATGGCGGATGACAGCTGACGAAATTGCCCGCATGATAGTAGCACAGTGCTCTATTGATTAAAGATGGCGGATGACAGCTGTCAAAAAAGCACGTGGCTTTGTTTCCCAACAAGAGCACATAGAATTTTTCAAATTGCCGCCACCACATTTCAAAGGTATCTAGCTAAAGAGTGCAGCACTGTGCTCTGTTGATTAAAGATGGCGGATGACGGCTGTCAAAAAAACGCGTGAGTTTGTTTCCAAACAAGAGCACGTGAAATTTTTCAATTTGCCGCCACCACATTTCAAAGGTATCTAGCTAAAGATGGCAGCACAGTGCTGTCTTGATTAAAGATGGCTGCTGTCATGTGGAATTGCCTGCCACCACAGGTATCTAGCTAAAGAGGGCAGCATGGTGCACAAAGATGGCTGCTGTCAAAAAGCATTTTTCAAATTATCCGCCACCACATTTCAAAGGTAAGTAGCTAAAGAGGGCAGCATTGTGCTCTATAGATTAAAGATGGCGGATGACAGCTGTCAAAAAACACGTGGCTTTGTTTACCTCGCGCTAGTTAGGTTACGTTGGTAGCACTAAGGTTTAGACCCGTCAAGATGGCAGCACTGCCGATGACAGGTGACGAATTTTGCAGCTACTGCGATATAGAGGGCAGCACAGTGCACAAAGATGGCGGAGGACAGCTGTCAAAAAAGCACGTAGCTGTCAAAAAGAACGTGGCTTTTTTTACCTCGCGCTAGTTAGGTTAAGTTGGCACTACTGAGGTTTAGGCCCGTCAAGATGGCAGTACTGAGGTTAGCGATGCGTTGTTGTCTGTCAAAAAGCACGTGGCTGTCAAAAAACACGTGGCTTTGTTTACCTCATGCTAGTTAGGTTAAGTTGGCACTAGTGAGGTTTAGGCCCGTCAAGATGGCAGCAGTGAGGTTAGCGATGCGTTGTTGTCGATGACAGCTGTCAAAAAGCACGTGGCTTTGTTTACCAATTCAAATCTCGCGCCAAAATTCAAATCTCCCGCCAAAATTCAAATTTCCCGCGGGAGGAGGAGGAGGAGGAGGCGGGCGGCGGAGGAGGCCGCAGAACTCTCCCATTATACTACTATCAGCCATATGGTACTGCCTAACAGTCCTACTTTTAAGACCTTCCTTTCTATCACATTTATTTTTAACTACCACAAAAACAGCTTCATGATCACTAATACCATCTATTACTTCAGTTTCCCTATAGAGCTCATCTGATTTTATCAGCACCACATCCAGGATATTTTTCCCTCTGGTTGGTTCCATCACTTTCTGAATCAGCTGTCCTTCCCATTTTAACTTATTTGCCATTTGTTGGTCATGCTTCCTGTCGTTCGCATTTCCTTCCCAATTTACATCTGGCAAATTCAGATTTCCCGCTACAATCACATTTCTTTCCATGTCGTTTCCCACATAGCTGACTATCCTATCAAATAATTCCGAATCCGCGTCAGTGCTACCCTTTGCCGATCTGTACACTCCAAATACATCAAGTTGCCTATTATCTTTAGAAATGAGCCTTACACCTAGAATTTCATGTGTCTCATCTTTAACTTTTTCGTAGCTTACAAATTCTTCTTTCACCAGAATGAACACTCCCCCTCCCACCATTCCTATCCTATCTCTACGATACACACTCCAGTGCCGTGAGAAAATTTCTGCTTCCATTATATCATTTCTCAGCCATGATTCAACTCCTATTACAATATCTGGTAAATATATATCTATTAAATTACTTAATTCTATTCCTTTCTTTACAATACTTCTACAGTTCAACACTAACAATTTTATGTCATCCCTACTTGATTTCCAGTTCCCTGTTCCCTTATCACCGCTTCCGAGCCTTTCATTAATTGATCAGTGGTATATTTCAGATTCGAGCATCTTTGCTTTGCATTTGATATTTCTGTCTCGACGAGAGACAAATCTGCGTCACAAAATGGCGGAATAGATTGAATGCCATACCAGTACTAATTTGAAGAGTGTAATGAATGTGAAGTAGGTTAGTAACCTACATCGAAATTGTTTTTCTCTTGATTATAAATGCATTCTTGGCTCCGTATATTTTTGCTGCTTTTCTGAGATTATTATTATTATTATTATTATTATTATTATTATTATTATTATTATTATTATTATTATTATTATTATTATTATTATTATCGAGCAACCGATAAAGATTCTGGGTGAAGAGAGGGAGGCGTATTGATATATAAATTCGGTGACCAACAACCGCTGTTGATCTATCTCACAGCGTCACCTCTGAAAGCAGAAGACGTGGGTTTTTTCCTGTTTTTTTCCTTTTTTTTTCTTTTTTTTTTTTTTAAACAATTTCCAGGTAACGTTAGATCATGTATTTGTACTCCCATGTGTGAATCTATATTGCAGTCTGAACTAGCCGTTCATTAATTGATCAGTGTATAGTTCAGATTCGATAATTTTTGTTTTGCATTTCATATTTCTGTCTCGACAAGAAACAAATCTGCGTCTCAAAATGGCGGAATAGATTGAATACCATATCGGTAATAATTTGAAGAGTGTAATGAATGTGAAGTAGGTTAATATCCTTTATCAAAATTGTTTTCCCTGAATTATACATGCATTCTTGAATTCGTAGGCTACA